>NC_087484.1:11806388-12449444 GCF_036417665.1 Passer domesticus | reverse complement strand
TTGGAAGATTAAGAAAAAAACACCAACAAAACCAACCAAACAAATAAATAAAACCACACCAGAAGTAGCAGCAGGAATCTAAAACCCAAGATGAGGAAAGCCAACCCAAATGAGCCAGCCATGCTGGCAGAGGCCTTGGTGGCAAGTATAATCTCAGTCTTATCAGACAGGCATGCGGTTTTGTGTAGGGAGCAGTGGAAATTGGAAGTGACATTTTGGTGGAGGCAATGGGAATATGATTTCATTAGTGCCTAATAAGGCTGCAGACAGTATGTGGTACCATTTTTCTCTCAGCAATTCACGTCACTGCAGCTGTCATTTTCACTGTCTGGTCACTTAATTCATGGGTGTACCTGACACCAGCAGTGCCTCTGCTCAGCGAGTCCATAGGCAGAAGTGCTTTAAAAGAGCAGACCTCTGAGTATCATCAGAATTTCACTTGGGATTGTTTCTAGACAGAAAAGTAAAAAAACCAAATTAGAGAAAAACATGAGCAAGGGTGGATTGTTGTTATAGGTATCTCAAAAGAGAAACCCACCCAAACAACAAGAAAGAAACAAAACAAGCATAAAATAAAACTCAGGAAAAATTATTTCAAGTGATTAGAAACTGCTTTTCTACATTTTATATCCCACCTTCCTACTTGTCAGTTACAGGACAAAAAATGCCTTTTTCCATTGCATTGCCCTGTGTTGCCCTTTATGGCTGTGTAAACAAAACATGGGTACAACACACTTAGAGCAAATTTCCATGAACATTGTATGGTCTCTCAACACTGATATGAATCTGTGAACAAGCATAGCAAGTGCCAGACCATAATCAGGATACAGAGGATATTGCAGGAGTTCCTGTTTGTTAGTCAATATCTGTCTGGAAAAGTGCAGAGAAAAATCTGCCTCCCTATGAATAAATGCATTCATAGAATTATGACTGGAAATGTGTTAGGATGTTACTTAGAAATATTCTCTATTATTCTGGTTGTTGATAAAATTTCTGCACAACAGATACAAATAATGGAAAAATGACTTCTTATTCTCACATAAATTAAACTCATACCTTTAAGGTGCTAGGATATAGGAATATATATGGACAGCAATATTGTTCTGCCTGTAACCAAGAAGAAAGTAGATGAAAATCTCTTACCAGTGATTTATTATTCTGTTCAAAATCGACATTCCTTCATCTTATAATTTATCTAGCAGTATAAGATGGTTTTCTTACAGCAGTGTGGTTTGAGTCAATGCAAATCTAAGCACACGTCAGAACACAGGGGTGCCATCTCATGTGGTGGAGTGACCTGGATGAGTATTTCTACACATTCATTAATTCCTGACCCAGACCCAGGCCTTTACATACACACAGGAGATACACATCTGTGAAGACATCATCAGCTTTTTCTACTTTTCTCCAAGTAGGCTGTGGAGACCTACGGAAAAGATACTGTCATGACCACACTTCTGGACAAGCTGGACTTCTATGTTCTGCCTGTTGTTAACATTGATGGTTACGTTTACACTTGGACAAAGGTAAGGACATTCTTCTTTCTTATTGCTGGAAAAGTCAACTGTCAGAACTTACTCTAAGTTTTCATCTGTGATTCTGTTACAGGACCGCATGTGGAGAAAGACGCGCTCTAAAAATTCTGGCACCAGCTGCATTGGGACAGATCCCAACAGGAATTTTGATGCTGGCTGGTGCAGTAAGTGTCTCCTAAAAAGAGTTGCAAATAATTACACACGAGTGCAATAACCAATATACTTAACTATTGGATGTCCCCTACCTGATGGTCCAGCTTCAGCTTGAGTGAAGCATTGTGGATCAGCTTGAGGTTAATTTTTAAAGCAGTTTTGGGAAAAAAAGCCAAACTTTGGCTACTAGCATCATCAGCATGGTCACTTCTATGAACATATCTGCACACACATGTGCATATATATACACACATGTATACACATATATGCATATAGACATACACACAGCTATGAGTTCAGAACAGAAACCAAAGGAGCTTGCTTTCATTAAAAGCAGTCTCTTTTGAGTTGTTTCCACTTTGTTCCATAGAAGTGCCTTAGAAATGGAGAAGGAGAGGACTGTTGAGTACTGAAGCAAATTAATATCCCAAAACATTCCCATAATATAGGTCTTTACATCCATATTCATGTTCTTCCAACTATGTACACTGTAAAGGCCATATTTATTCATTGCATCTTAACTATGCCATAAAATATTCCCTCCTGTGATATGGCATGTGTATTAGTAGGATTTCCAAGGCTTACCTACAAACATGGTGTAACACGACTCTCCTAACAATCTACTTCTTCATTAAGTACTCGCTAAATTCACCTTTCTTCTCAGCTCTTGGGGCCTCAGACTACCCCTGTGATTCCACTTACTGTGGCTCTGCACCTGAGTCTGAAAATGAGACCAAAGCTTTGGCTGATTTCATTCGTGAACATCTTTCTACAATCAAGGCATACCTGACAATTCACTCCTATTCCCAGCTGCTACTGTTTCCTTATTCATACACCTACAGTTTGCCATCGAATTACCAGGAACTGGTAAGTCTCTTTGTCATTTTGACTTTATGAAAAGAATAAGCAAAAATCATCGCTTGCTATTTAGGTACCTTTAACTTCAAGTAGTTTCTTTAACATCTGGAAAGAATCCATATTCCCAGTTTGTGAAAATATTTTAGTCTTAGCAAGAACAAGGGAAACCAATATGGTTTCAAGATAGCTGAAGCACAGGATGAACTTCAGAGCCTTATTTAATTTCCACGTGCACAATGAATTTGACACAATAGCAGTTCTGTCTTCCAATCGTGCCATCCAGAAATCCACTCTGCTGTGCAGCACTGCCTCTGGCTGACTCCAAAGGCTGCTGTATGTGTACCTGTAATATTTTACATAAAAACACTATGGCCTGTAAACCAAGGTAGTGGCTTGACAAATCGTAATAACTGTGAAATAACTCAACTGGTATCAACAGCAAGCAAGGATCTCTACCAGTTTCTACTGAACCTTAGTTCTCCCTGAAGTCAACAAGGCAGCTCTTGACTAAAGTATAATTGAAAACAGGTACAAAAGACATAAAAAGTTTCAGTTTTGAGGCCTTTTCCAAGAGGCCTGAATTTAAACACAGCATTTTCTTTAGAAGAGAGGATGAATGCAATATTTTAAAGGACAGTTCCTCTTTTATCAATTCCAGAGGAAAGCCACACTCTAATGCCATTTAAGAGAGATTTTTTTTTTTGATCCTTAAAAACAGATAGAGAGTTTAAAACTATTAAATGTGTATAAAAGCCATAAACATTTCATAGGCCAAGAATCAACAATCATGAATAATAAAATTACTTCAGTTCTCTGACATATTAGCAATTAGAATCAGTTGGCAGGGAAAACAGCACAGCAAGACAAAACAAACACATTTTGATTCCCCCTCTTTCCTCGATGCTGCCAAAAGTCCAAGGCAACAACAATGTGTGTTGCTGTGCAGGTTTGACAGATTTATGAATACTCCCAAATACGTGTCTTTGTTCCGAACACAAATACAAACTGGGGCCAAGAGTGAAGTTTCTTGTTAGATTTTTTTTTTTTAAGTCTAAAAGAGAAGATTAAATTAAAATGAAGATTTCATTTTCTTAATTTTTATTCCAGGAGTTTTGTAATTGAAATTATTTCAGGGAGTGGTAGTAATATCTTGCCTTCATATTTTACAAAAGCTTCATAATTCGCATATTACTGTTCAGTCTAAAGTAATAAATAGCATTATACACTTGAAGCTTCTTTGTTGTCAAAATCACAAAGTTATTTGTGAAAAATTTGCATGAAATTCTGTCCCCATTTTTTGAATGAAGAGCAAATGTGATGAAATGTAACTAAAAGTACAGTGTGTTTCTCACAGTATTAAACAGAGAAAGTACACTGAGAACTCATTACTAAAGCAATCCCTAGAAGCAAGAAAGAACCTATCTGCTTTGCTAGGTTTTAATTTTATATTGTCACCATTCTATTCTAATTCACAGTAAAATTTAAACTCCCTTTTCCTGCCATAGAAGACAATTCTGCTGCTACCACAGAGCATAAAAACTGAATTGCTCAGGAATACAGGAAATATATTCCTCTCCAGCCATTTGATTTCACTTTTCACATTAGTCTTTCCAATATCACTTTATCCTATATTTTAAATCAATCACACTGGTACCAGATGGAATTCCATTATATTCTTCACAGAGCAACTGCAAATCTCACCACCATGACAAGGTGACCTTATGATTGCTTTTCACCTCTTAATTGAGGGAATTTCCTCTATTGGTGATCCCAATAGAGACAGCAGGATCCTAGATGTGTTCAACCTATGCAGTATCTGATTTTTACATGGGAAGACTTGTTGCCAAAAGTCCTTTTGGACAATGAGACCAGAGTATCACCCAATTAACATTACCTGTAGTTGAGATTAATCTAATTAATTAATTAATTAAACAATAAAGGACCTCATGCATTCCAATGTCAGTGAATTAAATAGAAAAATTGACTTCCACAGGCTGTGGGTCAGGTGCACAAGTGCAGCTTTTTGGGTTAGTTCAAATAACTAAGATACATTCATTTAAGCCATGATTAAAGAAAATTTAACATTTTCAATCAACAACTGCACTTGCTTGAGACAAGATAGCTACAAGAAGTGGAATTTCTTTATACGACAATTGCTGTGTTTAATGTCTAAAAGTTCTGTCTAAATTTACAATTTGGAAAAATGTTGAAGAATAAGAATCTTAACTTTTAATAGCTATTTTTTTAGCAAATAAAATAATCATAAATAATTTTTTAAATGAAGAAGCAAAATTTATAGTGCCATTATCTTATCTTAGATGTTATTTTTACCCTGACAGATCTAATAAATTAAAGGAAATATAGCTGCAATTTCTTATCTCTTTCAGTGAGCAACTGGACATGTGTTTAAACAAAACCTCGCATGTCTGCTTCTCATTAATAGCATTTTGTTCCATTTGATTTAATTAAAGGTAACATAATACCATACACTGCATTCCAGTGTCCAAGATACAGAAGGGTGCAAAAATTGAGTAATCTGAGATTAAGGACACTAGGTCTGCAGAAGAGAAAGGTCCAGAGAATGCCTGTACCTTGCTTCCCTGAACACGTAGTGAACAGTGTGTCCTTGGGGCCCAAAAGACCTTTTCTGTTTACAGCCTCAAGAAATCACCAGAAGGTCTAAAACTGTTTTGGTTTGTCAGATAGAACAAGACACTCAGAGAATCTCTTTAAGTTCCACTGCATTGCTCAGCAAATCAGAACAACTCAAAGTTATTTAACTGACCTAAAGCCAGGGACTAGAACTATCCTTCAACCATGCCTGGTCTTGGGGTGTAAAATGTGATGAAAGTCACGTATGTCCCTTCCTTCCCACAACCTCCCACTCTTCCCCTGAGATGCAAGAAGATCTGTGAGGTTATAAATCCCACAGCTCACAAGGATTTTCCCCAAATTTATCTCCCTTTATTCAGGGCTGTTGTTTTGTGCCCCTAACCTAGGAGTTGCACAAAATTTCCGCTGTTATCCAAACAACAAAAAATAAAAACACCCAAGATAGGAAAATCTAGGTCAGGAATTTCTCAGAAGTTACACAATATTCTTGTGATGACACCCCTAAAGAAATATGTCCTCCTTTTGGAGAATCACATTTGGTCTGCTTCGCAATCCTCTTGGCTCATTCTTTACTATACCCTGACGTATTGCCCTGAACACAGAATACACACTTGAATCCCTCTCCTACAGGGAACAGAAGTATTAGCTTTTCACAATAACAAAATGTGTTTGGCAAGACCAGTATCTCTCCACACCCCAAAAAGACTGCTTTCATCTTTATTTTACTATTCACATTTTGTCCTCTTGCAAAAAAGAACTATGTATTTAATCAGACTTTTCATAAACAGTTCAGCCCATATTTTTTAATCACTTCATATATTTGCCTTAGCCTCCCATTAAGCTTTCCGCATTTTCAGCACAAATCTAGCTTTATCAGTTCTTGTTGGTATTTGAATTGGCTCTGAACTGTAGTTTGAGACAGCAGAGGAATGTGTATTGTGCTCTTCCTTCCTCCCCAGTTCAATTCCATCTCTCAGTTAAACTCAGCACCAAGTACATGTGTGCAGCCAGCTCACACTCACTTATCAAATTAATGTAGGTGTGTTATTACAGTTTCACAGGCTGCAGAATATTACATTCATTTACAACCCAAGATAATTCCAGTCTGTATTACTTGAATGCACATTGGCTGCATGGGTTGTTGTTTCAACTCACCAAAATTAACCTTCCATGTTGGATTGGTCTAGCATTTCACTTCCTCTTGAGTGCTTGAAATAGAACATATTAGAAAGTATTTCAAAGGTATACCCAGAGTCTGTGCAGCCTGCAAGAGTGAATTTCAAATATATAGCATGACTGTGAGCATCAGTCTGATTATTTAACTTAGTGCCTAGTTGTGAAGTCCTGAATATGCTTTAGACATATGAAGATCTGTGGGTAAGAACTGTTGGATAGCAAAAATCCTACATCTAAGAGAGACAGACAAGCCCATGAGGAGCTGCAATCTGCTGCTGTTGTATCTGCACTATTGCACAGATTGCATTACTATGATTGTACTACTCGTTACATTAAATATTGTTAAAGTCATCTGGGAAGCACAACAAACAGGAATGTGGGCAGCAAAGCAGTATTTGAAATTTGCTTCACAGCTCTTCCACAAGAGTTTACCACAACAGAACTGTTCTGTACTGGCAGTCTTAAAATTGTGAAAAGGATGTGTTTAGTAGCAGCATCTTCCAGATGAAGTTGACGGGTGAATCTGGCTGATAGACAAGAGTCTCTAACAGGTGTAGGGCCCAACTGAGTTGCAGTGGAAACCCTCTCACCAGGGACTAATTTCTTAAACACTGTAGAAACTGTGACAGAGAAACAGGCTTGTAAAGAAAAAAAATCATTCTATTGAAGTCCTCACTGGCTGGATTCCCTGGGCTTTTGGAGCAAAAGAGACACAACAGAACAGTGAACTAAATTACACATCATCATGGACCCTTGAGGGAGGGAGTCTGTTTTTACTGGCAAAACAAGAAGGCTCAGAAGTTTCAATTCACATGGCTAAAGCTAACAGCAAATCCACATTTTCAGCCTTTCATTACAAAGGAAGTTGAGGGTCCCTTTACTTAACAAGTAAAGCATGAAAGACCGACATGAAGGGAAAATACAATTTTCATCCTTGGGCAAATCAGTTGGCAGCCCAGTGAGGGAAGAGAGCAAGGGGTCTAGTCAAGCAGTGAAAAGGCTTCTCCAGATCACTCGCAGATTGAGAGGACAAAGGGAGTTGTCCACAAACAGCAGCTGCATATCAACATCTGTGGAGTGTTGCTAAATGGTCACGGTTTGCTGGCAAATCCACCCTGATGATACAAGAGTAAAATGAGCGAGATGCGATGCTCCCATAAAAATTACCTATTAACACACAAAATATGCTTAGCCTGATAATTTATCTTGCTAGTTCAAACTTCCAATGTGGTGAGAAAGAGATGCCAGTACCACATCTTTCATTAAAAGCTAATAACTGAAAAAACCTAGGCTTGAAAGTTGTTAATTATGTAAGATAACAACTGAGAACACAACTCTGCTGTCTCCCTGGCTCATGCACTCTGTACACAGATAAGTGAAATATTGGTAATTGCAGTGTAAACACAGATGGGTGATGAGCACAGGAACTGCTGCCTTCTGCTGAAATGACCAGCTCTGAGAGCTCAGCTGGGAGGTACAAGCTGAAAAGCCAATTCTGCTCCCAGTTACAAGGTATTAATCTGGAGTTATTTCTTCGACTGCAGGGCGCCACTTTTTTCTCTGCTACTATAAATCTCAGCAACATTTTCCTTGCAAAAGAGGCATTCTTAACAGTATAAAACCCCAAACAAACAAACTCCAAACAAACCACAACAATTCAGTTAAGCCCATTACGTCAAGAGATGCAGAAAATCATTGAACAACAAAGAGTATCCTCAAAGGTCAAAAGGAAAACAATGTTTCTCCTTGCTGGTGTACTCCAAATAATTTACAGGCTTGAAAACCCAAACTATTTTTCACCCTATTGGAAAACTTTGGGCACTATTTATATACCTCTGTATTGACCTCCCTATTATTTCCTTCTTATGGATTGCTTTGAGTAATTGAGCTATTTCAAAAAAACAACCCAAACATATTTTCCTCATATTTTGTATTTATACTCACAAGTATTTACTTAATACATATTATTCCTGCTGATTTATATTACATTATTAACAAATTACATGAGTTCCTATAAAGCTGAAATTTATTTTTCTACCTTTGGGTTTTGGACTGCAAATCTATTAAGAAAGTAAATGTTAAAGTCACTTAAAGGAAAACAAAAATATATCAAAACTTCTGATAAAGCTTCATTTCATGATGAAGTCATAAATGCTTAGGCACATTTTTCTCTTAGACAGGGTCATTTAAAATGCCACCTTTATCTCCAACTTGGAGAGCTTGAGGAAGCTGTTTATTTGGATTCTAGGCTCTAAACAGCTGGAAATCTCAACTGCTTTTTCTACAATTTTCTGGTTTTTACAACTTCCTGGCCAACAATAAAAAATCCCTCAGGTAAAAAGATTTCCTGACATACTTTTTCCGGTATGTGTTCTGGTATGATTTAAAGCCATCATTTGTCTGCTGGGTGGAACAAATGCCCTGGGTCAAACAGCCCCACAGAGCAGCTCTGCTGATCTATTGTCCCTACTTTAGTTAACTAAAGACAGCAAATACCAGTTACCAACAGGTCTGCATATTGAACCAGACAATCTTTCCAAATTTTATTGCCACTTTGCACATATTTGAAGAGAGGAAGGATCAGTTGACATTTAAAAATTCATTTGCTATTGAGAGAAGATTTGACTCAATCTCAGCTGCTGATTAAATGTGTACATTATAAACAACAGATGGCTGAAGAAAACATGGCATCGCTAGCAGATAGCAGACTCCAACCTCTACAAGTCCCTCAACATGTGTTAAAAATTATTATGGATTTCAGAAAAATCTTTTTATTGAGGGATTAAAAAAGAAAGGGAAAAAAAAACAAACCAAACCAAACAAAAAAGAAGATCACAGGAGAGAGCTCAGCTACTCCAATTGCTCTGGATCCAAGATTGTGAAATGCAGAACAACAACATACTTCCTTGCAATTGCTTGTCTTTGTGTGATAGAGAGGCCAGAAACCAAACCCCACGTTCAGGCAGTCAGTGTTATAGGTGGAAAGACAAGCTTCAAGTATGCTTTGGTTTGTTTTGTTTAAATATCCTTCATATCCTAAAGGACCACAAATTTCTAGAGCAAACTCAAATAATTCTAAAATGTTCAAAACCAAGTATTTGGGAATGGGGAAACACTTGCAATTCTGCTAGAGAGTAGGCTTCCAGTAAAAATGCAAACATGTTGTGAGGTTGTTTTTTAGCAGCTGAGAAAGTTCTCTCAGTTAACTAAAATTTTCTAAATACATGGTCCAATATGTCATTTTGAGTAAATCAGAAGAACACTTAAGCATAAGGATGAACAGAGAATATTTTACAATATATCTTCCACTGGGATGTAAGCCAGAGTGTAACCTACAGAGAAGGAAAGGGCTTGAGGAAATTCCTGGAATAGTAAGCCATTCAGCTGCAAGCTATAAAGAAATATATGGCAACCCGTTGCTTATACTGAACATATGCTTTCAAAAATCATTCATATTTATCATCTGTTAGTAATAGTTTTCATGTTTTATTACCAACATGTTGTATAATGAAGAACTGGAAAAGCCACACGTTCCAAAGAAAAGTCTGTAATTTTCCTTAATGCAAACATACAAAACTTCTTAGTACTATTGATGGGCCTGATCCAACCCTCACTGAATCAGTGGGAGTTGAATGAGTCCCTCTGTGCACAGGAAATGAATTGAAATTAATGAGACTACATATGGTTTCAGGGTAATTTATGCCTTTTTTGGCTGTTAATATTTATAAGACCTTAATCTGCTTCCACTTGTATCAATTTTCAACTCCCCTGCCTGAGCAGACTCGACTCTGAATGTATAGCTGCATGAACAGAAGGAAAAGAAAGGCTATTGTATGTTTGCAATTTACTGTACCAAGTTATTACCATTCTCTAAGATTCTCTTATCTCTAAGTAAGGTTCCTTATTTAGTTTTAACCTTGTACAAGCTTCTTCTAAGTCTAGAAAGTGCTGTTACCTCTTGTCCCCTTATCTGTCCAAACCCCCTGTACACCAAGGCTGCAAACAGACCATACACAGACTGGACCACACTCCATTAAACCTTTGAAAATAAGTTCTTTGCTGACAAACTCTTTTCACAGTACCAGGACAATGTGGGCCTTGTCAGCTACTTACACCTAATCACACTGAGTGGTCAACAACAGTTTTCTAATAAAAGCTTCTCCTGCATGGCTTTAGAGTTTATACAACAGTGTAAGATTAAATTCATTCAGAAAACTTCTGAAAATCTGCATTTATCATTCTTCTTTTCTTACAGAATTCCATAGCTAGAGCTGCTTCCAAAGAGCTGGCCAGTTTGTACAACACTAAATATACATATGGTCCAGGAGCAACAACAATCTGTAAGTATTGACCTAAATATACTGTCAATCTATATTAAGTACTACTAGGACTACAAAATGCAGTTTTCTAGAGACTCTTGATCCTCTTTCTAAGTAGGTCCCTTCTTCCTTCACATGCATATACAAAGAGGTATATATGGGACCTGTCATTTCTAAATTATGGGATAATTTTTCCTCAAGGATCCCAGGAATTGTGTGACCCCTGGAAAGCCAAGTGATGTAGTAAAATGTTTATGAATTCACATGCATAGCATGAATTTCTAAATCATACACAGCTTAGATTTAAACATAAAAATCTTGACCTGAGATTGTCTGCATTTGCAGTATCTCTAAGTCAAAGATAATGTGAGTCCTCAGATTCCACTGTTTGATGTGAATCCTTCAACCACTCTAGCAACACCACTTTCTTTTACTTTGCATTACATTCTGAGACACATACAAATTACAATCTTATTTGTAATTTGTAATGACTAATTATTCTACCCTTCTTGGGAACTCAGCTGTGATATGGACTTTGCAGTGCCAAAAGCCAAATCGAGGTTATCTCAATATCTCCCATATTTAAATCTCTTAATTTACTTAAATATGGAAGCTAATTTCTCTTGCCTGTTTCTCCTTCCTCAAATTGTTAACCACCCCCTCCCAAACATTTTTAAAAAGTTTCTTCCCATTTTTACAATATTTTTGGAGACTCTTCCTTTAGAAATGGCAATTTTGCAGGCTCCTTCCTTAGCAAAACAGACTGATTTTATCATACCAGCTACTGAAAAGGGAGGGTACTATTTGTCCAGCAGCAAACGACGGAGCTGAAATCCCAGATAAGCAATTCTTTCCCATCTCTGTGAACCTCAAAAAGCCACTCAGTGAGAGGGCATTTGCTTCCTATACCAGGTATTTCTAAACACCCCATGCAACCATGCCACTCTCCTGTTCCTCAGACATTTCTCCTATGGTTTCCCCACAATACTGACAAGGAGGGAGCGGTTTAGCTTGTTTACATTTGTTTGCACAAATCAGCTGGAACAAAGCTCATAAAAGGCCTAAAATCACAGCAGCTTTCCCATGAGCAGGATAAGTCAATCAAGTCATCAAATATTTCTTTTTATGTGTTCTTTCTGTATTCCTGGATATGTGACTTGACTCCAAAGTATTTGCCATTTGATGTGTAGCCACTCTTTTCCAGTTAAGTTTTATTTAATTTCTTTACCTACAGACCCTGCTGCAGGGGGCTCTGATGACTGGGCTTATGACCAAGGCATCAAGTACTCTTTCACTTTCGAGCTCCGGGACACCGGGAGATATGGTTTCCTTCTCCCTGAATCTCAGATAAAGCCAACCTGTGAAGAGACTTTCCTTGCTGTTAAATACATTGCCAACTATGTCCTTGAGCACTTGTATTAGAATGGAGTTTTAAAAATTATTAAAGTATGGTTTATGCAAAGATGACTTCCTTTTTTTCTTCCCCAAAAATTACTTTTTTATTTCTTCATACTTAATGTTCTTAAGTCATATTCTTAGTCCATTACAGGTCACTAGAACTACAAGTTTTTCAAGAGAAGTTTTAGAAATTCAAGAGAAATAAAATATTTTTTATTAAGGCAACTGGCATAGTTGGGGGGTTGAAAAAGAAGGAGCACAAGATTAATCAACCTAAGGTAAAGGTCACCTTATTGATCAAAATTATCTTTATTAATTAAAATCATCTTTACACAGAGGAGATGGGCTGAGGATTAGAGCTTATACAACCTAACTGTTAACCAGAATGAAAAGAACCAAGTGATCCACATGAAAGGACTTTCACCCAAACATTCATTGCCTCAATGGCAACAGTAGCAAGGAGAAGCTCACATCACATACTTTTAAAATTATATATGTTATGTCCTCTTGTGAATTTTCTCAAAACCCACTTTGGATCTGTCCCATCACTGAAAAATAATTTGGATCTGCAGTCACTGCTAGTCCAACCTGGATTCAGTTATATAAATTGCAATTACTATTAATGGCCAAAACTTGATGTAAATCATGCTACCCTGCATTTAAGGCTCTCATGCTCACTACAGTAGCATCTCCCAAAGTGTTCTCAGAGGCCTGGTACTTCCTGGGGCCCCACATGTTCCTACCGTCATGAGCGGAAGAATCATAAACAGCCATAAAGAGTCTGATGATAAATGAATAACTGTTTCTTTCATGAAAAGCTGTAGAGAATTATCCCCTCCCAATCAATTTTCTGTACAGGTAATGTAGGTCTGATTGGGTCAGAGTGAGTGAAAGTGATAAATTGCCACTCGACATCTTTCCCACAGAGCTGCAGAAAATGTGTTTGGCATCTATTAATACTGTTTGGAGCTTGGCTTATATGGGACACACTCTGCACAATCATAGGGAAAAACCTTATGTCAACACAGAATCTGGCTGATCTCCCTGCCACTGCCGGAAGCTCTGAACAGAGACTTCCACTGTCCACTGATGGTCCTGGAATTAACCCCATTTCTGGTAGGTCCTTAGCCAATCCACTCAACACAGCCCAGAAATGCATTTTATAGAAAATGCTTCTCCAAAGAAAATCATCAAATTCAAGACCTGTCAAAAACTACATGTTCTGCCTTTTTGTCCCTTTTCAGTGGAAGGAAACAGGAAGACAAGGTCTGATTTAAAATTACACTTTAATTTGCATGTATAAGAGAAAGAAAGGCCACACATCCACTAGCCCACCCCAATTAGTCCAGCAGCACTCAGATTAAACAATTCCTGACACATGACTGATCCATCTGGTTTTGATCACTGGTGAAACCAAACCCAGGTGTGAAAGTAACACATACCAATAAAAAGACATATCATTCTGTTCTGCAGAAGAAGTGGGGGGAAGGATAACCAAGGTTACTAAAAATAGCACAGGATGTGAACAGAACATACTGGCCAGAGCCAAACATGTCACAAAGGGCAGGAAAATAAATTTATTGGAATATAAAATATTTTGCTATTTTTAACTAAGTATTAACAACCATCCAGGGACTATCCTGACTGTAACTATGTTCTTTGGGAAGATGCCACAGATTTTACACCAACTGCAATGTGTACTATGGTGCAATTGACAAATTCCATCAGCTTGATGAACTTGGAGATCGTTTTCAACCTTAATGATTCTATGATTCCATTCTATGATCCAGCACCAGGCAGGCACTGTGTAAGGCTGCAGGCAGCAAACATACAGCTACAAATGCAGTTGAAGACCAGGTCACAGCAACCAGCTGTACCCAGCTGCACACACACCACAGCACCCAGCTCCAACATTAGAGCTACCCCAGTCAACTTAAATGTGTGACTCTGAGGCAGAATATAGCAAACATTTGGTGGCTCTGACATTCACAAATCAAGTCACAGCAAGGCAGTGATCTGCAGCTTTTCTGTGCCTTCTCCCCAGAAGTTCATATTTTTGCCTTAGTTTCCCTTTAGGTCACCTTATGCTTTCCTCATTTTCAGCAGACAAATCTGGCTTTATCAATTAAATTCTCCCCAGAAGGCACTCACTAGCACTGCTGATCAAATTAGACAGATGCAGAGAAGAGCAATCAAATCTGGTATTATCATCCATGCACTTTGGAACATAAGCCAAAGAATGGCTTATCCAAATATGGGAAAATTTTAAGCAGGGAAGGACACTGCGCTAGCAGGTAAGCTTCTGGTGCAGAGACACTGAAAGAAAACATGGAGAGGAAGCAAAAGTTCATCAAGAAGCCACATTCAAACTTCAAACTCTAGCATCACTTTCAAAAACATGGAAATTTCACATGCAAAACTGGTTGATAACCTGTTCTCAAATTAAAGCACATGAAACTCCATGTGAACACAAGAAAATACCTTCTTATCACAGATGCCCAAAAACCAGAACACGTTGCCCAGAAATGTTGTGGAGTCTCCCTCCTTGGAGATGTTCAAATCTTAGCGGGACAAGGCCCTGGGCAACCTGCTTTGTGCTATGCTGTTAATGTCTGCCTGATACAGGTCAACCAAGGATTGAGATGAATAATTTCAGCTTTTCCTGTTTGATTTATACTGCTCTTTTAATCAGATAAATTGAAAAGGAACATTCTGTTTTCTTGATTAAGAATCACTTCAAAAAGTTGCCATCTTTCTCATATTAAGCTATTGTTTAGTCAAATGCATTCAAACAGCCAATTCATTTCAGTGTTCCCAAACTCAAAAGGGATTAAGACCTGATGAACTGCTTTAAAGACAATGTACTGTCCCTCTGCCAGGTGTCCCAGGAGTGATATTGGAGATACCAGATCACTCACAGAGGAAATGTCCCTTCAGTACAGATCACAGCTGCAAAGGCCCTTAACAAAGGCAACACTTAGAAATTCTTGATTCTTTAACACATAAAAAGGTAGCTCACACACACAAATTAATAAAGTGCAGTTAAGACCCAACAATTGTGTGAGAGTTACACATGAGCTTCTGGGGAAGGTATTTCCAAGTTCGCTCAAAGTTGTCAAGCAACTGCTGACACATAATGATAATTCAGAGAAGGCAACTTTTACTCTTAATGATCCAGACACAACTGCCTCAAAAACTGTGCAAGAAATTAAACCTATGCTTACAGTGCAGCCTGCTCTGAACTCTGCTTTGCTGACATATGGCCTCAGCATGCTTCCTGTCACTTTGAATTCTTCCATGGACAGATGTGGGCTGTGCATTGAAGCAGGTTGTCTCTGTGTTCCCTGCTGCACTCAGAACAGCTGCATTACAGCTGCATACAGCATTTACTACAGGAGGGGAGGAAACAGCCAAATGCTTTGGATAATGGGACTGGGTCCCTGTCCTTTACAGGAAGGATGCCAGGCTACTTGTGGTAAACTTTGCAACCACAGAAAACAGAAAATTTGCTATCAGTAAGTGAATATACAGCTTAGCCAAGAAATAGGGAAATAGGGAATTCAACAGTTGGCAAGCACTAAAATATTTTCTTTCTGCATTTAGCAGAAGATCTAAGATGCTTAACTGGAATTCTTCATGGAAAGTATGAATCACACGGCTTTAATAAAAAAAATCAACTTGCAATTTCCTGGCTTTATGGGGAAAAATAAAATATTCAGGTTTCTTTTTAATACCTTGATATGTTAGGGAATAATGGGGGGAAAAAAAAAAAAGGATAAGAGCTCAGGGATAACAGCTGTCATTCTCACAAATCCCTATGTTGTAGCTGCTGATTTGAGAGCGAAGCCACTGAGTACAGCTCCATATCACAGTGACCCACCAGTTCATGTTCAGAAGTGACACAGCTCAGAGCATCTCTGTTCCCACCAGAGTTAGCCCAGAACTTAATCAGCCTTCCACAAAAATCAAGAGATGCTAGCGAATGTTATAAATGGCAAACAGAACTCAAAAGTCAGATGTGTTGTTATGAAGTACAACAATGATGTCATTGCTGACATGTATGTTGCATCAGCACTCACCAATATTGGGCCTTTTTCCCCATTGCAAAGGTGCAACATACTCAGATTATGGAACTGCAAATACAGCAGTAGATGCAAAAAGCTTTTCACTTCTAGGTTTATGTCCTTGTTCACAGGATGTGTTTTCTTTATAAAGAAAATACCTCACATATGTGAAGTTTTAGAAGTTCAAGTGCTCAGCACACTTAGCAAAAATATTCTAATGTCACTCACATCCAGAAACAAAGATCCTTTTCTCTTAATAAACTGTCCCCCACATATGACAGCAAAAACTCTGTCTCCCATTCTCTTCCCTGGCCTATACACAGTAATGCCATGAAGGTCTCTGAATTAAGTCTTCACACACCCTGAAAAAATATCAAAGGAAAAGTGGGTCCTCCTTATGCTAAATTCAACTAACAAGTTCAAGCCCACTGAAAACAGTTATATCACTCAAAAACTAGGCTGTGAATGCTCAAAAAAAATTGGCATTTCACAGAGGGTGTTTTATGTATTTTTACACATAGCTTTTATTAATTCTTCAATGATTTTTTAAATGTGCCCAGAAACTGAATTAATAAAGGGTTCAAAAGGAACATTCATTTTGTACAGACTTAAGGAAACTATTCTGACATTTTTCTCAACAAATGGAAATACTGTTCATGACCTGAGGGCTTTCTTTAAGGATCATAAATAGAACATTTCCTATTTGAATGGAACTAGAATTCCTAATGACATGACATTTCATACCTTCCCTCTTTCAATACCCATCTTTGAATCATTTCTGAAAAGCAACAATGTAATCCTTACAAATGCAGAACACCTTTCCTCCATTTAAAAGGAAGGATGAATAGAAATTGATGCTTTACCTCTAGCTTTTGTCACCACAATTCCTTTGCAGTTTGTCTCCCACATCTCTACTGTAAGTTATACTGTCACTGATAGAAGTTCTAGCAACAATATATTAAGCAATAAAAAATGTTTTAAAATAATGATTTTTTAAAATGTTAACACAAAATGCATTTTTATTGTATGCTTTCTAAACTAGAAAATCAATTACACCTTAGAATTAAAAAAAAAAAATAAAACTTGCTTTTTAAAAAGCCCTGTTGCACTACACTTACAGTTGACTTTGCTGAGGTATTGTGCATTTGGAAATCACAAAGCTCATTTCCTAGGATTACAATGATGTGCAGTTAAGAGAAGACTACTTCCTTGTTAATTACATACTCCAGTATAAGCTCCTAGCTAATACTGAAAAAGCAATTCTTGAGAGGCAATTCTGCAATTTATGTGCACTAACATATTCACTTAAAATCTATTAAAATGTGATATATTAAAAACCTGAAATACAGACTCCAGTACTCTCACATTAAGTTCAATCCAGAGTAAACTTCATGTGGACACATCTGTAAACCTCCAGTGCAACCAGCTCTGCAGTGCTGCCCAGCCTGCTCCACTGTCAGGGCCCATCACAGCCCTGAGCACCTGAAAGCTTTGGTACTTGCAGCACTCAGCTTTGCAAATGTTTTTTCCTCTCTTCATCTGGGAATCATTAATTACCCTCACATTTGTCTGAAGTTGGAGCCCTGGCTCATTCTCAGTTCCACAGTCACCACGGAGGGAGCTGTGGCACTGCTTAGGGAGAGCTCCAGCCTGCCCAGCACTTGGCCAGGCAGGAGGACAATTCACAGAGCAGAGGAACAGCACCACTCCTCCACAGACATCAAAGTAATTTGTTTTCTAACAGGGAATGACTCACTGTCACACCTGGTAAAGTTCAATTAAACATCTTTAGGGGAAAATTTATGATTAAACACAGAATCAACACTGTTGATGGACACCACATATTTATCCAGGCTTCTAGGCCTCTTTTAATATTTAATTTTGCTTTAATGACCATTATGTGTCTAGAACCTGAATTACTGACAAATTAGATGGAGTCTTCCCTAACTTTTCATACCCTTCCAGGTTTCTGCACTCTTCTGAAACAATGTCTTTCCTGTCAAACTGTAAATCAACTAATATTTGTTGGCCATCATGGCCTTGGATTCTGAGAAAAATTCTGTCCTGCACATGATTATGGACAATTATCCTGAGGAGTTTTTGGAATCCCTTTCAAAATGCTCTCACTACTTTTTTTGACACTGTTTTGCTCAGCTTCCCTAACTCACTTTGAGATGTAACTCAGGAGTCAGTGCTGCTCCCAAAGGCATTACAAGAATTCTCCTGGGATGCCAACATGTTACATGTTTAGTTTATGGAGAAATAAGTAGATAAAGTTCATTAAAACACATTCAGTACTTTAGCACTATGCACACAGATCTCACTGAACTCCATGGGAGATAAAATGAAGTTCCTGACAAGACCCTATAAAGCAATTCAACAAAACACCCATCATGACTCACAGAGTGAGTGTGAGAGATCTGAGTAACTTCAGCTGGAAATTCAAAGTAGAAGTAAAAATGCAGATTTAATGGGAAGAAGCTCTTTCCAGTTCATGGAAATGTACTCTTCCTTTTACAGGAGTAAATTCAGAGAGGGGGAAAAACCCTACAAACCCAAACCACAAACCAGTCCTTTGACAGCCTGCACAATCTCTCAGTTCTACAGTACTTGGTGTTGTGAGGCATCCTGCACATAAGCAACCTTAAAGCACTTCTAACTTGAAAGCTTCAGGGCATGTAGAAGACCATTGAATCAGACACCAGACACTTTTGTTTCAAGCAGAATTCTAAGATGCAAGAGTTTCTTCAAGAAATGCAGATGCTGCCTTAGCTGCACAGTGAAATGAAATGTTTTCAGAACACATCATTCCTTCCACAACAGCTCCTCAGCTGAGAATCCCGGCAGCCCCCACCCATCCTGGAGCCAGACACGGCTTCTCACGACACCTTGTGGCAGCAGAACCAGCTGACAGGGCTTCTGTCTTCAAAAAAGTAACTTCAGATGTGAAACAATGACATTGCAGAAAATCAAACACAAAACAAAAAGCACCAGCTCATAATCAATTGATCTGAAGAATAGCAACAATTTTCGAAACAGGAATATTGCCCATAAAGACACAAAGCATAAAATAATAGAAGCATTATTTTAAAGTAATGAAGTCAGAAAACTGAAACGATCAAACACAATTTGAAGTGCATGTGAGCTACAGATGTACAACTATACAAGTATGAATTATTAACGCTTAACATATTCTTACCTATTTCTTACCTCTTTCTAACTAGAAAATTATATTTTTCTTCACACTTCGAGGAAGAGATTGATTGAGAAGGGAAAAGCTTCATTATCCAGAAACACAAGGACAAACTGACTCAATTAGGCTAATTTATTCAGATATTTATGTTGCATGCAACTGGATAAACAGCAAAATAGCGAATCTTACTTCCCATTTGTTTTCAAATCATGTTTTGAGAAACTGTCTTTGAACTATACCTGAAAAAACAAAAATTGTGCTTCAATACTATTCCACTGCAAACATGTCAGTCCTAGAAGAATTGGGCCCACCTTGAAAAGGAAATCAGAGATCTCTAATCAAATAAAATTAAATCCAACAAAATTATTTAATATATACCTACAAATCCTGACCTCCATTTGCCTCTGCTCTGAGAAATGGTCTACAGACTTCTCTTGAATGAAAATCAGGTTTTTGGTCACTTCTCCATCCAAATCGAGGCGAAGTCTCCACAGCATAACAGCAGCCCTTGCTCCATGTCACCGCCAGCAGCCACCCCCGCCGGTGGCAGTGTCACCTCCACACTGAACTTCATCCTCCTGCTGCAGGAAACAATCGCCACATCTCACCTCACCTGCTACTCCGAGCTGCAAACAGTTTGGCTTCCTATTTTTTTTTCTTCTCTGTAAAGAACCCAAATAGACACTCAAATGGCCTTCAGGTGGAAACTAAAATAACCTTGGAGAATGATGTCATCTCAGTGAAATAAAGCACATCTTTGTCTCAGAAAGCAGGTTCAGAAGCAGAGTGGCAGGAAGGTCATCCTCATAAACTGTGGAACCCTGACACAAGAACTGATCCCACCTGCTTTCAGAAAGGAGTTTCTCAAGATCAGCAAACCTTCCTCTCATGTAACTCTGTCCTCTCTGGGCATCGGTGCAATATACTTTCTGAATTTGTACAGTTACACAGTCTTAAAAACGAACACTATCATTTCATGGATTCAAAACCACAGTGTTTTGAAGCCCAGGACACTTCACCATCTCCACCAATTTTTTGATACACCACCTACAGTGGTAAGTTTATGAGCAGGTCAGTCCCTGTAGACTGCATTCCTTTGACTAGGATTGCCTTTCCTCTAGAGATGAAACCATGTACAAACCATGTCCATTTTAGTAGTTTTCATCCATTTTTTTCCTTCACAAGAAGCCTAATCTGACAGGATTTGGAATATGAGGTGCTGGATATTAGCTTAAATAGTTTCAGTATTTTACTTAATTGTCTGTGTAGAAAGGACTGTTAACACCAACAGCTGCTGTGCCTGCACCAACCTGGGCAGGAACCTAACACACAGCCCACACTGGAATGAGCCTGCCCTGAGACACTGCTAACAGGACTACTGTGTCAGTCATTGAAAACAAATGTCTCTAATGATTTTACACTCCACTGACTTAACCCTGTAATTCCCAGACTCAAATGCTATGAATACAAATCTTATTTGCAGCCACTGCTGCCTAAGAGAGGCAATGTATGTAAATCACCCCCTGAGCCTGCACCAGTCTGAGGGAGAGACTGAAGTTGTCACTGCTTTAACATCTAACATACTCCCCTTCATCAGGGCATATCTGTTTCCATTCATATTCTTTACTGCTGGGTTTTGTTATGGATACAATTCCATAAAAGTAGCTAATTATGATGAACAAGTACTTAGAAATGCTAACACAGAGCTTGAACATCCATGAAAGTGTTTGTAATTGTAATGAAGTAGCTTGTCCAAGAAGCATGGGAGATTCTGTCCTTCCAAGACAACCTAATCACAAAGCACCAGCGTGCCAGAAAGGTGAAGAAGTCCCCGGAGAACTTTCAAAGACTTGATTCAGTTCCTTTCATTAAGCACTAGGTTAAGAAGACCCAGATGCAATTTCAATTAGGGAAGGTAACAATCAAACCACGTTCAATTTCCTCTATATGAGCTTTTGAGATTCTAAGAGTTTATATGACATATTATGTGGTTTTAAATACCATTGATTGGCATCTGTCAAAAGAGAAAATCTTACTTTAAAACACTTTAAAACATACTCTTTCCAGACCCATTGCACAAAAGCAGCAAAGAACAGTGACTGCTGTGACAGACAATCTTATTGCTACCTCCACCTCATTTGAGAATGACTTTTTGAGAAGTACTGGTAGTACTTACAATAAAGAACAATTTTAGACCTCGTTTTTATAAGGAAATCACCTTGACAATTAGTTCTTACACAACAGACTTTCACATTTACTTCACTATCAAGAAACAATTTCTATCCTGTAATCCAAAGAAATTCAAACCAGAACGAAGAACGTCAACCGAACACATTTCAGAATCCAGGTAAGAACAGAACAAGCCTGAAAATCCAGTGAAAGGGAAAGAATATTCATTCTTTCTATCTTAAAAGAGACTAAAACAGAGGATGTCACCAAGAGTGTGGATACAGCTCCTTTAGTTCACTGATTCTGTTAAAAAATCCACAATAACAAACCATTTTAATGTTGCAGCTTTATTTAAAAGAAAGTGACTTTAGAGTTTTTGGTAACATATTTTTTATACAAAATTGATACAAGGAAAATAAACTTCAGCAGTGCTCTAGAGCAGATGACAGACTGTAAACTCATAGTCAAATGTACTGTATTGGAAAAGGTAATTTTGTTCAAAGCTTATCTGCAGACCAGCACCAAGTAATCCCAAAAGTCTAGTTTTACTTGACACACCAAAAAACCTCAAACTCGCACTTCCTAACTAAGGAGCTGTTCAATCTCACTTGTCTTCCAATTTACAGTAACAGTTGTGATTAACTGTATGCAAGAAACACATCAAAATTTCCTACAGTGCCTTCACGGAGTAAAGTTCTACACCTTTTGTACACCTTTGAAAGTTTATAAGGAGTCATGGGCAACAAGGTATTTGCACAAAACTTTAGTAACTGCAGTTTACATGGAACTCAGAAGTCCATGAAGAAATTTCAAAGCCCTGTAACAGTTCTTTTTCAACAATTTTGTTTCAGCAGGTCCATTTCCTTGATCTTGGGATCACATTTTTTAAACCAACGTCTGCAGGACACCAAAAATTCCAACATATTAACAAGCAGTACAAATGAATCCACTGGGGAAAGAGAAAAAACAAAACACAACAAGCTACACAATCCTGAAATCCTTTTACCATTCTTATCACATGCTCAGTAAAAAGCAAAACTCCTCCCAAAACTCTTTTATTTCTATTTTTAAGTTGTCTGAAATCAAGTTTCTCAAACAGAAAACCTGTTTTGGGAAGAAACTTTCTCATTATAAACCCAGTTCCTCAAACATCCCAGTTCTGGAGGCAACTTGGCTTCATGCAACCCTTACAGGCACAGGGAAGACACTGCCCTCAAATATCAAGGCTGTAGAGATCTACCAGATGGGGCAAAATACTAATACTCAAATTGTGAAATAATAGTACTGTAATTATTGTATTTGCTCTTCTCTGTCATGCAATCACAACTGTAATTTGTAGAAGACAGCAGAGTCTGTTTCCTGCTCTCTGTTTCTCACTTCATGGTTCCTGAACTCAATCTGATTTGTCTTATAATGGCTGCTCATGTAAAGGTTTCAGGAACAGCATCAGTGGAAAAGGATGCTAATCCTTAAAACCAGAAAATCTGCAACTTAGAAGTCTTCTCTAGAAACTGAAAAATTTCCCTATAAATTCCACTTCCTTTTCAGGCTCTTTGCCTTTTGCTTGCCTCTATGAAACATCCACCAACCATCCTTTATCACTGCTGCTCACCCTGTGATCCCAATGTAAACAAAACCCAGTAGAATAATCAAGTTTTGCCAGAGAAAAAAAAAAAGCACCATAACATTGCATCTTTGCTCCTTTCAGTAAGTTATAGCAGCATTTTGAGACCAAAGCCTCAGCATTCTAATGCTTAAAGCCTTGCTCCCAGGTCCTCTGCAATGCTTTGGATCCTGGTATTAAAGCAAAGAGGTATTGAACATCGGATGTGCTCACAGGAACGTGGATAGGAGTTTCTGTGAACTGTGTGTAACAAACCCACTTTGTGCCTGGGGACATTGACTATGCAGATCTGGCTCTCTTGAGAGGCTGAGGAGTCACTGGCACTGAACAGTTTTGCCATAGCCACCTCTTCCAGCATCATAGTCTTGCCGATACTCATCTCGGACCTAACGAAGGAGGGAGAAAGGGAAGTCCAGAAAAGACAAGGGAAAAACAATTTCTCAAAAATTGCTACAGCATTAGAATACAATCATACTGACATCACAACATGTAAGTGGCTACATAGAGCTGTCTGACCAAAGAGAAGGTGAAGTGCATCACGCAGAAGCTCAGAACAGCATAAACAAACTTCTTTCTTCATGTCTAGGGACTCTCTGATCAACACAGCCCAGCCTTGGGCTTTGGCAGTACAAGCCACTGCCACCTGCTCCACTTGAGGTAAGCCCCAAGTGTTTTATGTTCCTCTATGTCCCTGACAGCCCCTTACTTTTTCTGAGCTTACTTAAAAGCATTATCTCCCCAGGCAGCCAAGAGTTGTTTCTGCAAGTACTTCTAGTGAAATGCAGGAAGGAGTTATTTATTCCTAGTGAATTTCACTGCCATTGATCAGATGCCTTCCAGTGTTATCTTAAACAATGACTCCTAAGCTGCTATTTCTGAAATTTTTCTGTGTTCATTCAAAATCAAGAAGTTTGGCAAAGCCACCATTCCCTTAAAACCCCAGGCTGTACAACAACCTACCTGCCCCCCTGATCGTCCACGGCCATACTGCCTGCCCTCCTTGAACCCTGCATCCCAGTCTGTCCTTATGATCCTGTCATCCAGCCTGGTCCCGTTGATGTATCGCATCGCGTTTTCAGCATCTCCTCTGGCATAATACCTTAGGAATATGTTAATGAAAAAACCAGAATTCTGTTTTCACCACATGGGAAAATGAACAATATCAAATGGGCAACAAAACCAAGTCTTTGCTTGAACCACTTTTATGAAGGTACACCATCTAAGAAAACTGCTAGTGAAAGGGTGAAACATGCAGCAGTTCAAGCATTAAAAAGTTTGTCCATCATGCCGATATGCAACAGAACAAAGCTCCATTGCTAAAGAGTGGGAAGCCCCAGGCATGCTCTGTTCATGCTGCAAACTTTCACCAGTCTGGTGAATTCACTGGAAGCAGCAACACAATGATCCTCAGAAACGTGCACATAACGAAGGCACAGAACAGGGATGAAAGATGCCAATGGAAACCTTACACATGTGTATGAAAAGAAAGACCTTTTAACCTCGGCATGGAGAATATGAATTTACTGCAGAGGTCAACTACCCAACAGATGTCTGGGTTAAAGTATCAAAGTGAAAGCAATCTAACCCTGACATGCAGTGTATGCTCAAATACAGAATCACGGTTGGAAAACACCTGTAAGACCACAGCATCCAACCGTGAGCCCAGCATTGCTCTCTCTCGCCAGGGTCTCCCACAGACGCTTTAGCAAATGATTCATTTTATCCTCGGAGAACTCCCCCATAATTTAGAGCCTGCAGTGCAGAGCAGTTCACCCACACCCTGACGGCTCCTGCCGTGCAGCACAAGGATACTCCACGAAGCAGAAGCCGCAGGCGGTTTTCTTCACTTTGTCCAGCCCCATGATGACCTTCTTAATGTCGCCGCTTTTGCCGAAGAGCTCGTGGATCTGCTCCTCCGTGGTGTAGAAGGAGAGGTTCCCCACGTACAGCGTGCAGCTCTTCCTCAGCAGCCGCTCCTGGTCGTAGCGCGTCCCCTGGGCCGCAAGGACACAGCGTTACCTCACGGCCCGGCCCAGCCCGGCCCGGCCCGGCCGGACCCCCGGCGCCCGCCCCCGGCTCACCCGGAAATGCTGGTCCCGGTACTGGCTGAGTTCGGCGTAGGAGTCGCTGCGCAGGATGCTCAGCGTGCCGCCGGCGCTCATGGCGGCACCGCCGGAGCCGGCCCGGCCCAACCCCAGCGCAGCCGGACCGAGCGCTCCGGCCCCGCGCGCCTCGCCGCCTGCACGCGCCCCGCGCACGCGCCCCGCGGCCGCCGGGCGCGCAGCCAATGGCGAGCCGGTGCGCCGCTCTCGCGGCAGCGGCGGGGCGGGGCGTGCGGCACCTCTCGCGAGAGCGGCGGGCATGGCGGTGCTGCGGGCGCTGCTGCTGCTGCTGTCCAGCCCGCGGCTCGTGGAGCGGCTCTCGGAGTCGCGGCCCATCCGCGCCGCCGCGCGCGTCACCGCCAGCGCCCTCACCCGCGGCCAGCGCCGCCTGGCCCCGCGCCTGCTCCGCCTGCGCGACGCCTTCCTCGCCGAGCTCAAGGACGGCGCCCGCGCGCGGGGCTGGCCGTGGCCGCGCGGGCCGGGCCGCGGCGGCCGCCCCGGGTCCGCGCCGTGATCGCCGCTCGGAGCGGGGGCAGCTGCGGACAGCGCCGCGAGGAGACGGGACCGCCGCCGCTTCCCGGCGCCTTGGGAGCGGCGGGGGAAGGGCCCCGGGAGCGCTGCGGACCCCGGCGGGGCCCGGCTGGCGATGGAGCTGCGGACTGGACGGTGCGTTCCCCGTCGCGTGACCTGGAGCGACTCCTCGGGAATGCATGGACGCGGGAAGCTGCGCCTCATCGGTTTCATGGATTTCCATTTCAAAGACAGAATACACGTCCCACGGTTCTCAGGAACAAGCAGACTCACTTTATAATCACCTACAATGCTGTGAAGATTGTCACTTCAAGCTCTTGATAAGAAACTTGAAATAAAATCACAATTCTCACAGGAGTACCTGTAACAATGTCTGTGTACACAGGAGTAATTCTCTATATTTGATACAGTTTTGTTACAAAAAGGGTTTGAAGTGATGGTGGTGGACAGGATAATGGACACCTTACAGGAAGGTAAAAGAGATTCAGTAGCTATCCTAAAAGCACACCTCAAGTCTACTGTAGCAAGAAGGGTTTATAGGGAAAAAATGAGAGTCACCCTACATGTAAACAGACATACAGCTATATAATGGACTATGATGCATCCATCACGTGTAATGCCTAGGGAAGGCTTGCTTAGACACTGTATCTGATGACATCTGTGACACTAGAGCAGTTAAGCTTCCTTCAGAAGAGGCTCAGTTAACTGGGCAGGGTCATTTCCTCTCCTTTTATCATCCCAGGTGAGAAGAGCCTTGTACTGTGTGTGAGATACAGTTTCCTGCATTGCTGGTGAAGTTAAACTTCCAGCATGGATGGAGGAACTGCATCTACAGTGTAAATTCAAAGGTCTGGCTGGCAGGACAAAAGCAGTATTTGGTTAGTCTGAGTTGGTATTTGTAGTCCAGGTTCTGTTGCTGGCTCTCTGCAGGTTCCCTGTGCAGTGGTAGAGAAGTCATCATCCCTGGGAATGGTGCTCCATTACATCCCCCAAGAGTTTCAAGAGGTACCCCACTCAGACTGCCAGAATTCATAAGTTTCATGAAAATGTTCAAGATTTAAGTTGTTTAAGAAAGCTGCAAATGGGAAGCAGGACATGGACTACCAGCTGTGGCACACGGTTGTGTCACCCCAGTGTAAAAGAGCAAAAAGAAAATTAACTTGGAAAATACATTTGCTGTCACAATGCTTTCACAAGTACTTAGACTATTTTGTGAGTCACCAGTACAAAAACAGGCACCTTCTCTCCCCCTGCCTCCCCCCAAACACACACCTTTAATTTACAGGCAGGCCAGCACTGAAGGATGTGGGATGGACATACAGGCAACAAAAGACAAAATGCTTTACAAGAGAGCAAGAGCTATGTTCCCTAAACATCTAGGTCATACCTATAGGTTGAAAAATACAGGCAACTCATTCATACATTCATTTTTCCTAGATTCTCCTTAGAGCCTGGCATCAACCTGTATTATTCTTGTCTCTGTTGAAAGCCTGGCTCTTAAGACCTTATGTAAGGTTGTGTGGGTGAAGAACTGCCAAAAGCATTACCACCTTTGTGAGCAGAAATAATTCAAATGTCAGATTTGTTTCAGAGAGAGAGGCTTGATCTACAATGCATGTGTCAAGTCAGGATGTTTTGGATCCAGAAGTTCACGCAGACAAAACCAAATATTGTAGGTCATGCTGTGCATATACGTCATTGTCAGCTGAAGCCCAGGTGCTGGTGTCCAGTTTAAAAAGAGACTGCTCTCCAGTGGAAAGCCAGGATAGGAGCTGTCCTTCCCACGGAGCTGATTTAATGGGAGCACTTAGTGCACGGGGAGGGGCCGCAGGGGATGCGGCTCGAGGCTGCCCTCCCTGCACGGCAGCAGCACCGGGGGATCCGGATCTGTGCTGAGCCCGTCCAGAGATGGATGCATCTGCTCCAGTGGCACCAAGGATCAAATCCCTCCGTTACCCGCTTTCTGTCTGCGCAGCTCCTCCATCCAGCTCTGCCGGGGTGACAGTCGTGACAGAGCCGCGACAGCTGCGACAGGAGCGGCGGGAGCGCGCTCGGAAGGAGCGCCCGAGCTGCGGCCGCGGAACACCGCGCACGCTGAACGCCATCGCGGTGCTGCCCTCCCGCTACGCGGGTAGCACGTTCACGAGGGTGGAACTGTGGCAGGGAAGGCTAAACAGGCAAAGCTTGGATTTTAGGATTTAGCACAAGCACTTAGGCTGAAGCATCCTCCACGTTCTAAATCAGGGCTGGGGATTTTTCAAGATGGACCCACCCAAGGCAATGACGAGTGCAGTCTGGTCTAAAGAATTTTTAAGAACATAAAATAAAAGATTACTGAGTCAGACCAGCTTTTGTCTAACCCTGTAACATCTCTCCAGCAGCTGAATTAATGCCTATTATCAGTAAACACCCCACAGTCCTCAAACCCTGTCAGATTATTAGAGCTTTCAAAAATAAATCTCACATGGAAACAGCTAAGCTTCAATCACAGTTTTGGTGGGCTCTGATTTCATCCTCTCTCATCAGGAGAAGTACAAAAGTTCATATAAAATACCATAGGGCTGAGTAAGTCGAATTTTAAGCAGGTTCTGTCCAGAACTGGCTACCATAAGAGTGTGAGGAATGTGAATAAAGAGATGTGGGAAAGCTCTCAGTGCCATTGCTGATGCTGAAAGGGGGTTGTATGAAAGAGGAAGGTCTCACACCACCATCAGACAGCTCCCAAAGTAAGTAAAAGACTTTTGTTCTCCTAAAATCTAAAGGCTCTGATGATCTATGTTTAGCTCAAGGATGTAAAGTCCTAACTGACTCCTCCAGTTTCCACTGGATAGGACAGGTATTTGTGGTGGGTCTTCCATTGATAAGTGAGGAAATATCAAAGTCTCATTCTTGAATGAGACACCACATTTTGTAATTGTGGCTCTGACAGTACCAGGGATTATAATAAAGATGTGACAGTCACTGCAGGTAAAATTGCTTGCTCGCTGCTCTACTGTCTGGCAGAGGGTTTCTTCTGCAGCCCCAGCCATGTCAACGACTTCCACATGCACATCTGTCTTCTTGATATGGAGCAGAGACCTTGGAGGCATGTAGGTGTGTGCAAAGAGCAGAGTGTAGTGCCGCGGATGGCTTGAGGACGCTGGGGAATGGATGAGCTGCTCCAAGTGAAACAAGCAGGGAATGAGCCCTCCCTGGTGTAAGCACCCGAACAGCAGTGCCCCCAGAAGGTTGAACAGAACAATGAGGAGCTTCCATTTCACAGCTCTGTGCGGTGACGCGCTGAACAGGACCAACGGCAGGATGAGAGGGATGAGAAACCGAGGCTCCTGGTGGCTGAACAGGGAGAGAAATGCCAAAGGAACAAAATAAAACAGCAGCAACGTTGGACTGCCCTCAGAATGCACCAAGAGCCCAGGCAGCCCACGGCAGCACCATCTGACCAGCATTAACTGATGGACATACTTCTTTAGCATTTTAAAGCCAGCACCGATGGCCAGAATATGTAAGATACCAAACAGCATTACTCCATTGACTGTAAAATGTGTAACTCGTGGGTGACTTCCATGCAGTGCAAGATTATGAGGATTAAGATTATAGCTGAGAAAATTGAAGGGGGTTACTACCATTTTGTCATGTAATTGAACGATTACATCAGTCAGGCTGCTCTTGTTAGTGCTGTAGAGGTTGTCTAAGCTCACGGAGGTAAAATAGAAGGTGTCAGCAGTTATGAAAACAAAAGCGGTAAAACATGCACATAGGATAAACTTCAAGAAGTCATTTATGAGAGTTTTAATGCTCTTTTGAGAGTCAACAATTAAACCAGCCCAGTAAAGCAGGGGCATTAGAGCAAATGCCAGAAAGGTTGGCCTGTTGAAAAACCCAGCAGTTGTTAGGACACCTATGAGAGAGCTGCTTGTAGGCTCTGCTGAGCCACTGGACTTCCTTGAAGAAACCAGTACCAGGAGAAGAGCAAAGAGAAGTCCTTCGAGCGTGTTTGTAAACGTTCTTGTATAGAACACCAGCGTGACATAGGATCCAGCAAGAAGTACCAGCGCTTTCCACGGATCTGCTCCCCAGAAAGGGGCCAAGCGATAAACGCTATAGTCGAGTATGAAAGAAAAGATTGTAAAGAGCAGGCGAGGAGATACAAGGAGAGTGTAGCTGTTGATGCAACTTGAACAAATGTCCAACTGCTGCAAAGACTTGATCACCCAGTATGTAACTCCTGATGTCATTAATGGGAAAACAACTGTTCTGCAAGGAGAGTTGGAAAGGAACTCCCATGGATAATAGACCTGTAGATTTAAAATATCTCCTACAAAGGAAGAGAAAAATACATATAGATAATAAAAAAATACATAATGTATTTTATTCAGTAATTCAGCATTAGGGATACTACTTGGTATAAGAGGTATCACAATACAGAGCAGCTCCTAAACTTTTGAGACTGGCGTCAACCTTGACATTTTTAGGAGCGTACCATTCATTTCTACAAAACATCGAGAAGCCTCTCACAGTAACGTGGTTCGAGGCGCCACTCGCTGTGGACAGCGCAGAGCAGGAGCCCACCCAGCCGGCCAGCCCTGCGGCTGCTGTCGTGCCCGGCTTGCGGGGCGCGCTGTGACGGAGCGGGATCCCTCGGGAACACCCGCCCGGCCGGCGATGCGGGACACGGCGCCCGTGGCCGCGCGCCTCGCGTCACCTCGACCCCGCGCGGGACCACCCCGTGCCGGGCGCACGCCTTACCTGCCATGACCTCGGGTGCCTGGAAGAACTCGTCGGGGTGCAGGTACCCGCTCTGCGGCAGGAGGCACCAGCCCGCCCGCAGCGCCGCCAGCAGCGCCCACAGCGCCCGCGCCACCATGGCGGCCCCGGCCCCTCACCGCGCACCACCAGGGGGCGCGCGGCGCACGGACGAGGCGCCGCAGCGGGAGCCCGGCGCGCATGCGCAGCGTTGACGGGATGCCGGGATCAATGAGGCTGGAAAGGGCTCGGGGATCAGCGAGCCCAGGCCACCGCCAGCCTTCCCTTCAGGACCTCATGGGACGGTGACTCCACCACCTCCCGGGCAATCCATTCCAGTGTCTAATCACCCTTTCTGTGAATTCCTCCCTCTGTCCGTCCTGAACTCCCCGGCACAGTTTGAAAGCATAAGCTCTATGCATATGTTCTCTCGTCCTGTCACGGCCTGGGAGCAGAGCCCGACCCCCACCAGGTTTCCCCCTCCTGTCAGAGAGTTGTAGGGTGGGATAAGGTCACCCTGGAGCCTCCTCCAGCCGCTCCTCATGGGATTTGTGCTCCAGACCCTTCCCTGGGTACATCCCAGCCCTGCAATGTCCGTCCTGCACTGAGGGGCCCAGAACTGGACACAGCGCTCAAGGTGCAGCCTCAGCAGTGCCAAGTGCAGGGGACAATCACTGCTGGCCACGCTGTTCCTGATCCAGGACAGACAGGATGCCACTGGCCACCGGGCACACAGCGGCTCCTGTTCAGCTGCTGTTTCATAATCGACCAAAAAGCACAAGGAGAGGAAACAGGGCCACAGCCGGGCACAGCCTGCCCATAGGCGTGGGTTTGAGTGCTGGGCACGGCGTCACTGCTCCCTGCACAGACACACTCACCCACCGGGCACAGAGGGCTGCGATCAGTCCGTGTCCCACCCCAGCCCCAGGAACTGGGAGCAACGGGACAGTGGGCAGCGAAAGGGAAAGGCAAATGTTCATGTCCCAGAAAGGCAAATGTTCATGTACCAGGCTGGTTAAAGTGTGATTACTTTTCATGTTTATTTGCTATTTTCACTTATTTATGTGATTGCTATCTGGCTTTACCAGGTTTTTATTACACTACATGTCTGTTCATCCCAGGATCATGAGGTGGTCTCTACAGTCAGGAGGGCAGTGCCTGCCAGCAGCACAGCAACATCTGTGATTAGTGCAGCTATGGATAAAAATAAAACCTGAATACCACAGCCACTAGAAATGGCTACTCAGAAGTGAAGTACTTTGTTTCACCTACAGCAAATACAGATTTCATGCACAAGGCACTCAGAATTGGCCCCTGTGGAAGGAGGACAGCCATGAGGTTCTTGATGAAGGCTGCATCAAACTAAACATCACAGGACATCTCTGGCCAGCCATGAGAGCACTTGGTGTGGAAAGTCAATAAGCTCAGTGGATGCTCACGTTTGGCTTTGTTCTTTTCTCTCAAAGGGTAATCCCCCTTCCAGTCTCTCAGAGCTTCTTTTTCATCCAGTGACTTTGGAAATTTCCCCTACTTTCTTCTGCTGGAAGGTAGAAGACTTTGTCCATGGCAAAAGATGGGCTGGTCTTTATTCACAGACTGTCCATTCTCTGTGCACTTACCTCTGTGGCAGCAGAGCTCAGGAGAAACAAAGCAGGATGGGTAAAGCAGGGATGTGGAGTGAGCATAGCCAGCCAGGAGGCACTAGGGAGAGAATCCACTAGACCAGAGTTTTGACATTGCCTTCCAAGAAATTCTTCTACAGATCAGAAACCCAGAATCCATCTAACAGTTCTTGGGAATCCTGGGTGGTTCAATATCAGCAACAATGGCAGAGATGCTCCAGTTTTAGATTGATCTTGTAAACCATGTTGATACTGTATTGCTGGTTTCTGCCCCAAATTCCACCCCATCCCCACAGACAGGGGCAGCTTCCAGCTCTACCCTACTCCCTGATGAGCAGATGCTGTTGGCACTTGCCCTGCAAGGAGGCAGAAGAGGCATTCACATGGTAGCACAGCATGTTATCCAGACAGCAGCTTTTCTGAAGAGAAGGTGGCAGGGCAGAGATGGCCTGGAAGTTCCACTTGGACTGTGCTAGTCCAAGCCCTGTATCTGACACAGAGCAAGGAGGGGAATGACAGTAGCCATGAATGAGTATTGTGTTATCCTATTGCCTGCCCCAGAGCACTGGGGTGTTTGCAGCCCTTCAAGGGACTCAATATATTCACTCCCCAGCCATTCTGTGTATGTTCTCCTCTCTTTCACTGGCACAATCTCAACAGTAGAATCCTTAAAAATCAAGTCTTTTCCCTGAAAAGTTGAAGACTCAAACATTTTGAATCCATTTCCATTGCTGCTATTTCCAAAGTAGACCTGAAAATAATGAAAAATTCTCAGTATTTTGCAAGATGAAGTGCCATGTTCCTGTCATCCAACATGAAAGATGACAGGAACCGTTTTGTAGATGAAAAATTAATAAACAACTGCAGAATCTCTCTTACGCGTTTGCTTTTAGACGCTTCAGTAGATCAGACACAGAATTCTGCCACTGGCAATTACAAGAACAGCTTTTGTGATTTTGTGTTTTTAGTTACTATCTGGAAAATAGCTGTAGTTTTTTAAAAAATTCTCTTGCCTCAATATTGTTATGCAATAGAGGGTTTGCCTGCCCAGGAGTTACAGACATGACTGAAGCCTAGCACTGAGATATTGCTCAGTCTTGATTTTGAACTAATTAACTTCAGGATGGAGAAGAAGGAACCTCGCTGTGGCAGCCAGGCACACTCTGCCTGCATGGTTTACCCTGTACATGGCTGCAGCATAAACAAACCCAGCAAAGCTCTTCTGCATTCCAAGGAAAATTCCAGAATGGAAAAGCGCTAGCACAATGCAGAAATATGGGACAGCCATGAGAAAACACCTTAAGCTCCAGGGAAATTACTACTGCAACCAGTGGCTGGGCAAAAAGTTGAAATCCCTTGTGCACCAGGGTGGTTTTACTGGGTGAGTCACATGGGTTGTACTTTACCTTCTCTGTCACACTCCTGACAGGGCTGTGCACTGTGCACATGCTGCCAGTGTCATGAGGCAGGATATGCAGTGTGCTCCTCTTGTCTTTATCCTGGCACTGTGTAAGACCATTCCCCCCAAAAATAAATGGATTATTAGTACCTGGGCTCTGTCCAATAGTCCATATAGAGCAAAAACATTGACATCTGGGTGAACCATAACAGCCTGAGCTGGCACCTGGGCCAGGTGACAATCAGCAAACTGGGTGACTTCAGCACGGGCACCATTGGGACACAGTAACTGGAAATCACTGGACTTCAACTTCTGGGCCCAACTAGCAGTGTTTTTACCTGAAAAAAAGAAAATGGTCACTGTCAAGCAATGAAAGCAAAAAAGAAAATAATTGAATTATAATAAAGAGACATGTAAAACTAAGTACCATCTGTGTTCTCAAACACTGTCGAGTGCTTCACAAAGGCCACATCCCCAGAATCCTCTACCAGGCACCTAAAGGAGGTCAAAGATATAAATGCTTTCAATTCAAAGCAACTTTAGGTGAACCACATTTTTTTAATAACTCATAGGTTTAGAATGCAATTGTTTTTACAGGCATTCGTGCAAGCAAATGTACTGGACCCAAAGTTAGTAAGAAAAACCAGAGAAATTTAGCATCTTGGAGGAGAGAAAAGCAAAAAAAAAATTCTGAATTACAAATTTCAAGAGTGGAATAGAGTAGAAAAAATATTAAAAGCAGTGTGAAAAACAACAAGAAAGACCAATATTAGATTAGAAAAGAAACAGATCTATTATGTGATATTCAGTGCATTTGCAGACCTGTACATTGGAGATCTCCAATTAATCTAACTGCAATTTCCAAGGGTATTGCTCCAGAACAAAGTATAGTTTCTTCTAATTTTCTGAAGCAGAAGTAGCCCAACATGCCAAGAGACCCTAAAACCACCTCCTTTCCCATGTAACTTATTCTACAAGTGTTTTCAAGAAGCATTTCCTAAAAGAAAATGAACCAATGAAAGAGATGTAGAGCTGTAACTGTGCATGGCTTAGACAGTACAAAATACAAGGCAAAGTTATGACTGCTAACAGTTACCCAAAATACATGTATCTCAATTGCACCTGGTTTAACATCAACAGTTCTGATCCAAGGTGGTAAGTCACGATGTGGCTGATACTGTCACAAGAGAACAAGGACTCAGTGGGGCTCTTCAGTGCATTTCCCCAGCAGAAAAACCTTTCTTAACAGATTTTTCAGTACTCCATGCAGTTTGATTTGCCCCGGGCAGTGGGATATACACAAACTGAACGGCCTCTCACACCTCTATCAAATTAGTCTGAAGACAGCCAGAGCTGAAGGAATCTGGAAATCTGAATTTGAAGTCCATCTCAATCATTTTCCATTATTCATTCTTTTTTCAGAAGGAATCACCTAAATGTCACAGATATATCTACCCCTACCTTGTAGAAGACTGCAGTCCTCCATTTTTTCACCTAAATTCTACCCTTTTAAATACTTAAAACTTCCCACATCTCTCAATTAATTAAGCACCTTCTCCCTTAAAAACAAAAAGTGATCTCCATAAAAAGTTTGACTGTATGGGCACTTTTATCAAATGCACAGTCTTAGAATTATGAGCAAGGCTCATGCAGCCTGTAACAGCATTTGTTGCTCATTCATCTGGTGACTGGGAGCTGGCTCTGTGAATCCATGAAGTACAGCAGAGGATCTGGACTTTGCCTGCAAGGCTTGTACCTAGCAGAGCAGCTGGACTCAGCTAAATAGATTTGCAAAAAGTAGTTATCCAAATCTAACACTTCATTATTTACCAGGCAGCTGCTGTTGAAGCCTCCTCCCTGCAGGGAAAGGTGGCTTTCTGCCAGCTGTTCCATGCACCGTTACCTTCTGAGGCGAAGGTCAGGAAAAGGAAGTGCTCCTTCCATATCTAAGTTCACAGTGTTTGGGTACAGCACCATCTGTACATGTACACTGTTGCACAAAGTACTTGTTCCATTTTATATTATTTTCTTCTCTCTATTTTTAACATACTTTGTTTTGAAGAGGATTTGGTAATTGAACATTGGCCATAGCTCCTCGTGCTGTACAGAAATCTACCTTCAGCTACAGCCACCAATGAATCAGAGTAGTGAAAACACACTCCAGGCTCCCTGTCACGAGCCTCTCACCCTCTGCAGGGACTCACAGCAGCCAGATCCTGGCTACTGTGTGCCTGCTCCCCTGCTAGAGCTCCCTGTGGGTGACCTGCCCATGCAGAGTGGCAGACTCCCTGTCCCACCAGATTAACGCAACTCTGGAGGCCAGCAAAAATCTCCTTGGTCCTCACAAGGTGGGTGCTCTGTGCAGACATACAGGGTGGGCTGTTGGCCACCTGGCTGTCTGCAAGGCAGCTGGCAAAGGCTGTGACATGAGCCAGTGCAATGCCTTATGCCACACCTGCACTGGTGAGGACATCTGGGGACACACATCCCACCTCATTTATGGCACCTGCTGCAGCAACAATAACCTCTGTCTGCTGAGTGGGATGGAAACCAGGCACTGCTTGCATTTTGGGAGGCTGACACAGTGAGTCACAGCTGTGGGTACCAGTTACCTGAAGGCTCCACTGTAGCTGTAGTAACGTTCTTGGCTGCTTGCACTGCATTTGTTGTTTCCACTCTCATCCCCGATACACAGTTGACAGAGCTTTGCTGGGTAATTGTCCTGCTCAGCTGAGGGCACACAGCTGGCAGAGAAAAACTCACTCACAGCTGGGGGAGACAAAACCAACATAAGGAATGAAAAGTGGGGGCTTTTCACAAAAAAAGGCAGATACAACATCATGAAGTCATAACCAATGCAGGTTTCAGTAGAACACTAGAAATACAAGTTACAACTGCCTTACTGGAATTCACAAACTAGAACTTCTAAACTATTTTTAGAGCCCTATTTAGCTGACTATGTAATGAAACCAAAGAACTTCCTAGGTGATAGATAAGAAGTAGGCAAGCAAAATTAGAATGTGGAGTTCCATGTTTATATATCTTTTTCTTGTAGCCTCACTGTACATTGTTTCATTACCTAATGCAGTTTGAAAATAAATGCAATAAAATCCTGGGTAAGGGCACTGGGATGCATCACCAGTGCTCAGGATAATGGGGTGTGCTGGGGGAGCAGTCAGGGAAGTGAAGGTTCTCCTCTGACATCTGTGGCAAACTCTGAGCTCCCAGTGTTAAAAGGACATGGACAGTCTGGAGCTGATACAATGGAAGGACAGCAGGATGCTCAGAGGGCTGAAACACAACTTGCATTTACCAGGCTGAGAGCTGGACTTGGTCACCCTGGAGATAAGACAACTAACAGTGTAACGTTATCTTAATCTACACTGTAGGTTTTTCAGGAAGACAGAGTCAGATCCTTCTCAGGGGTGCAGAGCACAAGGATGAGAAGCAACAGACCAAAGTTATGAGAAGGAAAATTCTGATTAGATATAAGAAAAGAAATCCTTTGTACCAAGGATGGTCAAGTAGTGGGACAGGGTCCAGAGAGGTTGTGTGTAATCTCTGTCCTAGGAGTTCCTCAGAACCTGCCTGGACACAGCCCTGAGCAGTATGAACTACCAGACCTTTTATGCAATTGCTTGGAATAGATGACCTCAAACTGTCCCTTCCAGCCTAAATTAGCCAATTATTTTGTGATAAAGGAAAGGAATACTTTCATGTTAGATGTAACATTCTCAGACCCCTCCACTAGTCCACACTGGTGGCAAACTTAACATTTCAAATCATTATGTTAAAAACTCAATACCCCTTCACAAACAGGTATGATAAATATGGAGCTATGAAATAGCAAAAACGTTTCCCTAATTGAAGTTTATCATTAGATTATTACTATCTTTTTGATATGTATTACTGTTGTCTTACCTTGAGGAATATTACAGTCTCTGTTCTTAATAATCCCCCTCTTAATTAGTACACCAATGGGAATATTCCATCCAGCATTTCTCCCCAGTCCTGTGTGGCAGGACTTCTTCCCTCTCAGGTCACTGATGGTGAATGCATTGGACAGATTTCGTTTCACTAACACCACAGCATAGTATGCATTGCTGCTGTCATCAGCTTGTAAAATAAACAGAAAAAAACCACACAACACATTACAGCTTGCCTTATGCATTCCCACAGCTCAGTGATGATCTGTGGATCCATTACTCTTATATGGTGGCAGCTTCAGTTGCACCAACAGTCTGCTAGTCAGGCAGCATGGATGTACATGGAATTACTCTTCACTTCTGCTGCCTCACACTGCTGCATTCACCTCTGGTCTGTGAGCTGCTGCACACCTGAGCTGAATAACCTGCAGACAAGATGATGGAAGTGTTCTTGTTCCCACCAGCTCTTATAAACACATCCCTCTGACAAACAACATTCAGGGCATAAGTAACTCAACAAATCTGCTTCAAGAAGTTATTTTTATGTGAAAAGTTCAAACCTGCATTAAAACTTCTGTGAGTTTTGCAGCAAATTGAAATTCTGCCTTACTGACACTGTGGACACAAGCCCTCTTTTAATCAGAGATTCTGAAGCAGCCATATCAACAGGTAGAATTTGCTTCTAACTAGAATCTACTGTGCAATTTCTGTATTTTTGTTTCTCTTAAAAATATTTTGACTTTGTGGATACTAATTTTTTCCACTGAAAATATTTTCTTTACAAGAACTCAAAAAACAAATGAAGACTCAAAGAACAAAACAAGACTTAAAATTGCCAGAGACGCAACCTGGTCCTGCAGCAGGACAGATGAAAGTAGCCTCACTGTAGATGCTCATGTCATATCCTCCTCTGTCTATGATGTGAGGCTAATAATTCTTACTTCCTTTGAAAACATCTTTCCCAGCAGGGCTGGGAACATAAGACTGTGTTTTTAGTGCTGTTTTCAAACAACTGGAAAAAATAAAGTCAATATTTATGTTTCTGGATCTTCTTACCAGAGTAACTTTCTCCAGCAGCTGGTACAAGGCCATACGTCTTGCCAGCTGTGTAAATATCAGCTCCACCCAGAACTACAGCATCACTTTCCTTTTTCTGAAAAATAAAACATAGGATTTCTATGAAAAAACCCAGCACACATACTTTCCCTGCTACAGTGATGACACCTTTATGGTCACACCTTGAAGGGCAAGGCTTACAGCAAAAGAGCATCACACTGCTAAAGAAAACTTCCCAAATGTGCATAAAGCATCATCAGTGAAACAGGGACAGGAGATTTCACACACATAGGCAGGAGTTAGCTGGGAAACAGTGCCCTCATCACAGCCAAAGATCATCAGGGTTCAGGCTCATCCAGACCATCTGAGCTACAGATCATCTCCTTGAAATCCAGTGCTCCTGCCTGTCACCAAAGTGAGTGCACATATGTAACCTCACCCACCCAGCAGAGAGCAGCTTCTGCTCATTTGGTTTATGGCACAATGATTGTAGCAGCCTACCTGGATCAGCTCCATGCACTCTTCCTTTGTCTTGGCTGAAATACACTGAATTGCTGGTTTCAAATTCTTTTTTCTAAAGGCAACAGCCATTTCACCACATTTCCAAATCTCCTCGGTGGATACAACACACCAGTTCAGGCTTTCTGGCATTGCTGCACAAAATTGAAAAGCAAATGCTACATTCACTTTCTCTGCAATACACAACAGGGATTCACACTGCCCACTGTCACCTGTGTCCCATACATGTTATTGAAAATATTTGCTTCTGTGTTGCTCCCCATCCCTCCAGCTCAGACTTACACCTGACCAGGAACCAGGGCACTCCCTGATGAGCAGTTATGTCCACACTGCAAACCTCTCCACAGCAACGGAACAACAGTTCCTACAATTACTGACCACTAAACCCAGATATAATATGTTAGTGGAGTGCAGCAAAAAGCCACCCTGAATACAAGCTTCCTCAGATCTGACAGTCACAGAGCAATGCCCAGAAGTGAAAATCAGGAAGGGGAAGGGCTTTGCCACAGCACAGATTACATCTGAGAGGCTCAGTTGCCAGGATTTTTAAGCTTCTTAAGGCAAAAATTCTTGCAACTTGTGTTTCTGACTTTGCCAGAAGGTGTATCAAGTAATTTCTACTTTCTTCTTAATTTCCTGCTATCAGATGCTACCATAATGCTTCAATAAAGAGGAACTGAGGGGTTCCTTCAGCTTAGGGAGGAAATCCTCTGCTAGGAATCCATTCATCCATTTTTATAGCTACCTGGGGATTTGTGCAGCAGCACATTATTATTTCCCCTTGTCAGCAGGTAAGAAATTAAGTACCAGGCAGCAGCAGCAGCTTACCAGATTAATGCCTCTCACACACCAAGAAAGGGTAGAAAATGTCTTCATCTTATAACAAAGTTGGACAATTTGCACAGGAAAATATTCTGCAGTACAGTATTGTTTCTAGGTCAAAAAGTGAGCTTTGCCCACACTCAAAGATCAGACTGGCATCTTGCCATAACACTCCAAGAGTGAGAAGAAACCAGAATCAATATGATCTGTGTTATCAGTTATCTTTCTGCTTGGTTATAAAGAGGAATCTAAAGACAACTTACCGTTGGGGTTGCAGCTCAGAGCTTGCATGGCACGAAGATACTCATCACCCAGCCATGCCTGGTAATTCTGAGCTGTGATTGCAACAAGCTCTGTGGTGGCATCTCGGAACAGGAGATTTTGGGCGCCGTAGACTGCAGAGTCAAACATCTGAAACTTGGCGCCCACCCCATTAAATCTTTGCTGTAATGTTGAAGAAGAAAGAAACAGATGTTACACATTCCTCTCTCTTGGATGTATGACATCCCAAACACCTTCAAACTCCGCAGAGCCAAAGGAGCTCAGCTATCCCGTTTTCCATCTGCTTAGGCAGCTGGGAGAGCCCTTCTAAAACACAAAGGAGCAATGAAGAAATGGCCTCCTACTTGTCCCTGGTTTAGGAGCTGGAAGAGAACTGTCCCGTCTGTGTCAGGCCGCACGAGCACGGCCCGAGCGGGGACTCGGGCCAGGTGGCAGCTTCTCCACTCGGTGACGTCGGCTCTCCGGCCATCGCGGCACAGCAGCTGGAAGTCGCGGGAGCGCAGCCGCTGGGCCCAGGAAGAAAGGCTCCTCCCTGAAACCAGACAGGATGGGGACAGACATCAGGCGGGGCTGGTGCTTCTGGCTGCAAGCTTGCTCTAAGCCTCACTTGCACACATGGAGCAGAACACTCTCCTGAGCATCTCTGAACCATTCCTGACTGCACAGTGTATCCTGTGCATCTCTGTGGTCCTGTAGTCCCAAAACATTTGTGAGACTGCGCTGAGCTGTGCTGGGGTCTGCAGCAGTATCAAGAGCATCCCTAGTTTCAGATCACGTATAAGATTTGTTTTGCTTTTTTTCCCTGGGTCAGACGTATTAAAGCAATGTCATGCTCAAGGTAGTTTTCACACAGTGCCAGATAAGGCAGGTTAACTCTGTCCTAGTCTCCACTGAATCCCTTGGCAGGCTGGAGCAGTGTAACAGTCCAGGTCTTTATAAAAAGAGGTTTCTGCTGTTGAAGGTCTCTTTCCAGAAGCAGCTTAAGATTTCACCTTATACTGAAAATACCAAGCATTTTTAAAAAATGTCTATCTTCTGGTGCACACCTGAGAGGATTCATCTGTTTTTAGATTTCATCTGTATTATAGCATTTTTTTTCTGATTCCTCAATTCAAAATACATCAAAAATTTGATATTATACTGTCATTACAAACACTGTATTTCAGACCTTGCAGCCATTATTCAACAAGCTTCAGGATTACTTACCATCTGTATATTCAGGCACTGTGCTGTGCTTCACAAAAGCAACCTCTCCAGCATTTTCAGCCAAACACCTAATAAATATAAATCCAACCACAAAGAGGCATTACAAAACCCCTGTGCTCTGGCCACTGCCAGCTGACAGCCCGAGGGCTCTGTGCTCCGTTCCATCAGCCACAGACACTGACCTATTTCCTTGTGCTGAGAGTTTTGCTCAAGGCAGAGACTAGAGGCTGTTGGAGCATGAAGTAAACTATCATTGTCATCTGGTGAATATGAACAACATGTTCAGTGCTGCCTGGGACAAACACCATGACCTTCTTTGTCCAGGACAGTTCTGTGTCTAAGGCAGTCACACAGTCCTTTGGGGAATACACAAGGAGGAGCAAGTGCTTCTCATAAGCAACTTCTTCCCTTGTTAATGCCATGACCTGGGGACTGGGAGCTGCAACGCAGCACACAGATGGGAAGGAGGAAAATAAAGATTGGTGTGCAAAAATGGAGGGCAGAGCAACTCGATAATTCAGAGCAGCTAGGTGGGATAACTGAAATAGCCAAGCAGGACAGCAGTTCAGCTCTCAGGCTCCAAGGATCACCAGGTTTTACTGGGAAAGATAAATCAGTACAGCTTGCTGAAACACTCAGATTGTGTCAACAGCTGCTGGACAAAGCAAATAGCAGTGGGCTTTCTCTGCCATTTGTTTTAATATTCAGTTATTAGTACCTGAAATAGTGGGTTAAGAATTTTGATCAGTCAGGTTAAAAGCATGGCCATCCTAACAAAACTATAGATTTTCTAACAAGACCAACTGGAAGCTCTGTAGATTCAATTTCTTGTCAGTGAGGCCTGAACATGATGACTATGGAGAGGGTACAGCAATAAAAACATTGACAGACATGATTTTTACCTGAAAGCTCCACTGTAGTCATAGTATTGCTCTTGGGAATTTAGTTCACATTTGTTCTGTCCTTCTGAGTCTCCTTTGCAGAGCTGACAGAGGGATTTGGGATAGTTCACACCATTTGCTCCAGGAACACAACTTGCATTGAAATAGTCACTCACAGCTAAATGCAAAATTAGAATGAGGCATTTTTAGCAATGAATAAACAAGATCAATTTCATTTTAACACATCCACACAGTACATCTCTGAAAAGATTCAGAAGGCGCAAGTTATTTTCTTCTTAAAAGATAGTTTCCAAGTTTAAAACAACCAAAACCCCTGCAGTCTTCATCAGACCTACATTAGAATCCTAGAAGGACCATCAAAGTCAAAGAACAAAACAGCAGCTGAGTCACATTTCTGTACACACACACAGAGGGTCCCCAGAGCACTGGGAGGGCACTGCTGAAGGGATCTTTGCCCTGCCAGCCTTGCCTTTTGGCAGGTCACAGCCCATGGGTGCCAGGTGCCCAGTGTCAGTGAGGTAGCCCACGGGCACGTCCCAGCCCGCAGTCCGGTTGATGCCGGTGTGACACGAGCGCGCTCCCTTCAAGCTCTCCAAGGTGATGTTGGAGCTTCTCTTGACCACAGCCACAGCGTAATAGGAAGTTCCAATCTCTGCAGCACAGGGAGAAAGAGAAACAACCTGAGTAGCCCCACAGCAGCATTACAGTGACATACACTGATTTTTGGACTCTTGTGCCTGCCCTACCCACAAGGAAGCCACTGTGTTCACATCCTTGCGGAGACCCTGCTGACTGTGAATCAATGTACCCCATAAATTTTCAGTGTGAATTCTCTTAGTCCTGGCAATCGGCAATCGGCTCTAACTTTGGAGGTCACTCTGCTTTGAAAGTGAGGTTCCTTTCAGAAAGAAATTTTCTGTTACTCTAAATATATCTGGATGGAATTGAGACCAGTATAATTTACTCCGCAGTGGATCTTAATTTTGTTACAGCAGAGTCAACTGATGTCTCTGGAGCACTACAGCTGATTTCATTATCTCTGTTTTACAGTTTAATATAACTCAAGAGTCAAGAGCTGGGGGTTTGAAGTGATCATAAGGTCATTCAATCTGACTTTATTTAGATCAGAAATCACTAAATTTCTTCCACTTTTCTCTGATTTGAGCTCATAGCCTGACTAATGGAGATAGTCAGCCTCTGGATCCTGAGGCCCATTTGGTTTTGAGGAGCCAAAGTACAGGTCCCTCACCAGAGTCATGACGTGTTTAATAGGGTGTGGGGCTGCTGCAGATGATCCAAGATCCTATGGACTGACCCCAACAGCCACTTCTGAAGATGCCTTTGGCCAGGTAACACTAAGACCCAGCTACAAAACAAATCCAGCTCCATCTCACAACAGAGTGATGGGACAGCAATGCCAGCCAACTGCTTCTAGAGCTCTCCTCTCCCTTGCATCTTAAATTTAGGGGGAGCATCATCCAGCTCTGAACTACACAAACGTGTTGATACTGAGCTCTTGGTCAGGATGACAAGTCACCACTGAATTATTGTCTCTGCCTTGAAAGGAACTCAAAGCTTAAGGTCACTCAGACAAGAAGCAGAATCTAGTACTTCCTTTCTTCCAGCAGTAAATAAATACATTAGTAAAACCAAAACCTAATTATTCCAATGTATAGGACTGAGAGATAAACGTAGTGATTTATGCTTAGCAATTAATTAATCTAAAAAGTATGGAATAGAGAACACAGAAAGCAAAGAGACAGTAAACAACAAACAAAAACCAACCCAACAAATTTATTGCAGGAACAGCTACTCTGACCTAAAAGCTTCAGGACAGACTCAGCCACAGCCCTGTCTCCTGTTTCCTCAGTCTGTTACAGGCAGGAGCAACCAAGAGGGAACCTGACCACTACCCACTGTTTAGAGTCCTCAAAAAGACTCCAAATAAAATGCAAACAGTAAATACAAGCTTTTTCTTATGCATTTTAAGTAATCTAAAAAGTATTTAGTCAGAATATACCTTGATCATATACTTCCCCAACCACAGGTTTCAGACCATGCTCCCTTCCAGCCTGGAAAATCAAACGGCCATCCAGGGTCACTGCATCTGCCAAGTCATCCTGTGCAGACACAAGGGCAGAACACATGGAAAAGCTCAATTATCAGTAGTTATCAACAACCAGAGTACCCATGCATTTAGAAGAGGCTCTTAGTTAATATGCATTTGTATTTTCTTTTTCCAATTATTTTAAGGGCTCACAAATTTCTGAACAACTCTTACCAAGAGGGATTTTAGATTCAAAACTGCCTTCCTGCAGAAGCAATGCAGAAACCAGCCCTGCACAATGATGGCTTCACCAGTCTTAATAGTTCAAAGAAATCTTAGACATGGATGCTGCAGCCCTCTGCAGGATCTTAAAGCCCAGCAATCTGAAGTTTCATTCTGTAGCTACTGCCCCAAAGCTTGAAGATTTATTATATAAAGTAGATAAATTTTTAGATTATACACAGATAGGCGAAAATATTATTTTTGGGGCTACAAAATCTGAATGCCAAAGTGTTCACCAAAGCACCCTTAGAGCCTGCTGGCTCGTAGCTCAGCACAAGGCAGACATGCAGGTTGTGAGTGGAGGAGCAGGTGGCAATGGGTTCCTGAGAAAGAGGAAAGTATCTAAAAAGACAGTTCAAACTGGGAGGATACAATCTGAGGCAGGCACTTTCGGGAAGGGGCCCAGCAACACCTCGTATTTTCTGGTGACTGTAACACCGAGCTCGCTGGGATCCTGCTGCAGCTGCAGGATTGCTCTGCAGAGCACAGGATGGGTTCCCCACGTGCAGGGCCAGCAGAACTGCTGTGCACAGCCCTGGCAGCAGAACCAGCTCCCTCTGTGTACCCAGCCTATGGGAGCCAGGAGAGGGCATGTCACACCCAGACAAGATACTGCAGAGAAAATAATCAGCACTGTGACATTTTGCATTTCTAAGCTAATTCCAAGTTTCTTATCAGTTTGCTTAACCTCTGGTTTGGCCCTGGAGGAGGTCATTTAGTTTCTCCATACCTTGGGGGCTTGGAAAGCATGGTCAGGGCAGGGCTAGGACTGCCTAGCACACCACAGCAGCCTCCCACAGGCTGAACCACAGAAAGAGCTTGAACATTTGTTAAGGCACTGTGTGAGAGCACAGGTAATATGTTGATGTTGACATCTAAACCAGATTTGAAGTTGCCATGTAATTTGCAATCTTTTACTTGTTTGGCTTGAAAAAGAAAAAAGATTATATTCATTAATCAGCTGAAACAATAGATGTCCTGAGAGCTGCTTCTCATGAATGAGAGCTGAACAAATCCAAGGGAACCTGAAGTGGACTTGGGGTTGGGAGATATTTGCATCTCAAAGAACAGACACAACCTTTCTGAATAACTAGATGTGATGTTCCACTGGTGAGGGTCAGAGCACAGGACATTGTAGGAATCAAATACAATCTGTGGTTCAGGATGGACACCTGACAGGAGAGGAGGTGGAGTTACAAGGCTCTTACCCTCAGGGAGAACAAAATGAGCTTCTAGAATTGGTGGTGGACCAAAAGGAGGGCAGAGAAAATGGAAAGGGCTGGCCACAGAAACCATGAGGTATGTTGTATGACCATATTTTCATAGGAAATAGCAGTTTTCTGACTGAAAAGCAGAACCTTTGAGCTCTGCTTACACACAGAGCTTCTGATAAATAGCTTTTGTAAAAATAGCACAAGACAAAAAAGGTCTATTGTTGTTTTTAACATGAAGTAGTTTTCAGGCTACAGATCTCTCCTTTAAATAACACACAATTATTGCTGAGGTGACATATCAATGGCAGTGTAGGCTTTTTTTTTAGCAAGAATTTGCCAATAGATTTTGCAAAAGCCCGGGACTCAGCTACAATTTTTTAAGTATACATGTGATGGTAGTACTCTCCATTATTTTCAGAGGAAGTTTATTTCTGTGTGTCACAACATTTGAGAATTACCTACATAAGTGTTTTAAAGGCCTGCTGAAAATCAGATCTGGTCACATTCAATACTGTCAGGCTCCCTAGTTAAATATTTCAGTATTTCTTAATTTTTACACACCTTCAAACAAAAAGGTTTTTTCCTTTATCCATGTGCTAACACATACACAGGTCTAAGTCCAAGTCATGCAGTGTTACAAAATAGCATCTGCCTCTTCAGCCACTGTGTTCTGCTCCCTTCTTGGCCTCAAGGATCAGAGTTCAGTGCAGATGCCAACTCAGGGATTCCACACAGTCCTACACAGAGTAGGTTGGCTTGAATATTTAGTAGATTATTAGCACAAGGGGAAAAAAGCAAAAAGGAGATCTAAAGGACAAAGTCTTGTCTGAAGCCTTACAGTGAAAATTCATTTTATCAGAAAGCAACTTCCTCATGCTGTCTGCCTGCTATTTCCAATGGCTTGCAAATGCAATTCTGTGAGCTCTGTATTTCAGAATCACTCATCAGCCCTTTATATAATCTGCTTTGCAGAATCTAACAGCTTCCTCTGTGCAATGCAGCAATCAGCCAAGTGGTTTGGAGAAGATCAGACATTACAATGCCCTGTCTATTCCCAAGGTGAGATCCACATCTCTATCAGTGTCTGCTCTCAGCACTCTTCAATACAGCCTGACACCCTTGCTCAAGAACAGTATCAAGAGGCAATGAGGTAGTCTTAGGAGTCAGACAACCATTCTGCTTCATTGACAAAAATTACAAGGTATTAGTTCTTGAAATGTGCTCCTTTTTTTCTAGCCACATAATCATCAGCCTCATCTCCCTTCAAACTGTTCTTTCAGATCTCCTTTCCTTCCTCTGAACCTCTTGTCCTTGACAGGCTGCATCTCCACAGAAAGCTGGATCTCGGGCATATCTACAAAGAACATTCTTTATGAGCACAGCCAGCCAGCCTTCCCTTCCCCCACACCCTGCCAGTGATGACAGCCATGATTACCTGCCTCCACATGTCTTCCAACATCCACTTTTTACCTCCTACCCCCTCCAAAGGAGGGAATTAGTTTGCATACATCATTTTGCAAATTCACATGTTCACAGTCTTTAAAGCCTTCCCCAGAGGCACACTCTCTTTGGAAGCTGAGCACACTCTGGGCAGCTGAATTAATACAGCTTAATACAGAGGTTTGCCCTTTGCTCACCCCACTTGCTGCTTTGCCTTTCTCTTGTACTCAGTATTGGGAGATTTGATTTGATTACACTCAGCTTATCTGTTTATACAGCAATTTCCATAACTCTGAAATGGGAGTTTGATCCAGAGTTTATCGAAATACAATCTACTTAGAGGCTAAGCAGCACAGCTTTAACTACTGTCTGCATCTTGTAGCTCCATCCCTTCTTAAATATCTGCTAAATAAATCTGACATAATTCCCAAATCAAAGATTACTATTTGGGTGGAAATATTTAAGACCTTAGCCGTGTTCCTAATGACTGGCCATATGTGAGCAGCCAAACAGATGACACGGGGTCATTCTGACATTCAAGTTCATATCTTTTAAAAAAAGATATACCTTGATTTGTCAGAGCCATGAATGCCAGGAAGCAGAGGCTCAGCTGCCTGCAGGGCCACACGCTCACCACAGAACAGTGCTCCTTACCAGGGGATTATCGTTAGGCACATGGAGAAATTAAACTAATGACACGGGTGTCACTCACAGCTCACCTTGATCATCTGGGTGCAGTTAGCAGCTGACCCCCCTGCTGTACACTCCAGAGGGGGAAGGATGCCAGCCTCACTAAAGGCCTTGCTCATGTCATTACACTTGGAAAGTTCTGGTTCAGACACCGTGCACCACCGGACACGCTCCAGGCCGAGAGCTGTGAACACAGCACCAAGAGAAAATATCACAAAACCCATCTGAGCTTTTGGAACAGAGCTTACCATTTAGAGATAAACTTTCGTACTGCTTCTTCCCCCAAACAGAAAAAAAACCAGGGCCCACTTCACTGTGAGTCCTTAGAGGTGATTCCCACTTTCATTCCAATAAATATGAATACTGAAGTTTTTTTGGACTGACCACAAGATCAGACTCAGATACTGAAATCCAATGGCATTAGTTTCTGACATAAGAAACAAGGATACCATTGAACAGATCAGGGCATCCAGACTATTTTAAACACCTTGCAGAATACACCATCATAATCAAGTTAAAACCATGTGAAATTTTTATTTAAAATGATATGCTACAAAACCAAAGACAGTGTCCAAAGACAACTCCTGTCTTGAGTATTGCTAGTTAGTATCTGGGGTCCTGTACCAGCCCTTATTGGTCTGAATTAAAAAGGCAACATTAGGTGCTCAAAAGCCTTGCCACTAGGCTTATTATGAAAACTAGAAAAGTCAACTTGGCCCTTCAAAACAGTCTTTCATAAGAGATCGTAACCACAGTCAGGAAAAGGGGAGGGCAGAGCCATGAATGAAAAGACTCAAGTTGAGTAGTGGAGATTTCCATTAATTAGCAAAGAAAGGTGCCTTTCAGCAGCCCCAAACGTCACCAAGTGCCAAAGCTACAAACACTTGGCTGCTTTTGTGGGGAGAGGTGACCGTGCGCAGACAGTGCGGTGAAATGGAAACGCAGCCATGGGACAAACAGGCACGGCCACTTTCGTAAGCAGGGACACAATATTCCACTGCTTGTCTACAATTTCCATTTTTAACTGGAGTCTGCTGTTAACCATTTATCATGTGGTTTTCTAATACCTCTAAGTGGCCCTCTACTTCCCCCCCAGTGCCATGGAGCTGAGATGCCACATCTGACTGTGCAAGCTAAAAATGACTCTGCTAGTGCCCAACAGTGCTCCTGCACATCTCCTGCAGACTAAACAAGACTGTTTATGCCAGAAGATCCAATAGTGAAACAGTGGGTTTGGCTTGCTGTTCCTCTGTGACACAGAGCCAACTCTGCTGTCAACAAATACTAAGTCAGACTTGGAGAGCTTACAGGAAGTTTTCATGGCAGCATATGCCAGCAGAAGGAGAAACAACTGCCCACCTCTGAGCTGCAGGAATCTGAGAACCAAGAAGGTTGGGAGAAAGCTACAACAGGTCATGGTAAAAATACATCTCACAAAAACTTAAGGTTTGTACTACCTCATCTGTTGGGGTGAAATTTTAACCATTAATTCCTTGGGAGTAGAAGAAAAATCCTGGTTTTCGTTTTGGGGTTTTCTTTTTGTAAACATAAGCAAAGAGAAATTAAATTGGGGACTCAGCCTCTCAGCGTGTATGTATGCTAAGTGCCATTTTTCAGCCTCAGCATTCTGATTTTACATATAGACACACAGGGGGTAAAGAATGAAAGTATGAAAAAATCATCAGCCATACACCTGAAACATAAAGTCCTTTTAGCTCTATATTTCAGCCAAAATAGTAGAATAGCATTAATCCATTGGTTTTTTTCCCTCACTCATCAAAACCAAGGCTTTATTGGTCCCTTTCCAAATTGCTGAATTTTGATGCTAGAGGAAATCAGATCTGGGCAATATCCTATTTCCTTCCTTACAAGATAGCCCATCTGAAATGGGCTTGAGCACAGACAAGGCCTGCAGTTATCCTGTCTTCCTACTACCAAGGAAAACCAGCTGTAAACATCATGTCAGTGTCTGAACCCAAGTTTATTCTCTATTTGGGCCGTTCTGTATATCAGTGTATATATATATAAAGCTTAAAATGGCAGAAGCTGGAAACTTGCATTTGAAATATGCTCAGAGTCCTAACACACCCATAACTATCACTGACAAACATCCCAATAACTCCTCAAAGTAATGGTACTACATTGTGTAAAACCAAATGGCTATTTATACAGCTACTGTTACAGTATCAAGGGCTTTCAACAGAAAATAATGGAGGGGAAAATTAACTAGGACCATTTGTTTTCTGAAGAAATGAAGAGTGCTTCAGAAACAGCAACTACACCTCTGGTGAAATTAAAAGCACTCACAATTTGGGAGTGGCAGGAAAAAGCTAACATGTTGCACAGAGCATGAGAAGTGAAATAAAGCAATTATTTCTATTTTTACAAAGTAAGTGTCACAGAACTGCTCATTGTTGTGAAAAACAGACACCACTGAAACAGAAATTGATTCAGTGCTGGGGAAATAAAACATTTGACACCAATGAGTCAAGATACATATACATAGTGTTCAATGCAGCCTTTTCTACTGCTTTTCCATTACTTCCTTCTGTTTATTTTCCTGGTCATACGAGATTGGCTCTGAAGTGGTTCTAGTTTCCTTCTGCTCTCTCACATCACACAGAGTTCCCATGGCACAGCAAAAGCTTTTGGAGGACACTTACCAGCATGAAAGAAGAGAAGATAGAAAACATTTCTGGAGCTCTTCATGGTGAAAGCTTTAGGATCTGTGATTCTTTCAGCCTTCAGAACTCCCAGAGATCAAGGCTCCTGCAAGAGTGCTCTCTCCAGCCTGGTCTTAGGTGAAAATCAGCTGCTTTCAATTGCTGATGCGCTCTGTTCAACGATAAGCCCTGCTCACCTCGACACGCGTCACCTCGTAATGACTACAGGAAAAGAAAGCATGCCTCTCCTCACACTGCCTGTACACTTGGAAAAAAACATCAGACCTGGAAATTGCAACATATCTGAGGCACCAATGAGGTCGCTACTGCCTTGGCACCACCCACAGACTTCAGTCAATGAACTGTTACACACCGCACACAGCGGTGGGGCAGGGCTGTGGAACCCATCCTCACTGAGATCTGTGCATGCCCTGTGCCCGGGGCTCGGGAAGCAGGAGGAGATTCAAGGTAAGCAGTTTATCTGGCAGAGTAGACAGTCACTCGATGCCACATTCTCAGCATTGTCACAAATTGCTTAAAGCCATCATCAGAAGCCCAGGCTCTAACAACAGCAAACCTGTGCACTCTACAGGCAGTACAGCACATGCTAAGTGCATATTTCCTGAAATTTAACAGCAATTGCTATAAAACAGTTGAATCATTCTGACTTATTTTAAGGTTTAAGAGAAGGCCCAGGAAGGATTCTCTCCCAGAAAGAATCAAAACTGCTGACAATAGCTCTGTTAAAAGCTGCTGTGAATTTTAGTGAAACTTTCACAGAGCAACCCTCATTTGTGCTGCCCAGTTATTAATTTCTTATTAGTCAATGAACTGCAGCTGCCTGTAACATCTTGTTTAGGTAAAAGCTGCTCAGAAATAGAGTCCTCACACCAGGAAGGGCATGAACCACAAAGTTCTGTGTATCCCCCACCAGCCTGTGTGGCCAGGAGTGTGGCAGGATGCCTCCAGCACTCATCAGCTACCCGACTGCAGGTGGGCAGGATGCCAGCTCTAACTCTGACTAGCACCTGTAAGACAACACATGAGTCAATTGCTATTTCAAGTTTAGAATTTCAAAATATAGAGATTGATCCCTCCAGACTTTCTTCCCAAGCAAAACCTTATGGCTGAACTCTGATTCTTGGCTTCCTAGACCAAGAACTGTCCCTTTGTTGTCTTAAATGTTAAAGAATAACCTGGTGCCACTGGAGTATTTCCAAATGTTTTCAAGGACCCATTGCTCAGATCCTTCCTGTGCCCTTCCTACTGGCCAGATTAACATCGGGGAGAGATGTTTGCATCCTGATGTTTGCAGAAGGGCTTACATTCATTTACAGATGACAAGACAGTCCTAGTACCAGTCACTTAAGACTGCAAGGGCAGGATTAGTAAAACACGAATCTATCAGGTCTCTCCTGTGGATCTGCTATGGGAATGGTTCAGAAGGCAGAGGAGCAGCCTTTTTGTACAAGAGGTCTATTCCAAACACAGCCCCCTATAAACAATCACACGAGCGCAGTTCACCAGAATTTAGATAATTTTCCTACTTCATTCTTAACTCTGAGTATCTGTGCTTTAAGGAGATATTAAATTTCTTAACCTAGTTTTCAGCATAATTCAGCAAAAATGCCAACAAGGAAATAATATAACTTACAATAACAATAGAGGGTATCAAATACTTCATCAAGTATGTGCCTGTATAGCAACTACAAATAGTTGGGTTATCAGGGAAGAAGAAAACCCACAATGCCTTCACTGGGCCAGCAAGAGTGGTAATACATCAGTGTGATGCCACTTGGATTTCCTAATTACTCTAGTTGTTAAATTAGAAGCCTTTAGCAAAATACATGTATTGTAAAACATTACTCTAAAGTACAGAAAAATGTACCCAAGAATCAAAAGATGTGATGCTGGAAAAATGAGACCCAGAGAAACACTAAGTAATGCAAAACCCTGACAATTACACAAGGTAAGATAACAAGGAGCATTAGGGCTCTCAGAATCAACTTTTCTGCCAGTGTTCAAAGGTAACATTGGAAACAAACAAAACTAAAAATGCAAAGCAAATGCTCCAGAGTCCTTTGGGATTTCTTGATCCAAGACTTGTTTTCACTCCCTCATGGCAACTGTGCATGGTAACTGCTGTGGACTTCAGTCAGAGTGGAGTGTTTGGTGACACCTGGCTACTACAGGACAAGTGCCTGGGGGCAAAGTCCCGTGGCAGCTACTCAGACACTCCAACATATGAAAGAGCAACTCCTCACAGATCTCCTCAGCTGAACAGGCTCTTTCTGATGGGTTAAAAAAAAACAGGTAAAAAGTGCATACAATACAGAGATCTCAGATGTATTTGCAGATTTGATAGAGATTCATATTCTTCTGGGGTTTTTTTTTAGATTTACTATTTTAAGATGTCTCACAGACACCTCAAACAATCAGTCACTTTCAAAGAGGGAGACAACAGTACACCTCTAGCTGCCTTAAAAATGTATGACATTATTTATCAAAAGCTGCATCAATCCAGTACACCAAGCACTTTCATGGGCAGGAATTCTCAGAAAGGCTGCACAACTGATTTCCAAGATCTTGAAAACCAGAAACTTTTTTGGGGCATGCACCAGCAGCTTTAACTTCCTGTAAGCTGCACTAGCATCCCACATAACATCAGCAATAATTGTGTCACAAGTTTAAACCTGCTTTTAATGCAATAACCTCAGCAGCCCCAGTGTGGCCACCAGTGTTTCTCTAAGACCTGATTTTCATTTACAGTCTCAGTCAATTATTCTAAAGTGCTACAACACCTGTATTTATCATAATTAAAAACACACTTGACAAATATATTGTACAATAAAGTTTATTAGCTGTTCTCCTCTTTCTAACAAATGGAATGGATAGTGTTGATAATTCTTTACAAACCAAAGCTGATTTGGTTGTGTGACTGCCCCATGACTGCCATAAGTACATCCCTCTGAGAAACAATCAGTTGCAAACAAGCAGTGGCAGGTACCAAATAATACGGGAATTGGAGAATTTCATTGTTGAAGGTTTTGGTACAACGTATTCATAACATTCAGCACAGAAGTTTGTGCATTGCAAATGGAAGATCTTGTGCCTGTGCAATCCGAGACGAACACGTACAGAAAAAAAAAATATATTGTTGACTCTGAATTCTCCCTTTGGTTAAGACATGCATATTACAAAGGGAACAGGGGAAGACAAACACCCGGAATTGCGTAGAAAAGAGGAGAACTTGCATGTATTTTTTTCTTGTACTAATATTCCCTGGACTTCATGCCCAGCCATCACAGCCCATTTGATTTTTCCATGATTAAGGAAGGTAAATTCTAATTTGGTTTTTTATTTTTATTCAAAACAAAAAGCTAGGAGTAGGTGGTAAAAGAAAAATATATATTTTATATATATATATTTATACGTGTGCGCAACTATGTAAAGAAAATAATTCCCATAGTTACAGAGTTTAGTTAAAGAAAGTTTAATATATATATATTTATTATAACAAAATAGGCAGTTATTGTGGGTAAAATATTCATTAAAATCTGACCCCTAAGAACACACACATTTTTAGGCTATGAATCATTCTCTCATTGCCCTAATGACCATCTCTGCAGCTGTTTTCTGAATTACTGCCAATGCAAATTTGGCATTCCTCTGAAAAATACATGGTTTCCTAGCACCTAAACATATTTTTAGGCTCAAAAAGTGTGATGACCATTATCTATAAAGAATTTCTGTAACACACTATAAATAGTGTTTCATGAGGAAGATTAAAAACATTACACATCTTTGTCCCTAGCAATTTTATTGGCAAAAAATGAAAAAATAGATTATAAGAATATCCGTATGAAATTATGAAAATGAATATCCCTTTAGGAGTAGTAATGGGACTTAATGAAAATGCTAACTCAAAATTTAAAAGTTTCTTTCTAACTGCCTGGAAAGAAAAAAGAATACTGTGACAATAGGATTGAACTCAGAAAATAAAACCTGAAATTGATTGCCCTGACCAAACCATGCTATTAAAGTTAAGCGTGCAAAGTTACTCATAATTTACAACTTCCTTGAATACAACTTTTCTTTCAATTGTTATGAAATTTTAAAAGAATGTCTATAAAGCTTTTTTGAAAAATCTTTGAAAGTTACTTTCCCTTAAACATTAAGGAATTTTACCCAGCAATTCCCTCCCACCCCCACCCGAAACTAATAGCTGGTCAGGCCATTCCACTGTCATGTTTGAAAAATGGCAAACCAACAACACACAATAATACAAATTATTTAAACTAAGAGAGACACCAAATGTAAAGCATTATGGGAACTGCAGAATGTGATGGTTAGGGTATGAACCACGCTGGAAAGAACTAGAGGCAGGCTCCACTGGAAGGGCTTAAGAGTCGTCAGATGTAGTAGGTGATGTCAGTTAGAAAATGAAAAATAAAAATCTGTTTTCATAATTTTTCCTTTGCTGGAACCCAGATGTAAGGACCAGACTGTTCCTCTATGATCTGTTTCACTTGGTTGTAGATTTCCTCCAGAGTGTCTCCCTGGACAATGGCTGCAAAACATAATGTGGCAATCAGCAATTGTCCCTCCTCGTTCTGTGCAGAAGCCAGGCTGCTCCTTGCCCTCAGTGGCAGGGGGATTTCTGACTGCTGAAGGAACAGACACCCTGGACACTCTGGTTTCAGTGCTGGACTGAAGCACAGAGTGGTACTGCAGGACACCAAAGCACTTCCTTGGGGACAGGGAACTTCCACTGTCCTACCAAGTATATACACACAGCTGAGGGGTTTTTTAACCTTTTCCTAGCCACATGTTCCAGTTTGCCTGAGTCAATTCACATCCTCCAGTATTCCTTCTCGGCCCAACTTTCATTTGTGTTTCTAACACAAAGCAAGACAGTGCAGGGCTGTGTCCCCACAGGCTGGTGAACTCCTCAGCTCTACCCTGAACCTGCACAGCAAGGCAGGCTGACCTCGAGATGTCTACCCAGCTCTACCTTTGCTTTTGGCTAAAAAAAGGAGGAACTCATGAAGTTTGTTGTCCAGACAAGAGATTCCAGTTTTATAGACAAGAGGCTTCCTCATAGAGTTAAAAGTGCAATCTGTACTCATTCCTGTCATGTTGGTTAAAGTATTTTTGCCAATTTCTACCAATTAACTAGAAATGAGCCAATATGGATGTGTGCTGATATATCAGAATAAAAATGGTCTGGTGAAAATGAAAACGTTTGAGCTGTTCTTACCAACACTTCAGCCTGGAAGAGCAATTACTGTGAGATAGCAACTTATTTTTAATTAGTGTCACAATCTCAGTGTCAATAACCCAAGAAGTAAGGTTTAGTATGAAAGACAGTTTCGGAGGCAGGTCAGACTCACTCTTCTGTGCATTAATAGAGTAATGCTGCTTCTGAGCTTTGCTTTTGTGCAAATTAGTTCCCTTTTATTCCTACCACTCCACTCTTATCTCATAAAAACCTTCTCCCCATCTGCAGCTCAGTGCTGTACTGCCTGTGGGAGGAGGCTGCTCCATTGTTATAGGCCAAGTACAATGTTCACAGCACAACAGTGCATGAGAAAGAGTTAGAAATGTCTTTGCAAGGCAGATAGACCTTAAGCTTCAGCATCTTCTCTCCAGCTAAGTTCAACCACACCTCCTCCAAATCTCAGTAACCTCAAAGCTGAAGAAGGATGTGCTTTTCATGTGCTTCAGTGTAAAGGTTAAGTCTGTGGAAACAGAACCTGCTGATGAAGCTGGCGAATGGCAGAAAGTCTTTAAAACCTAAATTAGGCTCCCAGTAAATTTTTGTTTATTTTTTTATATTAAATTAACTGATCAAAGTGAAATCAGTGTAGAGATACTAAGATGGCTCCATACCTCAAAGTAATCACAGATCATCTGAAAAACAAAGCTCACTATCTTAGTGGTTAGGCAAGTACTATTTTCACAGCAAGCAATAAAATTTCAGCTCTGGCAAGTGAGCAGTCACAAGCAAAACACACCTGTGAAGTGTTCAGTAAATTCTTGCTCCAGTTTCGTGGCTCTCTCAAATGTCTTCCTGGCTTGCTCTTCTGTTAAGCGTTTATTCATTTCCCTGAAAGTGCAAATATTATACCTTTTTTAAACCAATAGCAAATCCTTGGAGTCTTTCAGGTTTTAAACTGTTGTTTGAATATTAATCCTAATAAAAGGATTAAACCATAAAGACTCCAAGTAAAGACTATAGTGGAAATGAGCTGTTCTAGCATTATGTTCCATGGAATTTAACACAATGACATTTGTTTTCAAGCACTTTAATTTGGATTAGAAGCCCCATCTTAAAATCCCTAAAAATTAAACTCAGTGAATTAAATATTATTTTTAAAAAACCATTACAATTGTCTGCATATAACTTGCGGTTGGCTTTCCAAATACAACAGTGTCAAACAATTTAGCTTGAGGTACTTGGTTTTTACTCACATGATATTTTCCACTGTTTTGGGTTTAATAAAAATGGAGATTGGGTACAGCTGGGCAATCTGCAACCTTTTGATCGCATTACCAGAAACATCAAGAATGCAATGTTTACCCTAAAAAGTGAGAGAGAAAGGAAAATGGCACTAAGCAAAGTTTTAAGTCACAAGTAGCATAGCATAAAAATTTAGAATACAAAACATGTCTCCACTGAAACTAAGAAAATGAGAGTATTTGCATTAATGATACTGTGATTTCCCCACTTAGGCACAAGGTCCCCCAATCTCCTCTGCTGGATCACACACCATTTGAGATGTTCCTGACCCTTCTTTCTTCATTCCTTTCTTCATCACACCTTGCAGCCCTATCAGCAATGCAGAACCATACAGTGGAACAGCTGGACTTCAACCACACCACCAAAAGTTTTTATTTTGCTTTGTTTTGGAACTAATTTGAGGATGCTTTAGGGAGGTGGCCATGTCACAGATGTGGTTTAGAGAGGAGCCAGATGACCTAACTGGCATACCTGAGGGAGTGCCCACCCCTGCTGGCAGGGAAATATGCCACCATATTCAGGTGGATCTGCACACAAGCCCTCTTCTCCCCCAGGTACGAGCCAGTAAAAATACCACATGCAATTTATTTGTGTGATTTATCATTCATCTCTTGAGAAACAAATATAACTTGACCATTCCTTGGGCAGCTGGAAGACAGGGTGGTAAGGCTGCTTTCCTCCCCCTCTCTATTCTCCCTCTAAAAAGAATTTTCCAGCTTCATCTCAAAGGCTCCTCCTGTTCTCAGCTCCTTTCATCTAAGACATGCTCATTTCCACCTCACACGTTTTTATTTCTTTCCTTTCTGAGTAGCACAGGATTAATTTGCCTACTGTCATTTCTAAGGGGAAGAGGAACAGAAAACCAGTCTTGGGTGACTACATTAAGAAAAGCTTTTTCTTTCTTTTCTTTAGCAGGACATCAATGTGCATTGCAGAAATCAATGAGCCAGGATACAAACCCACAAGTACCATATAAGTAAAGGTTACTCATGTCATACAACACCATTCCTGAACTCCTGGGAGATCATTCCTGGAAGAATGTCTGAAATTACTGACATGCTTCTGCTTCCTGGCAGAAGAAACAACTAGGATCATTTACATTTGGTCTCTTTCCCAACAAAATCAGAATTTTACTTCAGGAATTTTTAAGGAAAAGTATTCTTCCCACATGAACAATATATATGTCTGTTAGCTATCAGCTGATGGTAGCTGTTTCCCAGATCCAGTCCATGGGTCTGGATGGCAACTGGTAACATTTAAAAAAGGTGTCTTTATGTCCTAGCAGAGTATTTTACATGTGCTGATCTGTCCACATCTTTAAATGTGGCACACACTCCAAGAACTTAGATTTAAGAGCATTATTTGAAAAAGAAAAAAGGACCAAGTAAAACAATATTTGCTGTGTTTGGCCCAACAGCTTAAGCTAGAAGCCAAAGGGTGGAGCCAGCACAGTGCCTGTGCTGGACCTTATGGGACATAACCATGACAGTTTATTCCAAATCCACAATGAATCTGCATTAACTGTGGCCTCGAGACACACAGATTCACAAACTGCTGATGATTCCAAAGGAAAGAGGATACGAAAATTCTTTTCAAGTGAAGATTTGAAAGACAAGGAAAAGGAACACAAGTGCATTGTAATACAAGCATGTTTTCATCCAGGGAAGCCACTTTGCTCTTTGCAGAGTGCATTTAGAATAATGTTTTATATATTTTAGTTCCTTACTTGCACTGCATCTGATTGAGAAGCACCACACATCAGCCAGTGCCTTCTATAACTGAACAACATCAGAAAGCATCTTTAGCTGTGTCCATTGTGGGTAAGGAAATGAGAGAGACAGGGATCAGCTGGAAGCATGGGCAAATGAACACAAAGACTATTTTAAGAATATTGTTTCTGGTTCTTTTGGGGTAATAGCAGTCACTTCTGTTCTGTCTTCTCCTAAACTGATTGTAGAAAACTTGGAAATAATATTTTTATTCCAGCAATAAAACCCACTGAAAATACTTATCTTTTCAGCAAGATGGAAAAGAATACAAGGATGGGAGTAGTTCCAGGTCAACCAGTTTGCAGCCTTGTCATGATTTTGAAGTACAGTTCTGAAGGATAGGCCATTGTTTCCCACAAAAATAATGTCAGCTGCAACTAAGAAATTGCTGCATCTACCCAAAGTCCCATGGTGCCTGTGCAAGAGATTTAACTGCACAGAGACATCTGCTAATACTTTGTTCTTCCTGTCCATTTATGAAAGATTCATAGCAATTTTGTACCTTACTAATCCCAACAGATGGACAAAAGAACAGAGCCAATTTCAGGTCCAGGATGGAACTGAAGGATTGTATTTGTGCTATCAAGTAAAGTAACTGCCAACAGATTTATAATGTTTAAGCTGTTCAATAATTTCATCATTTAACCACATATGATAGTTTCACAGCTTTGTTCAGCCTCCCATACAAAATACTTTTCATTTATTTGAACAATTCTGTAATTAATATTCTTTTCTTTCCTTTTCTCACTGTATCCCATGAGGCCAGGTTCCATTCCATACGGTGATAAAGACAGGAGAAGAAAACATCATTTGCCCCACAGAATCTCACTGTTTGCCCTGATTTTGATTCAGTTGCAAGAAATAGCAATACTCAGCCATTTGGCCAAAACTACAGAGTTTTCCAGGGTCTAAACTACAGCCCTGTGGCACATGGGTTACTACCCACACTTGCTCTCTGCATGTCCAGACTGACAGAGCCCCCACTTGTGAGTTCCCACCTAGAAAATAGCTGCCCCTTCTCTCTCAGAGATCAGAGAACACTGGCTACTGTAAATGCCCTGGATTTGTCAGCAGCAGAACAACACTCATCAACTCAACATGGAACATTTGCAAAAAACTTTCACCACACGATTTTCTTTAAGACAAATACCTTGTTCTCAGAAATACCCTTCCCTTTTCCCACTTTTTTTTCCCCAGACAAATCAAGTCCACTTCAGTAAGACTTTAGAAATAATTACAATTTTCAAGAAATAATTAATTCAAATCACTTTGGGATGGAAACAGTAAGGTCAATCTTCAAAATATATGGATAGCTGTGGTAAAAAATACTTTTTAAATCGAATTATTTACGTTTACTCTCTCCCTTTGTTAGCTAAAACCATGAGAAGCACAAAGAATAACATTTTTGAACGTTTTCTTTTGCACAGGTCTATATCAAAAGGATCCTCATATTAATTAACTCCACCAGCACTACTCTTCATTAGTTAATGATCTATGTCAGCTAGGCTAATTAGCCTATAATTCCAATTATTTCTTCTGTATTCTCTTTAAATGAGAGGGCACATTATGGTTGCTCTTTTTCCACAATTTAATCATGTTGCTTTCATTATTCCAAAGCTTCTTTATTTCCCTAAATGCATCTGTGAAAATACACTTTGTTTCTAGTCTTATACAAATTCCTTTAAAAGTCAGAAGGGCTTCTTGGCATTCTTCTCTTTTTCCCTGTCAGCACAGGCATATAATCAGCTCAGCAAACGAAAGTAAGTGGTACTGATTTACCTTTTCTGCTACTTCTCGCACTGATTGGACACTTGTTCCATAAAGATGATTATTGTACTGGCCAGCTTCGATGAATTTGTGATCCTGAATATCCTTCTCCATTTGCTCTCGAGAAGTGACAAAATGGTAATCACGTCCATCCACCTCATAATCTCGTTTTGGTCTAGTCGTATCTTTAAATATAAACCAGTAGTTTTTAAAGCAAAACAAAAAACAGTGACTTTTTCCCTTACAATATCCAAAAACCTCCCATTTGTACTGCAAAATTGTCACAAAGAGATTGATATTAAGAGAGGTCTATAAAGTTTAAACAATATATTAACTTTTTTTTTTAACCTAATATACAGAGGATGTCTATAAAAAAATAAAGAGAAAACTATAAGCTAAAATTGCTTTAGTATTTGCTGAGACTTACGTGGAACACACGAGCCAAATTTGTCTGGAAATTCTGAGATCAGGTCATCATTTATTCTGTCTTTCATGGGTCCCAAAACAATCACAGGTCGAGTGTAACTGACTAATAAACATAAAAGAATAATGTCAGTTGTATTTCATATGACTGTTAACTTTTCAGAGTTCATCAAAATAAGCTCTCTCACATAGCAATGATTTTAATACTTAAAAGAATATGTACTTCTAAGGAGAATAAAAACAACACTGAAGAACATCAATCAGTCAATACCACAGTCATAGTAGGATGTTAAACTTTCACTCTCAAATCACCATTCTCAGTGATGCAAAATGAGTCTTAAATTATGAAGTCTTTGGGGAAAAACACCTTCTGACAAACTAACATCCTAAATTCTAATGGAAAAATGATAGAGGGGAGGTTTGAAAATCTTTTCAGTTCCAAGAGGCACCTAAGCAGCAGCACAGTTCATAAAATTCTGTGTTGGGAGAAGCTTCTCCTCTAAGACCACAATTAAGCACTCATATACAAAATTACTCAAATATAAATAGTTTCTGTAACTATTAACACCCTTACAAAATTAAGTGTAGTACCTTTTGAAAGTGGTTTAATTATTTATAATGAAGAGATTTAGCTGAAAACTAAGTTTAAGCAGATTATGTTTAATCACACTGTAAGAACTTTTAAGACAATAATGCCTAAGTATCTTGCCACGAACATGTAATTTCAGCAGTACAAATTTTAATTTTAGGTTCAATCTGTCACACAAATAAGTAGCAATTAATTAAAGTCTGGCCTATTAAATATATTTTAATTTGACTCAGAGCTATTTCCTTTCCATTCTGCTACTATATTCGTAAGAGGAATGTCTTGAATCCAGCATCTATTAACTTACTAATTAACAAACATCTTGGCTGTTTCTCCCTTTGTGAGCCCCTCTGGTGAGGGGAAACCATTCCAATGGAAATCAGTAAAAAACAAATTTTTAAATGCAAGTGTGAGAAAATATTTTCTCCTAGTGATTTCCATTTCATTACATTTTACTTTTTTTTTCTGGAAAAAATCCCTTGGAAATTATTAACCAAATTAGGCATTTAAGAAAACCATACAGAAATGGGAGACTGATTAGAGACATTTCAATTGAAGTTGTTAAATACACAAATGATCTATTCACACGCTTTTTGCTGTGACAGAAACAGAGAGAATGCTAAAGCAATGTGAAACAGAAGAAAACTATAATTTATGAGGGTTCTCACTGACAAAACTGTTAAGCATACTGTATTTTCCTTCCACAATATAAACCACACAAGAAATTATTGAAGTAGCACACCTTTGGACTCTGCACTAAATAATTCAGAGATTTTATTTAATAATTTATGCCTTTATGATTTATTCATTTGAATAACAGTAAGTTTCAACTTTAAAAGGATGAAGAAGTTTATCCTGGTGCTTAGTACATAAGGGCATGCAAAGCATTCGAACAATTCAGGTTATTTCATAATGAGTGAGATCTACCAACCTTCTTGTTGATTGACTGGTTCATATGACAACACATATTCCTCCTGGCCACCTAAAATTTAAAGACAAGGACACATCAATGTATTTTTTCCTAAAGGAACATATTTCAAGGGAGTCATTCCATGGACTATGGTGATACAGACACTGCTCAGCAATATGCATTACAATGGTACTGATGAGAGACACCTTTTGAGAGCCATGAATTACAAACCTCACAAAGCCACGCCAAACACTGAGCTCTAAAGCATAAGACACAGAGAGTAGAAATAAGTTCCTGGTGTACGCTGGCATGTCAAGCTGACATCAAGCACAAGAAGAATTTTCAAGCATTGCTGAGCTGCTGCTCCCCACGAGTCCTGGATGCAATGCATGCACGCTGTCATTCACTGCTAGAGCAATGCCACCTGCAGCAGGAACGCTCTGCATCCTCTGAAGGCAGCACTTACAAGAACATTGTTTCATATTTATATGTGGCTGGCAACCACGTATGTCAAGGTGTACAGATCTTCCATTAACTTTATCATGAATTGGCATTTCCATAAACATCTTCAGCCACTGTAATTCTACCCAGAAAGCTATGAATGTATATACTAAACAACTACTATTTAATAAATTAATTTTTAAAGATGAAGTCGAATGCTTTGGATTGTTCTCAGCTCCAGGAAGCAAATTAGCAGTGAATGAAACTGAAATAGCTGAATCTTGAATTTTGACAGCTGTAGGCTTTTTAAATGTTAGTGAAAGCATTTGAAATATACCTCAGTTGCCATCTCTCTAAAAGTTTACTTCTAGTCTAACATCATATCTCTGAGTAAAATTTGTTTGAATGAAATCACTAAAAATCAACTGTGACAGCAGAGAATTTGTAATTCTGAAGACACAAGCTCAAATTACATGACATTGCTTTAAACTGAAGAAAGTACAGTCCTCCAATATTTCACTTGTCTAATTTTGGAACATTCTTTGATGTTCATAAGCTGTACTTTATACAGGCAAAGGAACATACCAAGGCTACACCACAGTTTATGTAAAAACAGAAAGCAGATGAAGGCTTTTATAAATGGATACAGAGCTTCTATATATCTATTCTCTATTTCAAAGAAAATGCAAAAGGATATTTTAAATCTGAATGTTACCATTTCATTAACAGAAATATTTCTCTTATTTTGCAATAAAATTGCATTCAAACTGCCCTACAGCAATAGGTGAAGGAAGACTTTAATTTCCTAAATTGTTGCAAGTGAGGAATACCTTAAGACAGACACAAAACCATGCAACCTGTACATTTTAATATCTCAAAAAGTTACTCATGCAAATGGATTTTAGAAGGACAGTATATACTTTCAGAACCCTTTTTAGGCTTGGGAGAGGAATAGGGAATCACCAACTATCAACTCATCTATAAAAGATTCAGCTCACATAGAATTAGATACTTCTTTGGAGAAGTCACATTGCTATAAGGTCAAAGAATAGTTATGCAAACTACTGAAGAGATAAGAACAAGTAAAAAGCATCCCCTGATTGAGGGCAAAAAGTATATATTGTCACTGCTTTTCAATACTTTGGAAAAATTAGTATTAATAGAATGAACCTTTTGAACAACCGTACTCATCTGTAATCAAGATAACTTTCATATTAGACAGCAGTAAGAAGAAATTAAAAGAATATTTTAATAAAAAGTGCTCAGAATTACACATTGAGATAAACAAATCCATGACATTTGTAATAAAATCATGGCTTCTCAAGTAACAATAAAGGAAAAAACTAACTAGTAGTACCAATAACGAGTTTTAAATATATATAAAGCTAGCTCTCAGAAAAGCCTTGGAAGTGAGGGAAGCAGCAAATTTCTGAAGAAACAGACATGGTTAGATGGTTTTAATGGTGTGTCATTAAAAACTATAAAAATTTCTGTTTATCAAAGTCAACTTCCATATGTGCTCATTTCTGTGTTATTCTCAGGGAACACAGATGCCTCCCTCAATTAGTTTCTTTTCAATTACAGTCTGCAACACCACCAGCATTTTGCATAAATGTATATACATTCTCTCCTTCAGTGTCATCATCTGGAAGAAAATATGTGGCTCATTACCTCTAAAAAGATCGACAGCCAAACAAATATATCTGTTAATGAACCACCTTCCTTATTATCCTGACATAAATTAGGTATTTCTGCAGTGCCCATTACACAGCAGGCAGCCAGGAGCTGAGCACTGAACCATTGTATGACTTTCATTGTTCCTTCTTTTCATGTTTCTCTTCAAATCCTCCACATTCCTATTATTCTGCACTACTCTACCATGGCTTCCAGGTCTAGACTGCCATTTTACTGGGGAGCTGTTCAGTGGGAATGAATAGTGGGATTCCAGTCCTTGCTGTGGTTTAAGACATGTCCAAGCACAGCAGAGCAGCACCATGCAGCCTATTACCCACCACGAGCATGGAGAGCTACTGCACTGGGGTAATAGTAACCACTACTGGAGTTATGCTAGTGGTAAAAGCAAACTAAGTGTGGTATTTAGAAGATGCTCCAGAAAGAGAGAGAACTAGCATGCTGATCCATCAAAACTGACTCCAGCACTGAATGTGTGTCATATGCTTTGAGGACAGTTCATACTAAGCACCCACACTTGATGAAATCAATGAGCTGAAAGCAAGGGTAAATACATGTTTGCTTATCTGTACTTTCATTGAAGTATATACATATTAAATCTGAGTACCAGTTGTGAAAAACTTTTAGATACTTACAGCATTATTTAACAGATTACACAGTTGGGTTACACTTCCACTATTAAGGCTCAGCTACACATAATTATATTTGTCAGCATTAAATTTACATTTAAATTTAACAGGTCTAGCTAGCTTGTGTAATTTTTTTAAAAAAATTAGTAGATTCAAATTAAGCTGAACTACAAAAATCACAGACAACAAAAAAAAAAATATCCATAAAGGAGGTTTGCAGTGATTCTAGGGAGATTTTTAAAAACAAAGACATGGAACAATTTGCAGTACTCCACCAAATACACAAATACATATTTCACCTGAAGCTGACTGGGAAGTTCTATTTTACATGTAAATACCCAGAAAAGACAGACAAACAAAACCAAAGAAAGAGCTGCAAATCAAAAGCTCTGAATAAACAAAGAACTTAAAAACACTTACGGTAACTACTTTCACTATCGCTGGCATTAGAGGTTACATGCTCTGAAATTGCAACACAATGGGAAAAAATAAGGAACATACACCAATGGCATGAGTCAAACAGAAAGAAAATCGACAAAAAATAATCCAGATGAAAGACAATACTCATATCAAAGTGCTGAAATCAATACATACTGCATATAAAAGTTTTAACGTACTTCTCATAGCTCTCAGGATCAAGCTTAATTTCATATGAAAGGAATTGATGTTAATAAAAAGAAAAACATTAAATAGCACATAAAATAAGATTACAAAAAGTACACGAATACATAATTCACATGTAACCCTGCAATTTTCAAGTTTTCACTTCAGGATGAATGTTGTTGTGTAAAAACCTCGGGATTATGCATTTCAACTTTTATCCAAGCAATTTATTGATTGCATTTAGTTTCTTGTAGAGAAAATACTGGATTATATTAGAGGAAATATAGTGTAGCATGTGACACAACTTGCATTAGCTGTGATAAGGCAGTTTTTAAAAGTCTGTGCTGAAAAACAGACAAGAAACATGTTCTGTTTATAGAACAGAATCATCTAGAGGTATTTCTGGACCATATTATATAGTTCAAACTAGCTATGATTATAAAGCCATAAAGGCTGCTTATGATTTTATGTTCTAAACCATAAGGCCGTAAAGGTAGCTAAAATTCTTGGTCTAGACCTAGAATTCCTTTGAAAGTAGCCATTTCAGAATTGAGAAACTAATGTTGCAGCTGCTAGAATTTCATGATTGAGGACAGTACAGAAGTACACTGGCCCTTACAAGTCATTTCACAAACCCTGTGCCTTACAGTTATGCCTTGGGAAGAAATGCTATCCCTAACGACCCGTGGCCACATCCCTTCAGAGATTCCTCTTCCTGTTGCGTAAGTGCCTAACCGTGTATGTATTCAATATCTGTCATAAAAGCAAGGTCTTGGCTTTTTTTATTTGTTATATTAATACATTTAGTGATGGGGTGTTCACCTACAGTTCTGTAAGAGTACACAGCAACTTTTGAATCTGACTGGATTCAAACAGAATTCAAGAAGTGCATCAAGTCACTCCTCTCAGCCCTCCACCTGGTATAAAAATATCCTAAGTGTTCAAGTCAGCCAGAAAAACTCTCCTGGCATTTGTTAAGGAAAAGTTCTGTTTGCTTTAAGTAGCTGTAAACATCAGTCGCCTAGAGAGAGGAGTGAAAACTGTTACCGAGTTAAAGTAGCACGGCAATGGTTGTACTATTACTGTAAAGAGCCAGAAGGTTATTTTTAAATAAATAAAATACGAGGACAAGATATAAGTAACATTAAAAAACAATCACCAAATTAAAAACACAGTACTGTTAAGGACAAACAAGAAAACACTGGTAAGCTTCTGAAAACAAAACAAAAAAAAAATCTAACGTGACAATCACATAAACTTTACATGTTCCTGAAAGCAAAAACTCCAAAAGATTACAAACTAGAAAAAGCTTATGAACCAGTTTTAGTCAACCTCCTTATGCCAGTAGAGCACCCATCTCAAAGAGATCTGTCCAAAAAAAAAGGAGTAATTTTTCAGATGGAGGTTAAAATAACTTGGGAGTATTTTGATCACTTACTCAGGCCTTTTGATCCCATGTCGTCAGGGACCTCCTGCAGAGTAGTCCCCAGAGGGCAAGCAATAAAAAGACAATCACAAAGAAAATAATTGTCAGTAATATATAAAACTGGCGCTACGACAGGAGACAGTTCCTAGAACATCACAGGGAAAAATAAGTCTATAGAATTTGACTTGACTGGCACGTGAAGTGCAATCAGTAATGCAAATGGCAGAGAATACAGTTTGTTTTGAACCTGCTTTGAATTAGCAAATTTATGCAACTACATTTTGAGAATACATTTTTTTTAACTGCTGGCAAGAACAACGAAAATCAGAATAAACTCTCTTTATTAGGAAAATCAAATTAGAATTAATGACTTTGAAAAACCAGTCTAAAGGGACTGATTTGAGAAGCTGGTAAGCTCCATTATACTTTCATGAATACTGTGCTTTCTCCTCCAAGTCAGAAACAGGGAAGCATCACTGACAGCACTGGAAGTCAGTTATTTCCTCCAGTTAGCCAACAGTATACCCCAGTTTATTCCAAACTGGGATGCTCTTGTGTTAAGTCTTATTTTCACAGCAAACAAAGGTTTGCACTGCTTTTGTAGCCTGGTTTGCCACTGGCACCACGAGCTCCTCAGCCTGTTGCAGCTCATGAAACTGTCTCCATGGTAACACCCTAGTGCAGTCTAGCAGGCCCTTCTACTGTGCTTCGCTCTCCATGGAATGCCACATACTTACGGTCAATATCACTGGTTTCCTGCTCACTCTGGTCCTTGTTCTTGTAGAAGGGAAATTTTCGGGAAAAGAGGTTCTTTTTACGCTTGTCATTGAATGACTGCTGAAGAAGAGAAGGAGGGGCAAAACAAAGGATGTCTAATGTCTGTGTGAACAAAGGCCCGGACCAGCAGCTTTGCGGAAGCTGACTCCTACAACCACATTATGCAGTGCACATCTCAGTTTAACACTCATCTCAGCTCATTAGAAAGAGGCTGGGATCATGACTTTCCTCATATCCTCCATGTTTCACATGCTTAGTATTGAGAAAAGTAGTTCATGCTATAGAGCCTGACCTGTTTCTCACAAATATAGGCTTGCTCTGAGAGTTAAAAAAAGTGGAAATCTAAGCTGCTGTCAGATGGCCAAACCATTATGACTCAAAGTCAATTAAATCACTGATATTATCTCATTTAGGGATTACAGTATTTAAAAAAACACAACCAAAAAACCAAGCTGAGGCTTTTGCAAACAACTGATATTAAACAGAACATCAGAAGTATTGTTACCATCCAACTAAAAAAACTCCAAAGCTTGTATCAGTGTTTTACTATTGCAATTCATTGCAAATTCACTGAAAGGACTTACTCTGTTCTATGTAAACCTGCATCTTAACACAAAGATTAAGAAAAGACACAAGTTAATTTCATTGGTTTTTTGTGGCAATTATGTTTTTCAAGAGTGTACTTATAATCACCACATGAAAAACCCTGTATATCAAGGATCATGTTCAGCAACTTTTGACATTAACTGCTCGTGTTGCTGAAGAATTTCTGCATGTCAGTTGCTACAAACATTTCTAGAGTTACTTACATAGACAATTACACCCATATGATTATAAACTATTATTGTGCTGCTAGTCCAAGTGATGGAGAGCATCAATGTATTTTCATTCCTATATAGGTATGTCTACATGTAATTAGCACAGGTTTTAGCAATATCTGCCATATCTTCTGTTGAAGACATCATGAGTACAGCACCTTTAATTTGGTGTTCCAAGTGAACAAAAAATCTTAAAGTATAAATAAATCAGTAATGTTTTAATTGCAATTATTCCCAGAACTAGAGCTAATACAGCTAACTTAAAGTCAGCAGAAATTCCCTTCCATCTTTAGGCATGAGCGACTCACCAGACCAGTTTTGCAAAGACATAAAATTTGCCATATTTTTGTCATTTGGTTTGCAGAAAAAAACTACAATAGAAAGGATGGTAAAATAGGAAAGCACCCAACTTGGTCTTGAGACCCTGTGCTGTAGGGGACTATTTATTTCTAAGCTAAGCAGAGCCTGTGTGCAGCAGGAAGTAAGAAAAGCACCACAGAAACATCTTTTAAAAGGTATTGTTAAAAAAAAATAACCATGCATTCAAGACTCTATAAACAAGTGTTTCTAAAATTTGGAGCATGTTAGCTTTCAAGTAATTGTTTGTCTTCAGCCAAAGTGAGCTCACATTCTTCTATTATATGCAATACTGTTGCAAAAAGGCATATTATCCTTTCTACCAGCATTAAGTATGGAATGAATTACAGTAACAAGCAGGGGTCAAAGAGGACAGAGTTTTTTCAAAAAATGGGCCACATTTTTTTGTGTATAATTGAAAACTAGCACTTGTCCTTCTTAAAAAGAAGGTCTGTAGTTGTGCTTGTTTCCTGCAGTACAACACAAAAGCTGCATCCTGCTACAGGACTAACAATCCTTCTGGCCAGATGTGCTTAGCAAACAGCAGATACTTAAACTTACAGTGATATTATCATTATCAACGTTTTTAAAAAATAACAAGGTGTTCAAGAGGCACATGGTACCATGGGAACACAATCAGTGACATTGAACTCTGGAAATAACAATACTGTGCTAAGGAGGAAATCCATAAAACCTTTAATTGCCTTGCATCTGTGTTCGACTAAAACTGTTGTTCCACTGTAAAAATTGGTAAATTATCAGCCTGACACATAGAGACAAAAGATGAAGTTTCAAGCCAATCATATGCCTGCAGGAAACATACTTGGGACAGGCAAATTTTTATGTTATGGTCCTCTTGACTTTCTCTAACAGAAGTCAAGTCACTGAAAATGATTTCTCACAACCAGGAAGGGTAATGTAATCTAGAGAATAAGGACAACAAAGAAATATGTCCAAAGGAGATCCTTGCTGAGTATACTGAAAATACTGTAATGTAAATTCAAAAAATAAAAGACTCACATCTATAATTGTTTCATTTGGGCAAGTCCATCAGTTTGGTAAAAGGAGACAAATGTAATAAAGCTAAAAGGGTTCAATTTAGCTTAGGTGGTGAGAATGGGCAATCTGTACAGTTAAAATAAAAGGATTAGCTGATTTATTGTGCATCATAAAACATAATCGAGTTCTTCATTATAGTTTTGAAAATATTTCATGACAATTATTTTAACTTTCCGTACAGTAAGTCTTCCTGAGCTAATATGAAACTATATACTGCATGTATAATGGTCAGAGTCAGTTCCACTGCCAAAAAAAAAAGAGAAAAGTAATATTGTACTGATTTTGCCTAAAAGATTAGCCAAAAGATTACTTTTAAAAGATATCATGATTATAAAAAGCTAGAAGGATTTGCTTATTAGTGGAAAATGCACAGTAATTGCATTAAATTTTTCATAAGCCCACTGGCAATCATTCACAGCATTATAAGCAGGAATATATTAAATCAGAAGCAGCACAGAAAATGAGATAAATGTGTATATGAATGGAACAAACAAGAATAAAATGTAACCATTTTTTCTCCAGATTTTTTAGCTTTCCTTACAATGACAGGATCATAGATTTTAATGTTAGCCATCACTAGGGTTATTCCTCAAGGTCTTAATGTAGAAATTTTCAAAAACTGTATCAATTTGGTATTTCATCCTGTTTATGGAGAATTAGCACACACAGACACAGGAAGGCACATGGTCCATGAGGACATGTATGGAGCAGTCAACTTACTAGGAAAAGTATCATGACAAATACAGGAAGAATACTTCAAGGAGAAACTCTGATGTTAAAACATTTACAGCTGAAGCAAGAGACTGTGAACAGTGTAAGTGTTTGCAAAATGAAATGTTACTAAAGAAAAAGAACTGCAGTTCTACATCAATGGCAAGCGTAGTTGCTTTTCCACTCAGTACTCCATGCATTTCTTTGGTGCTCTGTTAGTACACAGGGACTGTGCACCAATTCTGCTTTTGTCAAAATGCTACTTCAAACACATCAGTAATTAACTGTTTGCACTTAATTGGCAGACACCCTCTAAAACCATGCAATTATCTTTCAAAGAACATGGTAACATTTGAAAAATTCCTTAGTGTACTGAAAAGAATCTGAAGTATTTAAGCCTCACTTCATATGACTTCTAAAAAGCAAACTCAAATTACCATGTCAGCTGATAATATTTTATTCCAATACCAAACTACAAAAGCACCAAAACAGAAAAATATTGCCAATAATCCAGTAAATCTACTGGCAGTACCATAATTGTGAATCAGAAAGTAGTTAGAGATATTTATTTTCTTTTAAGCAAATACTTATAGGGGAAAAACTTGACATTTCATTAATAACTGAAACCTTTGCCATGTAGCAGAGGGATGTATATATGAATTTCAGAGTCTTTATACTTTGCAGTCCTACACTATGAGAATATAATACTGAAGCTTTAATATTTTATGTATGCAATTTCTGAAGTTATGAAAACATTGTAACTGAAGTAAATTACTAAAATGCATTTGTGGGATTTACAATAATGACTAAGCAATGCTACAGCATTAATACAATTAAAAATATAATAACTTTTTAGAAATAGTTTCCTCAGGAACATAAAGCACACTTCAGATTTTATTTTTTTTTTAATGGCAATATATTATTAATTTAGAAGGCTCTTACATCTAAAACGTGCCTAAGTTTTGAAATTACTAGTCACAAACTACTGGTAAAAATGGTAAAGTTATGGAATTCTTTCTCAAATTTCAGAATAGCCAAAACATTGCAAAAAGCCTCATCCTCAAAACAATAAAAAAATTTGGCTGCTGTGCCATTATGAAATGGCTATAATTTTGGCAACAAACATTCCTATTACTACTTAAGTAGCCTCACCTCTTTCTCACTACCCATTCTCATCACATGTACTGTGACAGGAATCACACTTGGTGCAGAGCTGTTAGAAATGGCACTATTCAATACTTGGTTAGTATATACAGCTCCTACTACATTACAGTATTAAGTATATATACTTCTATGCTAATTCTTTATACAATTTCCAGTGTTTTGGCAATTAAAGTCTGCTTTGGTGCTGAAAATTATTTCTATTTGATAGAATTTACTCTTTTCACTCAAATCTGAAAGTGATTCTCCACACAAAAAACTGCTGAAAAATGTTACCATTCACAATGCCAGGTGTAATTAGCACTTCATTAACTCACCCCTTTATCTCCTCTTGCTTTGGAATTGAATTTCACTGTCTTCAAACGAGCTCGTTCTTTTTTCTCAACTCTACCACAAAAACACACACAAAAATGTCAGAAATTGGCAAAATTCCAGAACTTCGTTAGCACTTGTTGCAGCAGAAGCATATTGGTGTACCTTTTGTACTATACATTTTATTGCTTATGACACATTCAGAAAAGGAAGCCTGCTAATGGAAAACTGTTATTTCTCAAGTGATGCACTGTAGAATTATTGTGTTTTGTGGCTATTTATGTTCAATACATCCAGAGAGTACAAAAAGGAAACAACACAGTAAGTCAACAGACTCAATTATCAGTCAATAGCAGATATTATTAAGATTCAGAGCACCTAAACTCTTACTTTAGTCTCCACTATGCCAACAAAAACCTCATCTCCATTGGCTACCAAAGAATGATTTTCCAGTTTTCCAGGTTTTGGGCAGAAAGAATTCATGATAGTGTCATGACTTGAATAAAATTCATTCATACTTTGCACCTTTTCATACACAAATAATTATCTGATATTAAACCCACAACTTTCAGTGAGAACAAAGAAGGTGGATGTGGACTACCTTTATTAACTTCAGTACACAACTCCTAGAGCTAAAGGGGGTTTTAATAATTTTTTCATTGAGTAAAGGAGAATCTCACTACAGATTACTTAAAAACAAAAGAATCAAACAAGTGGCTGATGTGGTACAGAACTAACAAGAAAGAGAAAAGCATATAGAATATATGTATTAATCAGATCAGATGTTTAATAACAGACATCTCCAGGTCAATAAAGCATGCCATACCTCCGTTTGCTTGGGATAACTCCAATTTCATCACTTTCTCCATCTGGAGTTACCTGCCGTGCTTGCCACCATTCATCATCAGAAGCATTAATGACATGGAGAATATCACCAAATTTGAAGTTCAATCCTTGACTTGGAAGGCCACTATCTTTAGTCTTGTCATAATCAAAAAGAGCTCTACATTGAAAAGAAAAAATTAAATATAGAAAAAAAGCAGGAAAGAACAGGAGAGTATGAATAGCACAAAATATGAAGCAAGCTGCCTGTGGTATTCATAAATGATTGCATCATTCTGACAGGTACTTACAAGAAGGCTGAATATACTCTCTCATACACACACAGAATGTGTAGTAGAGTACCCCCACACACTTCAAAGCTTTAATGAATGAGAAAAAACTTCATCCAGAGCAAACCTCTAGTGCTTTACAAAAGTTCTACAGGAGACACCTACTGCAATTCAGTAAGTACTCTGCACAGAGCGAGCTACATGTCAGCCTAGGATAAAAAAGACAAGTAAGTATTTAAAGCATAGGGCACTGTCAAAAGTTCTGTAAAGTATACTTCCATTTCAAGTTATAAAATTGAATTATTTAGTAATTTAGTACAGTTTAGTACTGTCTTTAAGTTAAAAGTCAGTATCATCAGTATCCTGCTCACAGGAAAAAAGAACAACTTAGAAACACAATCTGGTCACCACTGCTACCATAGTACCCAAAGGCAGATAACCTTATGCACATTATTTTAGGAAATTCCTGACCATTTTGAGAGAATCTCGCCCTTTCTCCTAAGGGAAGCCTGTTTTCAAATAATAGGCACTCACAATACCTGAGCAGCAGCTGCATAACTACAGTTTTATTAATATTCCCTCTGGCAGCAAGACTGGTTTATGCAACCGACTCCTGTTCCCCTTTTTGCTTAAGAAAGCACAGTTGTCTGGAAAGACACATGGTCCACCACACTATGGAACTGATCTGGTTTACAAGTCATATCTTTTCTGCCTTTTGGATCATTTTATATCTGGACAAGTTCCCTGAGGAAGTGAAGATACCTGCAGTCTGTTTCTCCCTGGCACAGCTGAGGGTTTAATGAGGACATGGAAATGAAAGATGACAGGAGTCTCTTAGCAAACGGCCAGACATACTGCTCAGATTCTGCCTTCTAAAGGACTTTTATATTTTAAAATAGCTCATGAACCTCACCTATGTGAAATAAATGCTTATATGACACAATCCAAAAAATCCTCAAAATTATTTAATCTGCCAGCTCATGTGTTGTCAGTGCTGCACTTTCTGAACAATACCCGAATCAACTTACTCGATACCAAACTAGTACCAAGAAATTACAATGTGATGATTTAAAAGGGTGTCGTTTTCCTTGTCCAAATTCAGCTTGTTTCTTCATCCTAAACACTGGTCTTACATACCTTTTTCAGCTAGATTTTTAGTATCACAGAAATTTTTAGCCCACATAAATCAAAAATTGTTTGCTCCAAAATCTCCTTCAACTTTGTGAGTTTTGCCTTCCTCAAGCACTGAGTGATCTGTATGTGTTCATAACCAGCAACAAGTTTACAGGGAAAAAATTAAACATATATTGTCAGACCAATTAATTTTCAGCATCTATTGCAAAACCAGAGCTGTTTGAGACACCATGCCTTTCTTAGGCTATAAAATAGTAAAAGAAAAAAACAAACCCTAAAAGACTACAGGTATTAATAAAGATTTTTAGAATGTCAAAAAAAGACAGAAATTTTCAAATGGCTTCAAAACATTTGCTCTCCTGATACAAAGAGCCTTATACTTAAGTCTGCAATACCTTTAGTTTAAGTTTATAACCAAATTCAGACTTTGAAATTTGAAATAGCTTGGAGGTTGAAATACCACCTTCCTTAGCAGTGCAACCTTCATAATAAGATCTTTTGGGTTAATTCCACAGCATACTTATGATATCCTGATTATTTTTTAAAAAATCAGAACTCTTTTTTCTTTTTTAATGGCAAAAATATTGCAGGTAAGAAAATGATACAGATAGGAAATAGCTATTCCTCCACATTTATTCTGCACAGTTGTTCAAGAATCACTCTGGACAAGTATAATTTCATATCTCAAAATAAACTGCACATAATCCAGTATGTACTTTCAATGCAGATTCAAGTTGTATACATTTTCACTGAATTAATTACATGCATCGTGACATTTATTTCCTGAGATTTCTTGTTAGCATTCAAGCGATGATTTCTATCAGCTCCATTTTTTACTTCTATTTTTGAGTTTGCATATAAATTTATAAAAGCTGTGAGCTTGGCCTAACAGCATTAACATATATGTTGACTGCATGAGAAAAAATGCTCAGGAATGAAATTAAAGCAGAAATGGATAAAGCCATTATTACCAACATGTGCTTTTCCAACTAGATAAGTGGTTACACAGAGCAGGTTTTGTACAACTAAAGGCAGTTTCATCAAACACATTTTCTCTGGTAAAGTCACTTCAAGAAAAATAATTTTATTGGGCAAAAAAGTCAAAGCTGATGAAGACAGTTGTATAAAAAGATCATTGAGGGTGTCACATAATAGTGACAAAACTATGCAGCTAACGTTTATAGAAATACCAGGAACTGCTAATGATCCTAGAAATGACCTCAAAAGCAAACAGAATTAACAAAAATTTCTTTTGATTCCAAGTGATTAACATGGCTTTTCCTGTATGCCTGGCACATCATCAGCCAAGAACTCACTTCACAGCCCAGATGATGCATTTATCTACAAGCTGGAATATAAAAAATACTGTTTCTATTAACTTCCTGCATGGGGACTTTCATTACAGATTAAAAATGCCACATATGCATTTACTTACTGCAAGTTATAAACACAAATTAACTTAAAAATAAATTCAGTAATCGTGATCAATTAGTGCTTTGAATGCAGACCCATAATATTTACAGTAAAGTTCTATTTAAATTTAAATGAGAAGTCCTGAAAAATTTTTTCTAGAGAAAGTACCAAGTCCTCCCTTTTATTTCACTTTGTATTACTCAGGAACTAAAGAGCACCAAAAAGGCAACTCAGCTCCTTCATTCACAAGTCTAGAGAAACTGAAATTAGGTTGCATATTTCATGAGTGTTTATGCTTCAAAGCCCAAAATGTAATGGCTGTGTAACAGTGCCAAATTTTCCAGAGTATCTTTTTACCTGTCACACTCATTACTTTCAGTATCATAGGCTGTTGACCAAGTTCTACTGAAGCATTTCTTCAACAAAGCAACCAGGAATTCCATCAGAAAATAAATCTCTAATGTTTCATTTCAATAAATATGAATTAATTTTACCACTTCACCATAAATGAAGGTCAGCTTGTAAAGGAGGTTCTCTTTTTCTGAGTTTTGGGAAAGTTGTTTGAAACTTAATGTTTGAGCTCTGAGAATACCATAGAGATGGCCCAATTAATCAGCAGACAAGCACACTTAGCCTGCTGCTAATAGCAGGTCTTATTTTTCCAAAGGACTTAGTTAAAATTTCTTAGTAATTTTAAAACTTACATTTCTTCAACTTGGAGACATAATCTTTTTTTTGCTGTGATTCAAGCACGAATCAGCACCATTGTTTGAATTTGGAATGTATTGCGCTGATCAGAAAAATGCACATAGGTAAATATAATTTTTGATTTTGAATGCTACACACATTGCAGACTGAGATTGGCCACAGAAGATGAGATTAAATATGGAAAGATTTACTCTCTCCATGTATTATCACAGAAATTTGATACCATGAAGGTATCTCACATATGCTTTCTGAATCTACAGATGAGCATATATATCTATATATATATATAGATCAGATGCAAACCCAGAAACATGATGAGAGAATCTGTCTCTGAACAAAGACCAGAAGAAATATAAAGCAGAATAAGAGAAGACACATCAGTACATCTGAACTAGCTGGGGACAGGGGGCATGGTGTGGGGGGACAGTAGGATGTGCAAATGAAGAGTCAGCTGCTGCTGCATTGCTGTATTTGTATTGCCCTCCAAGGGCTGTTTCCTAAATTGCTGTGCATCATTTTTTGATATGGATACAATTACAGAGAAAAACCTGCCATTGTACTCCAAATTGTATTTTTGGGCAAACACAATTGTCTTTTCCTTTATATTACATAATACCAAAAAGTGCTGTTTACAGGCAGACTAGTTTTAAAGATATCATGTTTACAGGTATACAATGATCTATCTAATTTTATTTCTTAATTTCATTTTGAGAAAGCAGCAGAGACAATTTTCAGGGCATTTTTATTTAATAGCTTTTCTGAAATTGTGATTGAATGCCTATAAACATTTTACTGGTGGATTTACCGTTCAATTCAGCATTTTGTTACATAACTGGCATCCTTTAAGGCATATCCAAAACCCAGCACTACTGAAAAAAGATATGTGAAGTTATTAAAGTTGGCTTTGAATTGAATTAAAAGTACAGTATGACTATACCAGAGTGACTTATAATAAGAAAAAAAGTGGGTAACTAACATGTTCTGTCAGTATCTAGCAATATGTGAAAATATTCATAAAAGTTACTTCAATGGGGTCAAAATTACATCAGAAACAAGACAGAACAGATGAGAACCCTTTCTGTGCATACAAAGCTGCCTCCCAGTCTTTGGCAGCTTTTGGTGTGATGACACAAGCAGATCCTAAAAGCCTCTGTAAAGAGATGTGGGTAGAAATGTACTTTTGTTGTGGAATTTTTGCATTTTAGATTTTTGTACTGACTTATAGGAACACTGAATATTGAGCCTCAAAACCCTTCAATGAAACCAGTCCCCACAAGGCTTCTGCTAACAGCCTGGAGAAGGCTGCAAGTTCTGCAGTAGCTGGCAAAGTCAAAAGCTCAACAATTCCATCAGTAGAATAAAAGCTACATAATGATAAAATCCTTGTCAGTGGGTCAAAATATCAGATGTGTGAACATGAGCATAAGCGGTTTAGAACCTAATCAGGCTATAGCTAACTAAGCAAAATAAAAGCATTTAGAATTGTTTGGGCTTAGGTATATGATGAGACTAAAGCAATAAATCTTGGGATTATGGAAATTAAGATCTTGGCACAATATCCATATGTACACTTACCTACCTGTAGAAATTCAAAGATATGGATAACTGTGGTATCAAGCACTGACCCTTACTATTTAAGGCATTTATTTTTAGAGATTTAAATTTTGACCTCCAAAATATTTAAGGCAAATATAAGTAGAAATAAAAGTATGCTCAGATCTGAGAAAACAGAATCCAGCTACTGAAACAACAGGTCAAAACACAGAAACTATCTGTTAGAGTCAAGCTAAACAGAAGCCCTATGAGGATTTAGCTGCATTTGTGTCAAGCATTCAGCAATAGTTACAAGGGACCGTGACTTTCCTCAGCATTGATGTAATTACCAGGGGAACTGCTTGGTGTATGGCTTGCTTCCTTTCCCACAGCTCAGTAGACAGAACACACCATGAACAAAACACTATCTGCTTTGGATGGGAAAAGTCAAGAGCACCTGAGCCTGCTTACTTTTAGGAGGTAAATCAGTGAGGTCCTACGACATTTTAAATCATGTATAACCTTAACCCAAACACCTGAACTACTTGAAGGCTTACCTGCTCTATTGAAACATTCTGGTCCCTACCAAGAGGCTAGTGACTCAAGCCAGAGATGAGCTGATTTGAAGAACTCAAAAACCAATTTATTTTAAAAAATGCAATCCTTTTACCCACATTCCATACTTGAAACATTATGCTTTATCAGTACACGATAACTAATGTAGGAGTGACACATGAATAAGCTTCACCCTGCCATAAATTTCTTGTGAAACCACCTATTTTCTCATCTGCTTCATGCTTCCACTTCCTTTCAGCCTCCTTTATGTTTAACTTGATATGAATAAATTAATGAGTTATACTCAGTTCATTTGCTTTGCATTTTCTCTCCTGGTTACCATGGAAAAATATTCCATAACAAAATTCAATCGGATGGAGAAATAAGGTTCCTTAATAAAGCCAAGAAAACAACTAAAGTAAGCTGAAGGAAATAAGATGGAAATCTGTCAAAGCTTAAGAAACAGAAGACTATAAATTTGAACTCAAGTACTGAACAAGGGAGAATATGAAGACTATTGTCACAAAAACACAAACTGAACTAAGCAAGTTTTTAAGACTTCACATACATGACTTAAAGAAGAAATATATCTTTTTGCTGAAGGATTAATATCTCTCTCAAATCAAAGGACAAAAGCAAACAATAGCACCATTCTTCAAAGTTCATATAGAATTCTCAGGGATATTACTACTTTTTCAGCTATATTACATTAATCAGTCTAAATACAGCTTTATTTTTATTATATTTGCATAAAAGAATGCCTTTATTAATACTTGGTAAATAATTGTATGAAAACACAAATACCAAAAGAGTAAGTCTAGAGAAAGCAGAAAACACAGTAGCAATGCTATGAAAAAGATGATTACCTGACATAGAGGGATCTCTTCTGGCTGGTTCTCAAAGATCCTGATCCTGAACTAATGCTACTGTTCATCATCTGCTCCCGTAAATCATGGATTTTAGCTTCAAAACGACTGTATTCTGTAACAAAGACAGGCATGGCAATTAATTTCCTACCAAACTTCAGCAATTAAACTGAAAGAAAAACTGAAATAATTTTGATTAGACAAAGAAAATATACAAGAATATTATACTTCAAAATTCTGTGATTATAGTCTATAGTTCACAGTAACTATTTTTTTCAAATTAAGACAAACATTTCTACTAATAATTATCAACTTCATAGTAATAAAAAGACAGTTACAGATTAATTTTAACCCATGACAGAAAGGAAGCTTCAGAACATACACATGAAATACATGTTTACAACCAAGAAGTACATTTTTAAAATTGTAAATGTTAAGAGATGGAAATGAAACATGTCTGTACTTCAGAATTACTGGATATGATTGAGATAAAGAATTTAACACTACAAGGTGGGAAATATGCAAAACATCTTCTGAAATGAGACCATATTCCTCTGGAAGCTCAGGAAAGGAAAAAAAATATCCAGAATTCTGGCATGAATTTCAATCCACTTGTAAACGGCATTAGAGATTCAAACTGCCCCCACAGAATTATGTACAATGTTAATCCTGGAAAAACGGATTGTGTTCTTAAGCAGCACTGTGTACTAATAAAACTATGCTAAATGCATTTGATTTTAGCTACAAAGGCAGCCAGGAAAACGGTAATTGTTTCTTCAGGACAAACATCTCCTGAAGTGAGGTACTTACATGCTGTCAGCATAAAATACGAACTCAGAACAAGTTTTTCCTTCGGCTGAATAGTTTGGACTTCAGGATCAACAGATCCACTTGTAAACCCTTCCAGTCAAAGGAAATGTTGTGCAGCCACCACCTTCCCCAGGAGACCACGTGATGCCAGATTATAACAAGTCAACACTGGCAGAGCCAGGGCGTGTGTGCCGCGAGCAGCTGCCGGACGGGCACTGCGCTGCTCCCTGAGCTGCACCCTCGCTCCCTGTGGGCACCATGCTGTTCAGGAAGTGCAAGACTGAGAAAGGACTCTAAAACAAAAAATCTTGAGAAAACCTCTAAACTAAGGTTCCTTCAACGGCCATCTAAAAACTGTGAATGTTTTACCATATTATGTTCTGCAGCCCTTTCTCCCCACACTCATCATACAGGGAGCACCGACAGCATCTATAATTAACCCCATCCAGATTATGACAACATGAACAATCTCTTCAATAACCTTAACTTTTTGTCCATTATAAGCAAAAGCTAGTAGCTTTTAAGATATCCTAGTTTTTAAAGTAGCACTAAGTGTCTGTTTACAAGTAAAGTTCAGATCAAACGCTTTACCAGCACTAAATAAAACAGATGAGGTTGTTTGACAAGAGAATCAAAACCATTATTTCCGCCTCTACCGATGCTATCACCAACAACAAAAGAATGTAAGATAACAGGACAGTAACCAAAGAGGAATGTGAGAAAACAACATTTTTTAGAAAGCAGCATTCTTTAGGGGAAGGGCTCAGATGCAGTGAGAGAACAGCCCACTCCTGCTGTGCTGCTGCTGCCCTGCAGGACCTTGGGTAAGTCACCTCACTTTATTCATTTATAACCAAGAAACTATAAACCTAAAAGATTTATGTATGCCCCTGTAGGAAAGGAAAGAAAGCATGGAAACAATGAGATAATCCCAGTGTTTTCTTGTGCTACAGCCTGTTCAATACTAAAAATATGTGCAGCTCTTTGCAATAGTTACTGCAAAAATACAGATTTCTGTATCATACAATTTTATTGAAGAATCAAACTTCCTCCTATGCAGCACATCGATATAAGAGCGCTACCAGGGAGGCTATTTCCCAGTATTGCTTAACTCTATCCTATATTTCATCTGCAGGTTGCTAGTTTTGCAGCTTCCTGAACTAATTTAATTTTTCTCATCAGAACTCCTGGGAAGTAAGTGCTGAATGAGTGACAGGGACATCTGTAGGAGTAAGGAGGAGAATAATTTCACCACAGAGGCTCCTGCCATATGAATAAAGCAAAAAAAGGAAACTAATGGGCTGGGACTGAGAAGGCTTTATGTTCAAAAGGAAGGAGTGCCAAGAAATTTCATATTTAGGAGAACCTTAAGCACTGTGCAGTCAGAATCTGGTGAGCTACTTTCATGTAGAGCCAGCTAAAATTTGAGTTATATTCCTCTTAACAGAAGGTTTTGTGAGGAACAGGATAAATAGAATTCTCACCATCCTTTGGTTTGGAACTAAAAAGCACACAGGCTTTTAAAAAAAGAAACCTTAGTATTAGGTATGGTGCTACTGAAACTAATGCTGGAGACAGAAAGGAACACAGCAGCAGGACTCTTGATAGCACCAGAAAAGCAGAGTTAGTCAAATAACCAAAGGATCAGCACCTGTGCCCTGCTGACAAAGTAGGGTTGGTTCAACATCAGCTTTATGAAGCCAAGTGTGAGCTCTGCTAATTTATCTAGAAGAGGTTATAATTTGTCTAGGACAGGTTATATTTCTATCTCTGTGATTAAGAAGAGTTGGATATCAAGTGTCTTTCAATCTCTTACTTTCCTTCAGCTTATCATGCCTAGATTCTCACAAATGCTAGAGAACTATTTTCTTCACAATGCTTTTCTTTCTTATGTTATGCATAATAGTCATATATAGTGTATGACAAATTTGATATTGTTCCCCTAAATCACAGTGAACAGCACAACAAACTTCCACTTGGCTGTGACAATATCATACAATGCACACATAAATATGTAACTTATAAAGAAAGAGTTTTGTCATGTCAACATTCCCTAAATTTGGAGCTGGGACAGGCACAAGATGAAAAGGACACTCTGCTTTCTTGGTCAACAGGAAATTAAGAGCTTGGCAGGGAAGGAATGCATTTGATTTCTGGTGTAGTGTTATCAGGGTAACAGAAAGGGCATAAGCTGTTTAAATGAAAAAGTAAAAGTGATTTTAACCCAAATGAAGCAGGCTGGCCACTGGAACTCCATCTACAAATATGCTTCCAATTTCCACAGCCATTGAAACACTGAGATTCTGAAACACTGTTTTAATAAGAACTATGGTGGTACAAGAAACACAGACACACACAATAAAAGAAATTTGAAACCAAAAGAAAACCACACAATCCAACCTCTCAATTCTTTCAGTAAGAATTTGGTCAGGCTCCAAAACCAGATGTATATGCAACAACAATGAATGAAACTTCACTCAGAATCAATTTAAAGTGTGAATTTTAGGAAAGCTGATACTGATATAGAAAAATAAAGGATAACAGGCAGTAAAACTACCGCAAAACACAATAAAATAAGAGCATTCGAATAAGGCCATCTTTTCCTGACTAGAATTTTCTCAAAGTTTCCAGGAAGTTTAGAGGCAGGGAGGGAGTAGTATCTACTGACACAACAGTGAGTTCGAGGAAGCACAAGCACCTCCTGCTTCAATTCATGGCATTTATCCAACACAACCCCACCATCACCAAAGAAAAAAAAACAAAGCCTGCTCAGGCTGACAATCAGTTGTTAAGAACAGAGGATGAATAAATCTGGGCTCAAGTTTAAACTTTGAAATTACACTGGATAAGCAGATGGTGCAAACTAGACTAAATCTGCTCTATTTCATGTCTGCATGTATTCCACAGCAAGAAACAAAAAGGAGAGATTAGCAAATCCTAGAAGATTACTCTGATTCCAAGCTGCTAAAGTGATTTTACCTAGAAATTTGTAATATTTTCAATGTCAATATTTACTTGAACACAAAATCAGAACTCCAAAAAGGATCTGATCACTGAAACTCTCCTGGACTGCCCATCTGGTGGGCAACAAAACAGAAATACACAGAAAAATTGTCTGTGCAGGCAGGGGAAGAGGAAAACGCTGCTGCAAGGGAAATGCATCTGCTCTGGAACACACATTCTAGCAAAGGGGCAGGAGAGCAGAAGGCTGCACAAGGGATGGAATTCAGCAAACAGCACAGGAGGAGCAGCGACTGAAGGAAGCCGGGATGTGCGCACAGGAACAGATGGCAGCGATTCTTACATACAGTGAACCCACGTAGAGCTGAAAAAGTTCACTTGCATTAAAAAAGTATGCCCCTTGCTTCCCTCTTCCCATCTGTCTATGGAAAGCCCTCTTTAGCAGGGCCTATTGGATCTGTCTAAGGAAGACTCCTGTGCTGACAATTTTATATAACTACTGATTTATAGTCTTTTCTCAACTTGCAGAATATTCAATTTTCCTTTTCATGGTGCCTCCAAAGAGAGAAATGGAGTCTGGTAGTTAGGATGGCCATCATCACACTGATCCTGTATTCATCTTCCACTTTTCTTTTAAAATGCATGGACCACAATAAAAATATCATAAATCATTTTTGAGGAGATATTTTGCTGCAATGCTTGTCATTTGATATGAACATTGCCTGGGACAGACCAGAATGAATTCCACATGCTGTTGGTGACTTTCATACACTCTAATGTTTAATGAGCTTGTGTCTCGTTAATCACTTGAAAGACTGAGCCAAGGAATCTCAAAAGATTAGAAAAGCAGCATTTGTATTTAGTTAAGAACACCTCCCACACATCCTGGAAAACTCAGAAAGAGCCTAGGTCCAGTCACTGCTGAGGTGAATCCACTAAAAATGTTGCTGAAGGCTTAGCAAGTACTCACAAGCAATTTTATTTACTATATTAAAGAGTAGGAGTAAGGTTTTAAAGGATTAAAACATGTGTAAGCCGCCTTATAGTGTCTATCAGGGCTATATTTAGCAAAACCCTTTTTCTAATCTTAATGGGTCCAGTTTTGAAAATACTCTAATTGACTAATCTAGATTACTTGCAAATGAGTAGAACCAGGTACAAAACAAGCAAGAACAGAAACCTGGAAAACCAGGGACAACGCACTCAAAAACAAGGCAAACCTTTTTTGAAGTATTTTTTTTAAGAATTTTTCATTTTATGAAATCAAGATGCCCTGATCTTCTGAATGACCTTTATTTAAGAAAATCCATGTCCTCATCTAGAAAGCAGGGAAGCTCTGCCTCCATAAAAAAAAACAATTACTGAAAATTAAGTTTTGTATAAGCATTATTGGCTTCATGCTACCCCAGCTAGAATTTTGTAGACAGATGTACAATATATTTCAAGACTAATGCTCAGAAAACAATCTTAGCTCATACATATGAAACTGGCACCATTTCCCAGACCTTAGTTATTCTCTTTTGAATTATATAAATGCAGCACTGTGAATAGAGAAATCAGCCACACACTGACCACTGAGCAGAGAGCTCTAACAAAACTTTTGTGTTTCCACCTTTTTTTTTCTTTTGAGTAATTTGTTTTAAAGATAAGAGAATGAAGAAAACACAGTTTCCATTAATAAAATTGAAAGAATGTGCGTTAACTACCTACACGAATAATGTAGGCTCAGAAGCAGATGCTTTACAAAAATACTTGGAAATCTCTCTTGATGTTTTGGTTCCACCTTCTCCTAATCTTACACTGATCACCTAAGAACACAAAGCTAATCTGATCACTTAAACATCTTATCACTTTCAGAAAATAAATAATAATTTTATTTTTGGTATGACAGGTGAATCCGTGGGAAACAGAAAGGGCTTGTATCCTTTTCTGTCATGACAGGCTTCTCTGAATTTTGCCCTGCTTTGGGGAAGGATGAGGTGACCAGTGAATGCCTGCTGATGCCAACAGACTTGGCCTGCTGCCTTCTGCAAGGCTCTCCAAGAGCAGGCCTCACAGTTTACATAACTGCAGTTAATGTTACCCACATCCTTAATACAGCTCAGTTCTGATCTAACAGAGTATAACTACAATAGAAAGCTTAACCCAATAAATTATTTTCTACCTAATTTGAATCCAATATATTTTCATATTTTTAATATATTTGTTTGGCTATTCTATTAGTTTTAAGCACTTAAATGCACTCAAACTACAATACAGGTAGGGCAGCCCACTGGCACCTCATACCTCTTTGGAACAGAAAAATATAACCTTCCAGAAATTCTGAATTGTGAGGCAACATTATTATTACATTCAGATGACTTTTTCATTTGAATGAATGTAACAATGGGTATCAGTGTGAACCACAGAGCCCTCCAGAGCTGTAATCCTCTGCAGTGCTATACTTCCCCCTTGCTGCTCCTCCCCTCACTACATTCCCTTCAAGCACTCTGGTTCCTGCGTCCCTGCTATGCAGCACCATCACACTGCTGACCATTCTGAATCCCCACTGCCAGGAAATACACACATATCCAAATTGCTTACTGCTTCCTCTCATTCCTCTGCACCACTACAACTCTCCCTCACCATCCTAGCTCTGCAGGAAATCCAGAGACACTGCAGTGTGGCACTGAGGTGTCTGCAGAGGCAGGAAGCAACAGGAAAATTAAATGGATCAGAAGCCACTGAATTAAAATGGCTTATCAAAACACTTTTGTGTACTGAAGCAACATTTCCTCCTTTGAAACTGCTCCAGGTCACAGTATTTCTTTTCCAGTTGAATTCACAGCAAAACAAAATCTCTTTTTATTCATGAGTGATGCCTTGAAAGGAGGTAGAAATTTGTAGTACCAGCAAAGGAGTAAGGAAAGGCTTCCAAATAAAGATGAAAATGAGAACAACATCCAGACTTCCCAGCCACATTTCTACAGGATAATTCCTGTTTCACAAACTCATGCTCATCTCCTGCTGTAGATCCCTCTGCAGCATCCAGCCCCTACAGGTCCAAACCCACGGATGTGTCCAACCAGGGAGACTCTGTATGACACCCATGGCATCTATGCACCACAGAAGGATGCACCAGCACAACCCAACAGGCACCAGTTTCCAACATTAGCTCCTGGCAAGTTACAAGATAAAGGCTGGAGTCTAGAAGGAGAAAGCCTGAGGTCAACTGAGTACAGTTGTGGGGGTGCCTGATGCCTGAGCCACTTCTGGAAACAGAACAACACACTCACATTCCACGTTTGGCTTCTACCTGTCCCAAAGACTGCTGGCAAGTTGCTGAAATTTAATTCAGTGGAGTAGAAAACTTTGTAAGGCATCCTTCAAATTTATTGAACACTCCTGGAAACTGAAGGAATGCCCAGAAAGACATTTTAAAGAATGTAATTACATCTGTTTTCACTCAATTCCATAACCAAGGAACATTGTGGAGATTTAAGGGAAAGAAAAGTCAGTGGTTACATAATTTGAGCCCAAATTCAATAAAATCAATTTCATTCAGTCATAATAGCCTACCCCAAACCCAGTAATTACAAGTTTAGTTACCATGGATTTGAAGAGAGAGAGACATGGAAAATTCAAGCCTTTGCATGAGAAAGGCTATAGAAAAATGAATCGCTGGAAAACCCAACTCAGACCTTCCTATGAGAGAACTGCTTGCAAAAAACCTCTTTTCCCAAAAACAGGAGGAGAAAGACAAATGGGAAATTTATGATGGGAAAATAGGAAATGTGATAGCATGTAAAAACATAAATTATCATTCCCCACCACATCTATGAACACACAAACTGTCATATACAATAACAGGGAGTGAAGTGAACCAGTCCCAAGTGTCTTCCAAATGCTCCTATCATACTGAATCTCTTTACTCAGTTATAATAAACCCTGATGGATGTCTAGAATCTCCTTGATCTGTCCTAGCTGTCAGCATCTTTTACAAAATCCTGCTGGATTCAAAAATATAAATAAAATACATATGCAATACAAGCAGTTATAACTGATGCTCTCCATCTTTATGAAGACATTTGAGAAACATCAATAATGAACAACTTTATAAATATTTTAATACTTGTTAACCTGTTTCCAAATGGCAGAAACAAAAAATGAGAATAATTGTAAAAACACACACACACACATTTATTCATCAAAAGTTGATAACATTGAAGAGTCAAGCAGAGGACAGACCAAACAGGTATCAACAGAAATATTTGACAATTCTAACACAAAGCCAAAGCAAATATTTCAGAACCAATGCTGACCTTACTGTTTTTTTAAAAGGCAGCCTTGGAGTGAGCACTATTAGAAAATGAATCCTGGACCACAGCAATGTACAGATGGAGCATGTGACCAAGATACAGCCTCCTGAGACAATGCAGGCATTAGCAACACAGGCTGGCTGCAGGGATTTGAGCAGGAAGCAGAAAAACCAATCATTTGGCCTTACTATGAACAGAGTTCCTGGATCAGGGGAGAGATGGGATGTTGATGCAGGTGGTGGGGTTGGGGAATATGAAAGCTAATGCTTCAAACATTTGAGTAGGTCAGGATGGAAGAAACACGACAGAAAAGAATAAATAAAGAATGACCAAAGTGTGCTGCTGTCAGCCACCTAACAGGTAAAGGCAGCAGTCCTGCTCCATGTCCACTCCTGATGGACGCCTACACTTACCCCTTGACAGTACTGTTAAAGGAAAGTTTCCTCTGCAAGGAAGATTCAGTGCTGGGCAAACCAATTTAGCAAAATTGGAGAAATTTGCTGATCATCACAGTTCATAAAATAACAAAAATGTCTTAGTATATGTAGCACCAATAATACATAAGTTCACAGACTCAAGCATTTCATTTTAGACTATTAAATTGTTGAAGTTTCAAATAGAGACATTTGAAATGTGCTGCAGAAATACAAGAGGACAAATATGTGTATTGATGATGTAGTGTTCTGCAGAACACACAAAGATGGTTAATCAGCATCAGCTGCAGTCTAATTTGGACCAGAAGAAACTGCTGGATAAATAGAAATAACAGCTCAGTGTGAAACCAAGGAATGAAAACCTGATGGCCTCCTTCGGTCATCTAAATCAACAAAATAAAGAAGGAATTAGTCTTCTATCTTCCTACTATTAAAGCATATAAAACCACTATATTAAAGCATAGAGACAATTAGAAATATGAAATAACAATAGGCTATTTCTATTAAATTCTGGATTTACTGGATTAATTTTCATGTTATGACAGTGGCAATAATTACTGAAGAAACATGAATTCTGCAATGGTGAAAGCAAGAAATGCAGCGAGCCATGGGAGCAACACTTGCAGATATTCCAATCTGGTCTCTTGCAATTATGCCAACATATATGTGACAACATCCATTACAGTATTTGTTTCAGAAGAACACTTTCTCTGAGTTTCAAGATTGTACAAGAGAACTTGACTGTATAAAGCAGCCCTTACCTTCTGGACGGTACTGAGCCACAATAGTCACTGCTTGGCCTGCGTTCTTCAGGGCTGCTGCTGCCTGCTCATGGGTTGCTGCTTTTAGATCTACTCCATTTACCTACAAGTAATACAAAAAAACCCTTTATCAAAATTAATGCTTGTGTTCATCACCATAGAACACACACCTGTGGAAATAAATTAACTGCATACAAACTAGTTGCCATGTCATGTGTATTTCCCCTGTTCCCAACATTGTTTCTGAAATCAAAAATCAGTAAAATCCGCTCTCACATATACTCCTCAAGAATTACTGAGACTATCACAATATATCATTCAGTGAATGGTCAATTTTCTTATTGTTTAAGTGTGGTTTTTTTTTCTTTTGAAGGAGAAACAGAGAATGTTACTTTTTTGTGATGGTTCAGGGACCTTCTTAGACAAATAATGCCTACAGACCATGCTGTCACCACACCCTGTGACAGGCAACACCCTCCGTGAATCTGGCATTGTTTTCAATGCAGAAGATTTAAAAATAGCATCACCAAAAAAACTGAAGCAGAAATGTGTGTTCCACATTTTAGACCAAGAGTAGTTTTCATAGTTCAAACTAAAATAAAGATGTGCTTTAATATCAGTTTTAGTAACAGCTGTTAAAAGGACATAACTCCCAAAACACAATGTAATTATCCAAATAAATTATTCTCCATAAATTAAGTATTCACAAAGAAACCTCACAAATATTTATAACCTTCAATACTAATATAGAAAAAGCCCTTAGAGAGGTATGAGATGGAACTTTTTAAGACTGATAGGCGGTTCAGCAGCTACTCCAGGAAGTAAAGAGCCAGTTTTAGACTCTGCAACCAAGTGTCTCCATCTCACTAGAAGGGTTATTTCTGAAACCTGTATTCTTTCAATTGAGACACACACAGCCCTCAGCTATGAGACTAAGATAAGTTAATGTCTTCCCTGTATGTCTCAGAGAGGGAAGTGCTATTTTAATCAGGTTATAGATGAGAAACTGAGGCAGACTAAAGTCCTCAAAGGTAGTTTGGAATTATATTGGCATCTGTCCATTATCTCAAATTTACCCAGTTAATAACATTTTTTGTATATCATTAATTGGTATTAATATGCAGGGAGGGGGAAACTTTTGTTGCTGTTTAAATAAAAGAAACAAAGAATCCTACAGAAATTATACGATCTCCTTTCCTAAGCTCTCCACTCAGGTCAGCTGGCCCTCCTGCAAGGATGAAAGAGATGAAAATTCCTTCTCCATCTTCTCCTCCAACAATGTTGAAACCAAGACCAGTTGATCCTCGATGTAGGACAACCTTTCTAGGCTCCCTGAAGGAAAAGAAAGGAATATGAAATCTCAGCCACTAGATAAAAGTAAAATAAACAATTAGAAAAGCTTCTAGATGCAAAACAAAATCCCCTCCCTGTTATTAGATGAACTGAACAAATCTGTAAGTATGTATGTATGTATAAATAAATAAATTCCTATTATGCTATAATCCTATTCAGGATGTCACTACTTAATATTTTCCATATTGTTCAAGGACATCAGTGTAGGTTATGACATTCTCAGATACATTTTCAATTTTAGCAAAGTGTCTGCAATTGAAGAAGGTAACCTAAACCAAGTTGTTACACTCTTTTTCATACGAAAAAATATTTATCAATATTTTTTCTTTCCTCCCCTCCTAACTTGAATGAGGGGAGGAAAGAAAAAATATTGATAAAGCCAGTCAAATTCTAATGCAGAAAGATTCCTTCCAAAAATCTATTATCTGTTACTTGATTTAATACGAGCAAAGCATAAATGATCTCAGAAAAAGACATTTCTAATAAAGCAGAGAAACTGTGCACTGCATTTCAAAAATCACTAGAGAGCACTAAAGAACAATTAATGTACATTAAGTATTTGGAGGTATTAATTATTAATCTACAGGATAAAGTAAGAAGCTTCTTTTTTTTCCAAAACAAAAAGTATCATCTAGTCCAATCTTTAAAAATCACTCAATTTTTACACTACCTATTAAATCATCTTAAGGTCAAATTCTTAAATTTCACCTCCATCAATTATTATATTCATTTTTTCAGAGTACTATTCCATTACAAATAAATGACATTGTGAAAACCTCTACACACATTTCTCTGGATCACACCAATAACATTAACAAAAACAGAACAGAAGAGAGAACAGAAAAATACACTATCTTTTAAAATAACACTCAAAATTTATAAACCCCTTTTTGAGATGGAAAGAGTGTAATATGAAAGGTAATTTAAAGAAAATCTAAACATTTTCTGAATAGGCCCTGCATTTTAGAAGAAATCTAAAAACAGCCTTTTACCACAATTTCAAAGGAAGGAAATAAAACCGTAATGGTATCAACAGGACAGAATCATTTTGGCTTACATGTCTACTTAACCCTAAATTAAAGATCAGTACAAAGACATATCCTACCTTCCACTACACTAAAATCAATTCTCCAGTTTATTATGCCACTTAGGTTTCAATCCTGCGTGGACCCTGCCTCGGAATCTGAGTGACATTAGCCATGTCAGATGATGGTGTGACACAGAACTCAGCAACAGCATACTGAAAGTGCAGTGTAACATCCCTATACTTGCAGAACAGAAGGGCAACAAAATTACAAGAGCTTCCCTTTATCATCAATGATGAACAAAAGATTAATGCAATCTACTGAATCAGCTAAGGAATGAAAGGTCTGTTAATGGGAAAGGATTAAGAGTTCTCCAGCATTTCTGGATTTAGAATCCATCAAAACAAACCCTTGTCTGTGGGAGCAGGGTGGACCAAACACTGCTTGCTTTAAAATAAGAAAATCTCTGGTCTGCTCATGCTACCATCTTAAAAATCTCTGTCAATGCATGCAGCATTTCCAGGGCTTTCTCCTTTTAACACTATTCTTGGACTGATAAATAAAGTGTGTGTGTATATATATACACATATAAATATACATAATTTTATCCTTACAACAAAGTTTACAAGAGTTAAAAAACTAACATCTGTTTCTTGAAATAAAATATAGCATTCCCTAGCATTTTGCCCACTAACCCATTCTGGAGCTTCCCTGGTTAATCAATCTGACACTTAGCTTTGGTTGTCCATTACCTGGTGATCTCATCATCTCCAAGCATTCCCTTGGGAACGGGTGAATATCGCCCTGGTGATGCTGGGGGCAGGGACTGTCCCAGGTAGGCAGATGGACTGATATGGTTATCCACTGGCTGAGAATAAGCTTCACAGAGGGGGAAGGAAAACAATAAAAGGCATTAGGATAATACCAAAAAAAGAGCTGGAGGAAAAGAAACAAAGGAGTGACCTCTTTTAAAAACAAACTATAGCAGTTGAAATGATATATTATAAACATCATAGTTCTAAAATACTGTGTTAAATCTGTACATTCGCCAGCCTCATCACTAAGTCAGTAAGCAAATTTTTCAGTTTCATTGTGTCTCAAATAAAACTTTTTAGAAACAGCTACTGTGGATAGTTGAAGCCCATGGGAACAGTCTGGAGATTTATCTGTTTTAAAGCTGTTTTTAACTTGACCAAAGCAAAGTTTTAACTGAACCACAACACATATACCAGAAGAAATTTAGCATCTGAATGATTACAATTGATGGAAAATCTTCTACCACATCAGGAGAATTGTTCCAATAAATAATTAAGAAGGTGCACAATACTTCCAAGTTAGGCACATTAGTTTTAAGTGCTCATTAAGGCACAGTCTTACCCACTGTTTGCTATTACAAAGCACGTTCTACAATTGGAAATGGTTTTTTCCTGGCGTACGTGCTTCAAACTTTGAGGCTTAAACATGAAGGATGAGGACTCTTCACAGATTCAGTATTAATAAAGCTGCCAGACTCTTTGCCCTTACTTGCTGTATCTGATGGGGTAGCTGACCTTTGAGGATTTATACTAAACCCAAAGCTCTTTAACTGAACATACATGACACTGATTGTGCAGATTGTTCATCATTCTCCTTTTGTTTTTTCCTTTTTAAGCCATTCTCAAAAAGTTTGGATCATATACAAACTTATCAAGAGTACTCTTGATATATATATATATATACACACATGAAAATTTGCTATTTATGTACATATACACACATATATATATTCCAAACCACCCAATCTGGGCTGGATTGTGCCTGTATGGTCTAGATTCCTAGCAAACCTGTGAGCAGTAAATTCTTCACATGGCATCGCATGCATCAAGACAGCTGTCAATATATCAACAAACATTAAAATCTGCTATTAACAGCTTCAGCAGTTCAAAACACACACATTTGGCTTAAAACCACACAAATACTGGTTTCGCTTAAAACCACACAAATATTTTGGCTTTTCTCAGAAAATTTTGAAGCTAAAGCACAAAAAATTAAACGCAAGACATTACGAGCTCTTTTCCAACTACAGGGAAATGGGTGTTGATTAAAAAACCTGAACAACTGTTCCACAGCATAGCAGCTCTGCACATTCTGTTCCTGCACTAAATTATCTCATTCCACAAAATGAATTTGAAATTGCTTTTAACAAGCCAATGGTATCCATGATGATGCATATTTAATAGGAAAATATTAGATACAAATTCTATATTCATTGATTTACAGTACTTCTCATTTGATTGTTTTTCAGGTTCTTGCAGCTTTTAACTGCACTGTGTTCAGAAACATACACACCACTTATTATATGACCTTATTTTTTAAATTTTTTATGCTTTCACTCTATGACTAGAAGCCAGCTGTCGATCAATATAACAGTTTATTATTCCAGATCTGTGGACAGTTCCACAACAGCACTGGCTGCATCCTTTCTAAAGTTTTAGACATGCAACTTGCTTGAAACAGTCTGGTCCTTTCTCAAGGCTGCTGCTCTCAGTGCTATGAAAGCAAACCTACACAAGGCACAAAGAGGCTGCTCTCTGTGGAGCTCCTGCACTAAACCATGGCTGCACCTTCCCTGAAACTGCTTCAGATGGAAATTAGAGCTGAAGCATATTCATGAGGAACGTGACAGAAATAAAAGGCAAGCCATCACTTTATGAATCCTAAATGAGGTCTAAACTTCTATTTCCAGGTAAATATTATTACTGATGGAACTGATAAAGGAACTGTCTTTTGGATGAATGGAAAACTGCATGCGTAAAATCAACTTGCTTTGACAGGAAAAGTCAGACTCTCAAGAAGAAATTCCATTTCCAAATCCACCCTCTCCTTTCCATAAGACAGTTCTAGACAAAAAGAAAAAAATGTAAGATTTCCTATTATTTTCCTATTATCTGTAAACTGAGGACACCAACCACAAGTATAATCTCTAAAGTGGACAATAAAATTAAAACTTTATTGTCTTTTACTGTTATTACATATTCTTCTCTTCCTGTACTTAGGCCATTTAAGAAATGATAAGGCATTCATGTCTAGTGAAGAAACTGATTATTCCCTCCCTTCAAATATTTTATTTTTCAATGCAGGGTGGAAATACTGTACCAACATACAAAAGCACAAAAGTACTTTGGAATTAATTAGGAGTCAAAAATCCATCACTGATAATGTCTTCAAAGGAGGCCTGTGTTGGAAGCAGCCCTCTCTCTCAAAAACCATTTAGCCACTTTTCTGACTCTGACATTCTACTTCATGCACTTCACAGGTAATGTTGGTGTTTTAAACAGCAAGTACTACACCTTAGTAATATTTCATCTGAATAACTTGAAAAGAATTTATATGAACAAACTACTGGATATTTGTTCCAGGAATCATTTAATGACCACCATTTATGTACAGATGAAGGAGACAGTTTACACTCCTACTGATCTGTGGCCCTCCAGCAGGCTAAAGCTGTGATTCTCTCAGCAGCTGAGCCCCAATGCTCCAGCCACAGGCCCACCCCAGCCACAGTGCTGCTGTTCCTGTGCACACAGTAAACATGGGAGAGGGACTTCTGTTGCACTTCCATCTTTTCTATACTGGAAGTTCTCACTTCACAGCCTGACAGAGTGGAGAACAGCACTCAGATGGCAATGTGCTCAGAAAGAACAATCTTTCCTGGCTGCATTCTTCTTGAGCCAGAAAATGCAGAGCATTGTAGAGTAACTGTTTAGCCAGGCAATCCACACCTCAAGAGCTAAAAGATAAATCTCACAGAAGCAACAGAAACAGGCACAGCAATCAACTATTCCAGGTCTATGTCCAAGCTTTCATCAGCCAGACACTTCCCAATCTCCAGAGCAACAGCAAACAACTATAACCTTTTTTTTTTTCCATATTCATTCCCTGCTGAATCTCTGGTCTCAAACAGCCCCAACTCTTCTCTAACAAGATTTTCAACAGTAAGTTCCCAGACAGGCAGCTGGAAGCCATTCACTCACTGATAAATATCAAATGACAGAAGTCAATTTTCAGCCCCAGGTGCACAATGCTGCCACAACATCTGTACTCTTCCCAATAAATACTGCCATAAATCAAAATCTCAGAAACCTCCTTTTCAAACATCCCTTGATTCTAAGGCATTAACCCCAAGAAAATATCAAATTGTTTAATTATACATATGGATACTAACTTACTTAGTCCTTTCATTTGAGCCATCAGACCACCTGACAAGGCCACACTACTGTGTAGCTGATACTCCTACTATAGGAGTGTTAAAAGAAATTAGATTTTGCACAAAACCTAGAACCTGAAATTTGTTCTTGAACAGTTCTTTAATATTCATAGCTCTGCATTTTAAATCCTCATCACCAGGGCAAGTGAGGCAGCCCTATGACTAAACAAGACCAGTTCCAGAGGGAAAATCTTAAAGACAAACCAAACCAAATTCTGAATTTGGACTTTTGAACGGACAACCAAGTCCACAGAAGTTAGCACAGTGAGCAATCTACTGCATGTTCTACCCAGTACCAAGTACTGTGTACTGTGCTTTTAGATATTTCTGATAAAATGAGAATTTAAAAAAAAAAGAATAAACAAAAAAAGAAGCAAAAAAACCAACAAAAAAAAAAAACCACAACAACCCAGAAATAAAATAAGCAAACAAAAAACCCTCCCAAGGCTTCTGTAAGTGAGCAGTTCACATATAATAAAGTTTCTACCTTAACATCACTTGCAGTAGACATGTTCACAGGGAGCCTCTGTGCACATCTTACTTCTCCTTTGTAGTAGGACTGAACTCCTAAGAATCTGGCTAAAAGGATTCTCATGGACAGAAATAGGAAGGAGGAATGCAAATACTTGTCTCAAAACTGCTGCAGATGAGTAGGTGAAGGAAGAAGCCTGGTAACTGTTTCAACACTGACTCACAATCCAGGTGATCCTAGAAAATACCTCTTTAATATCTGCCATCTGGTAAAAGCATTTCAGAATCTCCAATCTAAACCTCTTGAGCCCTGTACTGCTCTGCTAAATGCAGTAAAAATATTACAAACATGTGCCACCATTTTTTGGTAAGAGTTCTATCTAACTGAGCAGCTTCTTGCAGAAAGCAGAGGCTTTCTGGTTGCAAAAGCAGAATCAGCCTTTGAGGAAGTTGATGTCTCCCTTTGAGATTTCCACTGTAAATGTGCAAATGCTGAGAGGTACTGGAAAAGCTTTTGTTCTGCCCTGTATTAGAAAAGTAGCATTAGAAAAATAGCAGCTCAGAAACACACAGTTGTTTTTCATAAGTCAAAGACTGAGGAAAAGACTAAACTGATTTCCTGGAATTTAGTCATTAAACACCTCAGCAAGATCTTCAGGTCTGCTTTGAGTTCAAAATTCCAGCAGTAGTTTCAGTCTCCTCACCAGCTGCAATAACAGCCAGCTGCACTTTGATCACCAGAGACACAAGCTCATGAAGCCTTGGGTAGAAAAGGCTTTCCTGTTGTAAGGAAAAGAAACAGACTGAAGTTTCATCAAAGAACCCAGCGCTTTGCAGAGGAATGTTCTTTAGTCTACCAGGAACAGTGAAAAACAGTATCTTCAGATAGAGAACTCAAGGGAACTGTAGCTAAATGAAATAAAACTCAGAAAAATCTACTCAAAAGTACAGACAGCCCACAAACCTTGTCAAGGGTCATTAAAAGACAAAGAGAGACAAAATGCCTGGAATCTGAGAAAAACTTCTATGACTTTTTTTTTCAGAATACTTGAGTTTGAGGAGAAAGGTTTCTAGAAGCAGCTGCTGGAGCTTGAGGTACATGACAAAGTCAGGAGACTGGCTCTTCTCAGTAAAAGGCTAGAAATACACTTCCCACAAAGGATGGGGTACTGGGCTGCACAGAATGCCACCATCTCTCAAATCACCCTTAGAGGGAGAGCAAACAGAGAGAAACTCTGGAGGGAGGATGGCAGTGAGACAAAAGGAGCCTACATGTGTGACCAGGCCATGGATGTGACACCAGGTCACACTTTCTGAGAAATTAAGGACTCATGGCAAGATGGCAGAGGACATCCTCATGGCAGTTATGTGGGATTACCTTTGACAGAACCTCTCTGATCTGTCTAGCCACTGGACATGGTGAGAAGGTACTCTTGAAGATGACACTGTCTCACAGCTCTGACTTATAATGCAATTGCCTGCAATGAACTGAGCCTCCAGCTCATCCACCATTTGAGAGAAATTAATATCTCTGCATGACAAGAGGTCCAACAACCAACCTTTGCCACTGTCATTGATTTATTAGCCCTGGGCAAATTACCAGGAATCATCTCCTTCTCTGCCTTCCTCCCCTCCAACTTTCTATAGGTTTTGTCTTTGACCCCACAAAAGATTAACAAAGTAAATATTCCAGTGATTGAGTCGAGGTGCAGCAGTAAGGGATGAGATACTTCAATGTTTGTCACACCCCAATCCACAGCAGTGTAACTGCATTATTGCAACATTACCACGAACACTAGGTAAAAATCAGATTTCTCTTTTCCAAAATATATGAATTCCAGGTGAAATATATGAAAAGATCAGTCATATGGAGAGAGAACAGGAAGTCTACTTTCCAAGGAAAGTGGGAAAGTTATTGAACAAACTAGATACAGTAAGGGAAAAGGCTGCTCTCTAACCATAATATATATGAGTAGAAAACTGAGGAAGAATCAGTGGAGGATGAAAATTAGATATGTCAAAGAATGGAGCCTTCAAGAGCATCCTTCTAATAACACAGTGGAGACAAAACCTAATTTGCTCCAAATTGTAATTCAATAAGCTTACAAATAGATTTTAAGATACTGTAGCTATTGCCAATAAATGATGGGCTTATAAGGTACTTCAGACTTTGTTGTGCTGCACTTGAGTTTGTTGTTCTTTATATACTGTTTTCAATTACATCTGTCAGTCCCAAAACATTCCTTTTTTTAAAATGAAGTAGTACCTAAACAGATCAGTGCTACATATCAGTTGCACATATCTAATGGCAGAAAACAAAGCAATACCTAAAATAAGTCTCTCCTAAAACCATTTCATGTCATAACATGAGTAAAACTGGTCATCCAGAAAAGTCAGTGTATTCAGTCTTGCAAAGACACAGTTATATAATTATTTTCCCCTTCTCCAGCCACTAAATGGTAATAACCCTCTTAAGTACACTCAACTCAAATATTTATTTACATTGTAGTTCAACCTGAACTTTCTGGATTTATATGTTTGACTTTGAAAATATTCTTGTCAGCAGTACCCTTATGTCAACAAGAAATTCTTGTAACTACTTTTAATACAGCATTCACTGGTTTTCCATTCAAATTGTCAATAATTAGGTCAAAACTGAAGTCAGATTTCAAATAAGTTAACATGGAATTTTTTAACACATTCACAGGCAGGCACCAGGGCAAGAACTTCCCATCCTCCCACTTAAAGTTTATTTAAGTATATACAATTTCAAGCAAAACCAGGAAAACAGGAAAAACATCAGAGTATCACCAACCTCTCTAGTTTACAGGACTCTGAATACCCTCACAGTGCATTGCTTTCTACTCTCCCCTTTTACTCATCAGCAAGTGATGAGTAACACTGAGTCTCTAGGACTGGGCCATGACAGACACAAAACCACACCTGGAGCCCTGCTGCTGCTGTCTTTTCAGCATACAAGCTATAGGATGTTGTAATCCACTTAGATTTTGCCTCATATAATTTTTTTAAGCTTGCAACAGTTAAAATACTAAAACTGAAATAAGTTAATGCCTTAAAGGGAAAATCAATTAAATCAGCAAGATAAGATGAACTTACAGTTTGTGATGTCAGGAGGGGCATAACTGTCATTCATGAACATGCTGGTGGGCTTTGCAACCTTCAGATAAACAAAGTCAGATGTGTTTTTTAAGGCAGTCACTGCTTCTTCATGAGTAACTTCTTCTAAGCAAACACTGTTGACCTGAAGAGAAAAACAAACATTCCTAACCCAGAAAAATGTACTCCTTTCACAGGTCACTCACTGAAGGCTGTTGGAACACTGGCACTGAGAGTCTTTATTAGGATTCATGTGCCACAGACATACCTGGTCACATGAAATTATATAAGAGATGCCTTGTTAAGTATGAAAGGACAAGTATTCCTATCAAAGATTATTATAAATTGTATTGACCACAATGTTGTAAAGAAGGCACACATGACTTTGGGGAGCTAATGGGACAAACAGGACACTCAAAATGTAGGAAGTGTGCACACTACACAGTGTGTTACTGCAAGCACTACATAGAGAGAAGCTTGCTCTAATAGGAATAAACCCCATATCAACTTGTCATGACATAATTATGCTCCAGACTTTTATAATGGGACAACATATTCTGACATGATGTCAAAAAGCAGGGGTCAAAACTTGAGAAGGAAACACTAGCACTTCCATTAAAAAAATCCCTTATTGTGAAAGGGAAGAAACTTGTGCAGATAATTCCAGGCAACAAAGGAAATAAAGCTTGTATTGCTCTGAACCCAAGGGGCTAAAGACACTTTCATCATTTAACTTCATGTGTAAGAACAACCAGGCTTTGCCAATTGTTAATTGTGGGGGGAACGCTCTATTCCCTGCATCTGTATTCTCTAAGTTTCCTACAAGTTTTCTAAAAGCCTTTTGTTGATATCTTTTTAATAGATTTTAATTCCTACCACTCCTGAAGACTGAAAAGTTGTTTTGCAGTATTTGGTAATTGCAGTACACCTTAAACACAGAAAGTTACATTCTGCAATGTATGGCTGGGGCTTTCATTTTTCTATCTGGACAAAAAAAAATTGTGGACTGAATTTCAGGAAGTTGAAAGTTTTTGGTTTTTTTTTACTTTGTGCATAAAAAATTCAACTTTGAAGCTATTTTAAGCTTTTAAAAAAACAAAAATGCCATTCAAAAGCATTACAAACACTGAAATGCAATATAAGCAGCAGCTTCATTACAGGCTGGCTAAAGGCTGGCCAGCCACCAGTACAAGGAGTTCCATTCCATTCTTCTATTTTCAGAAGAGAAACAATCCCATTGTATATTTACAATTCTGTCACTCAGATCCCAGAAAAATAATAGCAGGCATCAGAAATAAACATGCTGATTTATCCAGGTTTTGCATGGAACATTCGGCTGAGGAATAGATTTCAGATTTCCTGATGAGATGGTGTTGAATGATGCAGATTTAATTTTATCACTGATTTCCAGGCAGCTTAACCACAAATTGAATCATGCCCCTATTGAGCCTAAAAGTGAATGACCATTAAACAAAGGCAGCTCTTACTTACAGCTAAAAGTTTGTCTCCAATCTGAAGTTTGCCATCTTTATGTGCTGCCCCACCTTCGATGATTTTGGTTACATAAATGCTGTTGTCCCCAGGTATATGCTGATTTCCTACACCACCAGCAATACTGAAACCGAGACCTGCTTGAAGATAAAGGCATTACTCAAGAAACCCTTTTTGCAATCACTGGATTTAAATTCTTACACAAATAATAACACTCCTTATATAACACAAATAGATATAATCAGGGTCTGGCTGAACTAATTCTGATACCTTTTCAAGTGAACTCCATAATGTTCTGGAAAAGATGTAACATGTACACAATTCTGAAAACCAAAAGCTAGATCATTTACTTCATGCTTTGTGAAGTATGGGCACAGCAGAGCTATAAGCATCACCATGCTATAGCATCTATATATTTATAGCCATATTGCCCAGTAATTGATTTCCCTAAATTATTTTTAATCTCTCAAACATCCTTACTGATAATCCAATTAAGTATTTTACTCCAATTTTAATGCACTTAAAAATTACTATATACAATCAGAAACATTTTTTTTTCATTTAAAAGAAAACTTGGCATTCTACAAGAACACTTTCAATTCTTACAAAACAGAAACTTTAGTTTTCCAACATACCTTTGGGGCCTTTCACAAGTTTGATTTCCACTATTTTTTCTGTGACTGGTTTTCTTCTTTTGACATACAATCGTACAATTGATCCCGCTTCTTTCAGTGCTTCCACTGCTTTGCTGTGTGTCACATCCCGAACATCCACTTCATTTACTCGCAGGATACAATCATTGACCCTGGAGACAGCAAGTCATGCTCAGCTGCTGTGTTACAGCAGAGTGCACACATCAGGAGCCTAATATTTTATCTAGAATACACTAGCATACATGCTAACACATTAAAATATAGAGATTTATCTCCAAAATTCTACTCATTCAAGACAATGCTCTAAAATTAAATATTAGTGCTTAAAAATAAATCAAGGATCACTAGAAAACATTTAAGAGGAGTATTTAAATAATGGCTGAAGAGGGCACCTTATATGTACCTTACTTTGACTTTTACCTTTTGTTTACAGCTAGAAAACAGAATTTTAAAAATCAAAACCTACAAGGCACACAATGCAAACATACTAGTTTTAAGCCATGATATGAACACGTCAATCTTGCTTTTCACAAGCAGTTTAAGTGCTGGCCTTCCAGTCCATTTAACATGTTGCAGCAGTAACACTGAGCCCTCATTACACTAAGTGCAATGCCAGGCCCACCTGTCACCGTGTCCTGCCAGATGTACCTCTGACAATGGCCAACAAGCTAAAATGAAGCCTTGAACTAAGCTCATTAGGACTAAAACCCACAATACAGCAGGTATTTGCACATGAAATGATGGGCCAAGTTCTTGACAACAGAAGAGGAAAAAAATAGTCCTATAATCAATGTGGATGGCTATCTTTGAAATATTAAGACATTGAATTATTACCAAGCATACAAAAGGGTTTTTAATAAACTCAACTACCTTGTGGATCAGAAAATGTACATATGGATAACCAAGAGCTACCCATCCTAGCTGTCTAAGCTTTTTCTTGAATTAAGGACTATGAATCATATAGCATAATAAATTTATACCACAGTATAGAAAAATTTCACTTAATTTCCCTAAACTGCAGATATTATTAGTTTGGGAGACACAAACTGATCCACTCAAACTTTCTTCATTATTTACAAAACAGTTCTGTAAGGAAAACCTATTTAACATTTAATGCAGGAGGATAAAACTATTAAAAGTAACAGAAAATTTTCTATCCATTTATTAAAATACAATAACAGCACTTAGTAACCCAAGACAGAAATTCATCCTACCGTAATCTTCCATCCTGTGCAGCTGCACCCCCGGCTATAATTTTTGTGATGAAAATACTTGCATCATCCCCAATATGTGGGTTGTCTGTACCACCTGCAATGCTAAAGCCAAGTCCTGAATTTCCCTAAAGATAGAGGAGGAAAAACATTTACACACTTATTTTTGGGGGAAAAGGTATTCTGGTGTATTTTATACACTACAGAACCAAATCTACATAACTTTCACTAAAACAAAAATACTTAAAGACAATTTAAGCAGTATGCTACATATATAACTTATTTATATGAAAATAAATATAATTACAACTTACATACATGTAAGGAGAACGTAAGTCATTGTATAATAACTATAGCTTGTATCCCACCTCTAATACAGTCCCACAGATACAGAGATTCACACTGACATTTTCTCTTCAGGGATTACTTGCCCTAACTATCAACTGCAAGACCTGTTCACCCTCTCAGTAACAACCAGAACTGCACAGGTATTAGGTAAAATAATTTCTTTCTGCCTTTTTGTTAACAGTGCACCTCAAGTGAACTGAACTAGATCTCAACTTAGAAAAACCTAACAAAGAAATGCACGTGACAAGGTGTCACTTGTAATCTCAATATAAAACTTAATAGTATATAAGTAAAAGCCTATGAAAAAAATATCAATACAGGAGATTAAATCATATTCTGTGTTAGTCTCTACAAGTCTAGGTAGAAACATTAAATGCAGGATGTCTTAGAAGAGATCATGCCCCCACTTTATTCTCAATGGTCAAGGATATTAATAAAACTTTCAATTCCTGCTTAGCAATTCAATGTACTTTTTTTATTAGGCTAAATAATCTACCTGAAATTTAAAAAATAAAAATACTTAGTTTGGATTGCTATTGTTCATATTAAAGTATCATAAATTCCATTTCAGAGTACAGAGGATATTTAGCATGTTACCCTTTCAAGAGTAATTTCTTCATACTCGTAATCTGCATCGGTGCCATTGACCTACAAAAAAAAGAGAAGTGAGACTCACAGAGAATCCTACACTTCACACAACCCATTTTGCTTGGCTGGAAGTTCACTCCCATCAAATCTCAGCTGATTCACAGTGACCACTGCGCTCAGAGGGGGCATGTGAATTTCACACCATTCTGTATTTATGAATCAGACAACCTTTTTATAGGAGTTTAAAAGTTGCCTGTTGAAGAGCAGACTGCTCTACACAACTGCTGTAGGGCACAGGCCCTCTGCTTCTGACTGCTGGAAAGAAAAAATGCTCTGGAGATCCTCACATGTTCCTCAGGCTATACAGCAACTTGAAACTGAGAAAAAAGAAAGACAATGTGGGGTAGAGAAGAATTGTAAGGTAGAACAGAGCAGCATTCTCCTATTGTTATTCCACAATGAGCAGAGAAAAATCAAAGATTGATGCTTTATACCACCTTCTCATGAGAAATAGGTAAGACCCTTCTAAAGTAATATTTAACCACTGTTTATACTACTATATATCATGTCACACACATACTAAAGTTCAGCAATTTAAAATAGGGACAAAAAGAAAAGAAGAGTTTAGAACAATACTTTATAAAGCTTGATGAAAAACCGAAATCCTAGAAAGAAGCCTTGTCATCCTCTGGTTAGAAAGGACACCCACATTCTTTGCTACCTACAGAACAAGGAAATAATCAAATACCAGAAGCAAAAAAAATCAAAACTAACCAAAATCAATTACATAACAAATACTCAATCATATTTAATATTCAGGAATAAGTTTTATTCCAAGATACCTTGGAACTCAAATTCTTTCCTCCAGTTACCTACAACAGCTACAGACTACCCACTATTTCTAGCCTTCTAGGATAAAATATTTAACAAGGTAAGAAACAACATTTATACTATTACTTTACAAAGGACCTTGTCTATCCTTATGATATGGAATATCTGAAAAGACTTCTGTAGTCTTAACACACTAAAGACAAAAAACAGATATAGAAGAAAGCAATTTAAAATCTGACTGTTTTCTAGCAGAGACTTTAAAAAGGGAATTTAATTCTCCCCAAATAAAATTAAGATCAAGCTACTTCCTTCTTCCTATGTTTATTTAGCATATTTAAATGCTTCAAAAGCTGGCAATGCCGTGACTTCCACAGGCTGTCTAATACCAAGCTCTTTCATCCCTCCCTAATTGTATCTCCCCTTACAATAGAAGCCATATCCATTCCATGCATAACAGATTATCATCTTTGCAAAGTACCTCAAAAAATGATTATGTCCTTAGCAGTTTGTTCAGTGGAAAAGATACAGTGGTTTTAACACATGATATTTCTCTATTAAAAAGGGATGAGGTCCTGACCTTCTGAATCCATGAAACTGGATCTATTGCTACACCAACACAAAAGAAGCCACTGTGATCAAGAAGTTTTGATGGTAGCTTAGTCCTTGAGCTATTATCTACAGGAATGACAACATGTGCTAACTGAAGCAGTCATCCAGCATTACAGTACCTGCAAAAGGTTCATGATGATTGATCAGTGTGCAGTGCTCTTTTCTTTTCTTTTTTATTAAATAAATAACAAGGATGATTAATCATTTCCTTATTCATTGGCATTACACAAAACAAAGCCGATCCTAATATATTTAAGCAGTCTCTTATTTCTATGTACAAAGGTCTTTAATCCATTTAAAATATCATCTAGATAAACAGGAGCAAACAAAAAGCTCCACCATTTTATCTTCTCCTTTAGCTTAGTTCTATACTCTCTCTTTTTTTGAAAAACTCCTTTCAATTTATTCATCTAAGAAACCAAACATTAGCAGAGACAAAGGCAAGAATATATCACATGATAAAAGTCACTGATCTAGTCTATCTTTTCCAAGTTTTAAAGGGATCTCACACCTACTAAGCTAAGCTTTATTTCCAGGGCCCCTAAAGATGAAAGACTTTATATGTAAATGTTGTAATTATGCCTGACAAATGAACAGCTCAGCCTCTGCATAACTACACTTATTACTTTAATGTTTCAAACAGAATCAACCCATTTTTATGAACATTTATAGCACTAAACCTTAAGTATAGCCACTGCATGAAGAAATGTTTTTTATGAGAAGTGCAACAGAAATGGCACATTAAATATTAAAGTATCTGCCTGCACAGTTGAAGAAACAGATTGTTCTCTGAACACTGAACCTCTGGAAGCTCAATTGTGTTTTGCATTGTCATGCAAAATGGCACATTGTCATGAAACACAGAAAAATTCCCACCTGCAATCTGCAACATTTAAACAGGTCTTCTCAAACAGCAACAACAGGTGTACCCAACTATATTCATAAACATGATTTGAAGTTATAATTGAAAGCAAAGTGTAGACTTACATATGTTGAAGTCTCCAAAGAATCTGTATTCACCAGCACTGGAGGGGGATTTGCCTTTAACAATGAAACAAAACAAAAAAAATTACACAGCATGAGAAAATGCGTGATTGATGATAATTTCACAGCATTTAATTTGCTGGCTTTCTCAAAGTTCTGCTAAAAGGTAGCCTGACCTTGAGTGTCTCAAAACTGACCTTCTAAAACACTTGTTACTATCCTGGTCAAATTGCTTCCCTGACATAAAACCACACCGTTAGGAAAGTCTGAGATCATATTTAATATCTAAGTTCTGACATTTATTACCTTGTTTTTCAAAAGAAAACCTGAGTCATGCTACCATTTGACATGATGCCAGTTGCCCCAGTACTTGTGGTATGATATGCAGAGGTTGTTTTACCACACAGTATCTCAGAACGAATTTTAAATGAATTCAATTTTGCTTTCTTCCCATCAGGAACAGTGAACCACCCCCTTCGAAAACTGCAAAATGGAAACCTGCAGAAATGCAACTTAAGCAAGAAAGGATCTACAAAACTGACTCGCAAAAGCAAACTCACAGCAGGCATTCATTTACCCCACAGCAGCATGGGCTTCCGTCAGAAAATTGTTAAGGATTAACAAGCACAAGCAGTCAGAGATTATTGCCACAGAAAGCTGAAATAATATTAGCATTTTTACAAGCCAGGAACCAGTAGAGTAAGTTTACACTTTTAGTCTCATGGCACTGAGATTTTTTCGGTGAAAAATTTGGTTTCGACTAAAGAAATCCATAGGAACTGATGATATTTATCTGAAATGTTTCCAAATAAACAGACTTTCCATTTACCCATCAGTTGATCTGCCTTTAAAATAGGCAGCACCTCGCCTGCTCTAGGAACATAAGCCAAACAAACAAACAGTGTCCAGATACATTCCAGACTCCAAATACTGCTAACTATTAAGTTCAGTGGCACTAAACAAAGTTAATCTCTTTATTGCTTTAATGAATCTGAATGAATATGTATGAAAATACATTATCTTTCAAATTAAGATGTTCCTTTTTTTAATCTCCTAAGTGTGTGTGGAAATAATTTTAGGGATAGCTTAATAGACTGCAAAAGAAGCCAGTATTAAACTCAAGCAAAGATAAAGTTAAGACCTGCAAAAACATAACAATTGCATTAACCTATTAATATTCTGCATTTTTGTTTCAAGACAATGACAGCAGCATACTTCTGAAGGATTTATGATTTTTAAAAGCTACCAAATCTAGGAAGTGATGACTCAAAAGTGCCTTTCAAAAGGCTGAGATGAATAATATCCCATCATTAGACAGGAGCCATCAATCTCCTATCAAGTGTCAGAAATTAAGCCTGTGTGATTTAATAAGAACTAAGATCAGGTGGGACCTACACAAGTTAACAGAACAGACAATTAAGAGGAAACTAAAAGGATGACACATATGGCTGTCAATATGCAATCAAAAGCCTTTCTCACCTAGCAATTCTCTCAATAGAAGCATTGGCACATTTCATGCAGCAAAGACATTAAGCACTAGTTATTAATGTCACAATAAAAACCTCTGTCACAACAACACTATCCTTCAGAACCATTTTGTGCCACTAAGTTAAATTTCTTTTTCTGCTTCTGAGTGCAGGTTCTATTAAAGCAAGAGTAAATTAAAATCAAGATCCTGTACTAAAAATCCCAACCTATTATTCATCACAATAATTCACTGTTAAGGTTACAATAAATATAGTTAAACCATATGTTTTTATGGTTTTTCTCAGAAGAAAGCAAGGTGTAATTGCTCAGTTCTTTTCACTCCATTTTGGTATGTATTTTTATTTAATATTAGGATTCTGTAACATCCAATTATATTCAACATACACAGTGCCAGCGAAAGCTGGTTCCCTATGATTTTTATTTTTGAGGTAGACAAGTGTTCTTATTTTCATGTTAAACAAAAAAGACAACTAAAAGCAAAATTGCTGTTAGTAGGTGAGCTTTGGTGAACAATATGTTTAAGACACAAATCAGCCAACCAATGTAAAACCCCTTCAGTAAGTTAAATGATTGTCCCTAGCACTCCCATATTTATCCAAATTCTCCATCAAGCAGCAGCAATTTACCATCTTTTTCCATGATGAATGAAAAAAGCTGTGCCAGGCTTTCCAAAGGTACTATCTGGACAGGTTGCACTGACCTGTCCACCTCAAATCTTGATGTGGGCAGAATCCCCCTATTAGAAGGGAGTGTTTCTAAAACTAATTACATTTCTGGTCTGCCTGGTGGAAGAAGTGCAGGTGAGAGATTCAAATAAACACACATCTACTGGAAGCTGCACTATAGAACAGGCAACTGCAAAAAGCTTTGCTAATTATGGGTTATGCAAAAAAAAAAAACTCAAAGACAGAGATTACCACCTGTTGCAAGTTTAGTCAAGTAGCCTGAAAGTAAATTTAAGAAAAAAAATACTGATGTCCATACTACAAAAATTTTCAAGTAATATTCTGGATAGCTTAACTTCCTTTTAAAGTTAATAAATATCTGTCACTAAATGATTCAAAAAATTGATCCATCTTTTCAGAAGGTGTGCACTCATCATTTCAGATTTCTGCACTGGAAGTTACAGTAAAGTTACAAAATCTAAGAGCAGAATGACAATCTATTTGCAAAAATGTAACTGCTGGCTATCCTGGATTGTTCCATAGCTTGCCATGCTGAGGTCACATATTCCAAATTACATGGGAAATACTAACATTAACTCCTGTTACTGCCTTCACTCCTCTTGACAGGGTTTGGTTTTTGTTTTGGGGGGTGTGTGGATATTATGAGACCTAAAGGATGAGGGCTCAGAAGAGAAGCATTTTATGAGTCAAATATGTTAGGAATGGAGAGGTAAAAAGATTTCTCTTATACTCTAAATGTCCCCCAAAACAGTAATACCAATAAATGGGTGGAGAACATGAGAAACACCATGCAAGCGCAACCAAAGAAAGACATGTATGAAGTATCTATAGGAGATGAGAAAACATTTTCTTTATAAATAAATCAAGCAATAACACTTTAGTAGGGGTCAAATGGCTCTAAAGTTATGTGAACACAAAATATCCTATTGGCTCTTTCTATTCTTTAGGTTATTTTTTCTCTAGTTTTTCCACAACTTACTAGTCACTTCTATATGAAAATATTTATATTTCAAGTTAGGGTGAAATTCTAGTTAATTAACAGCTCACCTCAACACTGAGTACAGAGTAGCAAAAGGCGTATTTCAACAAAGCAACAAAACAAATTAAAGAAATAAAAGTTAAACAAGTTTAATAAAACAAAACAAAACAGAATAAAAACCTGTGGTATGGTGGATGGGATGGTCTCAGCAGGGACTGGTGGGACAGGGATCACAGGGACAATGGGAGAAGAGGAAGGAACAGCTTCTGTGGGCTAAAAATCACCAACAAAATGTCAAAAATAAGGAAAACTAGAAAAACAGTTTCAAACAAACAAGACTGAAATGTAACAGCATAAACAACTATGAAGTAGCACATGGATTTGGAGCCTAACTACAATGCAGACAGTCCCTTGGAGCCACACGGCTCCTGGCAGCACCTTGCCAGCACTGCGCTGAGGGTGAGGAACCCAAAGCAGCTGGACATGCCCAGGGGGTTATCTCATACACCAAGGCACTGCCCCTGCAGCACTGAGACTTTGGGGTCCAGCAAAAAACCTGCTCAGGTCCATGACCAGATTCAGGCCTTTTGTGGGCTGGTTTCACAACAGAACCCCTTCACCAATATAAAACACAGCGCAAAAGCAGGGAAATGGTGGGCTGAAGTTAATAGCACTCAACAAAGCTAATATTCCTCTTTGATAAAGAGGAAAAAGCAGAAGTACTTTATGGTTTCTAAACTTAGCAAAAATCAAAGAAAACCTTTTAGTCATGGGTGGAAGGTGCTAAAACAGCTTCAATTTATCTCTCACAGATCTTCACACAAGTTTACCAAACATCTGTAGACTAGGACAATTTTGGTCTTAGGAATCTTCATTAAAATAATAACCAGGGAACTTTCTGACACTTAAGCTGCAAGGGAATAAGATTCAAAACAGCATTTTGAGCAAAACATTGACTCAAATATCTTTGAGATGTTCACATACTGGTTGTCAACAAGCTGTCAGCAACACAAACTGCTGGCAACCATCATCTGAACAGCAGATCAAAGCTCTTGCAATTCAGATGTTCCAAGATATTCTCGTGATCTTTAAAAATAATGAAGCATAATGACAAAAGAATATACTAAATCCCAAAAGTGAACAAAACGCCCCAGAACATAAAAGAGTATTAAACGTTTTTAAAAGTTTGAGATATCTTAAAACACAAAGCAGCATACATCAACAGCAGCCACCAAGGTAAGGAGTAACAGCAAATAATGCTGTTTGCATTAAGAGTCCAAGAACAGCAACACATATTACATGTACATATGGTATTTATACAGGGTTTTTTCAACTCAAAGTCAATCTTCCCAAAATGAAAGCTGGTGAAAAACATTGCAATTACTGAAAGATGCAAGACCAAGATGTTTGGTATCTTGAGAGTTAATCCTAATGTCATTAAAGCATTCTTACATCTAAGACTAGAACACAATATTTAAAGTGCTTAAAAAGAGAAAGGTAGGGCAGAATCTAAATTGGTCTTGAAAAATATTAATATGCCCTTTGCAAAGGATGCAAAAATTAAATGTTCAGTGCAATAAACCTGTAGCTCCTGAAAGAACAACACAGGCTTTAGATGACAGATCAAAGTAAACAGCTCAAGCACCCATTTAGCCCTACCCATGCGAAATATGAGACACCCCTTTAAGTCTGCCTTGTTCCAAAGTAAGTGGGTTTTGTGTTTAACCCACACACTCCAAGTCCTTCAGTGAGGAAATACCAACTAATATGTAGGTAAATCAGACCACCACGCACATCCTTAAGCCAGAAAATTCTGTAAAATTCAGCAAATTCTATTCTTAGTAAACAACAAAGAGATACACTTTGGAGAGCAAAAATCAAGCAAACTAAACTTTCCCCGCTTTCAAGAAATTACTGTAAACCCCCATATTGTATAAAGCGCAGCAACCTTCACTGGAAAACATGAGAGCAAGTATTCTTTTGGCAATCTTACTTCAATAATTGCTACTTTGATTTCTAGCAATAAAATACAAAAGAAAATTGAGTAAGAAATTAATGAGAAACAGCTGGGATAAAATCACAGAAAGAAAAAAATGCAACGTATTTCCTCCAGTATGCACAAAAACACACATCTCCAAACACACAGTGCAACACCTACCTTTCCTAAAGAGCAATTCGAGCCATCAGACACCCAACCACTAGCAGCTTTTACTTTTGCTGTGCTTTTTGTAGGGCTCTTTTTTACACTGTCCCGTAGGTTTACAAATTTCCCTCTGTGCTTGGCAGCCACCGGCAGCGTGCAGGAGCTGAAAGGCGCCCGGGCGGCCGGAGCGCGCTGCGGGCGCCGCAGCGGCTGCTTGGGCTGCAGGGCAGCAGCTTCGTGTGCTTCCATTCTCGGGCTCCTCAGCACATCAGAGCGCTTGAGCGTTCCCATCTCACCACCATGAGCACTCATCAAAGGCGCAACACTAAGAGTCCTTTTTGGAAAAAAAAAAAAAAAAACAAAAATACCCCCCAAAACCACCCCAAATGGAAAAAAAACCCACCACCAAACACCCAGCCAAACTATGGAGGGAAAATAAAATATTTCTTCCTCAGCAAGTTAAAAATATATTTCCTAGATTATGGTCATAGGAAGAAACCCTACATGCTCTACATTAGCTAGGTCTGCATGTTGTGTGCTCTCTCACTCTATTTAAAGAGCACCATTGAACCACCACAGAACAGTCAATTTGCTGGACACAAATAATCAATGCAATGCACAAATTATTGAATAGAGGGCAAAAGTCATCTGACTATTATAAAGAAGCTCCAAAGGTTATTTCTCCTAAAACCTCCTACAATCCCTTAATTTTTCTCCATTTTATCACCTCAAAACTTCTCCAAGGCTCACATCCAGAATTTTTTTTAATCCTTCTGCTGTTCTGAATGCTTCTTGGGGCAGAAAATTAATGAATTTATAAGCAGTTTGTGATGGACAGGATATGAATTGTGAATGGGCAGATACATTGCACAAGATTTCAACATTAAAATGTCAAGGAAAATAAAATTTTTAATACCATAATAATAACAAGAATTACTTTGTCTAAATAATTTTAAGAGTTGTATTTCCTCGAAATGCAGCAGCACCATGAAACCACAACCTTCAGGCACACACTGTTTAAAATATATATTTTCTAATTTAAGATATTTAAATGAATATTTAAATGAGTTTTTTGTTATTCTTTCAATTATTAATGCTAAGGATGCATGATCTCTATATTACATTTTTATTCCAATATTCAAAACAGAAAAAGCTTCAAAATTAATCCTTCCCCCATTTCCCCCCTAAAGTACAAAAGGGGGAAACAGCTTGATTTTATCACATTGTTGAATATTTAACTTTACCAGCCTATTTTAAATTCTATAAAAAGGGAAGGATCAAAGGTGATTTCCCAGCTTCTATATGAAAATTGACAGCTAAATACACTTATATTCCCAGCCTTACAGAGGGAAGAAGTGGGCTCAAACCAGTGGCCACAGAGTCTTCTCAGCAGGTACACACATCCAGCATCTGCCCAGCATGAACCACCTGCCTCTTGCCCAGTGGGTCTGTTCCAGGAATATGCTGTGGATCTGGATTTCTGCTGCTGGGTATGATCAGAATGAAGGACACCAGCCCACAGGAAACAACTTGATTAGGTCAGCTGTACTGTATTTAGTTAACATGGAGAGGTTTCATCAGTTCACAGCATTAAAACATGGTTATTCTCCATCTCACATTACACCTTCCTGCAGCAAATGTGAATATTTAAATTATGAGACAGCAGAATTTTTACATGCAGAACAAAAGAACAGACATACAGACCTAAGTACAAACATTTCCAGTTATTTTTAGCATGAATATTAAGAGATAAATAGGTACTGACAGATGCTTCTCTAATCACCAAGAGCTGCCATGTCTCATCTTCTGTCCAGAAGGGATGTAATCAAGAGCTGCCGAACGTTTCATTAATGCAATATCCATAACGCAGAGACAGAAATGTTTCTGGCCAGTGACATGAAACCAGAAATGTGTTGGCCATACCAACATTCTCAGACTTGTGCAGGCACACAGCAGGGATGTATTTGGCCTGTGAAGAATTCAGGAGCTGGAGGACTGGATCCCCCTGACACATTTGGGCAGGTGCACCCAGGCTGTTCTGTTCCAGACATCCCAGGAGCTGTGGGTTTTGATACTGAAGGGCAAAAGCAGAGATGAAGATAAGCATGTTGTGAATGTGCAAGATAAATAGCTCAAAACCAGCACATCATAACTTCTTCTCCTCTGAGAAATATCCACAGATGCATTAATACTGAGCAGCTCTCAGGTACACTCTTCAGCCTGCAGGGATTACTGGGATGGAGCTGAAGGCCCTGTATCAGTATCCTCTTTGGCAACAGCCTGCTAAATGGCAGCTTTTTTAGACCACAAACATTTCTTTTCCAGAGATATTCAAGACTGCTTGAGGTTTAGCAGGATGCATTTATACCATCCATCTTACTTCCATATCAGTACCCAGCACGACATTGTCTAATTACTATTAGACAATATGAATGTCTATTACATTAAAATGTAGAAAAGAAGCAGAAGAGGAGCTTGGGGTATAAGGCTTTTGTCTTGCATACATAATAAATCCCAAAATACATGATGTTCCAGCTTCAAAAGGAACATTTTATTCCTGGAGACATCAACTTTGTTGAAAACACATAGACCAAGTTGCATGTTGACTAAACGAAAATAAATTAGCTTTTAAGAGTGCTAAGAAAGAAAATTAAGGGCAAGGGGAAGAGATGCCGAATACCACATTCTTGGAAACTCAGCTGTCTGGCTTCCTATATTCTCCTCCAAGCAGAAAAGGGGAAAGACAATGCAAAAGACGAGGCAAAGGAATTCACATATCTGTAATGTGCTTTCAGACCTTTTGATTTCAGTGTAAAAGAAGGAACATTATGCAGCAGAAAACTGCTAAGGGCATGATTTTTTTTCCTTGCAGTCATCATGCCTTTGGTCCCTGAGGTGATATCAATAAGGCATTAACAATGAAAACAAAAACTTGAAGGCAATTGTAGTTCCAAAAGCAACGGTCCAAGCACCAAAACACAGTCAAGGTACGAGAGGTATAGGCAAAATACCTAATCCATGCTGCATAGTGTGCCTTGAGACTCTCCAGTGAAAAAGCTCAGGCTGCATTGAAATTTCAGTGGTATGCCAGTACAGAAAGTGACTACAGCTTAATCAAAGCATAGTAATGCTTATATAGAACAACCATGGTGTAAACAAAATGAAAATATAATGAAAAACACAAGAAAAGGAAGAGAATACGAGAAGAATGTTATTAAAAGAGATTAATCAGATATTTGAGAGATATGGGGATCTCTCAATCTGAATTATATTCTCATGGGAGGAAAGGCAGAGCCTGCCTTGGAGTCACACTGGTAGAATAAAAAAACTCTTGCAGATGCCTTGAGAGGCTACCTGGGACAGAGGCTAGACAGTGTTAGAGGAATAAAGCAGGCATTTATTGAAAGGCCTTCTAAGGATACACCTTGTGCAGTACAAGAGCCTGGCCGAGGCTACACCCAAGATGGACGAGGGTCACAAGTTTTCACACTTTTGTAAGTTTTGGTCCATTTCCATAGCGGCGTTAATTGTCCAGTTACAGCTTCAGGTTATGCAGTCCCATCCTCCCAGTTTGCTCTCATCTCCCTGGTTACACTTTTTGGGCCTGAAGCTGCAATGGTGTCCTTGGTTCTCAGGCTGGATGGAAAAGGATTGTTTTGTCTGACTAAACCCTGAAGAGAACTTGCTAACACTTTATATGAAGTTCAGAGTTATAGACAAATGCAGTACAAAATCTGAAATATATGAAAGCTAAAACTTAAGACGTCATTGCAAAGCAGTGGGACACATGCACAACCCAAAGCCAGAAAATGCAGTTGTGTAACTGAAGCTGCACAGGTTTGGCAGATCATATTTTGACTGCAGAAAGCAAGTGTTCTCCAGAGACTGCTTTAATTACTAGCATGAGCTGCTCTACTTTAATATCAAGTGCTAAGTGATTTTTCATAACCAGAGGGGGTTCAGGATCAGGTTGTGCTTTCATATTAAATACCAACTCTGAACAATTTGTTGCTAACACAAAGCTGAATCATCAATATTTTATTCTTTAAATTACTGCATCAAATATACAGTGCACACTTTGCAGCAATCTGTTAAAGTACCAGCAATCTTCTATAAGTAGTTTTTCTTCAAGAATCATTTTCTTTCCACATTCTCTACCACCCACTCAACAGCTGAGTAACAACAATACTCATAGAAAGGGAAAATAATCCTAATATTTCACCAGCAATGTCTTCTGCAAAGGTCTTTTTTAAAGCTTTGATCACCAACTTTCATGACTTCAAAAAGCAATTCTAATGGCCAGAAGAATACTCCAAAAATAATTTCGTACTTCACCCCTCCCACTGCCTTCAAGCAGATACTACAAAATCAGTAACTTCTGTTAATGTGACTTGACTGATGAAAACAAGTCCATATCCATCATCTCTTCTTGAAAGTAGGAAATAAAATATCTTCCAAAGTGCACAAAAATTTAAAAGCAGTAAGAAACAATTTTGATCCAATATACACTGACAAAGCTGACTTTAAAAGGCATAGATTCTTTCTAGAGATATATAGGTTAAGGTCTGGCAGTGCAATTTTGTATCTTTTTCCTGAACTACATCCTAGAATGCCACAGGACATGTCACTAGTGAAGGGTGCTATTTTCAGAACTTTGCATCCATCTTCCTCAAAACCACAAAAGTCAATACCCATCTCAACATACCTTCAGGGATTTATAGACTGTTTCATGGAGTCTGACAGTGACAAGAACAAAGCACAACTGCCACTCATCCTCATTCCCAATCCGTGCTATCCAAGTGTGCTGCCCAGAGGATCTAACTGAACACACAGCTAGCACTAAACCCATGCACCACCTCTGTCCTATTGCTCCCTAAGTCAGTGCCAGCCCGTGGCCTTGGCAGGTCCTCAGTGCCACGATGTCAGTGACTTGCGCTGTTAAGCTATAAATTTAAAGACATGCATATTTTTACTGAGTGTATTTCTGCACTACTTTAAACAAAATGTAGCTTCAAGAGCATTTGAAAATGAAACATAGCACAAGTACTTTCCTACAGCTCCAACTCTGGAGTTCCAAAGAAATCAAATCAAAACTACCAAGTTTCACAAGAACTAAAACCATGTAGAACTACCTGAACATAAGCAATCATGTTGCAAGTCAAGTATTGAAGAATGCATCTGAATTTTGAGAACTGCACAGACACAAGCCCTAACTCAGGCCAGGCAGGAGTCCTGTCATTGTTGATAAGCCAGTGTAGAGAGCAAAATATGCTGAATACACGGAATGGGAAGCAGAACTGCCAAACAAGACAATACCACTAACAGAAGAACAATTCACTATTACCTGACCAGGGAAATTATAAGATTAATCAGGATGGCACCAACCCATGGGTGGTTAGGATTAAGCCTTCCTAACATTCTGCACTGATGCAAAGATGACTTTGGGTTTCTGATTTGTGTTACTGACTCCTGCCCCTTTCTTGTACCTTGCCATGACAGAGCAAAGACTGATTACCATGGTGTCCCAAGAATGAAAGAATAAAACCCCTAGACCTATACCTGGATGACACCCAGGTCTCTCCCAAGAGAGTTTGTTCAGAAAGCACAGCAACAAAGAAGCTGAGTCTGAAGCTGGTCAGGGTCTGCCTACATAAGGAGGGGTAAGTTAGTACACAATGGTTTAACAAGGAGATTTTGAGGACAGGCAAGTTCACCTTGGAGCTGTAACATCAGTTCAAGTAAGTACTGTAATGAAGTTATGAAAGGTTTTTGGATCCCTGAAAAGACATACCCACCCAGACCTTGTGGATTAAAAGGACTAGTCTGAATGCCTGTGACATAACCTTGGCTCTCACCTTTTTCAGAGTGAACCACAGCTCCTGAAAATCTTATCTGTGTGAGAAGAGTATTTTAAAGACACAACATTAGCATATTAAATATTCTAAACTGTAGGGGTTATGAGGTTGCTTGATTTTGTGGTGTTGGGTTTTTTTTAACTCAGTCAACAAATTGATTCTCTAACCTAGTTTCCTCCTCAAACCCCACAGCATTTTACAATGAACTCAAATGAACTTAAAACTCTGAACTAAAAATATAAATAAATAGCTTTGAAGGGGGAAAACAAAGACAGCAGAATATCAGTAAAATCACAGATGGCGAGCATGACCTGAACTGATTTGAAGACAAACACAGTGTGTATTTACTCTTTCAATTCTTCACTGCAATCTTTATCTACAAAAACAGCCTAGGAGCAATGTGCACCACAGTTACCCAAGCCAAAGTAAAGCAGCACTGACAGACTCTTACGTGCTGAGGCAGACTGTAGCAAAACTAGAGTTTTGTGTATGAGACAAATGAACAACCACAAGGCAGAAACTGGCAACCTGGACCTACAAAACTATTACCAATGCTACCACACAGTATCTATAGTATAGTATATATAGTTGCTCAATGAGTAAAATTTTCAGGTGCTAAGAATCTCATGCAAATACAAACAACAGCCTCAATAGAACAAAAGTTGCAGCAACCAACCTGTTCTCTCTCTGCTAAGATCAAAAACTGGACCCTTGAAGCCTTGCCTTTGAGGTGAGGTATTCAGAAGGACTTTGCTCAAATTAATTTGTCCTGTCACATCTCTCAGGGACTGAGTTTAATCTCAGTCATACTCCAGATCCATAACATAAAACATGTACACAAAGTCAATATTACTTTTAATAAAACTAACTTGTGACTTTTATTTTTTCAAATACTAAGCAAAAGTCCAATACTGAACCCTTTGCAGCAGGTCAATCATCTGTATTCACCAAGCAACTCAACACTCTCAGCTCAAAGCAGAATTGCAAGGCTCCTCATTAAATTCATAAGTGCTATTGAGAATGAATTTAATGCATTTAATTTGCAACTTAAAGCAAGGCCTAGAAAGCTCCTTTTAAATAAGATCAGCCTTAAGAATAATAGCTTTCATTATAATGCTAATGTATCCACAAAGAAGCCCAAGCAGGGTTTTAGCATCTGAAAGAGCCAAGACAAAGAAAAAACATATTCTAAGACTTTATTATAGAAAAATAATAGCAGCTCTCAGGTGTCAATATTTTAGTTTTTGATATTCACAGTAGAAAGGGTATGCTGTGCTAGGAAACTGAGATGTGATGAACTGTTCACTCCTAGGAACGTTATTAAATCAAAATACAATGTGTTAAAGACTGGGTAGTGTTTACCTGTTTCTCAGAACACATAATTTGCAATAATTTTTCTATTATTCAGGAAATAAGTAAACCTAGACAGAATGCCTGTTCTGTTATTTCTAGTTAATTTAAATATCAAAGAAGTCCTATACCTATCTAGCTCTGATACTGAAAAGTGATCTCACTCAATACTAGAAACCTATCAATTACTTGTCAAACTATCACACTACTCTTCTCCAAAAGTTAAAAAAAAACTTAATTAATTAGACTGTTTTTAAATTGAGTAAATCTTCAAGAACCATTATTCATAACATATGGAAACTTTGCACATGAATGTTATCTTATCTAAAGTATAATATATAATATATAATATGGTTGAAATTTTGAATTCTTCATTACAAAAAACGTCTGTAGAAAGGACTAAGACAAGGGGTTTGACTTCTAAATATACAATTCAGAAAAAGCAAAACAGGATTAATCAGACCCTCAGGAGTCCCAACTATTGCAAGAAAATTGTGCAATTTCCTTTTTTATAATCTCTAAAACCAACAACACTACACAACACATTTCTACTAATGTTTGAAGTCCTTAAACACTGAGAGGCTAAGAGACATCAATTAAATCTTTCAACAGTTTAAAGGAAAAAAGGAAGTGAGGTTATGGTCTGCATTTGTTCACCTCCCCACCACAACTACTGAAAAAGCTGTATCCTCAGAACAAGAAGATACCAACCTTTAGCCACACTCTTATAACCTTGGTGAGGCCATGAGTGGAGTTCCGAGGTTCAGGCTGCCTTTGACAAGTGATGCTCCAAACTTTCCACTCCCAGGCCACTGTCCAAGCTGCTCCTTGCCAAGATTCTCTAACCTGGCCTAGTCCCTGTCTGCCTCTATGGAGTAAGGAACTAAAATAAAACAGAGGCAACAACAGAACAGAAAAGACAAATCTGACTCCTCAATCCAAGGGAAGGCTATTTCCTTTAAAAATACACTGAATTCTCTTTCCAACACTGTTTTGCATTTAAAAAAAACTTTGAACAAAATGCAGAAGAACAGCTCCCATAACCCCAACTCTCCTCCCCTTCATTAGGCTACAAACAAGCAGAAGCTGCTCTTTGACTGTTGAATCCTTGCCACTAAAAGAATGCAGTCCAAGCTCATGAAAACTCATGGATTCGGCATTATTAAACACACAAGTCACCTCCAGCTCTGGAATCCCTGTACTGGAATAGGCAGAAATCTCTGAAAGCCCTCAGAGAAAATATCACAGCTCTTTGGCCTGGGTTTGTCCTCTTCCCCAACCCTCTGCTCCAGCTGCTGCTGGAATCAGGGCACCAGCTTGACAGACATGCCAGTAGTTTTCTTCTGCAGTTTTTCTTTTCCCAACAGCAAAAAAAACAAGTAGAAAATTGTATTTTACAGTGCATTCTACTTCATCTGATTATGGTTGCTGAAGTTGAAGGATAAAAGTTGATAAAAATTGAACACTGCAACAAAGGTAAAAATGAGCAGGTGAAGAAATAGGCTGAAACAAGAGAAAAATTAACACTGAAAATTATGAAAGAAGTGAACTAACTCATAGGCAAAAGCAAATTAAGTGGTTATGCTATGAATATATAACTACTTACTTGCTTTGAATTTCAAGAACCAGAAAACAAAATGTATCTTTTTGTGCTGGTTTCTGAGGCTCAAAGCCAAATTAGCAATTGTCAATTAAGTTTTTCAAGTCCTTCATTACTTGAATTTAAGTGACAGCAGTGATGTATGGTATAAAAATTAACACCAGACAAAACCCAACTTGCCAGCACTCCTGCCATTTCCCAACTGCACCAGAACACAAGATGAACCATCTGTGGTTCCAAGATGGACAGCATTGTGTCTACTGCACACAGGAAAAAAACTGTATAGCAAAAAAAAAAAACCAAGAACATTTCTAATCCAGAAATGCCTTAGGGCAGCAGCTGGGAATTTACCTGTTACTTGTATCATTAATCACATTCTCTGAGACTATTAATTTAACCATTAGTCCTTTCCAGATACATTTCAAGATTAATTCCTGCCACTCTGATCATCTCATGACTGACGCAACTCTCAGGGGATGAATCTATCAGATTGCATTTCCTTATGAGAGCTGGAGATTTCTAGCCCAGGTGATCATGATTGCTGAGTGACATTAAAGACCAGAAATTGAGATTCTATTCCCCGCATTTTACTTGCACTCTTGCCAGGCTTCCAAACATCCTCGAGACATTTATTCTCATTCTTTTTTCTCCCTAGTGTAATTTATTCAATAACATCAAATAGCACAGTGCGCTACAGAGAGAGATAAATTATTCTGATAGCTCACACAACCAAAAGTTGCTATACTGGATGAGAGCAAAGGCCCAACTGGTCAAGAGTCTTACCAGCAGTAAAAACTGACAGATGGGCACCTAGGAATTAGACATATGCCCAGTAATTTCCCCAGAAAACCATTTCAGAACCTGACAGTCAAGGGCTTCCTGAGCCACTCTCTGTAACAGCTTCATGCCACCTGCTCTTTGCAAATCCATTTAACTCTGCTTTTAGGTAATTTTCTTTTTGAGCCTTCAAAAAGAGCATTTTATCCACAGTGTCAGTTGTGTCAGTGCCTTTCACAACTTTAGAGGAAATTTTACTGGACAGATTTAAAATTAGGTATCTATTGCAGAATTTGTACTTGAGAACCCTCTTAACTTCATTTTCACTTTTTATCTTTATCATATTTTCCCTCAGACTTTTTTTTTTCTGTTTTATTTTTAAGTTATCTATCCTTATAGATGACTAGATTGTTCCTTTTGATGCTTTGCTACTCTTTTCCTTTTTTTACTTATGCTACATCCTTTCTAAGACAAGGAAAACAGAAGCCCCCCCAAAATTAGAATTATACAAAATAAATATACTCAGATAATTTTTTATGTTATTTGCTCCTACCTCTTTGATAATACCCAACATTTCATTTACTTTTTTTATTACTGCATGGTACTAAGGTGACTTTTTCATACAATCATCAGTGATAACTCCGAAGTCTCTTTCTGGAATTGAAATACTTCATTTGTAGCCTATCATATCCCTTTTATCTCATAGCACCATTAATTTTAACAGATTTTTATGCAAGAACCACAGTTTTCAAAGACTTCTGTAATTATAAAAACATTCTGACAACGACATGTTCCCATGTAGATTTTGATCTAGATGGTCTCTGTTTTTAAAGATGTCTGGATGATCTGCAAGTCCTTCTTTTCCCATTATAGAAAGAAACTGACTTGTCTTAAGAATACCTGTTTATCCCTCTGCCTGTCAATTATTTTGTAATAATAGAGAATTTCCCAAAGTTCATACAATAAGGAAATCAGACTGCTTAGGTGCAGTCTAAGAAAGTACAGCTTTGCTCCTTTTTAAAAGAGAATCATGTGTGCCTCTTCAAAATTTTTGTTCCAGTAACTAAAATATTTTAAACAAAAGGTTCACATGGAACATAACAGACAATTCAGTCATATTAAATGCAAGTTTCATAAGAAATCCTGAATAAATGTCATCTCCTATTGATCGTGTGCCTCTTACCACATTAATCTAAGTTCTATTGGCACCTGAATCTTATTATTTTTTCATACAGTAAAATGAGTAATAGGAAATACTCTGAGCTGAAAGCTGGGACTGCCCTAGCTAGTTTTCTCCTTGGAGATAGGCATCTACTTTGGCATTCCACACCTATCTGGGAATATGGTTTTAGTCTGTACTATCACCACCTTCATCAGCAGTACTTCATGGTCACTTTGCATAGCACTTGATTTAACATCTAACTACAAGTGCTTCTCTGTAACGAGGTTTAATGTGCTCAAAGTCTAAAAGGCTTTTCCGTACACAGAATATTCCCTGCATTCCTCTTTTTAAATTACAGCATTAAAAGGGAAATTAAAAGCAGTAGCAAAGCAGTGCAATAAAAAGAGGGATTTTTAAAAATCTATAAATTGCTTTCCAGGAGTTTTCAGCTTCCAAAGAGCAGTTTAAAGCCATTATATTAGAAGATGGATCAGAGATTATGATGTATTTTGACATTCTCAAGTAGAATCTTTATATGTCATTATACTTTTTACATAGGAAATACTAATTTATTACCCTGATTTGCCAACTACAACATGTCCCACTACTCTTCCTAAATGTTTATTATATTAGTACCCATCTTCAAAATTAAGATTTCTATCTGACTTGGAAAACAAAGCCTTTTTCTACTAAATAAACAAGCTTTCTAGTTTCTGAAATCAATCCCTACATATTTATAGTCTGTGACTATACCATCTTCTGACTTTCCTTCAGATGAACTAAGCAGAGGTTCTTGAGTTTTCATTATAAAGCAAGTGCTTGTGAATATAATCTACAGTTATAGAACACTTTTCTGAACACTCCAATCACTTATCATGATTTCAGACTGATTACCCTATACCCTACAGAGAGAGAACCCAGAGCTCCTTCTCTCTCCACTGGGAAAGCTGACTCCCTTCTCACCTGCTACATCACACTTGCTATTCACATACAGTTAGTTACCTAAGAAAAATAAGTACTATTTACTTAGTAAAATAAATTAGCTTTGAAGTAGAACTGTACCCCAGCAGCACAAGCAATCTTTACTCCCCTCCCTACTTCGTTATGAAAGGCAAACATTACTACCTGGGAGCAACGGAGCACAGGCTCCTCAAGTGACTTCTGCAGGCATCAGTCTTAGAGAAACAGTTTTAAATAAGCAAATACACACACTGTGAAGCAGCTCTGATAAAGAGAATAAAAGACCAGAAGCCAGCAGACTCATCCAAAAGATTCCCACGGTACAGCAGGTTCCAGGAAGTACCACACAAAGCAGTGAGAAGAAAGTGAAGATTCCATCATCAATAAAAACTCCTGTATTATACCTGCATCCCATAAAATGTCTGAACTCCTATTTAGAAGACTGACACAGCTGCATAGATAGTAGAATCCAGTAACAACAATAATACTAACTTCCATACAGCTTAAAAAAATGTTGGCAACTTACAAAACAACCCAAAACTTAAGCTGATTACAAGGACATGAAAAAAAAAATTTATAGGCAATTCTATTTTACCAATGTTCTGGAATACCTTAAACTATTTTATCCTGACTTTTTCTTTTTATTTCCCTATGAAAAGAATGCATAAGCTGATCTGATTTTAAGGAAATCACTGCTTAAAATGTATCATTTCCAAAAAGACTGTTGCAAGGGACAAGAATATACAAAGCAAACACTGTAATAGAGCAATAGACTGAAAATTCATAAATGCCAAGATCAGCTTACAAGAGACAAAATGAGTCATAAATGTCTGTTTTCTGTCTGGAGAACACGTCAGCTCAACTACATCCTAATGTGCAGTTAAACACCAACAAAAAGAGAAGGGCAGCAAATGCACAACAGAAACAAGCTGTAGAGCAAGGCTGATGTATTAGACAAGTGGGTTATAGGCAATGAGATGAAATTCAATACTGACAACAAGTCACATGGAACAGCAATAAACGGCACAGAGACACCCTGAGGAATACCAAACTGGAAAACAAGCCCAGAAGTGCTTTGGTTGGTGGCAAAGGTTTTTTTTAAATTATACAAGACAGACAGAAGAAATCCTACTTTCAGGGGATTCTTTCAGTCTTTCCAAGTCTGCTCTTTTGATATTGAATCTTGTGCATGCAGCCACAAAAACCTAGTACATGGAAGATGGCCTTAGGTCTTTCAAAAGGCAAGTGTCAGAACTGCACCAGTTTGGGCATCTTTGACAGTTTCTTAGGGAATGAACCATCACGTGGTCAGATGGCCAGGCTGGTCAAGCGGGGATTAGAACTTTAACAACTTGAGCATCTACAGCAGCAGTTTCCAGCAGGTAATGTTGGCAAACCTTAATGAGGCACAAGAAAACTCCTGGGGCTCAGGAGAGTCAGAAAGCACTATTGGTTTGTCTTGGAGTCCAAGCAGATCCTGGAAGAAACTCAAACTAGTAGCAAGAAGTGACCACTTAAGAGGTCGGTGGATGATCCCAAGTAAACAAAGGTATAGTTTAAAAGATATTGCAGCTGAGTATATCAAAGATTAGGCAATATTTTTTCTCTTTTTTTTCATGAGAAACTATTTTTAGGGAGAACATTGATGTAATTAATTTTGACCTGTATAGAATTGACTGTTGCTAATGCTATTTTGGGAAAGACCAGAAAAAGCAGATCCTCAAAAGGATTCAGGGACGACTCACTATGTGGTGTGGTATTAACAAGTTGTCAAGTCTCAGTACTAAATTTGGCCTCTGTATAACATTTTCTGAGCTTCCATGACAAACAGCAAAAGGTTACCAGCCTTTGCTGTAAAACAGGAGTGCTCCTATCCATTCTCTAAGGAATAAAATGGAGGAACAGTGCCAACTGATCAGAAGGATTTCTCCTGAATTCCAACTGGAGAAACCTGTAGAGCATTCTTGAAATCATCTATGGAACTATGCAATCTTCACTTGAATTAAATTTGGAAAGACATTTTAGAAACAGCTTTAAAGGAAGCATCCTTCCTTATGGGAGGAATGCATCCACTGGGAGCCCTCTGCTACAGAGCCATTACATGATAAGCAAAATGTGAATTATGTGGTTATACCAATAAACAAGAATGAGGCACTTCATTTCAATTGCACATGAGGAGGTTGATGTTTTTCTTGCATTGTCATCTTTTGTAGATCTGTCAAAGTAATTCAAAATTGAACTATACTGGAAATGCTTCACAGTAGGATTATGCTTGAAGTTTAATAATCAGCAGCATGTTGAAATTAGTTTGAATTCTCTCCCAGGGAGAGGAGTGATGGACACATTCTTCACTCAGGCTATCATGCCCATGTTAAAAAAGAAAAAAAAAAGGTAAAAATAAGGAAGTTCAGGAGCCTAAATGCTTCATTGAAAATTTTTAAGTAATTGTTATTCATCAGGAGAAATTTAAATTCCTTTTTTGATTTGGAAAACAGATAAAAGAAGTGGTCCCAGCAGAGGTTTTAGGAAAAAGAAACAAATCCTTCTCAAAAGATACTGCATAGCTGGTATGCACATGCAGATTTCAATTTCTCTTGTTTAACAAAACAATTTCTCTCCTTGATTACTATAAATCTCAGGAATGCTGTGGACACAGCGTTTACCAGGACTCTGAGCTGGGTCTAAACTAGAAGTCTTAAATTGCACAGCAGGATACCATGTCAGCTCCCAAACATGGATACAGAGATCATTCTAAGAGACAAGGTCATGTTTTCTAAAAACATCTAAGAAGCTTCAGTTGAGCTATAGTCTTCAAAGTAAAGGAAATGTCCTGCCCATCTTAATCATAATTGAGAGTGCTCTTGATGTTGTGAACCAAAATAGAAGAACAGGAAGAAGACTATTTTCACTTTAGATTCAGTGGTTCTGTCGGACAGTAATTTAGTTAATAATTGTATTAGCTGAAACATGTACAGAGGCTTTGGCAGCAAAACAGAAATGCTATACTACAGGAGCCATGCTAGAGCTGTTCAGTAAGCTGACAGCTGGTGAAAGACAGACTGGCCTGTATTTGACTTTCAAAACACTTTGTCGATCAATACAAGCCTCAACTGTGAGGGCAACTATCACAATATAAAATAAATTAGAAAAGTTATATAACAGCCCTAAAGAGTCCTACCTTTTTCACAGGCTTCCATGCACTGGGCTTCATACAGCAAGACCTTGTTAGTCCACCTGAGTTATTAGCTGAAGACAATGGATTAAGAGGGGATCCAGTGTCTGCCTTGGCTGAAGATTCAGACTCTTGAGCACAGTGCAGGCAGAAAGCCCCAGCAGTAGCAGCAGCAGAACTCCAAAAGCAAAAAATTCTGTGTCTCTTTCTTTGTTTACCAGATTTCTGACTCATTATGGAAAAAGTAATTTTCTTGAGATACAATGCAACAGAAATATGAAGAAATTATGTTACCAACTCTGAGCGAGAGGGAGCTGGGAGAGACCAGGAAAGAGAAGGTGGAACGCAAACCCCTCTGGCAGGAAGCAGTGCCTGCAGGTAGCTGGAGCACAGCTCAGTTCTTATCACCACTCCCTCAGTTCTTATCAGCACTGCCGTGCTGCAGGTGATTAGCTGAGGTAACAAGCTGCACATGCCAGCACTGCAGTCACACGCAGGGCTTGGAGGGAAGCAGCACAGCCCATCCCTGCACAGGCCTGAGCAGAAGGGGACCACTGCCCACAGCAGGGATCCAGCAGGATGCTGACAAAGTCTGCATGGCTTTACATGGCTCATGCCAGATATTCCTAAAATTTATTGATACTATTATGATTTTAAAATTGCCTATCTCTAAAATGTCAAGCAAATTTCAGAGTCTTGAGAAGTTTTCATCTCTACTGTACACAGAAAATGTTTACAAAATGAACCAAAGGTTCCAGAGAAACTCTTCTGATGCTTTGGTTAAACTACCAAGAACTTCCTGCTTTTTGGCCTATTGATTGGAACACATATTAATGCATTTCTCTTGCAGAATAAATTCACGCCGCTTTTATCACTGCTACAATGCCATCTTACAGAAAATGCAACCACTGGCAGAATTAATTTGTAAAATAAACTCCTGTTTTTACAATTGTGTGATTTTACACAGCTTAAAATCAAGAATATGAAGGAAACTTAGTACAATAAAACTCATGCTTCAGTTTCAGAAGGTGCATTGTTATAGAGAAAATCATCCAAAGCATGTATTCAAAACTGCTTTCTCTTGCATTCATCACAGTATTAACAACAACAATATATAAATACTTCAATATACATCAAAATACAGGAAGGATAATAACATTCTTAGGGCAATAATGATATTGCCCTAAGAAATCAGTTTTTCAAGAAGTACAGTAAAAGAGGGATTAGGGTTGAGACCTGACTTTTTTTTAATCATTATCTTCTTAACTGCCTTATAACACCTCTGTGTCGTGTGATTGGACATAGCATTTTGTACGTGCTAGAACTATGTCCATAATACTCCAATGACTCTGAGAGCAATAATCTAGGACTAATGACACAGTAAAACTTTTATCAAGATCTTAAAAGGAAGATACACTAAGTCGAGAAATGACTGGGCTCAAACAACTCACAAAAGCAGTTGATAAGCTCTGAAATTTAAAATTCAGTTTTTTAAATGGCTAAGTGGATTTAGTATGATTTTTCTGTCCTCATCCTTTTCACCTTTCCTAAAAAGATGTCCTAGAAATAGAAGTAAAAATGAGCACAGGATATTCAAGGAGCTAAACAATTTCTCAGTATCACATGCTGCAAGTGTATGCTCAGTTACACGCTAAGAAAAGCCTCCGTGATTGCTGTTAGAACCAGTTTAATGACATGTGTCAGTTTCTGCATTTGTAGCACACCACGGGCTAAATACCGACAGTTAAAATGCTTTCTGAGATATGATAGCTGGATTGACTGGCAAGAACAGGGGCTTCTCAGAGCTCTGGAAAGAGTTCAGAGAAAAAGCAGTCATCTTGATACAGGTATCCTCCTTGATGCACTGTGCATATCTCTTGTTAGCACTTCAAATCACCAGTATCTGTCATTTGCATAATGGTGTATTTACTAAGCTCATGGCACAGTTATTCACCCTTGTGACAGTATAAATACAAATTGTTGTATGCTTGGTTTTACTGTTACCTGCCATTTTATACCACAGATTTGGCTTCTATTAAAGAAATTTTAAAATTTGCTGACACAAATTGATATATCAGCTCCTAATCAAATTCCTTAATTCTTCTATTTGAGTGATTAACACAACATCACAGAGAATGACAAGGAAGAAACAATAAAGGCCGTGAATTCCTGAACATGTTAAATCTGCTTCCAGGACTCATAAAGAAGTCTGGTGTGGTTAGCTGGGCACCAATCATTTGGGCATAAACCAAGGGATACTACAGCAAAAAGCAGTGCTACCATACCCATCATCAACTTCAGCCTTGCTTCCTTAGGATACAAGACCCTAGTCAAAAAATACCCTACCTCAAAATCCAAAGTCTTCTCACCACCTTGCAGGGGTGAGGGTGACCCAAGCAGGTCCCAGAGAAGGACAGGCATGTGCCACCTCCAGGAGTCGTTTCTCTTCTACTGCAGATGGAGGGAACTAAGCCAGTATGACCAATTTATGCCATCCAAGAAAGCCAAGCAAATGAAGGGACAACTAAAACTGGGGGCTTTGTAGCAGATTCACAGGGGAAGCAGGAGACAGCAACTTTAAAAACCACCAAAGGATTTTGTATCTGTTACAAATCATGATGTCACAGCAATAAGACTTGATAAAGCCCACAATCACACACAGAATTTCTACAGGCCAGGTTGGAGAAGTACTTCACATTTAATTATTTATTTGGACTCTGCAAATGTGATTACATTCAAATGATGGGGATATATCTCAAACAAATGAATAAAAGGTAACAAAAAAGTTCAGAATGCTACAACACAGAACACAAACTGAAGAGAACTGAAAAACAAAATTGCACCACAGTGAACAACCTCCAAATGCCTTTTTCTCTCCTGAGGCTAGAACAGCTGCAATGGGTGGATAAGGTGCGAGCACAGTACAGAATCCTTCCAGAGGAAGTGGCTTCAACAAGCTCTTATGTTTTTAGTGCATGATTCTGAATATGCTCATTAAGGTTTTTTTAACAACCACTTCAAAATATTTTATGTTTATTCCTCCTCCTTCTGGCCATGAACATGTATAAGCAGTTATTTTTAATGAAGAACTGTCAGAGCTATGAAAAAATCTGGCAGGCTTTCCCAGAGGTAAGCAATCTTATCCATAGCAGAAAAATAGAACAAACACTGTGATATTCACAGAATCATGGCTTTGGATTGAAGGGATCTCAGGAACTTTACCTGGTCCAACCCTCACTCAAAGCAGAGGGTATTCAATATTTTATGAGCAGATTTCTAGGCCTGACTAGTCAGTCCAATTGCAAGCTTCACACATTCCAATAGTACTTCTTCAAGCTTTAAACAAATGAGGGCAACTATAATTTTTTATTGAAAAGGTTAACACAATATATTTTTACTTTAAAAAACCCCAGTATTTAAAAGCTATTATGTCTACCTAATGCATCACTTGGAGTTGTATAATGACCCATTAGAGAAACTACAGGATGCAACTTCTGCATCATATACAAGATGCAACAAGAAAGTCAAAATTCCCCTCTAAGCTCTCCTATTTATTGTTTACTCCAAATTCGTAAGCAAAAAAACCAGGTAATATTAAGCAGAATTCAGAGGAAGTGCCAGTTAACCATCTTTGAACTACTAACATAGAAACTGTCCTAATAAAATTACAGTGTCTGAGGATAACAAATTTTTCCTTCTTTTATAAATTTTTGTAGTATTTCAGGTTAAATCTTTCAAGACATCTTGACTAATGATGAATTTCATTTGACAGTAGCAAAACAAACCTAATCTCCCATGTTTAAATAATTCTGACATTTCAGCATTGTTCCAAAGGTCTTAGTCATATTTTCCCAAGAGATACTAATTTTCTTATGCCAATAAGTTTAAACTTCTCTCAGTGCCCATCTTAAGAAGTCATTCAAAAGCTGCACAATTAAAATTTAGCTTGCTTGCTTTTACCTGACTTTGAATGATGATTAACACAAACATCACATAGAGCAGATGGACAGCGAAGTTGAAAAATGTCATGTTTTTCTTACAGACTGCACTATTGAATGCACACCCTGTATGTAAGGGAGACATTCCTTCATCTGTGTATTATTAGCAGCCAAAAAACCTAGAAAGCTGTTACAGAATTTAATTTGTTATGTTACCTAGAGTTAAGGTTTTCAATTATTTAATTCCTTAACTATTAAATACGCAGTCTATTTGATTTGACATCTTACTAGAGCTATGGAATTGATATTTCTTAACTACGTTATTGCCCTCCAGAGCTAGGCAGCAGAATGCAAACTACATTTTCAATATTTCACTGTTTCATTAGGATATCTCATATTTAAAATTGCCGGAGGCTCATCACTTGCAAAATAAATAAAAATCAGACCTCATTTAGTGTTTCCATTTTCATGCTTTAATGCTAGAAATTATACAGAGCTCTTTAAAATATGAAAATGAAAGCAGACAGAAAACGCCATCCATAAATAAGAGATTACATGAAATCATGCATATATAACTAACTGCTCTTTCTGACTAGCAAGTAACCAGAAAACATGCAGACACAATCACTTGAACATGTGGCATATTACCTGGGTGGAGCTGGCAGCAACAGAAATGCAGTCAATGAAGCCATGTCTCCGAGTGAAAAATGCCACCAGCTGCTGCCACCGGGAAGGCTCAGCCCGTAACTCATCTGTTGAGCCTTTCTTTGCCCACTGCTTCTGCTTGGGGCCTACCGAGCTGTGGCTGGAGCCAGCGTTGCCTCGACTGGCGCGAGAATAGAGGAGTGTGTTATTTCCGAAAATGTAATTCATCTCTGCAGCTCTGCAGGTGGTTGCCAGGCAGTCTTAATTCCCTACCAGCTGCTGAGTGGTGAATGAGCAGGAAAAAAAAAATGCAGATAGAATTACAGCAGCATCGTTTACAAACCAGGAAAACAAAATTCTTGCTAGCTGATGCTGTTTTTCTTCCACGGCTTTCTAGCTCTTACATTCCCTCTCTACCTGTGATTACAATAATGAGTATAATCTTGAGGAATTTAAAAAAAAAAAAAGCAGCAAGCAAAGGTTTTCCTTATTTTTCCTTTTCGGAATGCACAGGATGAAAGCCTTGCTTTCTCTTCCTAGCTGCCAACAGATATGTAAGGAAAACTGGGTAGCAGGTACAGTACAACGTTACAAATTCACAGCTATGAGGATGGTGGTGGATGATAACAGCTACTGGGTGGAGAAAGCACAGATCAAAAATAACCAAGTTTCAATCACTGCCTGTAGAAATATCCAATAGCATCTTTTCACTTCCTTGCCTGCATAAATTATGAACCTGGAGCAAACAAAACGGGGAATATAGAGCAGAGCTGCACTTTTACTGATTCTGTCTTTATGAAAACATTCCAGAGAGGAAAATTACTTTAACACCATGTTCAAAACAAATATTTAAGAAACAACTATTTGCCAATTTCTTCTTGTTTTTCCCTGTTCTCTTGGGCATAAAGCAACTATAGAGGGAGTGGATTACAGTTCCACAAAACAATCATTTTGTGTTGCATATCAGAAGATTCCTAGTGAAGTTGTTCTACTGTGGTTTTGGAGTCTTTTTAATCCTCAAGAAAAATCTGAGACTAAGACTAAACACTACAAGTCCACACTCTGCTGTTCTTTTCTGTGAATAATGTGTAATATTCATAACATCTATGACCAAATTTCCGTGACATATTATGAATATAATAAATACATATATATATCTTATATATACATAACTCTTTCTGACTGAACATTACTTCTCAAAAGCACAAGAATAATTCAAAACCAAAAAATTCTTATTATTCACTAAGGACTTTTCAGTAAGATTATTTTGATCTCCCATACACATAACAAGTATTACTGCTAGAGGTTTTCTCTGCTCTCTTCATAGCAAAAAAGAATTCAGAATAGTGAGCTCAAAGATTATATGGAACTCAAGCTACCTTACAGAACTCACCATTCAAATTTTTATAACCAACTATTTTAAAGAAAATCCTCCAGCTCACATCAGAGGGATTATTTTGGAAACAGTTAAATGCCAAGCTTTCAGTAGCAGCTCATCTCTGGAATATCAAAACAATTTGTGGTATATTTCTACTGTCATGATCATAGCACCAGGGAAAACATTAAAAAAAAAATTCTTCATATGAAAAACAAAGGCAGAAAAATTCCTTACAACACAGCCACAACTTACAGTCACATAATTCTAAAAATCCACTGCTCTGTGATGTGCATTTTAGCGGAGTTACCAAATTCCCTCACATACTTCTTGGGGTGCAACATAATCTGCTCTTTAACAAATTCTTACTGACAGCTATCCTATTCTGAGTAACAGGTTTTTTCCTGCTGGCTTCTATTACAAGCAAAATAAGAAGGACATTAATTGAAATGTGTCGTAGCGAGATCAATGCACCATTTAGTTCTAGTCACCAGTACAGCTCAATAACACACCACATGCCAATATTCTGAGCACACCTTTCAGACACACTTTATTAATATTTATAAAATAGAATGGCTCATCACTGTAAGTCATATGAAACTGGATCTGACTTGTGCAGTGTCCTTAAAGCTATGAGCATAAGATAGATAATGGAGGTTGAGAAATGCCTGAGACACAGTAAATAGGACTTTTTCAAATGCACAAGCTTCTCACAATGGCAATTTTTTCCACAGGAAGACTGCAGCACTTCCTGAGCCCTACCTTTTTCCAGACACAAAAAACATACCTAGCCTGAAAAATGCTATGAATTTATTACCAGAGAAATTGATTAATCCCTGACTATGACTGAAGGTGTTTGGAACAAGGTACAAATGATATGCTTTGAGTACCAAGTCTTTTTATAAAGAGTCAAGGTGAAAATACTTTCAATCTTTTTCTACATATGGCCTTGAATGTCAACACTGCTATACCACTTAACAGATATCCTAGAGAACAAGAATTTGTTTAACATTCAAAAGAACTTCTTCAAGAATTCATTTTTCTCTCTGTTTGTCCCCATAGGCTCCAAACAAAGTCACATAGAATAATATTGTGCAAAATTCTGGAAGAAAACACCACAATATATGGACAAGAAATGTACCAAGCAGTTATTTTTTTTACTGTTATATCAATCTGTCTGAAGATAAGAGAGGTCTGCTGTGTTTTAAGGCAGTTTCCTTCGAGGCTGATTCCCACACAGCCAACAATCCAATATGGCATCAATTACACAGTGATTTTAGAAATCAGCACTTCAGGAAAGCATCACATGGAGAAAAAGCTTCCTGAAAGTGAAGCAACGATGATTTAATTTCAATTGAGAGAGAAATCCAGAAAAGTACTTAAGGAGGAGGTTATGCAATCCCGCTGGTGATGCAAGGCAGCAATCTGTGTCACCTACACTCCATATGGATGCAACGATATCGAGCAAGATCTGCTGACGCCTAAGCAGATACAGTTGCAGTTATTTGTAGAAGGAGCTGGTACTGTGGGGATGAGAAAAACCCTGATTTTCATGTGCTACAAAGTAACCTGAAGATAAAGGCAAAGCATAGCTCTACAGATGGCACAAAACCAGGATAGCACAAAGGAGCCCAGATTAGAAGAACGGTCACTTGTAGAGTTGAAAAAACAGTGGGAGGATGTAAAAACAAGGGCTCGTTTCAGTCGAAGAGCATTTCAACAGAGGGTCAAACACCTACAAGCAGAAACTGGAAAAAGTTCTATTTGCACAGAAAAGGCAATATCCAGAGAAAGGAAAATCATCAACACAGATGTCACAGCTGGAATTGCATCTGTGAATGATTGCCTCAAATGGCAGAAAAGGGAAGCTCATCAGGAAACTGCAGGAAGTCCTAAAAGGACTTCCATCCTAAAGGACTTCCTAAAAGGACTTCCAAAAGAGCTTCCATCACCCCTTTTCCATATTCTGGATATTGAACTGATGGGACTAAAATTAAAAACAAAGCAAACAACCACCACACACTAAAACAAAACAAAAACCACTATTTACTGTTAGGCAGGAATTGAGAATTTGCAGATTTGAAAAGATTTCTGCCCCAAAACAAAACAGTACATAATTAAAGGCTTCCACATCAGTACACATATCTCTACAGGTTAAGAAATTTACTGCAAGATTCATCTGCATTTGTAGAGGCTGCAGAGTAACATTATTTGTTCTGTGGCCAATTAGCAAGATATAGAAATCACAGTGGTTACTAAATGTAAAAATCAACACCAAATACTTGGACTAGAATTCCTCTGACTATATCCAAGCAAATTGGTATTTTCAGCTTTCTGAGACAAGTCAAAACATGACATACTGTATTTTAATCTCTCAGATAAAGGTTTCCTGGGCATAAGTGTACAAGCAGAATGCATACCTAAAATTAAAAAGGCACAGCAACAAAAATTGTTTGTGAACAGAAACAGCAGTTATATATAAATTACCCTTTCTAAACAAAAACCAACAGTCCCCCTGAAGCATTTGAAAGATGTCTTATATTAGTTTTACCACCATTTGGTTAAACAGAGTATTGGTTAAAATAAGCACAGACCCTAAAGGTAAAAAACCTGATTGTTTTAACAGAGAAAATTCAAGAATCACCTAAAACAATGGCAGGTACTTATTTTATTTTCAGTATCAGCTAGGTTTTGACAAAAAACAGAGACAAAAGAAATGTTCAGAACTTGGATATTCAAACATAAGACTATGCAACTTAAACTCTTCAGGTATGGGAACAAAAACAATACTGAAAATTCAGATACAAACTCATGTTTCTTTCTTAAACTTGTCAGAATTCTAGATTTAACAAACTTTTACTGGCATAAGTCTCATAAACAAGTATACACAGTATTCTTAACCAAATCCCAGGAGTTCAGGACACAAATACTGTGGAGAAAAAAAATTGTTAACCCTTTCTGCTAAGAGATGCTATAGAATCTATCTTAACTTTTAGTTCAGATAGGACTGAAGGATAGTTCTTGACCCAATGGCATTTAAATAATCAATAAAAAGTACATATCTTACTGCTGAAACCAGCTTATAAGTAAACATCCCAGCACAATTATTCTATTATGAGCTATTTTAGTACAAATATGTAATATAAAATATCATTACCTTATTACTCACAATACACCTCAGACAACCTACCAATCTGGGCAGATTAAACTGCCTGGTCTTCCGCACCCTGCTCATGAACCTCCTGCCCATCTTTTTGGCACGCCAGACTGACAAAAACATCTTGTGTTTAATGCAAGTCTCCTTAGGTTTGCTTCAGTCATCAAAATGAACCCAACTGCACCGAGAGCTCAGGGAAAATCTCGGGGGAAAACAGTGCAACCCCTTTCTAGGACGACTTGCTGTTGATTACAGTATCGTAGGTTGTTCTAATGTTTGGATTAATCCACAGTCCATCTGTTACAGTTTTTCTTTCTTGTCTCTGTTGACAAGAATTTATTGAGCAGATCCTTATGGAGAACTGGGCAGATTTGGTCAACTGCTTCTTACTATAAAACACAAACTGACACTTTTGCATATATTTCCACATTCTTCAATTACAGGAGTTTAAAATCAGAAACCTATCAAGAACTTGGGCAATGCATTTTAATTAAAGACTGTGTAACAGCTCCTCTTAAGTGTGACCATTGAAGTACAATACTAGTCTAAAAATAAGTATGCCTGAGAGTATCTTCAAGTTTTTCTTTATGATTCCCAGTATTCTATGTATGCTCCTAACACCAGAAGCACTGACTTTCTGCTGAAGATGGCAAAGCTTTACCAAATTCTCAATTTAGAAAAAAGTAACAGATTGCAACCTTTTCACAACCATAACCCAACTTGCAAATTACATGTTAACTGATCTTCGATTTCTACATGGAAACAGTATCTTTACCTTCAGGTGAACCTTCCCTGCCTGCTCAGACTGGAGCAGGACAAGAAAATCAACCAGGGCAAAGAGGAAGGTAAAATTACTTTGACTGTCAGCTAACCCGAGCCCACACAGTTCAAATCATAAAGACCATTAGCCTTCCTGAGAGCAGAAAAACTCTCCCAATTAACAGAGAAAGCTGGTTTAACAGCAGCTCCACATGCTCTAAATATGCACACTTATACAACAGCCATTTCCATACAGCTTAATGGGAAGGGGTTAAATTAAGGTGCTTGTTTGCAGTTGAAGAAACAAGCAGTGTATGCTGTAATACCTTGGCTGGTATAGCTAGAAACCAAAAGACTACCAGCAGTTGAAAGATTATTTCCAAGTCAGAGGCTGACTGTAGATCACAGAGTTTACAGGCTGTAAAACAACTATCACCTGCTCATCTATAGTTCTGAATATAAAGTTTAATTTCTGAAATAACAATTCTCTAGTCATTTTCGTCATTTTAGAGACTCAGCATTACTGACTGTAGTTTCACTGGTATCTCCTGATACCATCTTTACCAAATGGAGGGGTCAAACTAGTTCATTCTTCATTCCACAGGAGCTGCCCTCTATCTCTGACCATTCTTGTTCCTCTGAGTATCTAAATTTGCCTTCTTAATCAAGATAATGAATGATGGAGATTTCTGGAGTGATAAGATAATGCAGTTTTATTCCCATTTGCTTCGCTGATTATTCCTTGTATTCCATTTGCCTGTTTGACTGTAAATTGAGTACTGAGATGATTATTCCATTAATCTGTTATAACCCTGAGCTCTTATTCCTCTTAGATGATGCAATGAGAACACAGGTTCTTCCAAGATCCTTCTGGTAACCTCCATCCATGATTACTGATCTTCTTACCCTTTATTTTCATTCTGTTGTTGGTTTGGTTTCGGTGGAGAATTTTTGTGTGCTTTGGTTTTTTAACAACCAAATCCCAAAATATTTTTTTTTCTTATTTCATGACAGCTTAAGTTTCTCCAAAATCTTTTTTGAGTGTGTCCACTGTGTGCATCTAAGGAAACCTAGAAACCTACATCAACAAGATGATCTTTAAACACATGCTATAAAGGATTTGTGCAGCAGAAATTCTCTTTGCAATGCATTCATTGCTTTCTCATCTCTCATTTCTCCACATGCTCATTGATTCTGCTCTTCTGAACAGTTTCACTGTGTTTTGCCAGTACAGAAATGAGAGTGAGTTCCAATTTCTCCTCTCCCTCCTGGAAGCTATTTTAAGAACAAGTACCACCTTGCCATCTCTCATTCCTGTGATATCACAGTCAGGGTAAGTGGGCTAGCACACAGCACTGCAGCACTAATAGATGAGCAGTTTCAAATTAGCGTTAATTTAAAACCATTAAGCTTAAATACCATTAGGTCCTGGAAATACTTTTCCAAAGATGACTAAACATGTGGTAAAAAGCAGGCATGCACCAAGTGGCACAAGGTATTTATTTCACAGACAGTGTATGCAGTCAGCAGCACTGCTGTGCTAGGATTACAAGGCCTGCCTCTGCAAAGGTTTGGGTACTGCTGACACACTATTAGACTTTTTTTGAAACTGTGTGTTCACTTCACAAAGCTCAGGATAGGGGGCACAAAACCACAAGCTGCTGCTTCTAAGCAAGAGAAGAGGAAAGGCTGAAGGACACACTTCTCACCCTTCAGGCACTCTGCACTAGGTCAAATAAAACACCCAACTAACCTTCTGCCTCTCTCAGCAGTGGAGGTTTAGAGTGATCCCTCCCTGCTCAACCACCATCACAAGCTCCAAAAGTGGTTCACAGGAGCCAAAGAAGGTAAACTCTGTCTTACTGCTTTCATTCTAATAAAAGACTACTTGCACTCTCATGCAAATTGAGTCTGAATACTTTCTCCAGATCTGACATTGCAAGGGGTAAGCAGAGAAAAAACACAGGGGCACTGGCACTGGGCACAGCTCCTGCTTCAAGGGTATTCCCTGGCTGCTTCACCTGGGCAAAAAGACTCCTTTTGTTAGAATTTGGGGGTGAAACTTCAATCTTTTATTCAATGGGGAACAGGATTTCACCTCAGTTTGAAGCATTTTATTGTTCAGAGACAGGAAAACAGTAACTCATTTGCATTTAATGTCATAATATTATGAAGTCATAGTTTTATTCACTGGCATAAGTTTATATAACCACAAAAAAGTCCTCCAAGTGCTTTAAATGGATAAACAACATTAATACACATGTTCCCTTTGGTAAAGGGAAGTGGGGATTTTTACTGCATCACCTGAAGCACAGGTGCTGCAGCAGAATACAACAGCCCCAGCCAGAAGGGCAGGTCTGTGCAGGAACAGGCAGCAATGGGAAGGCTGATCCCTGCACTGCCTGTCCCCAGCACCCCCTGCACAGGGATGCCCATTCCTGGGAACATGTGAGGACAGGAAAGTGGCCAACTGTGCTGCATGAAATACAGACAAGAGGCCATGATTATGGAACTACAAGTTCAAGAGTTCCCCCACTAACCCAAACCTACTTCTCACAATTCCTGGAGTGTTCTGCTACTCCACTGATGATTGCACAAGGCTGTTCTAGAGATACCAAATATTTAACTAGTAGAATGTCTTTAGCTCCTTACAGATGTATGATTCAGTCAGTAATTAAAATTTTCACATATAGTATGAATAAGCAATTTTAGGCCCCTTACTAGACTAAAGCCAGTACAATGTTCCAACCAATCCATTTCTGTTCAGCTGTCCACATCTGTGTCACATGCAAGGAACAAACCAGATGCAGGCATTTTTCTCATACCCTTGGAAGATTGGTGCTATGGTGAAAATCTCCAGAGATAGATCATTGGAAAAGATTTTATTAAAGGAACAAGAACAGCAGAATCTTTTCTCAACCAGTAAGTCTAGCTTCCTGTAACCACATGCAGCCACATGAGGATATAATTTATAAACTTATCAACTATTTTGAAAAGTTTTTTAAGAACTTGAGCAAATTGCAAATGGGAATTATGGATATAATGGAAATGCACTGAATATGGTAATATTAAGAACTTATTTCAGAGCAAGATAAAGATTCATTATGATAGTCATGGTATATTTTTCCAGTACAAGGTATATTTAATAGCTTACAAATTATTACATGTTTCTTTTAGAGCTTCTGCATTAACAGTGAAATATTAGCCCCAAATACCAACACACAATACAAAAAAAAAATTACAGAAATATATGGAAGCCCCAGTCTGGTTCTATACTTAAATACTGCATTGCCATGCTACATCATATATATGAGATAAATATTCTGTCATGCCCAGGTTGTTCTAAATAAAGATCACTGATTTTTTTATTTTTTGTCTTATTGTACCATGACCCACTATTTTGTAGCCTTGTAATAACCTGTAATTCAAAGCTTTTTTCCTTGATAGAAAACTTCAGCTTGCACTGCAGAGTTTAAAAGCCTGCTTGGTCCCACACACACCTGTGCCAGCTCTCAGCGGACGGCAGCTGTATAGTAACCCCGATTTTGACCGCACACCCACCCTCCGAGGGGCTGCGGCGCAGCGCGGCCCGCGGCAGCAGCGCCACCTCGCGGCGGAGCACCGGCACTCCCGCCGGAACCGGGAACCCCAAAGCGGGGAAACCCTGGCACGAGCTGCCCACCCACCCACCTGAACATACTCCTCAAAAACGTTGAGACAGAATAGTTGTGAGGGATTTGAGGTTTGACTGTTTTCACTGTTTCTCCATGATTCTCTACCATTAAATACTTTTTAAAAGCTTTTTTACAGCATTAGCATTCCATTTCACACAGTCCTAGAGAACAGAGGACACAATCTCCTGGGCCAAGTTTCCTTCTTTGTTACTTGACACACAGGAAGTAAACATTTCCTCTTAAACTGACAAAGCTCCACTCCAACAAGACAAAACCTGTAAGCCTCACTTAAACTTGAAATCAGTACAGCTAGTCTCTCTTATTTTATGCTTATATGCTTATATTGCAAACATGCAATATTTTAACCCGATCTGAATCTGAGGTAGCCCATTCCCCTGTCAAGAAGATAAACCACCTTCATTTACTACAGTACTTAATATTTGATAAATAGCAATCACATACTCATCATCTAAAAATTTAGGATACACATTAGTAGTTTTGGTCATTGAAAACTACTTTTTGAAATACCATCCACCTGTTCAACAAAGTTATAAAAGCTGTTTTAAGTCCTAGAGTATTTGAAAGCTTCTCTCAGGAACAAAATTCAGTAGTTCTTCTGTTCTTTTATATAATTGCTCCATACTGAAGAGAGCTTGCTACAACAGAAGGTATTCCTCAAAATCCAACTCTACTGGCCTCTGTAGCACTGCTTATAAAGAAAGCAACATATAATCATAAAAACAATGACTTTAAATTCTCTGTATTTAGAATTTTAAGTGCACTTAACATTTATATTTAAAACAAAAAACAAACTCCTCTTATTAATGTCATAAACACAACATTCTCTATTACATTTAGTTTCCTTAAGCAATGGACTATTGAAGAAAGCAGATTGAGCTCTTGTATATCAGCCAAGACCTGGTCCTTGCACAGTGCACCAAGCCAACCTACCAAACAAATCACACAAAGCACTCTTAAATCAGAGCTGTTGTTGCTAAATTGATCTTCAGCACGAGCTGTGCTAAAACTATGAACACCTGGCAGATCATCAGACCAAAAGCAGAGCAGACCAGCTATGCTAATAATATAACAGCAACCTTGGGTTTTTCCTTCAGGAGAGAAGCAAGCCAGGAGTAAATTAGCATCAGAATTCAAAATTACACAAATGCTGGTAAAACAACCAAAGCCTGGAACATCCGCCCCAGTTTTCAGATGAACAAAGCTTTGAACAATTTCAATTTACCATACATTGCTTTGAAATTAACAGAGAGGAGTTACCTGAAAATAATCAGATATATGCTAAAAATGGTAATGCAAACTGAGTGGAAATACTTCCCTTATGAACATTCTTCTCTACTGAGTGATAATTTCCCAGCATTTACCAATGTGAGACATGTAATAGCACTCCTCAGAAACCTAAGACACAGAGTATTTTGAAAAGGCCTCACCCTATTTTGTAACTATACTTAATTCTTAATTCTGCTTAATTCTATTTCAAAAATAGTTTTCTTTCTTCCAGCTTTTAGAGCTCCCCTCTTTGCCTTTTTGATCCCCTTATGCTTTCTACAAGGCAAGATTAACTGCTCTAGGAATTAGGAAAAGCTTGTGAATAAACAGAGTTGACCTTAAGCCCCCAGAGAAAGAGGACTTCTATTTATTTCTAATGGTTGCACATAAAAGGTGTTTCATTACTTTCCAAACACCAATAAATTCAGGGAATTAGACACATGGAAGTGTGTTACTGTGTGTCTAACTCAGTCAGAAAAATCTGAAGTTCTAGCCATTCCCAAAAATGAAAGCTTTGTCACATGAGTATTCTCAGAAGGCTCTTCAGAGGGCAATATAGCACACTTCTGAAAGGTTATTCATTAGGGCTTAAAGAATTCAGATTGCCTAGCCGAAGACTATGGAAAAATACTGAGAGTTCATTATGGAGATATAAGTAAAAATCACTGGTTCAATACCACCATATACATTTTAAAACTTTTCTGAAAGCTGGAAAACAATTACTAAATGCATTCACACACTACAGTTGGTTCTTCTACAGAATCCTTACAAATCAATGATAAAGAGGTGATACATTCAACAAAATTTTTCTTCATCATTGAAAAAAAGGAAATATAACTACATTCAAAACTTTTTTTTTTCCTTAAAGTATCATAAAATGGTCTGGGTTGGAAGGGGCCTTAAAGATCATCTAGATCAAACTCCCTGCCACAGGCTCAAAGACTCTGCACTAGACCAGGTTGCTCAAAGCCCCATCCAACCTGGCCTTGAACACTTCCTGGGATGGGGCAGCCACCCCTTCTCTGGGCAGCCTGTGCCAGGGCCTCATCACTTACAGGAAAGAATTTCTTATAATATCTAACCTAAATCTACCCTCTTTCACTTTAAAGCCATTCCCCATCTTGTCCTTGTCACTATATGCCCTTGCAAAAATTCCCTCTCCAGCTTTCTTGCAGCTGCTTTATGTACTCGAAGGAGCTCTAAGGTCTCCATGGAGCCTTCTGTTCTCCAGGATGAACAGCCCCAACTCTCTCAGTCTGTCTTCACAGGAGAGGTGCTCCAGCATTCTGATGATCTTTGTGATCCCAGCCCTCCTCTGGGCCTGCTCCAACAGGTCCATGTCCTTCTTTTGTTAGGGACCCCAGAGCTGGATGCAGCACTGCAGGTGGGGTCTGAGCTGAGCAGCACAGAGGGACAGAATCCCCTCCCTCCCTCCCTCCCTCCCTCCCTCCCTCCCTCCCTCCCCTGCTGCCCACTCTGCTTTGGATGCAGCCCAGAACATGTCTGGCTTTCCAGGCTAGGAGTGCACATTGCTGGGTCATGTCCAGCCTCTCATGCAGCAGCACCCCCAAGTCCTTCTCCCCAGGGCTGCTCTCTGTGTAAAAGTGTTTGTTCTTTGCAGCTACAAAGGACACCACTGCACACAAACAATTCATGCTAAAAGCACCAAGCTGTAAGCCTACCACAATGTAAGCCCATCTCATCACTCTAAAGCCCAAACATTCCTCAGTATCAAATAATTTCTCCACTTTTCCCTCAAAGCCAGCCATAAAGACTCAGAGATGTTATAGAAAATAGCATTTAGTCTGACACGCAAAAACCCTGTGCTATTCAGAACATGATTGAGCTACGTCTACTACTAACACAGTAAATAAAACTGCCTGCTATTACCTCCTCCCAAACCTCACACTCAGTTTGTTGTCTTTACATCTGTCTTCAAGTTACTGAAGCAATCTTGCAAATAAAGGTGCTGCAAGCTGAAAAACTCCAGAGATATATATGGCACTTGGCTTATTACATATTGCACATAGATCCTCAGTTAAAATATTTACTAGAAACAAAATCGGAATTGACTCTACAGGTCAATTTTTGACTGAAAATCCACAATGAAACCAACAGCCCAAACTTCAGTGCCCCTCAAAACTACATCCAAAATCTTTTTTCTGGACATTTTACTACCATATATTTCTAGTTAGAATATGTGGAACTAAGGCAATGCTAAGTAAATTTCACAATTGAGCAGTTCCATAAAAAACAGAAAGAGATGTTTTCCACACATTTTTTTGTCCTACAAAATTAAATTCCTGAGGCGCACACCAGAACAGTTCGCTATTTAAAAATGCCTACCTTTACTGGTGAAATATGAGAATGGGAAACAAATCCATGGACATTCTCAATCTGTGACAGATTCTTCTCCGATACGTGAACCAGCTCTGGACCTGTCACCTCATTGGCAATGTGTGGAGAGCTGTGCTCCTGTGGGGGTGTATCTTCATCCTGATAGCGGTATTTCTGAAAAAAAAATACAGGAAAAGTTCAGGCCACCACAGAAATGAGAAAACACTATCCAGAAAACCTAAGCCAGACAGAAACAGTTGGTTTTTTGACCTTGCTAACTTCAAGGCAATAAAATCTATAAATAAAAATATTAATTAGCATTTTTATTTTAAAGATTGGTCCTATCCAAAACTGTTCCAGCCCTTTTAGTCCCACCTGGCATTACTACAAAGCTACCTAAATCCCAGGAGGGTTTGCTGTGTCCCTAAGAAACATCCCAACACTTTCTAAGCACATTCACTTTCACACACTACTACTATGTACTCCCAAGTACATAAATAGTTATTAATAGTTTATAGGGAAAGCATGTAATATTATTAAAGGTGCAGAAAAACCTTCTAAACACACACTCATTTTAGCCTTGGGAAAAGTAATTCCTGTTATTGAAGGATATTTACAATAGAAGTTATTTCCTTAGGGGTTCTTTTAAACCAAATTCCAAGATGTACATTCTACAGCTTAAGTCAAAACCAGACATTTTCCTGATAATTCTTTTGTATATCATAACCCAGTAGAGAACTGCAAGTGACCGATTTGTCTGTAAGCACAGGAACACTACACCAAGGCAGAATCTGACAAACAGTGCATAACTTCTAACCCTCTCAAGAGTTACATGCAATTTCTATTTCAGGTTACCACAAAGATCCATTCCCTTCATCAAAAACACCTACAACGTGATGAACTTAAGATATACAGGATAAACTACAAAGAAACTGCTTGAAATGATCTATCAGTTATCAGCTCCTGTAAGGCTTAACACATTCTTAACCCAGCTGTAAAGTAGAAGTAATTCAAGTGTATTTTCTCTAAAAATACTAATTAGCAGAGAAGCACAAGACCCAGTTCTTCCAGCACAAGAAATAACTCCTAAGAAGAAAGCAAGAGCATTATGACTTCTGTTACCACAAGAACCCAACTCCAAAAACTTTCAGACCTTCTCTTCAGCTGGATGTACCGAAGGAGAGACAGTGAAGTCTGACAATTTAAAAAAATTGCAATGGTTACTCAAAAAGCCCTAATTTTTCAAATTTTTACCAGAGAGGATTCGTGAGATAATCAACTTAATAGCTCGCTACTACTGGAAGATAAAAGTTCATTTTCTTTCCTTTCCCTGCAGCAGGGAGATGCTGGATTGCTCAGCCTCAGACTGCTGCCATTCATCTTTTTTCTGAGATTGACTTGTTTTTTACTTATCAAAATAAAACCCTGAAAGGAGTTGACATTAGCTCTCTAGAGCAGCCATATTAAACACTGGAAACAGGGAAGAATTATAATTTAAACAAAGTGTTGGCCAAAAATACAAGGGTACGTTACCAGAGTATAAATTAGAACACATTGGCAATTAGAGAAAATAAACATTAGAGCTCCAAGAAGCAGAGACAATGTCCTGCAGCATCAAAGAATGTAGGACTTTCAGCGAGCTTAAAGCAGCCTGCTCCACTGATGAAGGCTGTACTTGTGATCCAAAATATCCCTAGCAGACCTTGAGCTTTGATTTCTTTATGAAATACAGAAAAATTATTTGAAAGTGGATTTAGTTTCCAGATCACCTCAGACAAGATCCTGTACAAACTAGATGTGGATCATTCCAGTTTTACTGTGGGGGCCAGGGCACACACAACAACATTCACACAAAAACCCTGAACACACTCCTAAGTCAAATAGTCATGGGTTAATCAAAACTCATTTCCTTTACAGAACAGTTAATATCTTTACACAAAGCACAGAATTACCTTGCTTTGTTTCCTGAAACCAGACATATTTATTAGAAACAAATACCTGAACATGACTGAATGCAAACAGGCTCTAGGTTTCACTAATAGATGCATGTTTACATTATAGAGTGTATCAGTGCTTACAATGTAATAGTGCATATGAAGTTTTATTAGAAGAGTATTTCATTATTTTCATTAAAAATGAAAAGATGTTGTAAAGAATATGGTAAATAATTCTCCCCTAAAAAGCAGTGACAGAGCCTACAATCTTCTCAAAAAATTTGAAAGTGAACTGCTACTTAGATTTTGATGTAGTAATTGAGATTAACGTTACTATTTGACATGAAGTTGTTTGAGAAAAGACTTGGTGCCGTGGTGTGGTTGACAAGGTGGTGTTAGGTCATAGGTTGGACTTGGGGATCTCAAAAGTATTTTCCTACCTTGTTGATCCTGTGATTCTGTGAAGGGCATGAAAACACAATATCCACACTACAACCTATTCTGAAAGGTACCACAGCCCTTCAAACTACTTTTGAGTGAAATGCTTTAAGTAAAGCAAACTACTGTATCCTGTAACAGCCAATTCTCCATGGAAGTGTTTCTACTGCTTTACTGCAGAGCACGCCCCTGAACACAGTGCCTCTTGTCTGAGGCAGCCCATTCAAGTGAGCTGGCTGGTCAAAGAGCCACCACTCCCCACTGCCCTTCCCTTCCTCTCCCAGGAGCTGCCAGCCCCTGAACAAGAACTCAGTCAGCTGCTCCAAGGTAATTGTGCTGCTGCTCCACAGCCCTGTGCGAGTTCCCCTCCAGAGAGCTCTACAGACACAGCACAGCCCAGCCCAGCTCCCTCCAAGGGCAGCCATGCTCTGAAGAAGCAGAACCCATTCCCTTGCTCGTGGTCAAGCTGCACAACTTCATCTCCCTGGCCCTTGCTGGGAGCACACAGCTGACTTTAGACCATGAGCAAGCTCAGCAAGCTTATCCAGCAGAATGTTTTTCCCCCTCTTCCAGCAGTAATAAATTTTCTGTAGCTCCCTGAAGTGGCTCATGACAAGCTGAAGCACACAGCAATGCTGGCATAACAAGGAGAAAAGCAGGTAAAGAGTTAATGCCAACCCTGCTCCAGTGGCTAGGAGCAGGTCATTACACTGCTTACAAGTAAGAGAATGCAATCCCAAACCCAAATCCAGGCTCCAGGGAGACCCTAATTTACAAGAGCCAGCCAAGCAAGGGACTCATCAAATGAAAGAAAAAGGTGAGGCAAAGCAGCTCTGAACTGGCAGACATTCTCAGCTGCACAAATCCCAGCACTCAGGTAGTGGCCAAATAATTTACCTCATTTTTAAGGAGCTTTATAGACTGCTTTACAATTTATAACCTTGATTTTAAGTACAAAGCAACCAAGTGCTAAACATTTAACATATACTTCTGACAGACACACTGCCCCAGAGGATTCTGTTGCATAATACAGGTGTATCAAAATTAATTTAAAATATTTCTCTTCTGATGCAACATAGTTAACAGGATATTTTCAGGACAAATTATACCCTCAATAAGTTTTGACATGTCCCCAAACTCTATGGTCAGCAGTGTAAACTACTGAAAAATCCATTTACTTTAATAAACCAGTTCTAGTTTTCACGAGATGAAACTCAGAAATGAATTCACCACAGTGAAATAATTTTCAGGGCCACAACATCCTTGCTTCAACTCTCAGGCCTAGCAAAGTTAGGCAAAAATAAGAACAAAGTATCTGCAACAATACACAGGACAAACAAGGACTTTCTGGACATTTTATAGCAACATTCACCAGAATAGAGATCACCTGTTCACAGGAAAAACACAGAAAAGTTTTAGGAAACCTATTCTAAGAGATTCACTTTAGAGTTCCTAGTTGATTATCTGTATTTTTTTAAAGAAGATATTTCAAATTCCCTTCCTTTTCTAGACTTCAGCCCTCCCCACCCACCAGCCCTACAACTCCCAAGTTACTGCTCACTTCCAACAACAAAAGCAACACATCCCAGGAAAGCACAGTCTGATTTACAGTCTGTCCCTGGGTAAAGTTTTCATTTTCACTTACAGGTCCAAGCAGGGTTACAAAGAGGTTAAGAATAAAAGAAGACTGGAATAAGTAAATCTAACAATTTGAATTTGATAAATATGCAGTAGCTCACTGGGCCAGACCCTTTGTGAGGCAGTATGAACAGGCAACATGAAACCAAGCAGTTTTAGATCATTTGCACACAATTTCCCAAGTTTAAATATTTGTTATTTTTTCATAATTTCTCCATTTTACCAGTTAAACTAAATCTGAAAGGACTCTTGTCTTTCCGTAGTCTAGTGCTGAACTAGAGACTAGTGCTTAGAAAAATAATAGTGGCTTCCACACAAAGGAAAAAACCAGACAAAACTAAAGGGATGCTCCACTATTGCAGAATGGAAGTCAACTTGAAAACTTCTTATTTGTAAAAAACAAGAAGTCTATGAAAGCCAAATAAAATCTCTTTGCAGTTAAACAGCAATTCATACTGATAAGTTAAAAGGTTGTGAAAAACAAAATAAACAAGTAATATAACAAAAGATGATAGTGTTCATGTCTTTTTAGAACTTCACTGATCATGGAACAGGACATTGAGTATTATTATCAACTTAGGCATCAACAAATTACAAACTGAATGATCTGCAATATCGGAAGGTTTTTGATTGTTGGGTTTGCTTTTCCAAACACAAGTTCAGTATTTTCAGTAACTAACTGCTTCATTCTCAAATAAAAGCACTAAGTGTTCTCTAATAACTAGAGCTATGACAAAGACATAAGGCATTTCACCGTCTTGAACAGTTTCAGTCTGACATTGTATCTTGAATATAAGTGCTCATAACATGGTTATTTAGGTCACAGTGTTCCATCATATGTCAAAATGCACAGCTAGTGTTAAACTCATTTATGTAATGCTTCATGTCATGGACATCCACAAACAATAGAACAGTTGAAGATAAGTATACACATTTACAAAAACTCCAGAAGTATTTGTAATAAAGTTCACCTGTTCCAGAAGGCCAAGGAAAGGAGAATAAAGAAGCAATGCTCAGACTGTGAATGTTCTTTTCATGTGGCCAAAAGAAAAAATTGGAAACACTGTTCTGTGTGATGACTTGGGAGAGATTAATTGTTACATTACATGAAGGACTGGTACAGGTACAGTGCATTACTATTTCACATTGTCATTTAAATATTTACTTAGTATTCAAAGGATGTATCTTCTCAGAGGACAAGAGCATTTTATTTTTAGTACCATCCAGCCCTACAACTTTTATTCAAAAATTGACAACTGCCTGCTGCAAAATCTCTGCACAGCCGGAGTCCCGGCTCAAACAGAAACCTCTCCGTTCCTCTGGGATGCGGGTGGTGGAGAGGCAGCACGCGGGGAGCCCACTGGGGATGAGCAGCGAGCCGTGTTTACCCGCAGACAACCCCAGCCCGTGCACAAACCGCCCACGGCGTTCCAGGAGGCCCGTGGCGAGTGCTCCCCGCTCGGGAGGCCGCGGCTGCCCGGCCCCGCGCCCGGAGCCCGGCGCGCAGCCCAGGGCCGCCATGAGGGCGAGCACGGCGCCGGCAGCGCCCCCCGGCGGCCGCCCCCGCCCGGGCCGGGCAGGGACCGCGCTGGGGCCGCGCAGGGACCGGGAAGAGACAGCGCAGGGACCGGGCCAGGGCCGCGCAGGGACAGCGCAGGGACCGGGAAGAGACAGCGCAGGGACAGCGCTGGGGCCGGGAAGAGACAGCGCAGGGACAGCGCAGGGGCCGGGAAGAGACAGCGCAGGGACCGCGCAGGGGCCGGGAAGAGACAGCGCAGGGACAGCGCTGGGGCCGGGCCGGGGCCGCCGCCATCGCTCGGCCCCGCCGCTCCATGCCCCAAGTGCTGCCTGCGTGCTGGCTGGATATTTTTAGTTTGCTCTTAAAGTGAACAGCGTCCCTGCTCTGCAGCTCAACGGGCAAAATCCAGCCCCAGAGTATTTTCATTCCACGGCTTTCCTCCCAAGTTCACGGTTTAAACATGAGCTTGTCGTATAAATAAGGAGAGTGCAGTTCCAGGAAAAGAGGAGAAAAGAAATTGTAGAGTTGTATCAAGTAGTTTCCAAATGGCATCAATAAATAGGTACATGTTTGCAATTGAAAAATGCTTGGGACGCAGGAAGGAAAAGCAAACTCACGACAAGGCAAAGTCTTCCTCCTGGAAATAATGCATTCAACTTTAAGTTTTATATTATTTCTACTATCAAAAGAGCCATAAATTTTAGATTCCTCCCTCCTAACATAGGTGACATTTACTCACCATCAAGATTTTGTGATACATATATGTATATATACATGTATATATAAATGCATCACACATACATATATGTGAGCATATATGTACACACAGAACTGATCCCACTTTATAAAATAAATTCTGGTTGAAATATTTTTTGTTAAAAATAACAAACATGACTTGGAAACCCTGAATATATAAAGAAAGTTTTAGAGAGAAAGATTTCCTAATTTCTGCCTCAAAAGTAACTTCATACACATATCCCTTTAATTTTCAAGTGGCTTTCCAGTACTTAACAGTCTCCTCATATCCTTGACATTGCATGTTAATTTCACTGAAAAGAAATTTTTAAAAAGCATTTTTGACACAACACCGAGTATATGCTGTTTACCATTCTATGATTACCAAATTATATATGTTTTATTCCTCTGAAACCTAAACAGTTGATGTAGTCCTGAAATGACTAAATGCCCGAGGGCACTGTTAAACCCAAACCTGCCACTAACAATTGCTTCCATCAAAATGATGTCAGGAGGCATTTCCAGCCCTGTATCTCAGTGCAAGTCTCCTGTGTATTTAATTCTCTACAGCTGAAGAAAATGAAAGCCAAGTGCAATAAACTGATTACATGATGATTAATGCTGATTAATGAAGAATGACGACATTTTACATGCGGCATTCAGTAAATTCAAAATGTTGTTCAAAGGGATCTTTAAACAGTAGGCATGATAATTCATTACTTATGTCTCCATCACTAAGAGCTCGGATAATTGAGTAAGGCATGGAACAAAACACACACTTATTTAACCAGAAATTTAAGGTATAGTTACATTAGACACAAAGGCAATCATTCATTAAATGCAGCTTACATTTCCAGGAAAGTCCTTTTATAGACCCACCTTACATCCAAACATTAAAGATATTGTGTTGTTGGTACATGCTACTTTACAGTGGCATAGCATCGGAGAAAAACAATCCAAGTTTTTTATGCTAGGAGACATTTTTTCAGACCCTGTGCACTTCAATCGATCCGTGACTGAGATTCCAGAAAAATGCCTCTGTAAGCGCTGCTTGCTGCCTGTCTTTGACATTTAATCTAGGTCCATAGTGTTCAAAAATAAGCCTTTATATAAATAGGTTGAATCCTTCAGGAAAAATGTTGCTTCACGTTAGAAACCAGACCTTATAAAAAAAGCAAAGAAAAAATCCCGTGTCCATTTTTAAAATTTTTGAGTCAGCTTTAAATTTAATTACGTTAGCGCCAGCTTGAAGTGACAACTGTCTCACGGCCCAAAGTAACACTCAGATCCTCTCAGCCAGAAGCCCGCGTTCGATCCAAGGCAGCTCCACCTGCTGCAGTGCAAGGACTGCTATCTCCTCCATGAAAACAGAAGCAACTCCAGCAGAGCCAGGGCTCGGTGTGCGCCGCTCGCTTAGGGGAGGGGCGAGATGTTGCAGCAAGGGACTCGTTACACGGCCCGATGGAGAGCAACCCAACGCTTCCTGCAAGGTGCTTTCGCACTGCACCAGCGAGCATGTGAAAGCCCACTTGGAAATCAGCTGGGTGTAATTATAAAACCAGGGACGTTGTAAGCTTAACAGCAGGGAATTTGCTGATCTGCAATTCACACTGGCTTTTTCAAGGAAGTGTCAGCAGACCACAAAATGAATGGCTCTGGGATATTTAATCCTCATTTTCAAACATTAAAAATTCAAGGTTATTTGACACATCAAAAAAGAAAAAGGTCTTTAACTGCTGAGTAAAATTCCTAATGGTCTACCAAATGTAATAAAGAAACAGTACAGAAATACATGAATACTCTCCAACTTCAACACAATAAAATCAGAAACTGCTCTTTTTCCCCATTAGCACTATGAAATCACGAACAATCTGGACTATGCATCGACTTGATTATGAAGAGCTCTTGGCTTTTCAAACAACTGTACATGTGAACACTTAAAAGAGCCCAAGAAAAAAGCTTTTATCCTTAGAACTGAGGTAAATACAGTCGAAGTCTCCTTAGAATTTGTTGTTCTTTGTGTGCTAACAAACCTAAGATGCAAAAATTTTTAATGGGTTGTTTGGGGTTTGTTTTTTAATCAAGCCCTATAAGATTCAAACTTTATTTCCCTTTTACACGCCCAGGGGTCTCTGCAAGATTTCAATCTATTCATATATTTTAATAAATTGCATTACAGAAATTGATGAAATTGATCCAAAACATGCCCTCTTGCAATTACACTGCTCTTGTAGCATAAGCTAACTTGCCTTTGCAAAAAGCTTCAATAAAATAACATCAGCCATCATTTCTATTTTTTATTGCATTAAGCAGTATTATAAAGAACTCTCTTTAGGATGTAAGTGTTCACTTAATTTACACCTGTAGCAGCCTTTTGTCATCTCCCTTTTACTTTGTTTGGTTTACCTGATAAGCACCCCCTGAGGTAGCAAGTTTAGTGTAGTGTAAAATTGCATCCACGCTTCCAGCTCAGAGACTAGTAACTTCATGAATTATACTGAGACAGTATGTGCAGATTGATGAAACCAAAACTAAGGCAAGATGTCTGGAGAAAAAATGTGTAACTCAGCCCACAGTAAACCTCAAAATAAACTTCATTTGCATGAGGACCTTGTTGTTGGTAGACTCTCCAAGGATTACCGATGACAGTATTTCCATATTAATAAGCATAGTTTTCTTTTCACCATGTGCTGTGACCTACAATTTTTCACCAAATAGCCTTAGACATGATTTTCCACTGTAGATCATCTTCTGCATGTAAGTGCAGCAATATGGGCAGGACCAAAGGGAAAAATCTAACTCTGAATTTAATTGTCACAAAAAAAGAAACAAAGAGTGTAAAGAAACCAAAGGCGGACCCTCTTTGTCTAGCTAAGTTAGATTATGTTTTTGTTGCAAAAATATCCAAGGATAACCCTAAGTAGAAAGGCCTAAAACCCCTTTGTGTTCCTTCTGCTGGCTCGGGGTCCCAGTAAATGGACTGCTGACTGAAGAAACTGGGCAGAGCACCACTGAGCATGTACTCAAACACCACATGGGGAACACTTGCAAGGGGAGGGAACACAGGCACAGAGTGCTGTCTCTTGCCAAACATACCAATGTTCCTAGCCCACAAAACAACCTTTCCCATGCACTACAGATCGACAATCCATCTTACTTCCATACTTCTAATCGCATTGTAATAACATAATTTCTCACTGAAATAACACACAGCCAAATGCATGGCAATTTCATGACAACAAATAAAGTCAAAGAGCCAAAAGCAGTTCTTGAATGTTGCAGAAATAGCTTTTTGTGATGCAGAAAATATAAGCTCTAATGTGCCGTGGGCATAGAAGAATCAATAAGAGGAAGATACAGTCTACACATCCACAAAGGATTCCATCAGTAAGATACAATAAGGAAGAGAAAGCTTAAGTAACTTCAGGCAATTACATCCACATTGTTGATGAAGACCACATAAAACATCTGAATCTTTCAGCCATATATTTGCAGCTGTAGATAAATAAATTGGTTACACTGCAAAATCATCTTGACCTTCATACAAAGATGAAACTTTTTACACATTTGTCTGCCCACAATCTTAAAAATACAATGTTTAAACTTATAAAATTAAAATATATTCTTACAAATTTTGCTGACTAAATCCTAAGATTTAACTGTAATGGTTTCACTTGTTCAAAACAATTATTTGTGCCCAAAAGCTTTTAAAAAAAAAGTTGTTAAATTAAATATTTCTGAAATATGAACATATAGTATGTTCTCATATGGAGAAACATATGAAACAGAAGATTTCTAAGTCTACTTTTGAGTTCTATAGAAACATATCCACACTTAATTATTGCTCTGACTCAAACTGAAGGTTGAATTAACATTTCAAAACACAAAAAAATAATGTATTAACACAAAGACTAAGCCATTAATTAGAAGAATATGGCCTTAACTACCTATCACTTCTTATTGCCAATTCATTTGTCTGTATTTTGTATTATCTCATAAAAGCTCCTACAGTCAGAGTTCACCATTTTCATGTTTCCTCAAGTGTTAAGAGTGAAAATAACTGGTTTCATCCTTACAAAATCACTGCCTAAAATGAATTGTCTTTATTTCAGGTTTTGTTTGAATGTTTACTTGGCAATAACCCATCTTTATGTATGGCTCCCACATGCATAATAAAAAAACCCACATCATTATGATCTTCAATTAGTGAGCAGGACTAATTTTGTTGTCTTAATATAAGACAGCTCCCTGAGCATTAAGAATATTGGATAGAGAAAAACAAGAGCCATATAACATCAAAAAAACCACACTATGAGACTTTCATAGAAACTTAAATGCTTCAGTTCAGCACTTGCCAACTATTTTTGATGGAACACAAGTAGTACCAATTTCATTGATCCCTGTGTTCCAACTGTATCCTCAACACAACACAGGTTAGGAAACAGCAATCTCATAAGCAACAAGACCTGGAGCTCTTAATGAAATGAGTAGTGAAGGTGTAACTTGACAAATGTACCAACTGTTCAGACTGCCAAACCAAAGGGAAAAAGGCTTCATAATTCTCCAGCAGAGCATGTCCCTTAAGTACCACTGCAGGCACCTGTCAAGCTGGTGGGACACAAGCTTAGGTGTCCCTTCCCCAGAATCCTGAGCTGGTACACTTCTGGGATATGTAATACAATCCAATTGTTTCTAAAATGCACTTTTTATCATTGAAATTACTTAAATCTAAGAAACTTATTTTATCCTGTTTTCTGCATAACCGTAGTCTGTAAGGTCTTCAAAGAGTACACAGAATTCCAAAATTATAGAGTTCTGCAAAACAGCTTGGATGCTGGTTTAAGATTACTCCATATGAGCACAGAGCTCTAATGTAATGTCTGTAATGATTCCTTACTCAAGGAGTAGTAATTTTATAAGCAATTTCTGTAAGGCAAATGAAATTTGAACACTAGTTTGAGAACAGCTGATGTCTGGTGCAAACTGCATCCATCAGCACCCAGGAAGCTCGTGGGCTCTGCTCCTTGAAGGATCAGATGACCATCCAAGCCAATTTTGAGAGAGCAGCCAAAAAATGTACTACTTGTTCCTGCAGGCTCCTAAACTGCCACAAAATCATTTGCATCATTCTTTCAGGCAAAGAGGCTTCTAAACTCAAAACACTGTGAGCTGAAATTCCCCATCTGAAGGGCATCTTTAACAGGTCTCCATCATTTAGAAACATGTGAGCTTGGCAGGTAAACATGTTTGCAGGAGTTAAACCAGCAGCCACTACTGCACATCCAGTTCAGAATACTGATGTGTATATATCCTTTTTAAGAAGCTTAAAACCCTCATATAAAATTTTGCAGAATACACCTGTCTGTGTATTAAGTTTCCAAAACCCTGAAGAATATCACAGCCTCATTAACTTCAGAAGGAACGTGAAATGTTACTTTGGAAAGAGGAAGCTGACTAATAGTTGCCTTTTTTGTTTTTAAACTTGCCTTGCAATGGCATTTAAGCCCAGAATAGGTCCTATGAATAGAAACTTTTCAGTGGGTGTTTGTGATTTTTCTCCCAGTTTATTCCAAGTCTTAAATTGTTACACATAAGACAGATCTGGGACATCACTCCAATGAGGTCCTTCATAAGCCTTGATAAGTCAAGCCAAAACCAGACAAGACTGTCTCCCTCCCCAGCTGAGTGACCACCACTATGGGCATTTGTATAAGCTTGCTTTAGGAGTTTTTCAGTCCAAAAGAGAGGAGGAAAATATAATGCCATATTGGAGAAAGAACCCAGAAGTGTCTGCATTATCATGTCCTCTATATGCAAAAATAATCAGACTTCAAAATACGTGGTGACAGACTGAAGAGCGTTCAGAAGCAAAACTTCATGAAAAACAGACTTTCCTGACAATTACCACTGAATAGAGGTCCTACATATTCCAACTGTGATTTCAAATATATTTAGTCATATCATTCATCTGTCAGTTTCTGACTCTCAGTAATTCTAACACTACAGTTTAACTTCAGTCAAACAGACTGGAGGAATAGAGGTCTCTGAGGATATCAGTCATGTGCAAGTTTTTCAGAAGTAGGTAGCAAGCATAGAATAAACACCAAAAAATCCCCACCACAGGAAGGGGAAACAAGTGAGAGGGTAAGGCTACCTAAGCAACAAGAAGCAGAATTTATATAATGAGAAAAGGATTAAGAATATCAAAGGGGGGAACGTCTAGCAAAATCCTGTATGTTTGTATTAAAACAGAAGCATACCTTGACAGAAAGTTTCAGGTAGTCCTGTTTTCTAAGGCAGGCATGAAGCCATTGCATGTTTTGGAATTAAAAATTCCCTGCATGGAACATCTTCCTTTTCTTCTGATGTTTTGAAAGTATTTTAGCACTACTGGAGCATGCTTTACATCTTTAGTTTTCACACAAGTTCCTTAGAATGAGAGAGGTCACAGAATTGGCTAGTATGACTACTAAGAAAGCCAAAAGTCAATGTTATTTTTTCCTAGCTGGAAACCACCACAGTCAGGAGAACATCTTCAATACAGACTAAGAAATTACTGACAAGAAATGGTTCCTTTTGCAATACTTGAAGCTTGATCCAATGAAGACCTTGTACATGCAGCAGATAGGTGTCTATCTGACCTTCTGTTAAATTCACTGCAGACAATTATTTCATTACATTATTAACATCTCAATGAGAAAAAAAGACCCAAAAACATTATTGTATTTTCAATAGACTGTGATTAGAATAGAACTCAACCAGAAAATTCCTAAACCCAGAATATACTACATTGCTTCAAGCATATTTAACATGTCCAGAAACAGTCTGTGGTAGGTTGAGCCTGGATGACAGGTAAGCATCTAACCAGCCACTCACTCACTCCCAGAGGGATGAGGGAGAGAATCAGAAAGGCAAAAATCAAAAGGAGAAACGTCATAGGTCAAGACAAATAAGTGAAAGGGGAAACAATTAAAAAAAAACCAACCCAAAACCCATCCAACCACACATACAAGTAAGGCAAGCCAAGTCACTAACCACCAGCAGATCAATGGCCAACCTCAGCACAGCCACTTCCTGCTAAATTATTGCTGAGCAAGATACTAAAATATATGGAGCATCTTTTCAGTCAGTTTGGGTCAGAGGCTTCAGCTGTATCCCCTCACAACCTCTTGCCCACCCCCAGCCTACTTGCCAGGGCAGCAGAGTGAGAAAGTGAGAGGCCCTGACACCGTGCGAGTGCTACTCAGCAATAGCTCAAACACTGGCATCTTCATCAACAGTTTGTCACAAGCCAAAACACAGCACCATATGGGCTGCTGAGAAGAAAATTAACTCCATCCCAGCCAAACCTGCTACCAGTCTGACCTGAAAAGTCCTTTAGAATTAAAAACTATGAGATCTTTGCATTCCAAAAACACTACTGAAATCATTCTGAGTAAAAGTATGTGATTAATCTAAAGCTGCCTTTGATGTGTTGGTTCCATCTGTCCATACAGGAGAAAAAGAAGTATTGATACATAGCCCTAAATCTCAGAAAGATTTCTAGTGAACAACAGACAGTGAATCACAAAGATAAAACTGCTAAACTATAAAAGCCTTCCTGAAAGACCCAAAAGCTCTGCAGCCTTGTCTCATCCCTTCCCCACACCTTCAATGAAGATTTCACCCAGTCTGTGTGTGATGTGGATGAGCTTTAATCTTGAGTGGTAATTATCAGCCAAGCAAGGTTATATTCTCAAGGCTATACCCAGTGCAAAAGATTAAATGCAGCAGGGTGTGATTAGCTGGAACTTCTCCCCTTAGTGTCAAGACCAGGCTGGAGCAAGGATGTGATTTCACTCTGGATTGTTCCCCGTAGGGCCCAGGCTGACTAGGCTAAGCATAGCCTCCAAAACATGGTTTTCCTTCTGCACCTATTGGGCTTTAACAGAAAGCTAATTTGATTAAGACTATCATGCAGAACTGTTGGAGGAGGAGTGTGATGGGAGGAAAGAGGGACAACACCTTTGAGGTTTATTCCAGTATAGATAACATGTAAAGATCCTTCAGTTATTATAGAATTGCTCAGAATCTGATTCATCCCATCCTATCTGTTTGCATAAGCCCCTTCAGGGGAAGCAGTTTTCAGTAGTGGAATACTTTCTAAATAGTCCGTGCAAAGTAACCACAAAAAGTAGATCTGCTGCTGAATAATTCACAAAGAATTAATAAAGCATCTGTGCCTCCCCTGAAAAAATAAGGGCAGACTGGTAAAAAAACAAGTGAAAATGAGTGAGAGAAAATATATTAATAATACATGTCTTTTATCTGGTGAAGCCTCAAACTACTCCAGATTCATCTCAACTGCTGTTCATGCTTCTTAACACCACATCAAGAAGACACTGTAATTTGACATATTTGGTGCTACATCAAAGCAGCAGAGCAGAAAAGAGATGAGTCTAACAACCTCTCATAGCCAGGAGATGCAGAGCTTGCACAATACTAGTAACAGTGGGGGTTTTTCCCCCCCTGCAGACAGTGAGAAGGTTGTTCCCAGAGACAAATGCAACTCAGTCCTTCAGTCCTGCTGTTTTAAAAACAGTGAAAACTGATCATATCTCAATTATAAAATAATCTGCTGAAATCAGGACGGAATCTCGACAGCAGTGCTGTTCTCTGGATGCTCACATACTTGCCATTTCTGAATTCACAGAGGACTGTCATTAGGTTCTATAATAATTGTTATCAAAAAGACTTTTTCATACAACAAAGGTGGTACAATGCTTAAAGCAGTGATGCCAATGATTTATTTCTTACACCATTCTAATGAATCTAAACATTTCAAAAACCAGAGATGACACCTTCCTCTGAATGGGAAACAATTCATAATGCTACTTTTTGACTCCAATGGATAAAAGCATTTGCTGGCCTACAGTTGTAATTCACTGCAACTCCATCACTTTCCCCATCTTAAAATGCAAATGCTCTTACAGGCAAGGACAACGGTTGCCATCTCTATCCAATCCAGGGCTCAGGGTGATTTACACTTTGTTATTAACTGAGAACAGGTAAGGAAGGCTGTTACTGCCTGCAGGTCACTGACTCTACTGACACTTCCTGGGAAACTAAAAAGTAAAGCAGAGAGCTGAGGAGAAGCCATTAGCAGTTTAGGGTAACACTGACACTGCTAATAAGTTAGTATCACTTCTCTCCAGTTCTTAAAAATTATTTTTCAAAGTATTTCTGCTACTTTTAGCAGATTCATTCTCCGATGTAGTGCTCATTAATATGGTCACCAGTACAGTGACAGTTTCAGAACGTGTAAATAAGGATGAAATACCTTAATTACCAAAATGAAAAATAGAGTTGGGGGATGAAAGTTATTACTTCAAAAAATTGAAACCACAAATTACAACTGAATCACCACGACAGAACAGCTTAAGCAAGAAGTGTGGGGATTGTTACTTGATCAGAACTTGAGCTCCACAAAGGAATCTCAAGTCACATTTTCTTATAGCAGGTTGAATTATCTAAATGCTCATTAACATAAAATACTTATTCTTACAGTGAAAATTACTGTCAAATTAGAGCCAAACTTTGGTAAGAATTCAAGCAATGATGTATTAAATACTATATTATTACCAAGTGCCATTTTCCTGACCACAAGCAAACTTTCAAAATATTGATCCTGGACTCAATTCTACTTATCGACCTCAGAGCTCCTGCATATTAATACAGGTTTCTAAATCACAGCATTTCAGCAGAAATCTAGGGCAACAGCCCTGGCAGGCACCAGTCCTTAAAAAACACCAGCAGCTGTTGGCAAACTAATTGCACAACTGTTCAAAACAGAATATTTCTTCTTAGTTTGTTTTAGCAAGATGCTACAGAAAATAACACCCTACTTCAGCTTTGAAATTACTTCAGTTAGGACCCAAATACCTGAGTGAATGTGACAGCATGTTATAGCTAATGTAGGTCATTCTCCACTTCTTCCCCTCTGTTGCCCTTAAAACACCTAGAAAATAGAACCTCAACTAAAATTATAGAGGGGTTTTAAACCCAAGTGGAACAATACTACTAGCTTAGAAAAAAAGAAAGGTAAGCAGAAAGTATTACTTTTCTGTATAATTTTGAGAGAATCATAAATCTTGCCTAGTGGAAACATTTCTGATCATCTCATCTGATAAAAGCCACAAAAATAAAAAAATTATAGGGAATAACATCAAGGATAAAGATACTCAGCGGCTTCTATTTGAGAAGCTTAACTGACAAAGCTCTTCATCTTATAAAAAGCAAGCAGCTGAGTTGGGAATATGACATTCAATCTCTGAAAAGATGAATGGCATAGAAACGGCACATAAAAGGCAACTACTAACTATTTAAGACAACACAGGCATTAGCAGACAATTAAATTACCCAGCAGATGTTTGAAAGCAAAGAAAAGAAAGTACTGCAGAACTCATTGCCAAAAATATAAAATCAAAAAGGAACAAAGCAAATCAACAAACCAGGGTCTAAAAAATGTGTAATCACTATCTCAGGAGTGGGACAGCAACTGAGGTGGGCACTTGTCCTTCATGTACAATCATCAAAAAGAATCATTAGGGCTGCAAAAGACCTCAAAGTTCATCAGGTCCAACCATTAGCCATGTTCAGCACTAACCCATATCCCCAAATGCAACATCCACGTGCCTTTTGAACACTTAGAGGGATGGAGATTTCACCACTTCCCCAGGCTCTCTATTGCAGTGCCCAACTAACTGTCCTTTCAGTGAAGGATTTTTCCTAATGTTTAACCTAAGCCTCATCTTAAGAGGAATTACCAGTCATAGCTGGAAAGGATCCACAAAGCTTACCCACAAGTCCAGCTCCATTTCCAATGAGTACTTATACTCTGAAAAATTCAGTTTGCATCACCTACTACCAGAGCATCAGAGATTCAGATCAACTCAAGGCTTCCCCTGGGCATATTAACTATTGGTTAAAGAAAGGCTGATATAACAACAAACAGAAAGGGGAAAGGCAAAGGGAATGAAAACTACAAAAAACTTAATGCATTTGTGCACTGCAGTGTTGGGCAGCATCCAACAAAGCCATACAACACAGAATGCAGGCAAGAAAGTTTTCACATTCCTTGTGTGTTTATTTGATGCTGTAAGGGAAGTCATCAGAGACTTGAAGACACTTTCATAGCACTTGGATTGCTGAGGACACACAAGTTTCAGTTAAGAAAGGAAGAGATACAACCAATACTTGCCAGAGTTCTCAAAAGCCCTTTAAGACATTTCAGAAGAAAAGCAGAGATCACCAAAAGAAAAATGGTTTAGTGTCACCCATTCTCATATTACAGAAAATCATTAACTGGGCTAATGAAAGCTGGGATAATCCAATTTTAATGAAAATTACCATATGCATATATTTGTATGAGGGATGTGGACGAATATTAACTATATAAAGGAATTTCCAAAATAATACAGGAATATAGAAAAAAAATGTAATACGAACAAGATTTTACAGCTTCATGATCAGCAAGTCAACAAATGAACATCAGCTCTGTAACCTGTAGTTAACCCTTCATTTCTTTCTACCATTCAAAAGAACATCCTCACCTACTTCAAATGTCAGAGGGACAAGGAAGCTCTGCAGATTCTGGGCAGCAGATCCCGCAGTGCCCTGGGTGTGTGAAGCTGAGCAGAGCACACTGAACACAGCAGAGGGCAGCAGCTCTCCACTGCCGCTCGGCTGCATGTCCCTGCTGCCAGCAGCAGCCTTTAGAGGGAACAATGCAAACCCCTGAAGACGAGAGTATATTCCTGCTTCAGAAGTCCTTCTTTTACACAAGCACACTTCACTCTCTACAAACACAAGAGAAAAATCACTCTGGTATGCAAGCATCGGATCTGAACTGAAAACAAAACCAGAGAAGAAACAAGTTGGCTCTATCAGAAAGGTTTCATCTCCTTCGTTGCAGTCACAATCTGGTGCCCAAGTTGTTTCAATGTGCTGTTTATAAATTGCAGAACACTGGTGAGCCAATGCACAGAACCTAAATTTTATTTGAGTCCCTGAATGAACAGATGAAGACACATTTCAATTAGAGGTAGAAAAAGTAAAGGTTTCAGATTGCCAGTTAGCAGTCACTGAGTTGAAACAATCCTATTTTGAAATTAACTTTCCTGTTTACAGATATCAGATGTGTACTTTTCCAATCCCTGTGACAGCAGAGATACATGAGAATATGCTACAAATGGTGCTTAAAGGATTTGAGATGACTAAAAATCCTTCATTTTGGATCTAACCCAATCTGATGCTTTTTGTTCAAAATGCAAAGTGAGACAGATTTTTCTGCTAGGTCTCTCACACAATCTAAACACATAATAAACAACTTAATATGATCTTTAAAATCATCTAGCTACATCCTAATGAGCTTGTGTTATCTACATTATTGTTATAAAAGTCTTTTATTAACTAATTACTTTAGCAGCAAGGATCCTTTTGATTTCCAGCTTTAATTTATTTTGGCTTAATTCTTATTGTTCCCATTTCAGCATCATCTCATTTGAAAACTCACTACCATCTTTTAGAAACATATTCCCTAAGCCATCAAGACAAATTCTTCCAGCATTTTTTTCCCTGCCCCTCCTTCCCAGACAGCACTTCCCTCACCACTCCACTAGTACTTCCAGCTGTTCATGTGCAATTTGCAGTGGCCCTTATATAACACACTGTAAAACAGAACTTTTCCATCTCCTCAGAATAGCCTGATGGCCTCCAAAGAGTATTTCAATGAATCAAAATAAGATCAGGAACAGAGTTATAAAGACCTTGCAGCTTCTAGCCCAACTAGAGACTTCTTTCCAGTCACCTGAATCATAGCTTCTGGCCTAAAACCAGCTGTGTACAACAGATCCTGTAAACGACCTACTAAGAAGTTAAGAAATCAAGAATTTGATCAATTTTTCACCATACAAGTGACATTTATTGCCAGGAAATTTTCTACAAACAGTTTTCAAGATGCATTTATTCAAAAAAGATCACTAAGTTAACTACATATTCTCTCGCCATTTCCTTAGCCTGAAGAAAGATGAAACCCAGCAGGTAAGAAAGATTTCATGTAACAAATAGTTCTCCTTTTGCCTTCTTGAGTAACTGTTATTATAAAATTTAATTACAAATTGCAGCAGAAAGGTGGTTTGCTTGGGGATTCTTTTTAAAATCAACTGCAACAGCATCATCACTTCAAACTGCAGAATTATTAAAATTACTTAAATTTCTTCTTCAAGTCTGAAGTTATTTTGAGGAGAACTGTACCTGAATTAACTAACTAAAGCTAAAGCAACCAAAGCAGTAGATTTTTTCAGACTCAGTCATGTGATATATACTTGCATTTTACCACATATGAATGGCTTAGGTTTTGGAGGTTTTTTTTCCCAAGTAGAAAAACAGCAGACTGAAGAATCAAGACAGAAGTCTCCTTCTAGGTAAAACACATACAAAAACATATACTACAAGTCAAATGTGTACAATTTTGAATTACTACATATTTTCAAAGAAATAATGAGCATACAAAAGCGAAAGGCCATCTTTTAATTACAGGAGAAAGATGGACCAAGTTCATCATTATAACACTCTATCTACAGAGTGTTATCTAAGTCCAAGAGCCTTATAAGAATGCAAGAAATGACTCTTCCATTCTGGATTCAGTGCTACCACTTTTGGCCAACTCACCACCCCAGCAGCTGGAAAGAAAGAGGAGTCTTTGGAGTTTGCTTAAAAGAAAAGCTCTGGAGCTCGAGGTGCAAGATGTGCAAGTGGTGTGTCACCTACACAATGTGCAAATCACTCCTCAGCAGTGGTGTTTTCCCCAGGTAATCAAGGCACCCCAAATGCAGGTGGCTAAATGCAACTAACACACAATTTTTCCAACAGGCAAGAAATAACAGCCAGAGAAGTGAGAATTCTCTGCAGTGGTTCTCCATCTCAATGGCACATCTGAGAGAGCTGTGAATGAAGGCTGGCACAGGCAGCCCCACCAAGGCAGGAGCAAAAATGTCCTCAACCAATCTTATTTGTGGCACAAGTAAAGTCACTGTTAGAGCACAAAGACTGAAAGAAGGAAGTAATTATTGTTCTAATGTTTTCATAGCTCACAGGGTAGGGAATCATTCATCCAGGCAATATGGGTTTGTCACTAAAACCCCCTAAGGCCTGTTCATTCTTTGTTGGGCATTTAGATGAATTCAGAAAATGCTGATGATTCCTGCCCACACTGACCTTTAAGACAGCAGCTCTCAGTTATATTTTAAGTATGCATTGGAATTTCATCAAAGAATGTCCTTCTCTCCTCCAAACTAAGATATGGCAGCATACGGTCATCAAAGAAACATATCTTATAAACACACAAACCTAACAAGGTTGAATATCCCTTAAATACTGATGTTCTCCACCTGAATATGTTTTCAAAGTTTTTTGGGGGTTTTTTTGGTTTGTTTTTTTTTTGGTCTGGTAAATACCAGTCCTAGGAATGAGATTCAAGTAATGTTATTCCCACTTATGAAAGTATGAGTAATACCCCTGACAAAACATCAGACTATGATTAAGCCTCAAATAAAGTGCAAAAACACCCCTCATATTAACAAAGCCCTGGTGCAATGCACTGCATTGACAAAAGAAGTGATCAAGCACAGTGCTGGCTGGCTAGTAAAACAAATCTGACTAGCAGCATACCAGATAATCAGCCAGTGAGCTCAGCCATCCTGAAATCTCACTTCAAATAAGCAAGGAAGCCTTTTGGGGTTTTTGCCATCAAGAAATCTAAGCTAGCTCTATCTACTGAAGGAATCGTGTTGGAGACCATATGCCCAACTATGAACAACCCTACATTTATTCACCCACTGTTTTCTCCCACTGTTTTCATTACAACAGGAAACTATGCCAAAGCTGTTCACTCAGAGGGTCCAGTTCCATGAGCAGCAGCCAAACTGAGCAAACAGTTTGATTCTGCTGCAGAGAATCACTCCTCACCTTCTCCTTCCTGAAGTGTTGAGCTGTTAAGTCTCACCATTTTACCTGCCTTTCCACAGGCATCTGAATCACTTCAACTGCTCAACAGTTAACAACTCTCCATCCCAGCAGCTATCTTCCAATTGGTCTAGTGCTTGTTTGACTTTTCCATGAGCTGTTTGCACTCAGTAGCCAGCAGAAAAGCATAGAGTTCTAGCAGGTTCCTAGCAGGTGAGCAGTGAACAAAATGGGGTTAGAAGCATTCTCAGCAGCACCAGCTGGGTTTCACAGTCACTCATGCAGCCATAGATTGAATTCTTTTCCCGAAGTAAACAAGGTCAGCAAAGCAAAAGTGATCAAGACTGAATGCTTCACCACTCTGCTGCCACTAATACCTAGAAAATTACTCAGGTTATGATCATCAGCTCCTCTGAAATAAATCCACACAGTTCCAGGCAGGCAAATGGATTTACCAAGATGCTTTGAAGGGGTCTTACTTGTAGGACTGATTTCAGAAAGTTATTCTCCTTTTTTACTACTGTTTTCAGCATCTCCAGTCTGAACATGTTCCACACCATGTTCTCAGAGTCAGTCCAACTCCCTGGTGCAATAACCAAATATAAGCCATTTGTCATTTATTTCTAGTATTAATTAGCAGCTTTTTCATTTAAAGCAGAAGGAGAAATAAGTACAAACACACACAATAACACAAGAGCTTCATGTAAAATTCATCAACTTCATATAAACACCTCGGGTGCCTGATATCCAGTTTCTTGGAGCAAACAAACTCCAACAAATACCAACATCACTGATGCCAGCATGACTAACTACACAATCCTATTAACTTCTGTATCTATTAACCCTGTCTGCTTGCAGATATTAGAGAGAGCACGCAAACACAAGTAAACAAAGATTCACTTGGAAGATGCTCTGTATAAAAAGCAAACAGCACAGATTTATACCTTTGGTCTGTATTCTATGTACATTTTGATGAGACTAGATAATTCACCTAAGGGAAAGCCAAAGAATACTACAGAGCAAGTGCCTCTGGCTCAGGAAGTTCTTGAGTCTTGAACTGCTGTTGGTTGGGAGAATACCAAATAACATGTTAACAGAAAGAGAACTCTGAAATCCAGAGAACTCCCTTAGAAGTTAAATGCAGACAGTTTATTATATCCTTGTAATCCATACACAGTAAGAACGTGAACTTCTACTAATGATTTGCCTTAAGTTAGTCAAAATTTTCTCCTATTTCCTCATGCAGCATTTCAGATTTTGCATATCAGGTCCCTTCATCATTTCCTTCACCATCACTCTCTGCCACCTGCATAACTCTTGATGTCATCAGTAAACTCCTTGAAACATACTCGTCTTCAAAACTCTGAGAAACCACTTTCAATTCCATCCATAGAATCCAAAACATAGTATTTTTTAATTTCTTTAGCTACAACCTCTAGAACCACCAGCAATCTGTTGTTGCACTGGGTTTCTCTATTTGCCCTGTAGATATCAGAAGCATGACCCTCTGCCTAAGTTCAAAACCTCAAACTTTTTATAGAGCTGTTCAAAACCACAAATACAGGCAGCTGGGACATCGTTTATCCTGGCATGACCACCAGGTCAGTATTATCAGCATGTATTCCTCACCGATTTGGTCAAATACCCTTTAAACCCAATGTGGCAAACTTTCCTCACACCCTTGGTCTTCTATTCCATATGAAAGCTGGCCAATCCTTTAGATTGCAGACAACCATCCTCGATTTTGACACCTCCCAACTATCTAGTAGGCAGCTGTTTCTCTGTCATTGCATTATACATCAAGCTTACATGCAAGAGCAGTATCACTCATCTGCAGATGCTGCCAACATTAGAGTTGCACCATTTTTTCCCTTCCCAAAGCTTTTATGACTGATTCTGCACCCTTTTCTTCAACACTGTAACCAGATGACATAGCAAAGGCAAATGATTTACTATTAGTATTATTCAGCTGGCTCACCAGGTAACTATGATTTATCCAATCAAATATGTTTGGAAAGCAATTTGCTTTTTATTGAGGACATGGAATATTGGCAAAATGAAGTCCTTGGCCAAAACCCATTATGACACATCATTCACATATGCCAATTTGGCAGAGCTGTTGTGTACTATTAAGTACTAAAAGTATTTCTTAAGCTTTCAGTGTAAAAATTGCCCATATAACTCATTTACATCTCATCAACAATTTTAAACTCAAAATTCTGCATTTTGCTCCTCCACTTAAGAAAACAAATTCATTTGGGCCCACCAAGTAATTTCTCCATCAAGTTTATAGATAAAAGCTTAGCTTTTCGCTGTTCCTGTTTTCACACAATTGCCTCTCACATTTTATTTCCTACCAACATTGAGGTTTTCAGGTTTTATGCACACAGTACATAATACTGTGTGCATAAAACCTGAATAATACAGAAGGTTAAAACTTGCATTGCAACCTCTATGTTTCTTCAAACACTTGTTAGAGCTGGAATATAGGAGCAAGTGCAGTGGAAAACCATCAGGATGGTCACTTGGCTGAAGCACAATGAAGAAAGGTTCAGGAACTGGGCTTGCTCAGCCAGAGAAAGGCCCTGGACAGAGCTGATATCAGCCTTGTCATGTATAAGAAGAGACACTAAGAAAACAAAACTGGGCCCTTGTTCACAGCAGGAAAACAAAACCAAATCAAAGCCCTCAGTGACGTGGTCTAAATTGATGCTACCCCTCCTTTAAGCAGTTGGTTGGACAAGATCACTTTCAGTGAAAATTCAATTGTGTACAAATCATTTAAGCTGAGGCAAATTCCAAAACCTCACTATAACAACAATGGGACTCTGAACTACAGTGAAAGGAACAGCCTAGTGAGGAAAGCTGCAGGAATCACACAAACTCAGTGTCACCTTCCCCACCTGAGCCATGCCAGCTGTAACTGTGCTCCTGTGCTCAGGCTCCTTGCAGCCACGTATGAGCTCAGACCCACAATTTATGAGGTCTCATGGCTTAAGTTTTACAACTTAGGAAAAAACCCTTCACCTTTCTTCCCTAGTAACAGGTTGATGCATTATACATTTCTCCTGTCCTGAAATACTGGAGTTTGGTTACTGTCAGAAACAAAGACTGCACCACATTGATACTGCTCTAGAGCAGTCCAAGCAGGATGCTTCTTAGGATTTTGAAATAAAAATGGTACAAAACAACTGTTGTTTCACACTTGTCAGGCCAAATATATTATTTAAAGCTATTCTAGATCATTGTCATTTTAAATTCAACTCCTTTACTGGAAGTATACTATGGAACAAAGTTAAGAATGACTGCTAAAAATTGTTTTTTCTGGAAGAATCAACGACTTTTCATATTCTGTATTTTTAAGTGCCATGAACTCATTTAAAACTGTGACTTAAATAAAAATCATTACTGTAAGCTCAGCCCACGTGCCTGCTCTTAATAGTATCCATGGTTGCAGTGATGCAAATTGGCCTACCTACATCAAACCAATGTGCCCACATAGAAAGGAAAAAATACTGTATTAATCAGTATTCTTTGCACTAGATTTGGGCAAAGTAAACCGGTTAGAACCTTTGAAGACAGGACAGAAATTAGTTCAATGACCTGTTCACCTGTTGTGACTAGATCTGAACTAAGCAAAACAGGAATACCAAAGATCAAATAACAAAAGACTTCTGAAATCCACTAGAAAATTCATCTCACTGGCCAAATTCTTCTCCAGTCAGAAAAGAGTAACAATGAATTGTTTCAAATATGCCTGCACTCAAGGTAGAGAAAGGGGGAAGCATTTAACATTTTTCCTAATCCTATCATACATTACATTAATGCTGATTTCAAAATTGCCTTACTTACATGCACTGATTTTTCTTGAGATGTGAAATATAGGTTTATGCACAAAACCAAGGAATGTACTTTTCATCAGACTACGACTTTCAAGTAATTAGATACACACAGGTAGACAGGGAAGCACACAATTCTTTTCTAAGCCCCACTGTAAATAAAGAGCTTTAGTTGAAGCTACAAGGTAGTACAGCAGCATTTAGTAAAATGAGGCCAAAAGCTCACCAGAAGCAGGCAGGAAGGATGAAGTGCTGATAACTCCAGGTGGAAATGGACCATCACTCTAACCCATGTAAGAGTTAGAGTGTGCCCAGAGCTGATCTCTCCCTCTCCTGTGCAACATTTCTGTGAGCAGTCTTACTTTCTTAGCAGCACAGTGCTAGGCTAATCATACTAATAAACAACTCTTTTTTTCCACAGAATGTTTTCTGTTGGCTCAACTTTCCATATAAATTGTCTTTCTGCCCCTTAGACAAGCAGATACGTGAAGGTGAATAAATGCACAAAATGAAACTAAAGATATGCATTTTAGTTATAAAAATGAGAACTCTGCCTCTTTTAAAATAAGTACAGTAAAATTAAGGTACATATCAATATAACTGAAATGAAGCAATCAATATCCAATCCCAATCTCACTGTACAAAAGTGAATATTCTAAAATAAATAAAGCTGAAATGCCTCAAATTAATATCACTCAAACATTATTTAAAAGGGTATATTTAACTTCCAAAAGAACTGTGACAGTTCAAACACCAGAAAGACTCCATTCTAGTGAGAGACAAGATAATTTCATTCATTCCAGTCAGCCTTTGCCTCCTTGTGTCAAAAAAACCCAGAAAGCATCTTTCCTTTTGTAAAAGCTATCATTAAATTCACCTAATATTCTTAAAGATGTTTAATTTTATTCTACTTCTAGAGAAGGAGAAGCTTGTATAAGCAAGTTTTATGGTTTCAAATTATCCAGAAGAATGCTAGAAGTTAAATCAGTCTGTCAAAAAAAATTTAACTAGCAACTGTCTCAACATCCAGGGAAAGGGGAGCAATACAGAACAATTTTACTACTTGAAGAAAAATAAAAGCCTCCAAAAAACCGAACTCACCAAGTCCATATTTCACAAGCCAATACTAATATATTATGCTTATGCATCAGATTTTATCTTTAGCAGTTACAAGTGGACTGCATTAAAAACAAACTTACATAAAACTTTATCCTAGCACAGAAGTAATGACACTAAGTTATCTGGGTGTCTTCACCTCAAAGCAGCAAGATGTCAAAATAATAAAGCACCTTGAAATATATCCATCCCTAACACGACTTGCCAGATTCATCTTCTCTTTGATGATTATTTTAAACATGTCCTGATAAAGGTTATGTAAAACATCATTTGAAATTTCTTATTCTGGAATAAAAAGCAAACTACTATTTTATCACATTTAAAGAGAGTGATTTTTTACAAAACAGTGCCTTACTGCAGAATGAGAGGGAAAAAAAAATCATTCTACTACACTTTTCAATATGTGCATAATTAGCTCTTCAAAGCATTAACATCTATGATTGTTCTTAGCAACAACTACAGAATTTATTTTGACGATCTGTGCAGTTTAAAGTTTAAAAAAGATCAACACTAGAAAACCATCAAGGCATTTTCATCACAGGCAGTAAAATCTGGAAGAAAGATTCAATAAGAACTTCCGAGATTGTCGGCATTAATCAAAAGCTTTATCGTCTTACCTTTGTTGTTACAATGCATAAGCAATCCATCGTTTCAGCATAGCAGGTATATGTCCAAACATTTAAAAGGTTTATTTTCAGTCACAGCTAAACACCATCTCAACAGAATGAGAAAAAGCACACTTATTTAATAGTCAAAACAGTTGAGTGAGTGCCAGGTTTCCCTTTGGATTCATTCAGAGGTAGAAACACCGTGGAGAAAAAGCAGCAGGCTAAAATTCAAATGCTTTAAGTTTCATGAAAAATTCTTAACCTATTTTGGTTATCTATATCTGAAAAACTTAAATGTATCCTTACAAATATTCTCCAAAAGATGTCAAATCCTCTTCCATACCAGTTAAGTACCTCTCCGTATTCTATTTCATATACTCCTCTGTCAGGATTACCTAACACATGAGCATCACAGGGAATCATTTGATGAAATGCAATACAAAATTATTTTACAGCAAAAAATCTCAATTCAGCTTTTCTTAGCTGGCTAGAATTTCTAAAATGAAGCGTTTGTTCAAAAATAGTTTTGGTTGCAAACAAGTATTTCTCCTCTAACGTCATTTCAGCATTTGCAGACTGCAAAATAACTGATTTCCTAAGCAGTAATGAATGGAATATTCCATGTAGATCAGGGAGAGGAGAAAGTGGCAAGGAAAGAGTAATGCATATTGCAAGAGAAATGCTATTTTGAGCCTTGAATTAACCTAGAATTTCATTTCCTTTTGTAAGGCTGTAATGCGGTGACAAGGCAAACTTTGAATGTGCAGGCATTGTCTTCTCAGCCTAATTAGCACAGCTGGGAAAAGTCTAATTTTTGGGCACAAACAACCTCCTGTGTACTGTGAAACACTAACCTGACAGTTATTGGTAAGAACCTTTTTACATTAATTTCCCACAAGAGGCATTGAAAGCAGCTTGTAAACTCAGTTCCCACTATCTCGTCCTGTTAGGTCCCCCACTAACACCTTTGCTGCAAACACAATGAAGTACATCAAAAAGACTCTATGAGTAATTTCAAGCTATTAAATCTCATCTGTATCATTTTGTTTTTGCCCCAAGGTGTACAACTGACTGTATTTTGCACCAAAACAACTCCAGAATATACTGTGTATCTAGAGCACTCCCTCTAAACTTTCTGCAACTTTGCTCCCAGCTCTTCCATATGTACTGGGAGAAATGATGATGTGTGAGGGCTGCTGGGGTGGGAAGGGGGTATATAAGGAAACTAATCTTTCCAAAATCACATATTTTATTTTATGGGCAGGTGATATCTTTACAGGACAAACATGAATGGAATTTTAAAATTAATCTTACACCATTCAACCACTAAGATGATGATTTTTACCTTGTATGTCTATGACAAGCTAGAGATAGTTTTCATTTTTACACTGTCTATAAAATATGTGAAGAATTTCTGCTGTGACCACCTAGGTGAAGTTCTCGCTGCTGCAAAGCATCAGTGGGAAAAATATGCATCTTTCAGACTGTTGAAACTGGCTGAACCCAGACAGAAGGCTAAAAGTTCTAACTTCAAAAAACAAAAAAGAACAAATTAGGCTGATGAAACATTCCTGTGTCAGAAAAGAGAGGGAGGGATTATCTTCACAGCTGAATGCACACGAGGTATCTCAAAGAAATTCTTGAATTTCCCAAGTACTCTTTTAGGACGACTATAACATTTGGAGAAATTAACAAAGTGCAAGTACCTAAAAGTTTTTCTTAACTAAGGAAATGCATTTTTAGGTAACATTTTGGCACATGTCCAGCATCTAGGCCAGACACATCTTCAATGACTAATACAAGATATGCAGTCAGCCCAAATGTCTATTTCTTGCACAAACAGCTCCAGGAACACCAATAGCACATGGAAACTTGGCTTGTCCCTCATGCTCTATCCTGAAGGGCAAAGATTAACAATCCTGCTCACCACTGAAATTTCTCTCAGCCACCTTGGTACAAGATTAAGCTTCTGCAGATTAATCCTGGCTACAATTAGCTTATGTCAAGAATCAATCACTTTTGTTCTCAATTTTTTTTTTTGTTCCATTGCCTTCTTTGGGATACTTTTAGAACTAAGGGTCATTATCATATCATTTTTCTCCTCTCCCACTTGGCACCCAAGAGCCATTAGTCGTATCATAGCAAGCATGCAATGAACTTCCCTCAAACTCTGATGCAGACTGAGATGTAGAAAAGACCAATCCAGGGAGGTGAGGAAAAAGCATTTCTTTGCCCAGGATTTATGATCAAGCTGCTCACCATGAACAGGCACTCTAAACACTTCAGAGCAGACAGAAAGTCATCTCACAACAAGTGTGTTTGAAATGTAGTACCACATGCACTGCACCAATCAGAGCAGGATGCACAACCAAGGTACATTAGAGCCCTTCACCAAGCTCTGCACCACTATGATGGATTAAAAGTCCTTCTGGTAACTGTACATGCTTCTCTCAAGACCCATCTTCAGCTAACAATGTACACACAGAGGGGAAAAAACCCATACCAATAGACCAAAAGATTTTGTGGCAAACACCAATACACGTTTTCATAAATATAGTGTACAGAGAGATAAGTACTCAAAGATAAAAAAAGTGTTTCCTAACCCAAAAGCAGTTTCTGCAAACTTATCACTGGAAATACTGTATATAGAAGAAATAAATGTTCAAAATATATTGACCAATGCTCAAACATTCAGGAAGCTTAGCATTTTCATATTCTTGAAAACAAATCATAAAACTCCTTGAATGAGCAAGTATGTGTAAATTTTGGAGATGACAAGAAAGTTTTTCAAAGTGAGATATAGGTAAAAAATCCAGAAGTAAAACTACTGTAATTAAACAATTTCATAAAATAACTTAGAACCTTCCTTCCTCTATATTGTATTGTCAGAAGGAACAGAAAGATATTAAAGAACACAACAAAACCTGAATCATAATCATGAAATGCATGAAGTCATCCTTTCATGCACGGAAGAGTAAGACACTTTCACATAGTCCTGTTAGTCATTCAAATAACTATCATTCTATTGAATTTGTGAGAAACATTGTGATTTTTTCAATGTAATTCGTTCTTATTAAAAATAAATCTTTCTGTCCTGTCAGCTCCAAGTGATCTCAGTAACAACCAGTAACAACTATTCTGTACAGCTTGGCCAGAAGGCAAAAATGCATTTCCATTCACCACTATTCAAGGCATTAATATTAAAAGAAAACAGATGATTCTGACACAAAGGTAACAGATGGGTTTCTCTTTCCTTGAATTACTTTTGAACTCTTTCAGGTTATGCTTGGCAGTCACTTTTTGTACCTTCATAGGCTTTTTCTTTTTCCAGTGTGGCAGATTCTATCTACAAAGCCACCAGTTAACTAAATAAAGGAAAAGTCACGCACAGATAAACTACGCATAGATATAAATCATGCAAATGAAAACAATGTTTTGGAAAAATACTGATTTTGCAGATAAATAATTTCTTCATCTATCCACAAATCTAAAAGTGCATGTGGTTATTTAAATGCTAATTTGCTCTTGGATTCTATGAGAAAAGCCACACACCACAGAGCTGTCACAGGTGTAACCAGAGAAGCAGGCTCAGCTCAGCCTCACAGGGGAATGTCAAATGCCCAACCTCAGCATATTTGAGGAGACATATCAAAGACTCAGTAAAGATCAAGCACTATCATATCTGCAAGCATTTTCTCAGGTACTTTAGTAAAGAAAGCACTAAAAGTGTAAGATGTCATAATTTATACAGCTACCTTTGAATCTGGCTGCAAGATGTAATTATTACAAGTTTATATAAAACAATAAGATTTTTAAGTGAATTTGTGAGTTGTCTATTTACTTCTAAATTGAGAAATTTGGAAATAGCAGGGTTTTATTGCTTGTGTATACATCCTGAACTGAGCATCGGGATTTCATTTATTTGCCTTTGAATTCACTTTAACCAGAAGCCTGCCCCTGAAAGACTTTTTCAGCTTTGGTTCAAGATTTACATTCTTTTCCTTGTACAAACAGCCTGCATTTCAAGTACTGAAGGCAAAATACATAGCAAGCCAAATACCATTTCCTGACTGTAAAGTTAACACAGAGAAAGCAATGAAGCTCCTGAGCAACACAGGACTGTTCTAGCAGCTGGAATAGAACAAGTACATTGTGTGCAGAGAAGGAGTTGATATAAATAATGGGCAATGCATACATACAGATACAGGATAAAGGACCAGTGAAGTGACAAGGAGCACCACAATCAGACATAGCATATCATCAAGATAACCAGTACTGAATCTCTATAAATATTAAGGCAAAGAAGGCATTTGAACATAGTACAACATGTCAGGGATTTTCACTGGAACAGTTTGTTAATACAACAGGTAAGAATGACTTTGTAAAATGAAGGTGAAGATAATGAAGCTAAAATTCAGAAACAGAAAAACAGAACCAAGCATCTTGCACTTTAATAATGTACTCTACATATGCAGGTATCTCCTCACAAGACTTCCACTAAGATCCTGATTAACTGCTTGAGATACCATTCCATTCTGAATACAAACTGGTACTGATTAAACACAGATTTTTTCACTGCACTAGGAACCAAACATCCAAAATTCTTTCCTCCAGACGACATCAGTTTATCTTATTAAGAAGATATACAAACTATCACAATTTTAAAAAGGTTATGAAGATATTACTGGTTGCTTTGTAAACAAAGACAATTCCCATATTGTAGGTGAAAATGAGGCTAGTTTAACTTAATCCCTTTTCAAAATATTCATGTTGACAGATATTGAGCAAAGCAAACTCAAGCCTGCAGCAGGCCTTAACAGCAAAGGAGGTGAACAGGAGTTCCATTAACAGAAACACAGCCAGTAGTAACATATAACTGTGATTTCCCTTTGCTTGACACTTCAAGTAGGGCATCTGGAACACTGCATTCCATTTTGGGGCCTCAATACAAGGATTTTGATAATCTGGAGCAAGTTCTGCAGAGGGTCATTAAGATAGTGAGAGGGTTTTCGGAAGCCCTGACCCTTAAAGAGAGGATGAGGGTAGAGGGCTTGTTTAAGATTGGATAAAGAGTTCAGAACCTAAAAGCAGCCCTCCAGTTCCTGCATTGGGGTTAGCCAGAAGACAAAGCCAGGTCCATGTTGCATGATGGAAAAACCCTAGAAACTACAAATAAATTAAAACAGAAATTTCAATCAAAAACAGGGTGAAGTTTTTCCACCATGAGGATAGTCAAGCATTGGAACTGACTGACCAGAAAAGTTTTGCATTTCCTGTTCTTGAGATTTTCAAGACTTAGCTGGTCAAAATCCTTCACACCTCATAGGTGATACTGAACTATTTTCTGATTGCAAGAAGTTTAGGGAGTTTCCTTTCCGCTCTGCCTTGGCATCAAATTTTAGCTGAAATTGCAGACATATCAGCTGTTTCCTTACTTTCTTTTTTGCTTTCTTTGTATGAAAAAAGAATTTGGCAAAAGGCCCTACAAGAGTGTAAGCTGGTCAGTCTCTACATGCCACACACTAAACACATAGGCATGTGCAGATAGATGGGAAAACCACAGATCAGACCAAAGTCCTTCAGACACCATTACCCACTAAACACAAAGGTGTTCTCATCCAACAGTAAGAGACTCCAGATTGAGTTCCATGTCCTAAAGCAAAAAAAAAATCCTTTGTGACATTGTTCAGTGGGGTTTTTTCCAACATCTAAAATTAACTTTTAAATTCAAGCTAAACAGCAAACAACTTCTCTGGTTTAAAACAATTAAAATACTAATAAAATCCTACATATTTAAAGATAAAAAAGAATGCCACAAGGCTATTTCCACAGCAATACACTACTCAATTAGGTCAGAGATTTCTTGCAGTGATTTCTCTGTGTATTTGTCAAGCAGCAAGTGTCCCACCTACAGATGGCACCACAGATCGCAGCAAGCGGCTCCCGGGGCCGCTCCCGCCGGCTCTGCTCTCACACAGCGCCCAGACCCCGTTCCACATTTGCTCCCTCTGCCAGGCACTCTTGAGCTCCGTATTTAATGTACACGAGGAAAGGGATGAACCATTCGTCCTTTTCAGATTGCATACATTTGGTTTTTTAAACTAGTTCCTAGTAGTGAAAGGATTAACATTCCTTTCCTGCTTTATCACTGTCTTGAATCACTCGCTTTTTAGTGGTTTCCCCCCCATCATTTTGTACTAGAAATTGAAATAAATAAAACTGTTAAATAACGTTCCAAGAAATATAGAGCATGGAAAAGAAAACAGATTGCTGTGAGCAGGAAAACTTGCAAACTGTAGCTCTGACTTTCTCTAATACACAGCCTATGGGGATTTCAAACTCCAGTCTTTGAATTCAGGAGCAGGAAGCAAAAAACAGAAGTAGGCTACGTGCCGTGAGAAGTCCTCAGGCAACCTAAGCTTGTATACCACTATTCTATGTATATACACAAGCACACATTGCTAAAAAGTCATTCCCAAAGTCAGCTGTGTAGAAAGTTCTTGTAATTCAATCCTTAATCTCTTTAGGGGGGCATTATATTCCCACTCTTAAGCACCTCTCACATATACCATCGAAGTGTCAGCTGGAAGAATATTCATTTGGCCCACAGTAACTACAGCAAAAAAATATCAGCAAGGTAAAAGAAACAGGGTTGAAATACATTATTTCAAAGGCTAACAATGTGCAAGCAAGAAAAAAGCCACTCCATTCATGTCACCTGTGGGCTCACCAGCCTGGCAAGACACAGAATAGAGTTAAAAGAATCTCAAAGTGCATGCAACCTGCTTGTGTCTGGTTAATGAACTAACACTGAACTGGACAGCAGCCTCAAAAGTGAGAATTTATTTTTAAAAAGCTAGCTATGAACAAAATCACATATACTAAGCCCAAGTCCCCCCCAGTCTCTAGTAAATTTCAGCAAGCAAAACAAATTGCTTGATTAAACATATGTTGTACTGGAATTATTATGCCCTTGGGTTTATTAAAACCAAATATAAAATTATTTTTTTTAATATCCTCAGTAGCCAAAAAAAACATTACTGAAACCAAAATGCATTAAGTATTAAATAATGATAATATGTATATTGCACATAGCAAGTATGTGCAATAAAAACTGTGAATACATGAGAATTTCTCCTTGTAATTTTAAATTAATTTTTAAATATTGAGGGAAAAGTATTGCCTAGCAGGTATATTAAAAAAAAAAAAAAAACAGTCACTGAAGAAGAAAGAATTAAGGTGGATTGAAACGTACATATGTTTATGTAACAATTCTCATATTTATTTGAAAGCTAAACTAAGAAATTCAGATATATTAGAAAAACAAACATGAAACCAACACCAAACTACCATCTTTCAAATTTGTTCACCTTCCAACTTAACACGGAAACAGTATCCTAACTAATGAAATACAAGGTAACATTTACTGTAAGTGACAGAGACTGGGAGAAAAGCTTGCTTTCAGTTTCACATGAACTGGGATCAACACCAGTATATGCAGCTATGTTTTTAAATACTGGAAGCAAATCTAAAACCTGACCTTCATATACTGCAGGTCAAACACCTGTGATTTTCACATTATACTCAAGACAAAAAATATGAAGGAAGACAGGCAACTTTGTAATAAATGTTCAAGTTCAGGCCACTTGGAAAAATAACAAAATAATCCCCACCATATCAGGCTCTGTTAGGGAACAGCAGCACGACCAGACTGTACTGGAGCAGAGAACAGACATCTCTGGTGAGCTTTCCCAAATCAGGCAATTCCTCCTTTCAGTGCATTAGTGACCTTGCCATGATAACGTGCCTGCTGCCATTGGTGCAGTGTCAAGGACAAGGCCTTGTGTTCCTGGCAGTTCAATTGCACACGAGAAAAAAACCTAAAGATGCAACTTTGTTGCTGTTAAGTTACACCTTCATCTACAACATAGACAGATCCAAGGACAACACTACACTTGTACAGGGCTGGAAACAATTTCTGCAGGGGGCTGGGAGTGAATAATCACAAAGCCTGGACTTAACATCGCACACTGTTCCTCACTTCAGATCTCCCTTTCTCCTGCAGGGGTTCACAAAACATCCTACAGTGGCAACACCATAAAACAAATCTCATAGCAACAAATACGTGCTTCAAGCCCAGTCTGCTAGTATTTGGAGTATATTTACTAATAACAAAATTAGTAGGGACATAAATTCTCGATTCCATTACACTGTTCCTAGGTGTGTTATAGGGATGAAAAAACCACTCCAAAACATTTAAGCCCTTTAAGACCACTATGCTGCCTCAAAAGACCTTCAATAAGGGAGACTGGCCATGTACTGTGCTATTCTGGTGCTCAGAAAAATATTTTAAATGCTTTTTTAAGTCTATTTCCATAGTGTAAGTCTAGCACAACTTGTATAAAAGCAAAATATTATTTTTTTCATATTCAGTCCTTCAGCTGATGTCTCCCCGTGCTCCTCCTGAGCTCTACAATCATTTCATGAAAATGGATCAGCAAAGCACACTGCCTCCAGTTACTGAGAAATCCACACACTTTTCCCAGTGCTGTCAGTTCCCAGGGCACACTTCAAACTAGGTTCACCTCTCTGGGGGCAAATAATAGCTCTAATGCAAAAATATTCAAGCAACATTTTAAGCTTAAACTGAGCAGGGAGATTGTTTTAGTGAAAAATGTACATCAGAGTGCACTTTCCTGATCAGTTTTCTCACCACTCACCAGTGACAACTGGCTGCATATAGTTTTCAAAAACAAGTCCTTCCAGAACACAGATGAAGAAGTAACAGAGAACTTCTTATGACCAGACTGAAAAGGTTACTAATCAGAAAGACACAGCCTCAGATTTCCCAAATAATTAATGAAGTAATGATTCAAGAGTCACAAGTATGGATGAGTATAAGCATACTAAAGCTGTCAGCGAGGTTCCAAAATCAAAGCATAAATCCAACTTAATGGTCACTTAATGGTACATTTGACAAACGAGTTTATAAATTTTTGACTAAGCAAAATGCATACATGTTATTAAACATTTCAATAATTAAATCCCATATGACTATTGATCTTAATAATGTACATATTCTTAGAAAATTAATATTTTATAAAATAAAGGAAACTTCGAGAACAATGTTGAACTAACAGTCTCAACAAGAAAATAAGACAGATTTCTATATCATACCTCTACACTGGGGCTAAGGCTGCTCGGCAATGTTTCTGATGTCACTGTTGTGCTTGGAAGGCTGGAGAAGTCCCAGGTATTCACAGGCTGTATTGGTTCAGATGGCTGAGAGTGATCAATGCATTTTGGATTGTCCAATAAGGTCACTTCATAAAATTCTTGAATATCTAAACATGTAAAAAAATTGTTGTTAGGCTTGATAGTTACTCTAACATTCTGATTTTAACTACATCTTCCTCTTGCAAAACAAATGAGATATGGCTTCATCTGTCATGAGTAAACTCGTAGGGATCACCACAATCACATGAACCTCCCCCAGTGCACACACAGCTCACTCTGTCCCCACTCTGGGCATCTGCCACCAACCCCAGGAGCACAGGCTGCAGCAGGAACAGCAGAAGCACATGAAATGACTGCAGTGGAATAGTGGAAGGGATGGGTGTCTATGTTTCAAGCTCTTTTAAGCCCAATTTCAACTAATGTAGCCTTTGGTTAGCTGAAATCCACTGTTCAAGGGCAATATTAGAAGGTCTATTTTGTACATGTTTCAATTAAATGACCACAGGAACAGAAGTATACTGATGAAATCAGCAAGAGAGAGAGAGGCTGCAAGATAGGGAAGGGAAAATTGATTAGGATAAGTCATCCTCTGCTTTTTCAGTCTAAGTGCCAGAAATAGGATGAAACTTAACAGTATGAATTACCAGCCATAGTTATGAACTAATTAACAGCTTTCTCTATAGCCCTTTCAGCTGGAAACTTCTGGGAAACAAAAATTTGGCTGTATTACCTTACTTATTGACATCCTACTCCATGAAGCATCAATAAAAATTACACACTATAAAGAAGGACCAAAGGTGCTCCTATGAAGTATAGGTGTATTGAACTTGCTCCCACAACTGCAATCACATCCATAAACACACACATTAAAAAAAAAAAAAATCAGAAAAGGTACAGGCTAAGGGAAGGGCAAGAAGTTGTCCTGTAAAGCTTTTATCTCTTATTCAAAGTAAAAATCTGCTAAACAGATTTGCAAACTCTTGATTTTTAATCACACCAACTTCATAGAAGATAAACATACAAGCACAGTAAGCCAAAGGAAATAAGACCCAGCCATGAGTAAAGAGTCTAAGCCACAGTTTTGTAGCTTTCCAGCAACAGCCCAGAGTCAGCAACAGTGGCACAATAACCAATTCCTTTATAGAGCCACCCCACAAAAGAAAGACTACACAACTAAAAGTTGCAACTACTGTTGCTGGCACTCCAGCCTTACGTGCTCTTACAGACTTTGCACTTCTGCTCTCTACCAGCTCAGAAAACTGAAATTCTCAAATTCCATTTGTATCTTTCCTCTGAGCAAGAGTCAAATTCCTACCAACAGCTTACATTAATTTTTAAAGTTATACTTGCTCTTAGTGCAGCTGATTGGAAGAAAGAGCAGCGAGGGTTGCAGAAGACGTTAAGTGACCTAGATATACAGGAGCAAAGCAGCCTAAGAGATACAAATTGCCTTTAAATCTATCTTTCACATTAGCTCCCTCAGTTGCAAATTTGTCTTGTAGCTGCATTAACATCAATACATCAATCAAGCACACCCAGTAAAGATTTTTTCCCCCCCTGACAGAGAGTACTTTGTGTATTAAAATAGGCAGTGGTTTAAGTTGATTCTATAGCTGCAATCCACAGCAACCAAGCCAGGAAGATCACTACATTATTTATGGGAAGGGGTTATTTGTGCAACTGTTTTGCAACAGAAATCTAGGACACTGATTTTCAATTCTGCTACTATTCTTTTAAGTCCTGCCAGTGGAGGTAGCCATTTATTCCTCGTGCACAGCTCTCATTTCAAAAAGCACAGCATTTCCCATACCTCACCTCCACTTCTCCATAGAGAACACCACAACAGACTTCCTACTGAAAGATGGCAAGACATAATATGCACCACTTAATGAGGGATTAGTTTATGTTTTCCCTGGAGTTGCTCCAAATCCACAAAGTTTCTAGAAACTTGGTGTCTATATGATATTATCTACCTTCTAAAAATAAGTTTCCATTTTTACTGCTCAGAATGCAAGCATTAAGTATGTACAAGTATAGGCAAGCCACCTATGAACCCTGAACACATTAGGTCCACAAGAATAAAACCTGACAGTTACACTCTATAAAGCCTAGACTATATTAAATTAAACCTAAAAATTCCTTCCTATTGTCTACAGCTACATATCAGCTCACAAAAATATTTCAACACACTTGAATATGTACTGAACACACGGTGATGATGTGAGAATGCATTAGCTATGGTAAGTTCTAACGTTTTTCTGATTATTACAAATAGCAGGTAGTAAAATACTAAGTTTTTATTGTATTTATGGTCAGATTCCTGCTTCAAGCTAGGATGTGTTATTTTTATATTACAGCATTTTTCTCCTATATTAATTCCAAGAGAGATGATATCTCAAACTAAGTTACAAAAAACTGATTCAAACCAGGTATCGCACAACACTAAAAGGAAACACAGATGGGGAACATTTAGAAACTAGAGGAGAACATTAAAAGAACAGCTGAAACTTGAAAAATAGGAGCCCACAGTTTTAGGAATCCAAAGTGACAAAAAGTGATGAATGGTAGGCAACAGAGAAAACCATCCTGGAATTTGGTCTGCCTACAAGTAAAACTACATGAAATATCCAAATCAAAAGTATGTTTGACAGCACAAAGAATAAAAGCCTACACAAAGCAAGTGACAGACCACCAGTTCTGCAATGGAGGACTCCTACATGAAAGAAAATTATATATCTTAGCCTATTAGTAGTGTGAAAAGTTAAGGAATGGTGACAAACTGGGTTTTTTATTCTAAAAGAAATTTGCTGGTGTATTGCTCACCCCTTCTCATATTCTCCACTCATCTTCGTTTTGTTCTTTGAACAGGCTTGTTCACCAGTAACATGATACACCAGAAGTTAAAACTGCTCACTTTTAAAGCAAACAAGAGTTATCTGCCAAATACAAACTGAAACCCAAATCCACTTTACAAGGGAGATCCAGCTTCACTAAAAACCACAACACAGTAATTAAAAGAACAGCATAACTGCAAAACCAAATTTTTTTCTAAAGTATATTTGAGGGCACTTCAAGAGACTACATCAATTCTGTCTAAAGAATCTGCCTCCAAGGATAAGGATTCCAACCAGCAACATGACAGCTCTCTAAGATCTATTTCTTCCCTGCTCCTTAGAAATCAAACATAAGCCCTCTGCTTATCGTTTGTACAGGTATTTGCAGTGTCTGCTACTTTTTGCTATATATTCAGTGGGGAGTACTTGTAACCAGGATAATTTAAGATCAGTGCAAGTTCTAAAAAATCTCATTGTGTTCACTTATGCATGAACCTTTTGATAACTAACTTTGCAAGTGAAAGACAGGATGCCTGTAACAGCATTTTCTTAAGGGAATGGTGTAACCCTACATACAAGGCATTGCTGATAACAGGCCATGGGCCTTGTGTTAAGGGAATAACCAGGCCTCTGCACTCGTCCTGGCCTGCCCAGAGCTCTGTTTTAGCTTGTCCAACTCTACCACCAACTATCTAAAGACCAGATAGTTGGTGACTCATCTAACTTGCATGGCTTTTACTTAGCTTCAGACAACTGTGTGAGCTAACACCTAGTTCTATAAATATTTTTATATATAACACACAAATATTTGTTACATATGCTTCATAAATAGTATACATAAATATATGTGACATCATTCAGGGTTACATCACACAATTGTCCAAAGCTAACTAAAAGCTGTACATAAATACAAGTACACATGCACACACCCAGACTGAATGTACAAATTCACACTTGTGTGTGTAACAGCTAACAGATATCAATGAAAAGGTTTAGATTGGAAATGATGAAAAATTTCTTCTCTGAAAGGGCTGTCAAGCATTGGAACAGGAAATATCCAGGAGAATGTTAGAGTCCCAAGAGGTGTTCAAAAGACTTGTAGGTGCAGTGCTTAGGGATATGGTTTAATGTAGACTTGGCAGTGCTGTGTTAAAGGTTGGACTCAATGATCATAAAGGTCCTTTGCACCTTAAATGATTCTGTGGTTTATTCTTTTTTAATTGAAAGCATTCCTCTAATGATCACAGTAACCAACTGGTTTTGGGCTTTGCATTTTTACAGTTTAAGTAACTTGACCATTTGTGGGTTATAGATGTTTTTTCTTAAATAAATGCCAGGAAATTCCACACAAGCTTAGCATTTCATGAACTTAAACAGTAACACATTTACTACAACAGACTGCTTTGGACACTGTCCATGTAAACCAGTGAACTGTTGTCCTTACATCATACACTACACAAAGGTATAAACTGCTACCAAATCATATGTGAATTTAACAATCCTATTTCTGTATGCTGTATTAATCGTATCCCCATCTGAAGATTCTCAGCTTTGCATATGAACAAGAATTAATTTAGGAAGCTCATGTTTTTCTGTTTGTTCATTCTTCTATAAAATCTAAATTCATGTTTTGCACTCTAAAATGCAAAGGGGGAGGGTTTATCTGCTAGCAATTCTAATGCAGCCCAGGAGACTATTCACCACCTTTGCCCTAAGGCACACTTATAGTTCATGGTAACTTTTTGTCATCAGGACTCCCACATCCCTTCTGGCAGCACTGCTTTCCACCTGGGTGACACACAGTACATATTGGTACGTAGTATTGTTCCTACCCAGGGGCTGGACTCTGCATTTCCACTTGTTGAACTCCATGAGGTTCCTGTCTGCCCATTTCCTCAGCTTGTCAAGGTCCTTCTGCATGGCAGCAGGGCCAGGATTTACATGCTTCAGCTACTCAGTAAATCCTGCACTCAGCAGGTGCTCCTTTTCTGATACATCTTCAACAGCAGAACAAACCAATTTCAGACAAAGCCAGCAAAACACTAGATAACTTTGCCTTACCATACAGACTTTACCACACTAAGTTTTTCAATACCAGCTTTGTTCAGGAGAACGTCCCAAAGCCACTGCCCTCCCTCAGGCTTGCAACCAAGGAGCTTTTGAATTCCATTAGAAACTGACCTATTTCAGTTTAGTCCATGTAAGCAATTCCTTTGTCATCTCTCAGTGGTCTGCCTCTTCTCAGACATCTGTCCATCTAAATGGAGCACATGCAAATGCCTGGTTTTGTTTATGATGTTACCCATATTTGAAAAAACAGGTTTGTTAAGACCTTGACTACCTGTGTGTTGTCCAGGAAAAGGTGCCATCCCATTATAAATGAAATGCTTTTCTAAATCAAGGTAGGGAGGGAAAGACAGCTTTATTTCTTAGGGCTTCCTGCCAAAGCACCCAAAGCACTTGAAAACTTAAGTCTTAAAACTACTAGAATGAAAACAAAGGTCAACATGCTATTTCAGTTCAGAGCAATTTGAGATAAATGGTATCTGCCAAATTCTTAACAGCCCAACATAACGAATATATAGACAAAACAGAGTCATGATCACTGTCAGAACAGGCAAGAGAGTCTGCCAATACTACAGACTTTCATTCTTCAGTCATAAAGCAACTCCCACTAACTCCAAGGAAGGCTCAATCATGCATGCTTACTTCATCTGCTATGTCAGGCTAAGAATATCCATTTAATACAAGTAAAGAACAGCTTGAAAAGTGCATAATTAGTTATCAACAAAAAAAATACAAGGACCAAGAAAAGCTTCATGTCCACTTACCAAGCCAATGCCCATAGTTAAGTAAGCATTCTCTTTGTGTATTTAATGGTTGTGCTGTCATGGTGTGTGTCTGATCAAAAATAAATGTTTGTATTTGTACTATGAGAAGTGAAAAACAGCCTCATCACAAACTCTGTAAAGCCCCTTTCAGGGTTGGCTGTTTGGGGATCTATTTCTTCTTTAAAACTGCTGCACACAATCAAGACTTCTTAAAAATTTAAGGAGCAACTCGTGGTGCAGCTTTCTCACTACACACTCTGCTCCACAAAATCCTTTGCCACAAGCTGCAGCATCCAGCTACTGATCCCCAGCTTCAGTAACTGTGTCTAGCCTTTGAACATCCTTTCTGCATACACTTCTTTGCTCACCTCAGATTCCAGGAGATGTTATTTTCCACTTCTCACTTCCAGTTCTCATTAACTGATGCTTAATCTAATTGTTTACTTTTATTCCTCTAGCTGCTTTTTACACTCACACAAATGCAATTCCTTACCAGCCTGAACACTTACACTTTCCAAACTACTCATTCATACTTTCCTCTTTGCTTATTAATCCCTCCTTCATCATATCTTCACAGAATCAATTAGGTTGGTAAAAAGAACTCTGAGATTGAGTCCAGTCTATGACCTGACACCACCACGTCAACTATACCACGTGTCACATCCATTCTTTCCTTAAAAACTGCTTCACATTGTCTCGATCCAATTTTCCTTCAGAAACCCACAGTGTTTTCTATGTCCAGAATTAAGGTAGGAAAAACTGACACACAGATGAAAATTGACAGAATATTCTGCTGCCCAAACTTTCTGATTTAATATTGCTTCATGCACACCTAGTCATCAGCCTAAAAAAAAAAACACCAATAAGTATCCAAACTAAAAATGAACTCCCAGCTATCCATCCTCCCCAAATATCTCAACACCAGTTGCAAACCAGCAGCCAATACAACAAGGTAATTTTTTCTTAAAGGGATGCATTTACTACTGTTTTCAGTGGCAACAAAAACCTCACTATTAAGCCTTATTTGTAGTATGTCTCCCCTAGAAAATGTGAGTATATAGGACTGATGATGTTTCTCACCAGACAAATGTATTCAAAAACTCCCAACTAGTTTTGGGTTGAGTTCACTCAAGCCTCCAAGCTGAGCTTCCATACAGGTGCATAGCTTTGCTCAGATGAGACAGCCCAGGCATTGGTTTCTTCTACCTACAGCAAGCTCAGGCTCCAAGGTAATTATGTGGCAGTGGTGGCAACACAAGGCTGGGTGTGCCACAGAGCAGCATCTCCTCCAGCACTAACACTTGTGTGCCTCCTGCAGCCAAAATTTTAACACAAGTTTCTGAAAACCACCTAAAGCTGAAGTGCTTTTACAATTTGCTCACACACCCTCCTTGCTGCTCCTCTGTCTTAGGCTGACTTTTTTATTTCAAGCCAAAGTAAGTCAGCTGTTTTGAGGGCATGGCTGGGAAGATACTCACACATCACAAGATTCCTATAAAAGCTTTACCAAAGAGCTCTAGAGCCTCCCCTAACTTGGGGAAAGAACACGAAGCTAAGGAGGTTATTCTAGTGTCAGCCCTACACCTTCTGCAGTCTCTTAACAATCTTGCAAATTTGGCCTAGTTATAATTCAGGAAACCATCTGTGCCAGGAGACTCCTAGTCAGCTGCTACAGTTCAGTTTCTTTGAAGATTCCTTCCCCCTGCACCAAAACAAGCTCCTTCTCCAAAATACAGGCAAAGCAGATGCACGGGGGGCACATGGAATTCCAGCTGCAGAGCTGAATGAGATGTTCTGCCCTTGCTGCTAGGACCACCATGGAAGCAGGACTAAGATCAGGACAAATATCCTCTCAGGCTTTCCCCCTCCCTCTACACTGCAGCCAGCACTGAAGGAAATGATGAGGGAGATTAGGAGCAAATCCAGGAACACAGACAGAAGCATGGGAGGAGGTAGGCAGCACACCTAGGGAAAAGAGGGGAAAGAACATGGGAAATAAAGCAAGGACAGGCCAGAGGGCAAACGTTCCCAGAACCTGGAAACTACATCAATTATTCAAATTTTCTACTGTCTTTTCAGCCCCTAGATGAACAGCAGATTTATTGACAAGTGTTTTTTTGTCAGCAGACCCTTTCAATGGTAACCCTGGGAAGAGAATACTGCAATTGATATATTCTACAGGGCAGCTATTCAACACTGAATACACAGTCAGTGAAATACCACAAGGATAAACTTTTGCCACAATACTATTTATCTGCATACCAGTAGCTACTCAACTTACTACTTACTTGCTATTTTAGGCTACCAAAAGCAGCACCTAATCCCAAAAATTCAATACATTGCCCTGTCACACACACACACACATGCAGTACAGGGTGGAAAAAACTTTTAAAAGCAAGCTAGCTATCAAACTGTACTACATACAAAATAGTAAGTAATTCTTAAAAAAAAAAAAAGAAAAAGAAAAAAAGAGGAGCAATGAGACCATTTTGCTTGTTATTACTTTCCTTGAAGAGTAAGACATGAAGTTCTTCCAAAGACTGGGACATTCAGAAAAACTGCACAGCAGAAACATACTAACAATGACTGAAATAACATTCCAGTCATCTGGACACCAACTAAAATATTTATCCTCCCTCCAGCTGGATGAAAGTAATCAAGAACTTAACCTTTATAAACACAGCCCTAAGTCAAATTTCTGTAAAACTGACCGACTTCTGTGTATTCAAAGGAGACCAAAGCAAGAATAACCACAGTATAAGCCTTAGAAAACTTGTCCAGAAGTAGATGAACACCTCAAAGTTGCAAGGATTATATTGCATGGAGGCTTCAGCCTCAAATATGAGTAAAGATGTTGTATCACAGAAGCTGCATTTTTTTATTCAAAATTTCCTAGCAGTGGATGTTTAGTGCTAGGAAGAGCCAGCACATAAGCACAATTTTCAAGACAGGTCTTCATACAAAACTACTCTAAGTGAAACAAATAAGAATTCTTACTCAATAACATTCAACACATTGAACCTTCCCTAGACAGATTTGCCATTTTATACTAAAAAGCCTGTATATGCACAGCTACAAGATCAGATAGATAGATAGATAAATAGATAGATAAAAAACCACCTTACTTTAGCCAAGAAGGGTAGCACAGCCAACGGCATTACCAGCATATGTAGAGACTCTCCCAGAATTCCCTTTTTCTGGCACCAGTGCACATGGAGTTAGTTCTTGTCAGGAAAATGAATGCTTCTGAAGTAGCAAACTACCTTATGTCTCAAGCTATAGCTGTAATATTTTTAATTTTAGAAGTCTATTTTAATATGGTAAGCCTCAACATAACACCCATTAAGATGAAAGCAGATCTTAATTAAACAAAAATATTATGTGTATAAACAGAAGTCTGCTTCATATGTTTTTGTGTCAGAAGTGTTACTTTTGCATGCAAGTGTTTTTCTTCCTGTATTTTCAAAAAGATAAATATATCTGTACCTTTTCAAGAACCTGTAGCTTCAGAAAAAGTATAAGAATATCTAAGCTGAGAACAGAACTCACCTGCAGAATAATTATCTCACTATTTGAAGATAAATATCAAATATCTTACCAAACTGAAATAAGTCTATCCCATGGTTCTACAAATGGGTATTTTCCTTTGGTCTCTTCATAACTTGGCTCACCAATGAACAGAATACTGGGAACAAGCTGTTTTAACTGAAAACAAAAAATCAACTAGAAAATATGCCACACATTTTTGAGCCTATACTAAAGGAAATTGACTTAAAACTGACACAATTCTCAAGTTGATTTTAATTACAGGCCCTTGGTATTCATTTAATTAAAGTTCTAGACATTATTGCACATAGCTGGTTGAAGCAATGGAAAATACCACATTATGGAAGACAGAAAATACAAAAATGGGCTTTTTCAGAGACTGTTTTAAGGAGGTCACATGTGGTTACAACTTTTGTTACAGATTCAAAGTTCTTACAGTTACATCACTTAAAATGTTACACTTGCAATGTCGATCCGGTGACACTGGCTGTTCACACTGCCTGGTTGCTGGTCTAATTCAAACCATTTAAAGCCATAATTCAAGAACAAGGTCAAGCTTGTGCATTGCTGAACTAGAATTTTATCGAGAGGACTAAAAGGAGAGGATAACATAAAAAAGGCTCAAATGAAAAATCAATATTACTTATTCTTCAATATCCAAAAGGACATTACAAAAAAACACCCTTTCAATTTCTAAAACTTTTTAGTTCTAAAACCTTTTAATATCTAAAAACATGAAACACTGTTAAAATCTGTAGTTTTCAAGAATATTTTTTCCTCCATTATAAACTCAAAGATGTATTTCTCTGCATAATGCACAGAAAGAAAAGCTTGAAATAATGCTTGAAAGAAAAGCATTTGATTGCCAAGTCAAAAATTGTACTAAAAAAGATATATGAAGTTGACAGCAGATCCTGACTACAACTTTCACAAGCCTACCTACTATGGGCAAACAAGTCTTGGATATAGTTCAGTAACTTGGCAGAAAAAGCAGAAAATAAATGGATGAAGTTTGGGGAGGATTTTTTTAGTGTTGTTCTATTAAAAAAAAAGAAAGCACCCAAACCAAAAACTAAGAGTAGAACACTTTCTGGAAGAAGAATCTGTAAGAGCAGTAACTTGGTACAGTTGAGCCTGAAACTTGCTGTCAGAACAGCACTGGCTATTTTAGTTGGGAGCACATCACAGCTTCTATAAAATGCACACTTCTAATTCATCCATAAAGCAGTGGCCAACAGAGAATTCCAGGTAAGTCTAACCCCCAGCACAGCTGAACACTCATCCAGCCTGCTCCCAGATCTTCATGGAAATAAGACAAGCAGGAGCCAGCTCAAGGCCTGCCCAGCACTGCAGCCATGCTCCAGATCACATCTTGCCAGGGAGTGTCCCCACTCTTTACCCCCATTCACACCATAAAAGAAGGTGCTTCAGGAAAACACCTGCCAGGAACAAGAACTCCCCTGACATTTGCACAGAAAGCAGCAGGTTAAAGGAGAAAGACCCAAGTTGACAGCACAAATTGCTTGGCAAGTGGCAGCGTTCTGCCAGATGGTTTGGGAACATATGTATGCAGTCTAATAAACCTTCACACAGGGACCCAGGAAATGCAAAGTTTATGCAACATGCCCAAGAAGCACCTGCTGTGCATGCACAGATGAACTGAACTCAACAAGAACTAGGGTCCTGTGGTTGCAGTGTGCAGCTTCTTACAAGTCCAGAAAACAGGTCACACAGCCCACCCAGGCAACAAGCCATTCCTCCTTTCTGCTCTTGCAGAACAAACCAGCAGACATGAGGCTGCCTGCTCCTTCAAGTCCACTACTACTATTAGGTGTAGAGTAATAAACAATGAAGATTCATATGTGGATATAAGAAGAAACTACATCTTGCAGTTTGAATAGCAAAGGCTAACAGATAATCTTTAAAATGAAGGGAAGAAATCAGAGTACTGCATGGGCCCTGTAGAGTTTTAAAATAAAAACTCACACATACACACAGAACAAAAAAAATGGCAGTCAGCATTGAAGTTGTCTGGGTGGAAAAGTGCTGCTACTGTACATTAAATATTTGACACAAGACTTCAACATTCTGATCTGCAAAGAGTGAAGCCATTCACACGTGTCCCACAAGGATTATGTTCAGCTTTTCATCATGGAGTTGATCAGCATCAACTGTGTAGTGAAGAGAAATGCAGAGTTCCCAGAAGGAAAAGTCTTTTAAGTGACCTATTTTCACAACTACCCTTCATGAAGTTACATGTTAAAAAACAAGCACAACTACTGCCTTCTGAAAATCTACACAATAATAAATAAATGCTCCAGAAGAAAGCATTCAGCAGCAATGCATGTTTATGTTTTGCCAGTCCCCGTGCTTTCAGCACAACAGAGGTTCAAAGCAGCTGCAGCCCTGTGAAGGAAGATGTGCAGCCTAGCACAGGAACCACGTAGTAAGTGCAGTAACAAACACAGCTACAATGTTTGCCATTAGCCCCATTCGGACACTGGTTACTATTAAAAGACAAGGATACAGAGCAAATTTTATTCTTGAGGGTAAACTAACATTAGCTGTCACAAAGATAGTGACAATCATTCAAGAAGAAACAACTTCTCACTGTTTCTCTGCAGAAGTTTCCAAATAAAGACAGGGTTCTGCAAGTTCTATTTATGCTCAGGGGTTTTTTTCCAAACAGACCGTCAGGAAATTCAAAATTACATGCAAGTGCTTCTAAGATCTTATGGGAACATATCAAGTCAAGCACTATAAGGACTTTAAACTGAGATTTAATAGTGCTTTCACTATACTTCAATATGCAACAAAGGAGAAGAGATGACTGTAGTACTCCCTGAAGCATTAGAGGTTTCTTCTCATTTACTTTAGGTTAAATCTGCACTTCAGTCATACACTTTCTGATGATTTTAGAGACTCTTCAACAGGAATTGCCTGATTCCTTATACTAAAAACATTTCAAGTCACTCACTAACCTGTTACATACAGACAGAAAAAAAACCCCACCCTCCTTAGAAATTTAGCAGGTGAACAAAGATGCACGGAGAAACAATCTAAAGAAATCTAGGACAACGTGTCACAATTTAAAAACTATTCCACAGTTTTAAGCAGTTTGGACCAGTTAAAATCCTCAAATAAACAAAGTACGTGTAACAAGTGAACTGTTGATCTGTAACAACACGTGTGTTACTATGCAAAACAAAAACACAACGACAAGGAGCACATGGCTTCTAACTTACGGGTAAAACACCTTTTGCTCTTAACACCACAAGTGACAGCACCAGCAAGAACCGCCCGGCTTGCGCACAAACCGAAAGAAGCCAGCCTTTACCTATCAAAGCCTGGAAGAGGTTACTTTGGAAGATGCTGATGACACGCTCGATGGAGTTCCGCAGCTGCCGGTCCTCCGCCTGGCTCAGCTTGGAGCGGTATTCCTCCAGGAGGCGCAGGGCTCGCTGGGTATCTGCAAGCGGACACCAGACACTCGGCTGACCGGGGCGCACCGGGCAGGAGCACCGGCGATGCAACAAGCCCCGGCGGCCGGGACCGCCCCGGCCCGGGCGCCGCGGCTCCTTTGTTCGCAGCCGGGAGAGCGCGGGCGGGACGGTGCCCTCGGCGCGCCCGCACCGCCCGCAGCCCCGCGGCTCCCGCCGGCCGCCCCCCCGCCCGTCCCGCCGCGGGGCGGCTGTCAGCCGGCGGCTCCGGGCGCGGCGCTCACCGCTCACCTTGCTTCCTGACGGGCATGGCGCCCCGCGCCCCGGCCCGGGGCTGCCCCGGGGCTCCGCCGCGGGCTCGGACCGCGCCGCGGGGCGGCGCCCCCTGCCGGCCGGGCGCGGGGGGGCGGCGGCCGCCCCGCCGGTCGGACCGGCCCCGCCGCCCGGCGAGCGAGCGGCTCCGCGCGGGGCTCCCGCCGGCGCCGCCGCGCCGCCTCGGCGCTACGCGCGGCGAGCCGGGCCGGGCGGCGCCGCGCCGGGCCGGGCGGGACAGCGCGGTGCAGGCGGCGCGGCGGACCGGGGCCGGGCCGGACGGGGCTGGGGCGCTCCCGCCGCCTCCCGCCCGCACTGCTCGGAAATTCCAAACTTTCCAGCCAAAATGGCGGCCTGGAGGCTGGGGGAGCGCGCCCCCCCCACGTGACCGGGCCCGGCGGGCGCCCAATCAGGGCCCGGCGCGGGGCCGGTACCTTGGCGGCGGGGGGAGGAGGCAGGTGAGCGCTCCCCGCCTTAAAGGGGCCGCCCCGCCCCGCCCCGCGCGCCCGGCCGCGCCCCCGGCCCCACAGCGGCACCCTCACGGGTACCGGGACGGCAGCGGGAGCGCCATGGGGACCGGCCCCCCGGAACCCGCCCACAGCCGCTCGCCGCCGCCGTCCCCGGCGCGGCGCTGGCAGTGCCGGTGCGGGCTGAGGGAGGGCGGGACAGTGCAGGTGTGCGCCCGTACCTGCGGGCTCGCCCGTCCCCGTTCCACGGCCGCAGTTTGCGGGCAGCACGCAGCGAATGAGCGCGATGGTGCTGTGGGAGCGGCGGGCACGGAGCGGGTCCCGCCAGGAAGGCACTCAGGCAGAGCCGTGCCCGGAGCCGCGCCACGGCCGGGCCGGGGACGGGCGGGGGACAAAGACACGGGCAGAGCTCGCCGGCCTCCGCTGTGAGGAACACACGGAGCACCCACCTGTTGCTGGGGTTTTTCCCCTCAGTCATCCTGGTGAAGACCAGGATGAGGAGGAAGGACTCGAAGAAAGATAAAGAAATCACTTTACTGCAGTTAACAGGGGACATAAGGTCAGCGTAAGGACATCATGAAAGCATGAAAAGCCTTGCTTCCAGGGAAGTTTAGAAATGGGCTGTGTAGGCTGACATCGGGCACTGGTCAGAATCATGTTACTTTCTCAAAACTGACATGGAAATGGTAAGGAGTTACCTTTAAAGGCAAAACAGCTTGCTTTTTTGCAAGATAACAAAGAGGTAACAGGGCATAGAAATGGGTGCCTTGGACAGAAACGTGAGCTAAATGGTCTTTGCAGCATATTCTATATACCTATTAAAAGGAAATGTATATTAAAGCTGGTGGATGTAGGGGAAACTGTTGTTCTAAGAGAGGATATTAACTTACCTCTCAATCAGATGGACAGTCAACCAGAGCCTCTGATCTGATACACTTCAAACCCTGTATGTATACACGTATGAGAGGCAGAAAGAGACTTGAAAGTTCAAGGCAAATACTGCTGATGTGATTTTTATTTTTTTTTTTTTAATCCAAGCTCACATTTCCATTTACACTTTTTAGATTTAAGCACAACTGAAAATGTTCAATAACTTATCCAAAGAACCTAAAAAGAGTCTCTGGGCAACTCTCACAAATTTGAAGTCTAAAAATCAGAACTAGGTTTCTCTTTGGCCAAGACCTAATCTTAAGGAAACTTAAACCATGACAGATCTAACCCAGATCTAGACAAGGCCTCTCTCTTTTCCCTCCCCACTAGTCCTGTGTTTTGTTATTTGATTTGTGCCAGAAGTTTGTCCTGCTCCCAAAGCTATGTACTGTGACAGTGTTCACACATCTCATTGAAGCAAGCAGAACATACATTTAGTGCTGACACACATTGCCCATTTTCTTCCTTTCTTGTTGTATTTTCATATCTCAGAATTTTGGCACCAGCTGGTACCAGTTCAGATATTTTGAAATGAAAGCAGCCTAAGAAGGGACATTGGCAGAAGCCTCCATCATCTGGCCTCATCAGTTTTCAGTGTTTACAACAGCAATAAATGTGCTGTAAAGGGGCAATAGCCCTCTTGATGTCAGAGGAATATATATACAGAAGAAGAGGAAAAACAATCTAAATTTAGCTAGCAGAAAAGAAACATCTGCAGCATTTTGGTTGGTTTTGCTGACTGACAAAAATGTATTATTACAAAACAAAAAATAAAAGTTTTTTTTTACTGTTAAAGGAACCACCAGAAACTACTTTTTCATACACAGTATTTGATGTTTCCAAGTCTTTTTTATTTTAAATAAGAGATAATCCCATTACATACGGTCAGTGTGCTGGGAATAGAGAAATAATCCCATATATAACACCCTGAGACAGCATTTCTCACTTGTTACTAATGCTCTAGGAAAAAAAAAAAAAGAAAACATCAAAGAGGGGGTCAGGATGATGGATCAGCAAGTCAGGAAGCAATTAGGTGAGCTTTATTGTACCTCAGAGAACGACATTGGTTCCCGGCACTTCTGTTTCTGTTCTAGGAGTGTATTTGCTGATTGAAAGCAGTTGAACCAGAAAGCACAGTATTAAACTTCAGTATGAAAAGTGGGCTTGAAATTCCAGCACACATAGAAAATACCCTGTGAATGGCAAATTACTTTTTTACCAGCAACATTGCAGCTAGAGCCAGTGCTGCAAATTGTCCTGTGTTACACATCATCTTTTTCAGGCTCCAGCTTTCAGGAAATTGTGTAGTTCCCTTGGAGGAAGGGAAAACTGAGTGTGAACCAGAGCATCATTTGTGCCACAACTTGAACAACACTATTTAAATCAAACCACTACAGGCAGCATACAGAAAAGCTTGTAGTTAAGTTGTGACTGATGTGGGCAGTATAGAAGTCAGCATTATGCTGTGCTTAACATGCCCTGGCTGTGCTCCAAAATGACCCTTGGCACAGGAACTCCAGGGCAATTACACAAGGCCCATTGCCACTTTAGTCCTCAGATGCATCTGAGGATGTGACCAATGGCCTCTCCTCACTGCCCTCAGATTTCCCTTTAAAATCCCCTTTGCAGCTGCTGCCAGGAGCGTGTCTGGGGTGTTCTGCCTGGGATGGTCTCTGGCAGGGACAGGCAGCTTGTTACAGCACACGTACTGCCTAGGGGGATGTGTGATACAGGACCAGGCAGCTTTTGGCAGCAGGGAGGCCAGCACAGCACAAGCTTTTTCCCTGGAAAACCTTCTGTAACAGCCAGCTGATCCTAGCCCATGCCATTTGTACATGGGGAAAAAGCAGCCTTGTGTCAGAGCCTAAGAACCCCAGCTTCATAAACTCTAGTGAAACAGAAACTATGTTTTCCCACTTAGGGAAACTATGCCAGAACTTGTTGGCAGCTGCCTGCTCTGGCAAGTGATGATAGTAGTGAGCCCTGCCACAGATTTGTACCTGATCCTACACCAGCTCCTACTCCTCGAAGCACTCCAGCTGCCACTTTAAAAATGGCTCTTTCTGCTTTGGAAACATCACTTGGTCAGCTGGCACACAGGGAACAAGAATGCTGTCAGACTTCTTACGTTTTGAGGCAGTCACAGTTTGGCCACAGGCAGGGCAGCAGGACATGGAGGGGTTTGACTTCGTGCCAGCTACCCGGTGAACCCCCAAGTCCCACTGGAGCCAGCTGACAACGTGGGCTTCTCCAACGGGCAGTGGCAGTGGATGTGCTGCACATGATGTCCCACACAGTAACTGCAGAGGTATCGTGAACTGAGAACAGGAGACTTCAAAAACATTGCCTAGATTCGCACACAATGTCAATCAACACAAGAACGCCAAGAAAAAAAGGACTGCAGACATCATCACATGGCAAGAATTTACAGTTATTAGTATGGCCAAAAAAATACAGTAGTTGCAAGCTGAGACAAAGTCCTTTACAACAGAAGGTGGAATAGATTAAATAAATACAAGTACATCTGTTCATAATTGAATATGGACACTGGTATATAATGTGGAATATTTCTAGAATAATATAATTGTAGTATTAATTTTAGTAAAAATAAATGCTGACTGTTGAAGAATAATGAGAGTAAAACTCGAGACTTTTTTTTATGTTAGGCTTACCAATGTAAGAAAACACAAGAACAATAAAATTGGTGCTCTCCTAATTGTCAGACTTAGTGCCCAAAGTCACCATATACTACTAGCAGTCACCATACAAAGCAGATGATTTCTCTTATTCATTCAGAACTGGGAGTTGATGCTCATGAAAGGATCTCTGACAGCTGCAGAAAAGCTTTCGCTTCCTTGCAAACTCCCCAACTAACTGGGGAAGCAATGAAACTAATGAAGCCTCATTTCCCCTGCCTAACAAAGAATGAAGCCTGACTGAAGTTAGCTTGCTCATTATGCCTCCACTCATCTGGATTCTCTGATGTCTGATAAGCTTGGATCGTGTGCCACAGCCTTACTTTCCAGGAGCTGTCTTTTCCAAGAGCACCTTTTTGTTATTATCTGTAATTTTGTGGGTTATAAGAGATGCAAACAACTTCTTGTAGAAGCATTCTACTTGAATGAAAACGTGGAATGGTAACGTGTCCTTTTTTCCCTGAAAAAGCTATTATATATGGAAAATTTTCATGAGGCCTCTAAAGACTGAAGCTACTCTTTCCAATACAGTCTGCACTTAGTCTGTCACACAACCCAATGAGCCACGTGCCTGTCATAGGTACTGCTAACAGCTGAAATACCAGCTCACTTTTGTCTATCATCTCCACTCTCACGGGTAAAATAAGTTGCTGCCTATTACATTGGGAAGGATCTGATCTTCAGTTGTTAAAAATCAAAGTTTTATTTTTAAAAATCACTGTTCAGCAAATTTAATTAAGCTTTCTCAATGGAATTCTTATGGGATCCTCTTACACATCTCTGCTTATTTAATTTTAATCTTTTTTTTTAATATAGAAAAGTCAGTTTCCCCAGTAATACAATCTTCATAATTTTCATTTGTGAACTGTATATCCAGTTTGTCCTCATAGCTGAAACTTGTCTTAGGTTAATTTGATCTCCATCAGAACACAAGGATGTCTTTATTCTTAACATCAGAGAGTCCAGCTGGGCATTGCTGGTAGATGAACGTGTTCCTGTTTACAGGGAGAGTAAGAGAAAACTGGACTTCTTTTTGTCTAAAAGACTATTTTTCCCCCCTATCATTGTGCAGTTTGTAGGTGCTGATGTTGTTTGAGCTCATGTTCAGTTAGGGATTGTATGCCATGTGTATACAGCAAACCTCTTTCTTTTGCTCTCATAATAAGATTTGTCTATTGGGTTTGGAAGAGTTCACAATCCTATAAAAGAGTGAGTTTTACTACCCCAGCAACCTCAGGAACTAGAGCGTTATAAGAAATATGAGACTTCTATTTCCTTATTTAGACTGTTTTATTTAAATATATGTACCTAACATATAGAAGAGTACAATTACTATTTTTATAAACAAAATTCAGTGCCAGGCTACTAATGCTCCAACATCTTCTGGAAGGCTGTAAAACATCAAAAGCAAAAGCATACAAAACAATATTAATTATAATTGTTAACAATTACCAATAACAATTACCAATATAACATGCATAAACCTAGACCATCTTCCTCCACACTTTCTATAATCAGGGCTGTGTTATATAATATCAGCTTAACAGCTTCTTAGTTGACTTCCTGATGTAAAGATAAACATCATTATATAACCTGCCTATTTTAACTTTCCCAGTCAAATTAAGCAGAGAGGTTGGTGTGTTGTACGAAGTGACTTTGTCTGTGTGAAAACCTGACACAAGAAATAAACCTTAAAGAGCTCGTTAGAGGCTCTTGAGAAGTGTTTTCCTGGGAGGAAGGCAGCAGTTGCTGTAAGGTTTACCTTACCAAATGCTAAGGAGTGTTCAGAAAGTAAATTCGTGGATTTTTGTATGATCACATTACCATTACTAAAACAACAGCTACTAAAAATAAATTAACTTGTCACATCCTATGAAAATGTAACAGATGCCCCCAAAATAGCAAGGCACTCCAGACAAAGCACAAGAAAGAGCTATTAAACCTCACTGTGGGATTCAGACACAGGCTGTGTAAAGTGGCACCTTCTCCCAGACAGGGCAGAAGCCCTTTCTATGGAAATAGACTAAATAACATGCTTTTTCCTCATTTCTGTGGCACAGTCTCCAGCATGCCTTGAAACAGAGCTGCTATCCATAGCTCAGTTTACCCTGCTGATTTCCACCACCCCTGGTGTACAGAAACTGGGGTGCCTGAACCACGCGATCCAGCAGCCCAGCAAAATGACATCACAGCATATCACATCAAGACACTTTTGTTTTCCCACCCCAAACAATGTGGTGTTTGTGGCAGCAAGCATGGGATTGTGCCCAGCCTTATGTCTCTTGCACAAGGGTGAGAGATACGTGCTGTGCTCCCACCACATTGTCCATCCTTTGTGCACCTGAAAAGACAAAAGGTCTTTGTATTTTGGGATTACAGACAAGTGTACCTAGATTAGGTGAGTGGGAAAAATAGAAAGGGAGTTAGTGATTTTTATGGGAATCAAAATCATACTTATCAGAAAGTACCTTGTTTCAAGGCTAAAAGTCACTCTCCAAATAAACTGTTTTGGTGCAATGTATTAAGATGTTCTACTTCACGCCAAACACGGAGTATTTCTGAACGTTGCAGAAACACACTGAGTGTGTGGAGCTCTTATAGTAACCCCTCTCTCTCCTGGGATGACAGACAGCTAAACTTGTTTCAAATCCCTTCTCCCTGTGCTAACACCCACATTTGAGCTCACCCAATAACTGGAGAAAGATGTGTCTGAGGATGATTAGCAGGAGCACAACCAGCAGACTGCTGGCTTGCCCTTCACAAATCCTGGCTCCATTGTGGCACTGTCCCTGTTTCTGGCTACAAGCTGGGCTATGGGTACACTGGTCCCAAGCTTCCCATCTCCTGCCTGCCATACTCCCTGCTCCTTGAGATTGTGGAAGTTTTCTGCAGAGATCACTGGAGAGGAGGATTGACTGGAGTCAGCATAAATTGGCCCTCCTGGCTCACTGGTGGTGAGCAGGTAATTGAATTATCAGGCACACCTTCCCTTTAATGGGTTTTTTTCCTCCTTGTTTGTGTAGAAGCTTTGGGAGGATAAAAGCAAGTATGTACCGCAGATATGTGAAGGAAAAGAGTGGTGTTAAAATGGAATGCAGCTGGAAAATTCAAGAAAAAAAATTTAGTCTTGTTTAGAATTTTATGAATAATTAAAGGGAGAGGCTGCCAGTGACTGAAGCTGAGGGGTGAGTCCTCCAGTGTCCCACTGAACCACTGCAGAGCTGGAACAGTGAAGAAACCTGGGAAACTGTCCAGCTTGCAGGGATCTACTGATAAAGAGGACCTAGGGACTGCAGGAATTGTCCACAGTTAATGGATCCTGCCCTTCACTCCAGGAGTGAGCATTCAGTGGTGCTGAGATTCTGCAGTGTCCACACAGCTTTTCTGATACATTTTGATATGTGTTTAGGTGAAGAATATATTTGTAAACCTGCCCTTTTTCACAAAAGGCCTCTGTGCATACTCTTACTGATTCTAAAATAAGTTATCAGAGTTCAAAGTCCTGTTACTGACTCACTAGCAGATTCTTGTTTGTCCTTTCAGTAAATCCTCTGCAATAGATAACTCATTTAGGCTTTGTTGCTTCTATATTACTTATCTTGCCCCAATTTTTTGATCAAACACTGTTGCAAGTTGAGGTCAATGAAAATTTTAACATTTTCTGGTCGTAAGTTCCCAGAGAGCTTATACTAGATTCCCAGAATCAGAATTATTTCTGAGTACATGGAGTGTTCTGCTGCTGTTGGCAAAGCTGCATGGACAGCAAACTTCTCCAGATGAGTCTAAGGGTTCAGCTAGATGCTCCAGAAAGCTACAGGGAAGCTGGCTGCAATAATCAAACATGCACACTCAGAGACAGCATGTACTGTAAGGCTATTTACTATTGACATTCCAGTGCTTCTATTCCTTTTATTTGCTTTTTGTCCTCAAAATACAGCCTGTCTCAAAGTAATCCATCAACCTTCTTTATTTTCAGATTTTTATTACTGGGGGAAAAAAATCTTCCACTTACCACAGCTGTGATTCTTGCAAGGTAAAAAGTGATACCAGCAAAGGCTGTACCACATTCCTGCTCAGAACTGCCCCACTGCAACAGCAGAGAGCGTTGAGTAACGAGTTTGTCCGATACCAAGACTGACTCATAAGGACAAGAAAAGCTGGAAGACAGGTGTATGCTTGCAATTCTTGTCCCATTTTCCTGATAATTTAGAAATGTGGCCAAATAAAACATTAACTTGGTGGTGTGCAGACCTCTGTCCTGGAATGGTTTGTATTTATGTATTTGCCTAATGCTGAAATCAGCAAAGTTTCTTTAAATGGATGCAGAGACTATGTGGACTAAGTCTTACAGATAAAATATTGTCCTTTTTCTTTCGCCAGTAAATATTTTATATTTCACAGAGACAAGCTTATAGAAGAAGCATGGGATGACATGAAAAGCTACAGCAAAAAGAAACACTGTGAAGTTGGAATAGTGTAGAGATCAAAGGCAGAAGAGAGAGGCAAGAAACAAAAACAGTCAACAAAGGACAACTGTGAGCCCTTCCTAAGGCCATGAAAGGGGAAGATAATTGACAGGGGCCTCAGGAGTGAGATTTTCAGCAGATAGGGCTGTACTATGTAACCATGCCCATCTGTGTTCAGCTAAGGTGAATTTGCACTAGAAGGCGGCAGAGCAGGAAATCTGGGATTTCCAGAGTGTACAGCCTCACAGGGCACCTTCAGGTCAGTAAGGCTACTGAGCAAAAAATAACAAAGGTCCACCAGAAAGATTCTTGGGACAAGAGCAGTGAGGTTTGGGGCTGATTCCAACTAGAAAAGTGAGGACAAGCCACTGAGCTGGTTTCAAGGTGGGACTTGATGCAGTCACACATCACTATAGACTGAACACAGTAAAATGTTCCTCTCTGAGCACTTGGTGCCCCATCTCCTGGAGGCCTGGTGCCTTTCACCTCAGGTGCTCACAGACTGGACCATGTATTTAAATAGAAAAGTCAATTTCACAGCCAGATATGGGCTGCATCTACATTGAAATTGCTCTATATTGAAGGAAAAGAGTGTACAAAGATTTAGATTTTGGGTTTGCTTAATTCCAGCACATTCTTTTTCATAAAGAGTTTCTCTTGGACCTTTATTCATGACATTTCTGGGGTCCTCTGGTAGGTGGCTTGGACAGTGTTGTAGCAAACAGCAGCTTCGAGACAACTTGTTGAACATCAGGGGTCCTGAGGACTATTCTGATTGCAGAGGACATCTCTAACATAGTAAAACACTAGATGAGCTCCTCCAAGGTGAATGGGACAGGACAAAGCCTCTGACAGGTTTGGGCTTGGTTTTTTACTGCTTTATATTTAGTCTCATCAAGGGTGGAACAGAAATCAGCTACTGACAAAGAACAGTATTCTGCTCACCAAAGCTGCACTGAATTTACATTTCTGCTTTAGGACAGCTGAAAAATTCCAGGTCTGTGCACTAAGGGTAGGCTTAAGAGAAGAACTCAGTCCACCATCATTTGTCTGGGTTCAAGGGAAATTTCTCAGCTTCCTAATCAGAAACAGCTCAGTATTCTCACAGATCTCTTGGCATCATGCAGATGTAGAGCATGCCTTCTATTTCAAAAACTCACTAAGGATTTATTCAATTATTAATTAAAATCTCATTTGGTTTTGATTATTACATGCTGGGGGAAGCATCCAGTTTCATTGCAAACAGTTCATTTAAACTCTCTGAAGACATTCCATCATGGAAAACAAAACTAGTAGTCCAAAGAAAGAAAACCTTATCATTATGTATGGCATTACATTACAATTCAGAAGGGATTATCCCTGTTTCTACTCTCTAACAATACAGTGAAACATGCTGGCTGTGTTAATTATTGTTTGCTGAGGCTATTTATGCAGGGTACAACTTCAGTGTAGCTCCAGTGAGTTTCTGATCCATCTTTGCCTCTGCTGATTTTATTTTTGTCTGCTTCAGCTAAATGTAACTAAAAATGAAAATTTTGTGGCTAGTCTCTGCAGAGCAAGCCACATGCTCATATTTACATCAGAAGCAGCCCATACCTTCAAGGAATTAGCAGCTGAGGTGTGCTAGTTTTTGTATCTGTGGCTAGAATTAGCTGCTAGATACCCATTGTGTTTGTTTTATGTACAGGCCCACAGAACTGGGACCATCAAAGCAATGTTGCATGAGTACAAAGCAACCTCAGCTCTCACTTGATTCCTCAGGTGAATTCCTTGGATTTTCTGCAGTTAGTCAGGAAGAATTCAGTTCTGCTACTCCCCTGCTCCTCATTGCACCCTGCTGGCTGCAGCCACCCAGGGAGGGGACAGGAGCAGGTCCAGCCCCCACTGACTCACAGTGCTTCAGAAATGCACTACCCAGGCAGTATTGTAAGGAAACTATGTGGTCTAGCTCCCAGTAAGTTTAACTTTTCCACACAATACAAAGGCTTGCTGCTTTTTTAAAATTTTGCAGCAGGTTATTTCTGTAAACTCTTTGGATGGGTGGAAAGTACTTTTGAAAATGTGGAAAACATAACACTCCCTTGCAGATTTTACCATCCCACACATGGACCAACTCCATTTCATTGCTGGTGGCTGCAGGGGAAAGCAGACTTCAGACCAGGCAGCCAGAGTCCAATGCCTCACAAAAGCATCTCTGCTGAAGAGAATTACTCCAGGGAGACCACTCCACAATCACAGTCAGAGTGAAATCATCAGCCTTGGTCCAGGACAGTTTCAGCAGTGATATATATTGAAAGCAGGACCATGGTTTTTATTTTATAGACCCCTAAAATCTCTTCAATATCTGTGCAGACCTGGCAGTCATCTCTAAGCTCATTAAACAATAGGTTTGCCCTCTTAGTGCACTTCTATCATACAAAAAATTTACAAAAGCAGTCCATCCCACAGAGATCCACAGAGCATTTGAGGAACACCACTCAGCTAGAAGGAAAGAGGAGGAGGCATTTGGGATGTGCAAATGAGTCCCTGCTAGTCTGTAGATGGAGCAGCACAAGCCAGCAGGGATCCAGAGCACCCAGCCTTATCATTTCTATCTCAAGCTCGCTGCTCCTGGTGGCCTCTTCATCCTGGAAAACTGTAAGGAGACACCACCATTCCCTAGGAGTTACTGAGAGGCTCAGCTGGAGACCAAGCTCCCCTAAATAGCCAAGATCAGTTAAGCTCTCCGGCTGAGCAAGAGGCGGCTTCAGAAGTGCCCCTGAGGCACGGGAACAGCTGGGGCAGGGCTGCAGGTACTGAGATGTGCTGGGGCTGACAGGGCAGCAGGGCCCTTGGGAATGCCAGAGCTTCCTGGGACACAGGCATCCACCAGAGCATTCCTTTTGCTCTAAGCAGGAACAGACTCTGCCAGAAACAACCTCGAGACTTTCTTGTTCTCACTGAGGAGTACATTACACGGGCTTAGATCTGTTTTACCGATCCCTCCAGCAGCCCTTGCAGAGCAAACCTTCCTAAAAACAACCACGCAGCTCATTTCTGTTGCTTGTGCAAAAGCATACATTCAGATAGGAAATTTTATCTCTACTTATTCAACTTATTCCTCCTCTTATTAGCTAGCACACTGCTGCCAGTATTTCAAGCAGCTGCCTATTCAGTGGTGAGTTTCCATGTGCAGCAGAGCTGTGCCAGGGGTTCACCACCCCAGAACCCTCACACCGAGGCAGTTTTTTCAGTGAAGCCTTGTTTTGAAGCTCTCCTGTCCTCTCATGTTCCTTTAGCTCTGCTCTTCACATTCCTGACCTATATCTATGGAACACAGCTCCTACATTTTGCATGCATGCACACGTGTATATGTGTACATGCTGCATGCATTATATACCAGTATATATGCCTTGTAGCTCACTGAAATAGCATTAAAACTCATATTTTACCAATGTTGTTTGACTAAACACTATATAGCAAGTTATCCAGGTTTACTATCACATTTTGAAAATATCATGGGGTTCTTTTATTATTCCACAGAGTGAATTTTTTTAATAGTATCAGTCAGAATGAAGGGTGGGAGGAGTATAAATTAGCAGCGCTTTTGTTTGCAGCTTTCCAGGTCACACATGCTTCTCAGGAGTACAGAAACAGGAACATCCCTGCCTGTACTGAGCAGCATTTTGGGGTGGGTGAGTAAAGCAGCACACTCTCTCATAGAGGGTGAAGCAGCCTGATTGTTTGCTCTAATGAACATTACTGGCAATTTTACTAAGCTAAATTACAACAAGAAGTTCTGTACAAATTCATGCTGCTGTTTCCAGCTGTACAACACACTCATATGTACCTCTGGCAGTTTTTCTGGCTCTATAAGGCCACAGAATCACCGCTTGGTTGCAGAATGCTTATGAGGAGACATAGATGTTTTTAGTGCAAACAGTCAGCTCACACACTCCATGGCAGAACAGTCAATCTACACATTCCTTCCCCTTCAACTGCTTGTGAGATTATTCTGTTAAACACCCAACACTGCCTGCATTTGGGCCACAGCTGCAAAAGTAGCTGTTTCTGGCAGGCTGGTTACATCATTCCAGGCTGCTGCAGCAAACCTTGGGGCTGCTGTTTTTAATTTGGGCTATAATGCATCTTCAGTGCTGGCCCATCATAGAGGAAAGACAACAAACTCTTTTCTCTACTTTTGTCAGCAAAAGCAACAGGCAAAGTTTACACATCACCTGTGCTGTCCTGAGGCAGCAAAATTATCTTGTCATGAGACTGAAAAAGGGCAGATAGCCTTGTCTGAGGCTGGAGTCCCTGCAGCTGAGGAGATGAAGGAGCATGAAGGCAGGTATCTACCCTGAGCCCTGCTGCCCTGGGTCAGTCCCCAGAACCCTCTGAGTGACCCAAGGGTGCTCCATCTGTGCCACTCCTCAGTGCTGCAAAGTCTTGTCAGGGCCCCCCAAAGTACTCACATCCCACTGAAGGCAGCACTGCAGCTGCCTTTGGACACAGAAACACACCAAGGTCAGCAGTGATCAGGTGTGGCCCTGTCAGAGCAGGAAGAAAGGATGGAAGCCCAAGTGAGTTGGACTTTCTGCTCCTAAAGCCCTTCTTTCAAAAGGGTCTCACTTTTTCAGTTTAATTCCATCCCCAGAAGCTGCAGCCAGTGCTCTGCTCTCATCAAGATTCAATTTCCTTCAAAATAAGAAGTGTCAGTGTATTACCACCCATGAAACTAAAAACAGAACAGAAAAAAAGATACATATGTAAATCCTCATACATAACTGTCTAAAGTTCTTAAGAGATTGCATGGGGAATAGATGTGGAAATTTCACAGATTTTCAGATGACTCAAGGGGCATCCAAACAGTGAATGTGACTCATGGAGTGCGTGGGCACGTCCAGGTATGTGGGTAGGACTCTGGAAGCCATATGGTTTCCTGCAGGAGCTGAATATCAGCACAAGCAGTGCTGGGGAGAAAAAAATGTGATGTTTTATCACATAGCTAGTTACTTAGGCACTGTCTGTCCAAGAATTGCTAATGCTGGGGAGCCTGGTGAGGGCTGGCTCCCACCAGCAGTGCAGAATAGCATGGCTCCTTTAAAGAGTGGGATCTGTTTACAGGAAACTCTTTAGAACACAATGAAATTTAAGGGGGTGAGAGGCAATTATATTCCAAAATAATTTGATTTTGTTGAAACTGGTCTTTGAAGACCTCTCTATAGGAGGCCACAATCTGGCAGGAAAGGAACGTTATATGGGACCCTGGCAATACTTAGGCTTTGTAAAAGCAGCTGGAAGCAATTTCATCTGAACTCTAATAATGTTTAAAAATACACAGCCGAGCTTGGAACCAGAGCAAGATACCTACCCCACAGAGCCAAAGGAACTGTACCTGCTTAGCTGTGTCTAAGTGTGCTGTGAAATACTGCAGTGAAGTATTCAGGTGAACTCCTCCAGCCCAAGAAGGGACATGCTGCAGTTGTCCCTCCTGGCACTACACAGCACAGCCCCACTCTCTGCTGAGGATGAGGCAAGCATGAAAAGCAGCTCCACCACCAGGGAAGTCAGTGCCCACCTCCCACCTCTCCCAAGAGCCACAGGAATTTATAAGGTTGTTTTCCTTCAGGGGAGAGGAACGAGGAGGCAAAACAGAGACTTTGTGGATTTTGTGGCTTTACATACATACAAGGAATATGAACAGGGCAGACCCTTGACAACCAAAAGTGTGAGAGTGAGTGTAAGAGTGAGTGTGTCTGAGCGAGTGATTGTGCAAAAGTGTGTCTGAGTGTGTGTGTGTGTGTCATATTGACAGCTGAAGCCTGTCGTTCATTTCCAGCAAGGCAAAAGAGAATTGAAGAAAAAGAGTGGATATTTTTCCCAATATCCTTCCTACAACAAATTCTTCCCCCATTCTGGAGCCCAAAAATAAACTGAAAAGGAGGGGTTAAATAGCAGCTACTGTTATGACATTCAAAAGGAGACTATTTTTACTTAACAGTCAGTATCAGTGCAACACAGAATCTGGTGGACACAGTGCATTTGCTCATACAGCTTCAGTCTCACCTCTGACATGAGCAGGAGAGAGGTGAGAAAACCAGAATGAATTCATGTTTATTTTGTCAGCCAAAGGTACCTGGGGACAAGGGGCTTGCATCCTGCTTTGGATCTAATGGTATTGAGTGCCAGGTGAAGGGACATCCTTACTTATGCTCACAGCAAACCTGATCTGCTGCAGAGCTGGGGTCACACCTTCTCTGCACAGCACAGGTCCTTGGAGTCCCTCTCCAAAGAAAACTCCACAAAAAATGGGGCCTGTTCTACCTGGAAGCACGAAAAGCCTGGGGAAAGCCTGTGTAGTGGGATGCAAACTGCATTTTGAGATCTGTGCTTAAAGAGAAAATCAGTCTGTGGCATTTGACCCAGGGCTTGTCCATCTCTGTGGCTTTCCAAGTGGAAAACCTCTTCTCACCAAAGTGGAGGAAACACAGATAGCATAAAGTTATACTCTGTTCTGGGGGTGAGAATTATCCTGGCAAACATGTGTAGAGGAGGTGAGTGCTGCTTTTACGTTAGAGCCACTTCAGTGAAGTGAGACAGAGACAACCATCTTCATCTAATAATACGTGGGAAAACTGGAAGGACAGAAATAAAACACCAGTCTCTGGGCTGTCAGAATATCTGTGCTGATATGGGAACAGGCAGGAAGACAGCAGAGGAAGAACAGGCTAGAGAAACTGTGATCAACCATGAAAATCTACTTCCAGAAGCTGTTCAAAAAGTACAGACACTGAGAAGTGAGCCCCATGTTCAGGGGCTGATTAGGTGCCTATCCACTATATCCTGTTGGCCTCTGCAGGAGCAGCATTCTCTGCTTTGAGATACATTGCTGATACTGCATTGGCAGGAGTCTTTCAGAGCATTGCTGCTCCATCCCTAGTTATTGGATGTAGAGAACATGGATTAGAGGGTCTCTCTTCCAGCTACCTGGACAACTAACTATGACACCTTAAGACCTTGAAATTTCAGGACAATTAAGGTAAAAATGGAGACATCTTCTCACATTTGAGAAATCTGCTAGATATGCTTAGATATGACCTGTCTCCCAGCAGTGGGCAGGGAGGGATGAGGGAAATACTCACTGGCAGAAGCACTTCTGCTGTGGGAAAGAGATATTATGTCATGTATTACCCCTTGCCCTGTCCCAGAAGGAACTGCCTCCTGGCTGCCGTTCTCTGGCACATCACAGATGTCCTTGTCATCCACCATCTGAGCCAGTTTATATCCAGGACACTTCAGGCACACCAGCAAAAACAAAGCAGGCAATTACCAGCAGTGTGTGAAGTGAGTACAAACTCAGGTGCTACATCCAGTTCACTTGTAGTGAATGCACTTTATGTTTCATTCTTGACTCGGCAAGATCAAGCCTTGTAGAAGCAAGTCAAGCACTACTAAATAGACAAGCACTGAAAGTCTTATGTAGCTTTTAGATGTTAATCTTTTCCCAGAATAAGCAATTAATTAATTTGAATTTAACATAGTAAAGAAGTCTGTGTAAGAGCTTGAACAAAACTGATCATGAAATAAATGTAATCTAATTCTACCTCACTGATACTGCAATTATCTGGTCAGCTGGATCCCTGCCTGCACTGCAAGGGCAGAGCACTGAGCTCTGCTCAGGGGTGGCACATTTCCTAAGCAGCAGCCTGGCATGCTACCTCATCCCAGGGGCCAGAGACCTCCCCAGTGCAATGTGGATCTGCTGGAGGGGTTTCACTACAGCAGCACAGCCCACGAAGGGCAGAAGTAGGGGGTCAGAAGGGATGTTGGATCTTTTTAAGAGAAAATTTCAACTGAAATTTAGCAGGTCCCTGGATGGGAGCTCAGGTGCTCTAGGTGCTCTTTCCATCATGAGGAAAAGTGAGAGAAATGCCAGGCTGGGGTAGAAAGGCAGTGGGCATGCTGTGATCCTCCCTGGGGGATCTGTGGGGAGTTCAGGCTGGCCTGCACCTCGTTCTGCTGGGAGCAGTCCAGGAGGCACCCCCCTTGCAGCTGGTCAGGCTGGCACAGGGGTCACACTTGCAGGGATGGCAGGACACAGAGCAGGTGTCTGTGGGACACCAATAGCCCTGGGCTGTCTTCTGCACTCCCAGTGGTGACTTGGGCTTGGGGGACAGAGCCCTGCAGACACCCCAAGCCCTGCTGCTGGACAGAAAAGTGCTCTGTGTGTCTGCAAGACACTGGTACTATGGCTTTGGGTGCTGTGAAAAAGATCAGAGGAGCCTGTGATGCGGGCAAAAGATTTCCCTTGCAACCTCTGTGGCAAGTTAATTGCTGTTGATTACAAACCCAGTGCAATCTTGTTAATTTGCAACACAGGACAACAGCCATCTAAGAGAGCAGTGCTGCATCCAGCTCCTCAAGCACAAAATTCTCACATTACTGAACAGCATGGAATGGAGCTGTGTAAGAAACAAATAGGATGCACACCTGGAAAGGGCCAGGAGGGTTGGAGAGACAGATAACAGCAGCTCTTGATTAGTAACAGGAGGTGTTACACTCCATCAGATCTGCAGTGGCAGCTTGCTCTCACAAAGGCCAGGTCCCTGCTGCCCTGGGCAGGCAGAGGAGCTGCTGCACTGTGCCCTGCTCTTGGCACCTGCCAAGGAGCCCGTGGTGCAGCTGAACCTCTGGGATGTCTCTCATCTGTACTGCAGGAGCAGTCCTGTCCCTGTATTTTGACAGGGCAAGGAGCAGGGGAGAAGTGACCTGAGTGACAAAGTGACTTGAGCAAGGCCAGCAGCAGAGCCACTCACCAGGCTCCATTGAATGCATGACCACGATCTGGACACAGTGCCCTGGGTTTTCTCCAGGGCAGGGATAGTTCATTTGTGGCTGGACAAATGTTTCAAGCTTTATGCAAAACAGCCTTTCAGGTGACACCCTTTAAAATTCTGTCAGAGCAAGAGGAAGAGCTGCAACTCCTGACTTAGAGCCTTCAGTAGCTCTGCCAGAAGGACAAAAAAGGGGAATAGGATAAATCCAGGCTGCACCAAAGCAGGGCAGGAGACATACATTGTCTGTGGGTTTGGACACCCTGGCATTTGCTCAGGCAAGCTCGACAAGTTCTCTTTCACCTCATCTTGTGAACAGACATTTCCTATTGCTGTGAGAAGAACCATCACATCTGTACAGGATGGCTGACAGTTCTTTATTCTAACACCACATTAAATGATTGCTTTATATAACACTCATATACTCAAAGGTGGGGTTTGCAGCAAATGAGTTTTACATTCTATGATTCAGATGTCATAACGTCACGTATGCAGCTCTGCAGCATGCCTCCCTCCTCCCTAAACTTACATTGTCCCTTTCCAGAGGAATGTGAGCAAGAGCAGCTCTACTGATCTGCAGATTTCTTTGTGACTGTCCCTGATGGATGATGGTGACATAAGCTGGCTGTCTTGGGGATTTCACATAAGCTGAAGCTCGGAAGGCTGAGCTACACAGAAGAAGCGTCAAAGCACCCAGGAGCCCAAAATAGGAAGGAGAAGGAGGTGCGTGGACTGAAGTGGCTCAGAAGCACTAGATCTGGACAGCAGATTAAATATAAATTGCTGTGAATGTAAGGTTGGTCTAAACCAGCTCCAGCAAGACAGGAATGAGGTGTCCTGCAGAACACTGCAGGCACAGAGAGCAGGGTGTTCATAAGTAAAAATACCTCCCCTCTTTTCCCTGCAACCAAAGCAAGAAATCCCAAATCAAAGTCTTGTTCAGTTAAAAGCTATTGGTACTGAAAATGTTTTGGAGCAATTGGAAAAGAAGCTTTGAAGGTGTAAAACACAGGGAGCAGTGACCAGAAAGGAAAGAAGCCAAGGGAGTAGGAAGGGTCCTGTTGTATTCTGAAAGCACTTCCTTCTACACAATCAGAGGGATCTGGAGTGACACTCAGATACAAACAAGGCTTGCACAGCTCCAGTGGGAATTAAAGTACACTTTCAGCCTCAGTTACAGTCATTGCTAACATTACTGCAGCTGGGAGTGAAGGTGTGCAGCTGCAGAATCCCCATAGGGATGGATCATCAACCTCTTCAGGCTGACATTCAGAAAAAAAAATAAAATAAAATAAAAAGCCAGAACATCTAGATATAAAAATTCAAAGTTTGACTTGCTACTATAGTCTCACATGAAGCTGGGGCAACAGCATGCAGGTGTGTTTTATGGGTGTGTGCAAAAAGGGCAGGGATGAAATCACTGAACTGCTGTTGTCACAGTCAGGGATGACTGGCAGAGTCAGGAAGAGGAAGTGTTCATCATCCCTGACAAGCTGTATGTGAACAGCAAAGAGAAATGCTGTCATTCCAATGCCAAATCCAAAACAACATATTCACCTTTAATCTACTGCATTTTAAAAAGCATTAGTCAGATTTTCACATGACGCTGGTTACCCCAGAAGGAACGGTAAGTAAAGCTTAGAGGCTCCTAAGCAGTTTATGGGCTGCACGTTACGCTCGAGTGCCTCCTCTAAGCAAAAAGCCACAGAATCCTTCTTCTCCAGCACCTGAGGCAGCAGAACTGACAAGAAGCCATGCAAAGAGCTGACACAAGCCACAGGGTCAGCACCCAGCCCAGAGGCACTGCCTGGCAGCAGAGCAGATGTCCCAGCACAGGCATTGAGGCACTTGAACACCTTGCCTCTGCCTCTGCTCCTGCTCAGCATGTGACACCTCCAGGACTCTGCATCCATCCCTGCTCCACACACAGTCACTCTGGACTCTGTGGTTCACTGCCCCTGAGATCAAGGGAATCCATATCTGTGTGAGATCCTGGGTGAGTAGGCAGAAGTGCACAGTCACAAAAGCGTGGTGGAGAGAATAATCCTAGTAGGAACTGGGGAAGACTCCCAGCATGGAACCAGCTCCTGCCTGGCGCCTCTGTTGGGGATGACTGGACACAATTCCCTTTGCAGATCAGTGTTATTCGTATGTAAATCAAAAGCTGTTCAAAGGCTTCTGTTGAATTCTTGATTCCCCCTGACTCTGGCTTTCACTTTTTCCTCTTTGTGCCAAGAGCTTAGTCAGAAGTCTTTTAAATCACTGGAAACATCTCAATTATGTTATTAACCAGAACATGAATATCTGCAAACTGCAACAGGGGAAGACTTTAAGACTTTGGCTGTCCAGGTTCGAGGTAGCTGGAGTGCTATTAATTTTTGGCTAAAGCTGACAGAGAGGAGGCTAAAACCAGCTGTGATCCTCGCTGCCAGCTCCCCCGAGGGCACAGCAGCCACGAAGGTTGCACTGTGCCCACAGTCACAGGCACCACATGGCTGTGAGGGGAGGTTTGAATTCCCTCCTTAAGGGAAGGAATTGCACAGGAGGTGGTTCTTGCATCCTTAGAGGCATCTTGGCAAGCCCCAAAAGCGCCTTGTCCTGCAGGCAGGCTTTGTGGGAGTGCCCCATCACCTGATCCACATGAATAGCCCTTTTCCCCTTTCAGCTGCACTCCCAGCTGGTGGACCATGAACTGCTGAGCCCTGACTGAAGGGGCAGGGCTGATGGAGGCAGGAGAGCCAAGGACTTCAGCACTCACCAGCCAGTGAACAGGAGAGCAGAGATTTATCTGCCTCTGAAGCAGAGACAAAGGGAGGATGAATACAGAGTGAGGGGAGTGCAGAGAAACACAGAGACAGGAGACTGCAGTGCCACGGGACACATGGAACCCTTCAGAGATACACGTGGTGGTGTGTGCTCCAGCCCATACAGGCAGAGCTCGTGACAAGACTCTGGATAACAAAAAATTATTATCAATTGAGCACATACTAACTTACAACAAACCTCTAAGAAACATGGTCCCAAATTCCCAAGTCCAAAAGCCAAACTGATCATCTCTAGGAAAAGAGAGATCAGCTAAGCTGAGGAATTCAAGACCAAAAGTGGAAGAACAGCTATTAAGCTGCTGTGGTACTTGTATCTCATGCAAAAGAGGTAAAGGGTCTGAAGCAGCACAGCTGCCAAAGGCACACTTAACCGCCTTAGAAGAGCAGTTGGAGCATGCAGAAATCCGCAATGGAATGGAACAGGGAATGAGCAGAGGCACCATTACACAGGGCAGGTCAAAAGCATCTGGCTACAACCTCCGGCAATCCTCAGACCAAAGGACACCTCACAGCAGGTAATACACAAACAGGCAAGTTTAGTCAGCTACGTGAGAAAATGTAGATCAAAGGAAGGAGAAGGGAGGGTCTTTTACAGAGAAAATGGGGTAAATGCTAATCTCAGGACGGCCCCAAGCCAAGTTAACTCTTTGCCTTACTTTTCAATATAGAACCAATAATCTTGAATATGATGTTAAAAGCAAGATGGATAATGTGATAAACATTAATTCACCATTTGTCATCCCATTTTCAGGGGGAAAAACCATAGTTTTGCTTACTGAAGTGGACGGACATAAGAGGCTGCAGAAATAGCAGGGTTTGAGCACATCTGGGACATTGGGATGCAGTTAGGGAAATGCAAAACAATGTCTGATCTTAAGAAGGGAGAAGTGATAAGGAAAGGTTGAGGCTTGGTAGTTTAAATGCAGTAGAAAATCAGATTTTAAAACAAATTTTGAAATAATACAAGATAATGAAGAACACAGTAACAATAAATGTGGACTTTGCAAAGAGGAATTTTGTCAGACTTTGTTCTTTCTTCCTTTGAAAGTCAAATGAAGACTTGGAGCTCATCCCTTTGGACTTCAGAGAAGCAGCTGACATGCCATCAAAGGAGGATTAACAATCTGAAGATGCTTCTGCTAAAAGACAAGGAACAAAAAGGAACTGGCTACAAGGGAGGAAACAGAAACAAGTGTTGAGAGAGGCAGGATGAGCCTGAAGAGGAATCACTGTCATGGGTCCATAAGGGTCTGCTGTCAAGTCTGATATGTGGTTTGTCTCTCTGGCACAAGGGAAGTTTGCTCTTGCTGCTCACATTCAGGAGAGCTGGATTACTTTCAACAGACATGAAAGAGCACAGCAGCAGGAAACCAGCCTGCTCTAGCAAGGACTAAATGGCTGGATGGGTCTGCAAAACACAACGGGAGAGACCTCATTCCTCTGTAGAACACACCAGAGAGGAAACAGTTCAGCCACCAGGAGCAGCAGCAGCCAGGCTGGCTGGGGTGCAGAGCAGCCCTCCCAGCACTGGGACAGCAGGGCAAGAAGCCAAACTCGTTTCCAGACCAAAAGGGATTCACTTGTGAGGAGCAGCAGACAGGGCACGATAATGGGCTCAGTTAAAGACACCCACACCAACAAAGTCCTCCTGCTGCCCAGAAACACCACTCCTCTCTTGCTGCCTGCTTCTCTCCTCCTCTGGAGCTCCACTTCAGACTGTGCCAAGGTGCTTGTATGGCCACAGTACCTGCAGCAGTGCCAGGGAGAGCTGGGAGCTGGCAGAGGTGCCCCGGTGCTCCAGGACAGACCCCTTGGTGACAGCAGGTGCTCCAGGAGCAGCAGCTCACGGGTAACTCAGGAGCATTTCTAGCAGCATTAGTCACCACCCTTGTCCTGACATATTCTGGCTGTCTGGCCAAGTTAATGACACAGACATTGCTTCATGGTGGTCAAATCTCTTGGCTCATAAAACAGTAGTTGGAGAGTTGGAGTTTCCTGCCTTTCATAAAAGCCAGGAGCCCTTCACCCTCCAGCTCATTCATGGAAGATAAAAATCTCTTGGCACAAATTCTTGCCTCACTTGGAGGGTAATTACATTGTTCAGGCTCTGCAGAGCACTTAATACATCTCTGCCCTGTTAATCTCCAGCAAAGGCTGTGCCTGAGTACCAGCCAGGCACCACCAGCTCAGGTGTAGAGGAGATTTTACCCATATGTCCTTTTTCTCTGCCATCTCCACAGCCAGCAACATGCAGTGATATTTAACAAACCCAGCCTGTCATTCTGCATCTCTACCCTGTCTCCTCATCACTGGAGATGTGCCCAGAGCTCTGCAAGCTGGGAAAAGCATTGGGACCCAAAGGTGCCTTGGCTGGGTGCAGCAGGTGAAATGAGCATCAGGGAAATGTTCCCAGAAACACCACGTGCCTGCAAGCACTAAAAGTGCCTAGACCTCCTGGTTTTCCTTAGGGACTGCACACAGCAGTGGTGAGAGCCAGCCAGCATCAGGTGTGTCCTTCTGTTCTGTGAGATAATGGCACCAGGCCACTGAAGTCAGTACAGTTCAAAGAAATTAGGCAGCACAATTTTAATTAAAATTGTAAACTAATTAACTAATGAACTAGTGTTCCCAAGGGACATGGTAAAACATCTATTGCTGAGGCTTCACAGCAAGGCTAATTGCACAGCCAGAAAATTAAAAATCCTTGGTTTGAAACAACTGTGGGAACTGTGCAGAGGTCTCTGCATCTCCTTCAGAGACCAGACTTCCCAACACATTTACCCACCCAGTCCTTTCCCTTCACAGCTTGCTGCAGATATTCACCAGCCCCTTCCCCATCACTATTTAACTAATGAGGTTATCATAGAGACTGTCCAGCCCTCATCCTAAAGCTATATCCCCTTTGGAGCCATCACCTTGTCCCTGAGAGTCTGCAGAGCTCATTTTAAGCTGCTGCTGCCTGCTAGTGGTGCAGTGCTTTGTGTCAGGCCAGCAGCAGAAAATACTTGTGCTATCACAATATTTAGAAGTGTAGTCAGTCACGACTGTGCCTTTGCAATTCAGAATTACAGACTGAGCAGAAAAGCACAGTTCTACAAAAACCAATATTCAGAAAGGGATTTGATCTAAGCAGGGCCTTGCTGGGTGTCCCCACATGGTCCTACAGCCATCCCAGCAGTGCCACAGTGAGAGCAGGAGCACTAACCCCTTGGGTCTTTGCTCCACCAGCACTAGTCCTTTCAGAGGCTGAACACTATAATTCACTGCTAGTAATAACAACGAAAAAAATCTGCTCTGTTAGACAGCTACAAGGACACCAAGTACTGCTCAGCCAGTGTGGTTTTTGTCAAGGTAGCAAAGAGCTCTTGCACTGCTCCTACAATGATGAGTTCCCAGTGTCTGCAGCTCAGCAAGCCTGGGTAGCAATACTGGCACCCCTACCAGGCTCAGGAAGGAGAGCTGAGCTTTCCCCAGCCCACCCTGGGGCTGCCCACACCAGGTTTCCTCAGCTCTTGATGGCACAGGACATAAATGGAGAGGCTGCATTCAGCCCATGAAGCTGTGAGAGATTAACCCCAGGGTCTGAGCACCAGGACATTTTGATATTTTGCCAGTGGGGCAGCTCAGCAGAGGAAGCTCTGGTCACCACCCGTATGTGCCTGTGGGACTTGACCCTCAGTTATGCCAGGTCTCCAAGCCCTTCAGTTCAAGCAGCAGCCCCAGGCTGTGTCCCCCAAAGCTCCCTGCAGCTGCCAGAGCTCTCCATGCCCATGGTACCACTCAGCTTCAGCTCTCCCAGGTAAAAGAATGAATTCACAGTGAAATCCATAAATGAATGCTGTTCACAGTCTATAAACCCAGCAATGTGGAACAACTTTTCTACCTCCCAAATCTTCTTGGTAGTGCCCCAGTTCCTGCAGGCTAGCTGTCTCCATCCTTCACAGTCACAGTGAAACTGCCAAGTAACAATTTTGGAAAGGTTGCAGGAGGGACCAGAAGAACCCAACAGGGACACTACAACCAGTGTTGGGAAAGTGATAGCTGGACATCCAGGACACCCCTGTCCCATCCCTTACTGCAGAGCAGCACCCACCCTGCAGGAGCAGTCCTTGGATTCAAAGGCAGAGGGGTGCTCATGCCAAAAGGCTTCTACAGGGGAAAAAATACACTCTGACTGCATTTCTGCAGTGTACTTGTTGTTGCCTGTCAAGGGTTGGAGGGTCCCACCTGCTCCATCTGGACACCCTGGGGACAGGATTGGAGGAGGGGAAGATGAGCATTATTGCAGCAACAGACAGAAACCAAAGCAGTCTGGTCCCCTGCTCCCCAGACAGGCCTGGACTTTTCTCACAGAAGGCTAGGGCAGGGGGAAACTGGAAATTACAATTTTGGTTCTAAATCCATGATGAGATCACTTTCACTTAGAGTAGCAATTACATAAACACTTCTCAGAAGGGAATAATTTGCTGTTCTTTTCAGGAGCCAGCAGGGAGATGCACGTGCAGCATTTGGGGCAGAGCAAGGCTTTGTCCTGGGTCATCACCCTCCCCTGCAAGCACCCCAGCATTTCTCTGTTCTGCTGCCCATTAATTCCCTGCAGCACCTGCCTTGCACTCAGCAGGAATGACCTCAACAGAGACCTCTGGAAACATCTGGGTAGCAAAATGATACATGTTTGTTCTCTCTGGTAAAAGAACAATCTTGAGAAATTATAAACACTCACTTTAATAGAGAAGCTTAGTTTTATATTCATGTCTCCCCTAGTAATTGTGTTCACAGAATTGCATATCTCAAAGCATCCTTTTTCTTCTATTTCCCTTCTTGTGCACATACTTCAACAATGGTTATAACTCACTGCAGTGCCAGCTGAATTAACATTGAAATATTTGCACAGTGTCAAAACAGCAAGCCTCCTGGAGAACCAGAAAAATATTCAAATAGGTGATTTTTTCAAGTGACCTATTTCTCCAGTGAAAAATTTTGATGTGGAAAGTTATTAAAAATGATTGATGTGATGTGGAAAGTTATTAAAAATGAGTTTTCATATGTAAATTCACATTAACAACTTCAAGTTTTAACCCCAATTCTCTTTTTAATTTTTGTCTGGAGCAGCAATTCCTTGGCATAATCAGTACACCTTGATTCTAGTCTGTCATCCACATGAGAAGGGAACAGGTACAGAAACAGCTTTGAGTTGAATCACCAAAGCTTCCTGATTTACCTCCTCCCAGAAACACAAAGCAAAACCAAGGACATCATGAGCACATGCAAAAACTTTTCTACCAGTTGACTTTAAATAACACAACAGGATCATACTGGTTCAGTGGGACAGATCTTAAAAGCAGAATCTAGAAAATACCCTTTAAGTACATGCTAATAATACTTGAAATATGAGTCAGTGTACCAAGCAGTAAAAAAAACACCTCAAAACAACCACGTTTAAAGCCAATAGGAGCTGAGGGTTTATCATCTCTGAGGGTGGATGCTTTTTGAGACCACCAAGCGGGTATACAAAGCTAGCTGGGGACCCAGCTTAGGAGATGGGGCCAGCTGGCACAGTCTCCAACCAGATAAATCTGAGTCAAGACTTTGCTTCACCCCACAGTCAGCATAACCTAATCTTTTTTCACACTGAAACATCTCCCCCATCCAGCCTTGGCTCTTCAGGGCCAAGAGCAGCAGCAGATTGTACACCTGCACTCCTACAGCATCGCTTGGGTGTTTACTGCCCACCTCAGCCCCCTTCCCATCTGACTTCCAAATTTGAAGGGTTTCTTCTAAAATTCAGGGCATCTGAACAAGGTTTTCCTTTATTGTTAATCCATAAGCATCACATCTCTTTTCAGGAAGCAAAGAGGTGGGGACAGATCTTCCAACAAAATGTCCTGCTACAAGACCATCAGTACTCCTGCTCCTGGAATTTGGCCTCATGATCCCACATCTTAAAACTGTTTTCCAGATGAGGTGCATTTGCTGAGCTGCTTTATATTGTGGGTAAAACAGGTTTACTCAGCTGCTCTGAGTACAGAAAGTAGCTGTAGAATTATCTCTTAGAAATCTCTGATATGGCTTCTTTATGAAAAATGAGTTTTTGCAATCCACAGCAAGGGCTTTTTTCCGGGTTACCCAGGCCACAGCCAGTAGTATAATCCCCTGGCTGAAAAATAACATCAGCAAAAATTCACATATACTTATATGTATGTGTACATATATGTATACACATATACATATAATTCAATATTATCTTACTCATATTGAAATTTGTTTGCTGCTGTACCTGTGCATATTTATGCAGAAACCAACACATTCCTCCAGGTATGAACACACGGAGGAGCAACTGAGGTGTTGTAAAGAATTTTCACAAAAGTAAGTCTCCATTGGAGTCAGACAGGTTTTCCAGGGTTAGGTTTGACCAGAATCTTCTGGACTGCAAGTCAGTCACCTTTATTTTCTGCCTCTCTATGGGCACACAGCTGTGCTGCCTGCAGAGCACTCAGAATTGCTGTGCTGATGGAAGGACAGGTCCTGCTGCCCGTCAGTGCCCGTGGCCATGCAGCAGGTCAGGACAGCCCCTGGATTTTGGGATGCTCTCCCCGGGTGCCCAGCAGGCCAGGGCTGCCTCCATCAGCTGGGCAGGAGGCTGATGTCAGTGCTGTGAGCCTGGCACCATGAATGGGGTAATAACGAGTACCATCACGCAGGAACTAGGAGTAGGTAGAAAGAGAAGCTTTGTGTGGGTGGTGAGAGAGAAAAGAGGCTGATTAAGGAGACAAGGATCAGAATCTGCAAATCACGCAAAACCAGTTCTGTGTCAAGCAGGGAATAATTAACTTGCTCTTTTTTCACTCCAGACAAGCAGCACTGATGTTGATTTAAAAACTCCCTTTCCAGCACCAGGTGAAACTGGACACCCTTCAGGATGTTTTGCTTTCAATTTTCAGTGCTATTAATGCACGTGTTTGCCATTCACTGTATATTAGTATGGCACCACAGAGGGATGGTAGGGGCAGCCTCCATCACAAATCCAAACCTGCTGGCAAAGACACAAGGCCTTGGAGAGGGTCAGGGCCTGGGGAAATGGCTCAAGACATCTCTAGAGACAGACACTTGCCCCAGTGACATCCAGGGATGTTCTGTGAGTTTAAGAATGCATGAGAGTTACTCCCAAGAAAACTTTTAGTATAAAGATTTAGTGGAATTCCTGCTACCTTATTAATTCCTTGGATTTTTTCTTCCACACAAGTCTTTTGAACTATTACATCTGTGCAACTTTGAGGTGGGATCCAGGAACCAGACATGAGGGAGGGAAATACCAGGAGCAAATACCTGCCATGGCAAAGCACAAGCTGAACCCAGCCTGCTGGCAGGTGAGCTCCCTTTTTATGGATCAATACAGACCTGTTATTTCTGCATTACTGCATTCTTGGTAGGATGAGGCACTTTCTGAGGCTGCAGTTACACCCCACAAGAACACTGCCAGTGCAGGCTGGAGTGTTGTACAAATCATACCTGCCCTTTATGAGCCTGGGCCCCACCAGGCTGTGTCCATCTGTGTTCTGCTGGCTGCAGCACTGGCAAGGAGAGTTAGCTCTGTTCATCCAGGTGTGAAATAAAATCTCAGAGTTAAGAAGCAGCAGTCCCAGGCCTGCACCTCACAGTGCACACAGCCAGCATCAGCTCTGAGCACAGCACCTGGGTTCTGCCCGGGCACTGCTCCTGCTCCCACAGCACCAGGACAGGAAAGCAGCAGCTGTTTGCTCTTCATACCTGCAGCACAAGAGCCCCAGCTTCTGCAGGGCTGCTTTTCAGAACATCAGCAAAGTAGGTAAGTGTCCCAGGCATAAATAGGCACAAAAAAGGGCTAGAGGACTTAGTTATGTAATCTTTGCAGAAGTCAAAATCCAGGAGCCTTTCCACCCTGCCCTGCGTGCTAGAGTGGAGGTGGAATGACTCTTTGCATGTTTTCACACACCAGAGAGGACAGAATAATCCTGCATTTATCAAAGGCAAAGACACTCAGAGCTGCTTTGAGAAATAAATTGTTCCAACTCAGGGAAGGACAAAAAAAAAAAAAAAAGCCAAACCAGAAAAACCCCACAGGCAGCCATTATTCTGTCTGCACAGGACTATTTAATAATCCAGTGTCTGCAAAGCATAAGCTGAAAATTTTCCCTGTCATACAGCATGCCAGACCACAGCTGCATAGAACAGAGAAAACCTGTTATAAGTGACCAGAGACATTGGAAAACTGTGGAAATATTGCCTCAGGCTGCAAGGCCCTTCCTGTGGAAAGAATATTTTGCAATTGTCTGTTCCTTGCTGACAACTAGCACTCATACATTCTGGGTTTCACCAAAAAGGCTGTTCAAAACTCTGAACTGCAAGTAGAGAAAATTTTCCTGCTCATTATTCTGATTTATTCATCTCTCCCCCTTCTCTCCTACATCACACATCAGATACTGAAGAGAATGAAAACTCAAAAGCATGGGAAAAAATGAATGTGCAGTAACAGGATGCCACATGTCACAGAGGCATCATCACTGGATTCTCCACGTAATTGATTTTTAACTAGCATATGTCAGCTGATGCCACAACAATTTTGTCACTCTTACATCAATACTTATTTTTCAAGCAAAGCAGCACTCCATATAATATTTCTTTTTCTCAACAGCTTCTAAGATATCAAATGAATGAACACACATCTCTGACTGAATATCAGAGCTGAAAAATCCTAAAAGCCTGTAAAGTTTAAGCCTCTCTTCAGTGCTGCACTCAGCCCTCCCTCCTTGCCAGGCTGCTCCCTTGAGGGCTCTAACCCAGCCCTGTCCTGCCTGCCAGCCCACCTGGGATGATCTGCCAGCCCCAGTCTCTGCTCTGAGCTGATGTTTGTCAGGAGCCAAGGCCTGGGAGCTGCCAGCAAGGCTGCTGAGGAGCTCCAGGCACACGTGCAGGGGTTTGCCTTGCAGAAAACAAGCCCCCTGCATCCTGACTGCAGCCAAAACAATGTGGTTTTCCCCTGGGTCCCCAGGACACGTCGTGGAGGATGCAAGCACCCATGGTTTCCGTGGGAAGGCTTCTGGTGCCAGGTTACAGTGGTCACTACGGAAAGATTTCAGGACCAAAGAGAAAAACACGACCAAGGGCTTTAAAGGGCAGAACTATTTCCAGAGCATATCCTAGCCACTGTTTCCATGTGCCTTGCTTGTCAGATCAGAGCAGGATTAAAGCAGCAGAGTGGGAAAAAGCAGCGGGGGACCAAAGCTAATGAGAGTCTGATTAACTGAGCTGGGAGGTCATGGCTGAGCTGAAAGTAACAGAGCATTTCACAGGTGAGAGCTGTAACAAAGCCAAAAGAGTATCAGGACAGGTGGGGGTCTTCACCAGGGCAGGAAAAAGAACAAACAAAACAGCAGAAGGCACACAGAAACACCTGTGACAGCTTGTGGTGGTTGCACAACAAGCCACCCACAATATACCCTCGAGAGAGTTCTTGTGCTGCCATCAGGGACAGGTTCTCCTGCTTGCAGGACAGCATCTACAGCAATGTAGGACTGCAGAGAGAAAGAGGAAAAGTCATTTGACAGCAACTTGTCAGCAAAATGTGAATAAAGTTGATGTTTTCACAAGTCCATTGATATGCAGTGTAGATTTGCAGAATTCTTCAATTTGTTGTTATTTTGTACCTCAGTTCTGTCCTCCCATCCTTCTTGCTGTCAGCCTGGCATGCTCCTGTGAGCCAACTGGAGCCCCAGACCTGGGGCAGTGCTCCCCCTCACCAACACAGAGCAGTGCTTCACACCTGGGCAGCAGCAGCCTTTGCAACACCTGAAAGCTCTCAAACACGTCAGCAAAAAACAGCCTCATACAACTCGTCAGAAACTGAAATGCAGAGTGCAGAGAAATCACAATGATCTAGAGATTTTTATTAAAAGGCTTAAAAAAGGGAACACTCACTAGTGTGTGCTGCCAAAGGGGTGAGCTCCCACCCCAGTTCCAGCAATCAAACAGACCCCAGCCCAGAGCCCTCCCCACAGCTCCTCACTTGTGTCCTCCCAGCAAACCTCCACCCACGGAGCTGCCCTGGTCCAGCCAATTCCCAGGGCACTGTCAGTCCATGCCCCAGCCAGTCCCAGCACACAGCTGGGCACCACTGTCCCGCTTCCTGGGACAAGAGGGAAGCCTCTTGCTTCCTCAGGCAAGGCAGGCTCCTGGCAAAGCATCAGGAGCAGGGGAAATTCAGAGTAACAGGGATGTGAGGAAACCTCTTACACAGCAGAGCCGCAGGCAGCTCCAGACCACAGGGACAGCTTGCAGCAGCAGCCAAGCAGCTCTGTGCTGCACAGCCCAGGGAAAGCTGAACCCAGACAAAGGAAAACAGACTTGCTGGTAGCACAGGACAATCCACACTGCCTCTTCCAGCTCATGGGGGAGGGAGCCCTGAGGAGCTGCACAGCCCAGGGCCAGATGGAGAGGTGGAGCAGTGGGGAGTGAGTTAATCAGTAAATAACACCAGGATTTTTGGCCCTGCAAATGAGTGAGAGCAAGGAAAAAAGTGAGGCTGTGCCACACTAATGCTGGGGCAGACCTAGAAATCTTCCAAGCCCCTGAGAAGGAAGCATTCAAAATTACTTTTTCTCTAAAACAACAGTGGTATGTGTAGGAAACAGCACAGGCTGTTAAGCAAGGAGATGATCTCAGTGGAGGCAGAAGGAAAGGCCTGTAGTTCAGCTTGCTAGACCAGGGAAGGCCAAACAGCAGCTGCTCTGGACAGCTAGAAGCCAGAACACTGAATCACAAGTCAAACATCAAAGATGTCCAGCAGAAGCATGAACTTGCATCCCATCAGAGGGCTAGGGAAACACCATTCCAGGCCAAACACAGGTACATTCAGCTTGAAAGTCAAGATCATGGTGCATGAGTGTCTTCCAACAAAAAGCTTGCATTATCCTGAAGTTCCCAGGAGCTGGGGCTCCATGGCTGGGGATTGGTACCTCCCATGGCTGGGGATTGGTACCTCCCATGGCTGGATTGTTTTGCAGCTCCCTAACCCCTCTGCTTCCCCAGCAGGGCTGGAGCAGAGCTGTCACAGAGGCAGCCCCAGCACAGGGACTGAGGAGGCACAGGGCACCACAGGGCAGGGCAGGGCAGGATGAGCCCCTGCTGGCCCAGGGAGGGCAGAAGAGGCTCAGGGAATGGGACAACCCTGGCACTAGAGCACAGCTCTGCCCACAGGCTGCAGCTGCACATTCCACAAATGCAATACACAGTGTGGGTGCTGCATGCCCTGTGCTGAGCTCCCTGGGACACAGGGGCTCCAGCAGCTCTGCTGGGACAGGCAGCCCTGTCCTGGAAAGGGGCTGAGCCCAGCAGCCTCACAAAGCTTTCAGGATGAGGACAGAGCAGGCAGAAAGGCAGACATGCACAATCTCCCAACTCATGGCTTGGTTTAGGAGACCCTGAGGAAGCAGGTAACACTCACAGCATGAAACAGCCAAACCCCTCCATAAGTACAGAGCAGGGAAGATATTTTCTAGAGAGTCAGAGAGCTCATTTCAGAGTTCTTGCAACATCAGAGAACAGCCCAAAATCCGCTGAAGTTGAGAGCAAGACTGGGGTTTAATTGCCTTCTACCATCACCCAGACACAACAAGAGGTGATAAATCAAATAACAAGGTCTAAAATTAATTTGCTCATGCAGGAGATCTGTATAAATACTGTTTGAAGGACAACCTTACCCAGGTTGCCACAAAGCACTGGTTCTGGGGGCAGAGAGCTTTTACCACACATCCACACCCCAGTTGTTGCAGAGTTCTGCCCCCCATGGTACTTACAGCATGGCATGATGCTGCTGTCAACCACCACACGGGCACACAGACAGCAAACCAGGAGTCCAGATGAAACCCCACCAACCTCATACCCTCACTTATGAAAAAGCAGATGAGGGCAGAAGTGATTATATATTAACAGGAACCTGACAAGCTGGGAGTGAGGGCAGCTGCTTAGGGTGATGCTGCCACAGGAACAAATTGATATCAGCTGGCCACAGTTAAAGCTTGGGCTGCACTTTTTTCCTAAAGCAAGGATTCTATCTATCAGAACAGAGGGTGTCTGCAGCAGCTTCCACATAAGAAGAGTGCAGTTCCCCTGTTTATGGGTGATTACATCATTTGGTTGCTTGAGATAATAACTATCAGATTTGAAGATCCATGAATTTCCTCCTGACCTATTTTCTGTGCTCCGAGGAGAGGATGATTTTGCCTTCTCTTTCAGAACTGCAAAATTCAGAGAACACCTGTAAAGAGACCAAAACAACCTCTCCATCTGCAAAGTCACTTGTGCTGGCTCCTGGACTGGAACAAGGGTTGTGCAAAAATGCTGCAGAGAGTCCTGAGCAGCACCTGGCAGGTGCCAGGTACACAGGAAGGGAGAGCTCCATCCTTCCCGTGGTTTCTGCACATGGAAATCATAAAAGCCCCATGCTAAGAGTGAATAATTTATTACTGATGCTGCAAAGCCCTAGACAAAACAGATGAAATCAGCTGGCAGTGGACAAGGCCACCAAACATCTGCTTGTACCCATGTGGTGTGTGGAAACAGGGCTGGGTGTTCCAGCATCTTAATGCTGTGAAACTAGAGCAAAACCACATGTGAACAGTTAAAAGGTGCTTTTATCTTATGGAGAAATTTAAATGTATCCATGGCTCTTGTTGTGTACAGGAGGAATCTCTAAGTCCCAAGAAATTAAGGAAAACACGCTTGAATGAAAGAGCCATTTTGGTTTTAATTTTTAGATTGCAAGTTTAACTGAGAGATAAGTGCTGACCTTCTGTGCACTCTGCATCTCTCTGTGCCTGCTGGATCTGACAATGAGCCTGATGCTTTATCTCACACTCATAGACAGTCATGGCCAAGGCAAACTTGGGGTGCTGCTGCCACCGGGCTGAACCGGGTGGTCAGGAGGGGGGAAAGTTCCCTGGTGAGATCTCTGCCCAAAACAGATTGCATCTTCTCCCTGCCCAGACAGATACAGGCACTGCCTTCCTCAGGGTTTAGATATGATCAGGCAGCAAATTATTTTTATTCCACCAAAATAAAGCCTTTTTCCTTGAAGCTATTGCAAGGGTGGCTGCGATCAAAGGTGGCTGGGAGTGCTGCTGGTGGGAACAGCCATCAGCAGTTCGTGTGACCCAGGGGTGGTGCAGAGCAGGGAGAAGATGAAGAAGGTCCCTCAGCACCTCCTGTGGTCCATTGTTCAGGACTTCAAAGAGCCCAGGATCTGTAGCCACTGCCAACAGCTGTTATCTTCCAGCAACAGTAATTAGGAACTGAAGGAGACTCTGAGACAGTGACTATAAAAAGCCAATAAAGCTACACCTTCTCTGCTTCATTTACTTCATTACTTCTGTTTTCATTATATCCACCCCTCTAGGATGTGGCTTTTAATCCTCCAAGCTGATCTATCCCTATGAATATTCACTGTCGATGATACACATATTGCTGCTGTCTGAATATCCTGAAGCTGCTATCAGTCATGCATTAATCTGACATGCAGCTCCTTGGGCTTCATCTAAATTGCAAGTACAAAATGAGCAAAATGTAAATAACTGGGAGAAGAAGATGCTAAAGTCAGTAAAAGATTATTTATGATTTTCCAGTTCAGCTTCATTTTAATTTTGCTATGCTGGATTTTGGAGCATTTGTTTAAAGTCCACATATAACTTATGCAAGAATCTATAAATTTCACACATATGTTGAGCAAAGGGATGTGGAAACAGTGAGTCAGACTGGCAGTGTGTGTGCCATGGGGAGGGTAAATGTCCAGGGGAGCTTGCAAACATGACCCCAGCATCTCCTCCCCACATCTACTGACACTTGGTTCAATGAATTCCTAATTAAGGGGTTGTATTTGAAGTAGTCAGCAGGTATTATTTTCTCTTGATACTATGAATCATTTTCTGTATCCTTGTAAAATTTTCATTGCCTCTCTGACATGCAACACACAACAACTTAAATACGAATTTTGTTAAATTTTATTTTTTCCTCACTTGTTGTGGTGAACATATTTCTGCTAGCTTCCTCTGATGCCCCCAAACCTCGTTTGACACGAGGCAGAGGATAACCACTCCCTGCTGGTCACAGCACTCAGGCTTTAGCAGACTTCACTGATTTTGTAGCCTGTAGAAGTGCCCAAATCCCATCTGCAGTGTGTGGCTGTGCCGTGGCCCAAAGCCCAGCGTGCAGGGCGCTGGTGGCACACACAGCTGCAGGGACCTGCTGATGGCTCTGCAGGAGCACCTGGCGTGGCACTCCCAGCCCTGTCCCTTCCTTGCACGGGCCAGCTCCAGCCTGGAGCTGCTCCTGGGGCTGGCAGTGCAGCGACAGCGACCCGAGGCAGGAATTCCTCCCTGGGCTGCAGCTTGGGCATTTTGGGCTCTCCTGAGCTCCCTGCTCGCATTCCTGACACCTTCACCAAGGCTTCTGCACCATCCAAGATTGTTCCCAACCTCCAGAAATGCTGATAATGCCCCACTTGCTACTCAAAGGCTTACAGAGCCTTGCAGCAGCTGTGGCAGCTGTCTTTTGTGTAGAACAAATGTTATTTTGTTTGTACTAGAAATAGGTTGGAAGAGCTGTCAATGAACAGCTTTGGAAACACATCCCAAAACAATCTGAAGGATCTCAGGGTGCATATCCACTCTGGGCACCACCAGTGTCCTGCCTGGGAGCCCACTGGCTCCAGCACCATGTGCCCAGCAAGGTGCCCAGGCTGAGAACCAGAGGCTGCTCCCGGGAGCAGGGACATCGCTCATCGCTGTTTTACACTTTTATCACTTTGTTCGTATCTCTTCCTCTACCATGAGAGGGGCGAGAGCACTTGTGTCGTCAGCTGGTGGGGAGAAACACGAGCTGTGCTCACGCTGCCACGGCCCCGCCGGGGCTGAATCACCGTCACCTCTTCAAACAGGTTTGAGCGGGCTGTGGGTGCCCACAAGGAGAAACGAACCGTGTCCCTGTGCGGCACAGCTCCCACAGCCCGCTCAGGAGGACAGACCCGAGGGGATGCCAGCCCCGGGTGCGCCCCGCGAGCCCGGGTGCTCCCCGAGCCCAGCCTCGCCCTCCATCCCGGACATCCACCCGCCCCAGGGCCCGAGAGCCGGCACCTCCCTGCCGCCAGTCTGTGAAGCCAGGGCTGGGCCTTCCAGAAAGCTCAAAACAGCCTGGAAGCCTCTCCAGGAGAGGGTACCGTGCGCGCCTGCCGCAGCGAGGCCTCTCCGGTGCTCACCCCCAGGGAAAGGGGAAAGGAAAGCTGCCGGGCCGGTGGCGGAGGGACGGCGTGCCACCAAGATTAGACACAAAATGTGTTGTACAGGAGGGCTGAAACCAGTCTGAGGGCAATGAATTTTATAGCGTGCTGCCTCTTGGAACAAGAGGCAATTAGAGGGCAAATCCTCCCTCCTGTGGCTTTGTCGTTGTCAAGGGAGCCCCGAGACCGAGCTGCTGCAGGGACTGTGTGGGCACCTGCTCGCCCCCAGGGCTCAGGTGAGCAAAAGCAGCGCTTGGCACAGGGTGAGGAGGGTGCAGCCCTCTCTGCCCTGTGCTGGGGGGCAGCAGCACCTCCTCTCCTGCCGGCCCCAGTGGCACTCTGCCTGGGAACCCCTAAACACCAGCCCAAGGGCACTTCATCACTCTGAGTGCATCACTGGGGCTGAGGAACTCACTGGCTTAACTCTTCATGTCTGTGTCTCTCCTGTATTGCTGCTTGCCTGCCCATCCCCAGAGCTGCTCCTCCCAGGTTTCCTCACCTCCATCTCCACCAGCACAGCCCTGCAGCCCGTGCTGTGCCTTGTGGCCCACAGGAGAGTCAGCAAATGGCCTTTCCTGAGCACACAGGGCTGCTGCACACAGGTGCTATAAGCTGCTGTGGGATAACTATTGGTTGAGGCAATTATCTCACTGCTAACAAAAATGATCAGGCAATTAGGCTTTAAGACACATTGGAGATACTAGCAGTGATTATAATTGTCAGACAAATATTTTCTGGCAATAAATAACACATGAACACAGATTTTTGAGCCTGGGGAAAAAGAAGGTATTTTTTTTCCCCTACAAGCCTCCCCTCTGCAAAGGCAGTCTGTAAATCCCATGTACATGTGTTTGCTGGGAAGGAGAATCTCTTCAGCTTGCACCCCTGTGTAGGTTCCTCTGTGTACCATCCTATGTTTAATCGTGCCATTTGTGCCCAGATATCACCTGTGTTTTCATACAAACCATGGAGTATAAGGCACAGGGATTCCAGGTGCTGCTGAGGAGCAGAGAGGGTTCTGCAGGCAACATTTCCATTACAAACTGACTATTCCATGGCTCGTGCCAAGTGCTGTGTGTCAGACCAGCCAGTGCAGAAGGGTGCAGGACCCAGCTGTCAAAACCAGGACACCCCAGGGTGCCAGGGCAGAGAGCAGCATCCCCAGCTGCTCCCCCAGCAGAGCCAGGGGCTGGCCCAGGGCTGCTGTGAGGGCAGGGCTCCAGGTGCTGCACCCAGGCAGGTTACCTGTGATCACTCCTGTGGGGAAACACAGAGGGTCTAGGAGCTCCCTGAATGCCTCTAAGGTGAGTAAATATGATGAGCTTTGCACCTCACTCTGCACAGCACAGCTGCTGCTGCAGGGAAAAGCTCAGTGGCAAGGACTCTGCCAGGCAAGAAAGGATTCCCACTGCAGGATGGCAGGTGTCACTGGAAAAATCCACAGCATGGTCCAGCTAACGTGCCATGAGCTGCAGAGCAGTCCTGCTCCCTCTCTGAGTGTTTTCTGAGGGGAAAAGGTTCCCCCAGAGCAGGGGGGACCTCTCCATGGCATTGCCAGCTTCACTGCAGTGCTCCATCAGGAATAGCATGTTTGTGAGGCCACCTGCCCCCGCTCCCATGGGGATTAATGGCACCCACACAGGCTGGTGAATCACCCAGCCCAGGAGAAGTGGTTCTGCAGTAATTGCCTTCCCCTTGCACAGTGCTGACTGCAAATAGCACTGACAGCCTTCACCGAGAGGAGCCCCAGAGTGTCAGAGCTAGAAAATGGTGTTCGTGCTCCTCCTGACCCTGGGCAGCCTGAGTTGCTCTGGGTAGCCAATTTTATACCAATAAATAATGGTATAATTGATTAGATATATTAGAGACACACTGATAAGTGAGCACAAATGACAGGGCTGCTGTTATACCAGAGGCTTGTGTTGATGCCGTGAACTGAGGCTGAAGCTGGGCACATGGTGCTGGAGCCAGTGGGTTCCCAGGCAGGACACTGGTGGTGCCCAGGGTGGATATGCACCCTGAGATCCTTCAGATTGTTTTGGGATGTGTTTCCAAAACTGTTCCTTGACAGCTCTTCCAACCTATTTCTAGTACAAACAAAATAACATTTGTTCTACACAAAAGACAGCTGCCACAGCTGCTGCAAGGCTCTGTAAGCCTTTGAGTAGCAAGTGGGGCATTATCAGCATTTCTGGAGGTTGGGAACAGTCTTGGATGGTGCAGAAGCCTTGGTGAAGGTGTCAGGAATGCAAGCAGGGAGCTCAGGAGAGCCCAAAATGCCCAAGCTGCAGCCCAGGGAGGAGGATCACAGCAGGGTGAGGGGCAGAGGAAGGACAAGGAGGGTTACAAATCAGAGGAGGAGGGATGTCTGGGGTCCTGCAGTCACTGCCAGCTGCAGAGCTGGAAGGGCAAACACTGTGGGGCCCAGACACAGTCACACCTAAGCAAAGTTCAGGTGAGAGCCTGTCTGGAGCAGCTGTGTCTGGAAGCAGCAGGATCCATCACAGCCCTGAGAGAGTGGTGCTCAAACACGTGCCTGCCATGGTTTAGGAGATGGGGACCAGAGGACATGGCTGATGGCAGTGCCTGCTCCCAGCAGCTGGGCTGTGGTCCCCACCTTGGTGCAGCTCTGTGCCTCCCCACACAGCACAGCAATAAAAGGCAGCAGTCAGTTTATGTCTCACTGATAAGAAATTCCCCCCTGAAGTGCTCCTTGACTGCAGCCCAGTCAGGCTTCCCCTCACCTCCCAGATGTTGTGTGACCTCTGGAACAACATCATGCACCAAAAATGCTGCTGCTGTTCCCATCTGCCAGGGAAAGGTTCTCCAATCTGTCACCTGTCCATGTCCCCCAGCTGCAACACTCAGTTTAATTAAAAACCCACCTCTCCTTGCAAACCAGGCACATCAGGAACTCCTGCAGGCAGAGAGGAGCAAGTTGGGCAGGTCTCTGTGCTCCCAGGAAAGATAAGAAGCTCTGATTGCCTCAGGGATAGGAAAGGGAGCAGGGCAGGCACCAAGTCCAGGTCCACAGGAGCAGATCCCCCTTCTCTGAGGATCTCTGGGAAGTGCAGCCTCCCCATCACCCATCTCTGGGGTCACATATCCCCAAAAATATTAAAGAGCTCCAGAATAACACATGGCACTCTTAGTTGCTTCCCCTGAGCCTGCTCAGCACTCAGACAAACCTCTCTCCAAGAGTTAAGGGCTGCAGATCTGCTCCCTGGGGCCAGGAGCTGATGCTGCCAGCTGATCCCAGGAGCTTCGAGGAGGGAAAAGCCACCAAACCCTCTGTGACTCACACCAAAACCATGTGTCTGCATTTCCAGCCAGGCCTGTAATCAGGCTGCAAAAGGGCTGGTCCTGAAAGGCCAGGAGGGTGACAGATCTGCCTGTCAGAGGGGTCCCAGCCCCTGCAGGGGGACCCTCAGGCTGGGAGGAGCATCTCCAAACAGCCAGGCCTGCATTTCCCTCTGCACGCTCAGGGACTGCTGCAGACACTTCAGGAGGTGCTGCCACTGGCAGCACTCACACTTCCTCCAAAATGATGTCTTTTAAGGAATGTGATGTTGTAAAAACTCTGCTGCGGGGCTGCGACGTGCACCGGTGCAGTTACAGCTGAAGGCACATCCCCCACCTGGTTACCAGCTGGTTAAAATCCAGCTCTGCCTCTGTGCTGCCAGAAATCCTCCAAAACAGTGACTGAGCCAGAGCAAAATCCCCGCCTGCCCTCTGCTCACCACTGCAGTGCCTCAGAAGCTCCCAGGTGCCCCCCACTGCTCGAGGGATCAAAGCTGCCAGCCCGGCTCAAAGCACTGCTGAGAGTGGAGCCTAAAGAATGTTTCAGCCAAGCCCTAAAAAAATTTCATCTGATTTTATACTCACTGCAGTCTAACAGAGATCCACGGGGCACTGGGCAATTCCTGGTGGATTCCCTTTCTATCTGCTGTGTCAAACCACAATGAATCCTGTCAAAAAGCACATTTAAAAGATCCCAGCAATCCTGGCAGTCCCATCTGCAAGGCTGGGAGGGAGGCAGTGCCAGAGTGGTGCTTTCCAGGAGCAGGAGCTCAGCCTGGTGGGCATCCTCTGGAGATGCCAGGCTGTATCCTGTGTCCTGCCTCCTCAGAGATCTGGCTATCAGCTGGGCTGGGAATTCTGGTGCATTTTTTCCATTTCTGGGATAGAGTTAGCATGCCTGGATGTTTTGTGGTAAAGAATTACACAAGAGGGGGAACAGCAGCCAGAAGATGCAGTTCTCCAGGGCCCCAACATTTCCTTGGAAGACGCCTGATGTTACTCTCAGACACCAGGACATTTGCCCACTCCTGGCTCCCCAGTGTGACCTGTGTAGGTGCCAGGCCACACCCCTGAGCCCAGCCTAGGGCCACCTACAGCCCCATTTGCTCCCAAGGAGCAGCAGCAGCAGCAAAATCTCCATTCCAGGGAGGGAGAGCAGCAAAGCAAAGCCCCAGGGCTGCTGGGCAGAGCTGTGTGTAAGAGGGCACCCAGAGCCAGGTCAGCTCCTGCACACAGACCTTGGGGCCATGTGAGAAGCTCTGGCATGGGCCTTTGCTGGGACAGAGCTGGTGACCCTCAGTGCCATGTGGGACACGTGGCATTTGGATAAGGATGCATGTCCTGGGAGGGCATCACAGCCCAGACACTGCCACGTGAGCCCTGCTGTTTAGCACTGCTTGAGAGTGGCCACATCTAGAGGAAACCCCTAAAAATTCATGTTGCTCCTGCTTCACGCTCCACTTTGAGGAATTTCTGATAGATTTTGGCCTGGGTTTCCATTGTGGTGCAAACCAGGGCACAACTGCAGCGGGTCACAGAATCACAAAGTCACAAAGGCATCTGTGTGTAGGATGCAGCCACGGGGGAGAGGCTGGGAGTGGGGATTGTGGCCCAGGCTCTGGGTCAGCAGCCAGGGCCACAAAGAGCCTTTCAGGGTGGTGCCTGGGGCTCAGCCCTGTGGTGTGGTACCAGCCTGTGCCTGCCCAGCAGCACCAGTGCACAGCTTGGCTCTGTGTGTCCTTTGTGCCAGCCCTGAATCGTCTCTGGAGGATGTGTCACCCCTTGTTCTCATCTGACAGGAATGAAAGGGAATTTTCAGGGCCTGGGGATGATTGGTCACCTCCACCCAGCACTCAGGACACCCAGCTGGGCCACAGCACCGATGGGAGGTGGCTGGAAGGACTCCAGGGGGTTCAGGTCAGGGCCAGCATCTTGGGGACAGCCTGTCCTCCCAACCACCACCCCCCAGGCCCTCCAGTGGCAGCCAGAGCAGAACACACACCCAGCCTATGATAACCTCCTCAGCTGTCCCCCACTGGCACCCCTGCCACATCCCTGTGTGCCCATCTCATCCTGCAGCATCCCCTGCTGCCCCACGGAACAGCCACCACACCTCCTGACAGCACCAGGTCTGCACAGGAAACCTGCTTTTAGAAATAACAGCAGAAAATAAAACTGCCAACTTTTTCAAAGCCTGGGAGCCTCTTGCTGCCCTTCCACCCTAACTCACCCTGCCAAGCCACTCGCTCATTAGTGCCTGCAACACAGCTGGAAGTGCATTGATCTTGCTGAGAAGTAGCCCAAGGGATCTCCCAGGAGCTGAGAAACAAGGAAAGAGTTCAGAAGGACTCAAAGGATGAGAAGGAAGGGTTGCATCCCTAGGAATGCTGTCCAGGCAGTATCAATCCAAGCAGGGCTGGGCTGGGTTGTGCTGGGATTTGGCCCCCTCTCTCCTGTGCAGAACCCATGTTTCCAGTGGTGTTCCTTGTGGGAAGTGCTGCTCCAAGCAGGTGAGCTCCTTGCTGAGGGACTCAGTGCTACAAGGAAACTCCTGATAACAACACAGAGAGGTAGGGCTGTCCCAAAACATCAGCAAAGGAAATGCAAATCCCTGTCTCCACGGGGTGGAAGGTGATTCCCTCCTCTGCAAAGACTTCTGCCAAGCACAGCTGATCCCACAGAGCAGGCTCAGAGAAGCAAGGAGCATCCAGAGGAGCTTCAGGGAAAGCACTGCCAGCCAGAGGAAAGCAGCTCCCTCTGCTCCTGCTGATCCAGCACCCTCTGCTGTGTGCCAGCACCCAGCCAGAGGCACATCCACTACAGCCACAGCCCCAGGGGGACAGCAGGGACCTCTCCACAGGGAGAAGCAGCAGGAGGGTCAAGGAGCAGAGGCAGGACAAAGAGGGAGGTGCTGAGCTCCTGGTGCCCCTGGGACCATTGCCAAGCACAGCAGGCTGGGTGTGAGCAGTGCCAGCGTGCCAAGGAGCATCCCATCAGAGCAGATCACCCCTTGTCCCAGAGCGCTGCTCCTGCCCTGAGCACCATCATGGGCTCTGTCCTTTGGAGAAGGGGTCAGGCAGGCATTGTAGGGATGAGCCAGCCCAGTGGGGCTGAAGACCAGCATCCTCATCCCCACTCCAGATGGAATGCACAGCTGTAGGCAGGGCTGAAATGGGATCCTGAGCCATGGTCAGGGTCAGGAACCCCAGCTGGCACCAGCAAGGTCTTGATGACCCATCAGGGAGTAAGGTCTTTGGTTTTAAACTCAGTGCAAATTCAGAGGTGAGACATCAAGAATAACCCAAAGTTTTGCTTAACCAATCTATAATTTTTCTGGTCTCTCCTTCAGACCAGTCACACTTGCGGTCTCATGACAACAAATACCCCAGTTTCACTGTGTGGTAGATTGGATCCTGGTAAAGTTTCCCACAACACCTCCAAGATCTCAGACAGAGGAAGCACCAAATACTCAGCCTGTTGTCATGGATATGACAGAAAGCTCCTGTTATCTGTGTTAGTAATGCCCAGCTCTAGGTGGGCTGGCTTGGACGCTCTGGCAGCATTAAGACTCCTCTAAGGGTTGAAAAACTGGCTGCAAGTCTCTGTGGCAACATGTTATCTCACAAGATTTATGGTTCATCCTGCTCCAGGCAAAGTCAGAAATACCACCACGGTGATTGCTCCAGATATTACTGCATTTTTAGGCTACTGCTCTGACATTCACAGCAGGGGAAGAAACAAGGATGGGAACATTTACACTTTCACCCCCAGCTCCAGCAAGGAGCTTTCTGAGGGCTTTGGTGTGTGGGTACTCAGAGAAGAGGCGAGCAGGCTCTGGCTGCTTCCCAGCTTGCAACTCTGGCTGGAAAAAAAAAGCTCAAGGATGAATGCCTGCACAAGATCAGGAGGGGAATTTTAGTTTTCTATGTCCTCCTTGGACATAAAAGACTAAAGTAATGGGACTAGATTGTTGGGAAGGACAAGCCCTCTCTTCAGTGCCCCATTTGCTGATGGAGAGGTAAGCAGTGAGGGCAGCAAACACCCCAGGGATCAGCACATTGAAGCCTGTCAGACAAGCAAAGGGAGGATGGCCAAAGTCCCTGTGAGGTCTGCAGCTGTTTGGGGTGGCTGCAGGGAGGCTGCAGTTCCCAGGGCACAGGTGCTTAGCACCGCAGATCCTGAGTGGTCTGTGGGTGGGCTGACCCACTTGCTGCCTGGCTGAGAAACCAGAACCCCCCCACTTTGGAGAGCTCTGTTTGCCCAGGTCTCGTGTGGGTGGTGACACAGGTCTCCCAGGCTTTTCTGCTGAAGGTGTCCCACATCACACAAATAATTGCACAACCTTGTGCTAGGGAAGGGAGGGAGAGAGTGACTGGAGGAGGCTGTAGCCAGGTCCACTCCCTCTTCCAGTTCATTATGGTGGCAGAGCTCCAGAAAGTCAGAAACACACCTATGTGATCAGGGACAGACGCTGACAGAAAGGCATCTTCAAATAACCACAAACAAAACACTATGTTAGCAAAAATTATTTTAAGATAACAACCTACACCTTATCCACACTCCTCACCCCTGCCCTCCCCACAGACCACAGAGCTGCCTGCTGGCTGTGGAAGCAGAACAGCCTGATTTGTGGTTTTCAGGCAGCCCTGAGGTCCTGAGACCCCTTAGAAGGTAGAAAATGGTAGGCAACCACCTCCACTGTTCCTCACTGGCTGCAGGAGAGCTGCAGGATGGCATCTGTGCTCCTGCATGTCCCTCTCTGCATGGTGAGGGTGGAGGTCCCCAGAACCACAGGCCAAGCTGCCATCCCCGTGTTGCCACTACCACCCTCCCTGCTGGCAGGGGCAGTGTGTCCCTGCAGCTGACAGAGTGGAGATGAGCTGCCCCATCTGACTGCCAGCAGCAGGGTATAATCACAGCACCCCCTTCACCCACCTCCCAGAGAGGGCCATGATGCTCAGGTGATGGCTGGTGACAAGCAAAGGGTGGCCATCCCTGTGACAGGTGCACAGGCTGCTCCTGGCCTGGGCATCTCCTGTCTCTTGCACTCCTGCTCAGTGAGGAAGAACTCCTGGCTTGCTGCTTTGGTGGTACCAGGCCAGCACCTCCTCTCCTACAGGGAAGTGCCAGTTTAAGTCCACAGCACCCCGAGGCTGCACAACAAGCCCTACATCACTGCTGGGAAAGAGGGGAGAGAAACCAGTGCAGTGATCCTGAGTGGTACCTTCCCAAGGAAGTGGCATCAGATGTGAGTTATGCTTATGATTCCCTTCTTGTTTTCTGGAGAGATACTTTCTTTTCAGAGCCACAGCCCTGGAAGTCCCAGCAGCTGCACATACATGTAAAAGCAAGACCCCCTTGGCTTCAGTCCAACCTCAGAACAGACAGGGATTTCACTTTGTAGCTCAGAACTGAGCCACTTTCATGTTTAGTTGAGGACCTATATAATTGTTATACTTAATTCAAGTGGGGAAGACATCCTGTGCTCTGCTGTTTAACAGTGCCTGAACTTGAGTGATCCTTTCCTCTTTTCTGTTTCCAGTCCAGTTTTCAAATTGCCACTCCAGGGTAAATCTCAGCCACACCCACAGGGCTGAGACCCAGGAGGGAGCCTGGGTCAGACCTCTGCCGGGATGTGGGAGCTCAGGCATGGGCCTGGGAGCAGGTCTCCTGAAGGTGTGTGAATTTCTGGCTGTGAAATGATCTCCTGTTTAGCAGGGACTTTGTCCTGGGAAGGTGGCAGCAAGGAGTCACTAAATGCTGGTACTCACTACCCTCATCACCAGGAGCAAAAAGTGGGTAGGACTTCTGAAGTGGGTAGGACTTCATGATTTCCACATTAAGGCTCAGAACAAGATGTAACAGCTGTAGCTGAAATTACTCCAGCTCTGCTACTTCCCACCACCCAAGGCAAAGTTATTTTTAACTCCAGGTTCCCTAAGGGATACTGCACAGTGAGATCTGTTGCACCATCACCAAGGGTCTTTGCTTCACAGGAAATCAGGGAAGAGAGAGCCCTTCCTCCAGCCAGCTGGGACCAGACTGGAGCTCAGGTGTGTGCACCCCTACAAACTGACCCCTGCAGGCTCCCCAGCTCCTCCTGAGGGAGCAGAAGCTGTCCCTGAGGCAGCCTTGAGAGTACAGAGCACCAGGTGCCTGGCCAAGTTCTCTTTTTTTCTTTTCAGTTCTCAAACAAACTTGGGCTGAAGGCACTCCAGGAGCTGCAGTGGCACCGTGCAGGCAGACCTCGAGGGCTCTGAGTCAAAAGGACAGTCATGCAAACCCAGAGGGGATTAGCTCTTAATGCGCTTCTCAGGGCAAACCCTGAAATCGGGGATTGCCAAGATCCCAGCAGAAAAACTAACCAGCTTGCTGCCCTCCTGACCACAAATCCACTGCCAAACTCACCCAGAGTCAGGAAAACTCACATAGAAATGTTGGAACAGCTGTGGATGCACAGGAGCACCCCAGCCATTGCCTCCCCATCACACAAAACCACACAGCTCCCCGTGACTTGCACTGCAGGGCAGCAGGACTGTCACAGCTCCTTCAGCCCTGGCGCAGTGGCACAGCTCCAGAGCTCCCTGAGGCCACCTCATGGGAGAGCTCAGGAGCCTCCAGAAGAAATGCCATGTACATGTGAGTGCAGTTATCCCTGCTCAGCTTTATCCTTCTGGCTGGGAATGAACACGGTGCTGTGGAACACCTGCTACATTTGCTCCCAGGGTCTCAGAGCTAACTGAGATAACCTGGCTGTGCACTCAGATTCCTCCTGTCCTGGGGTGGCTTCACAATGCTGAATTGTATCCCCACTGGTTTAGCCCAGAAATAAGTTTTGCACCTTTAAAACTATATCTGAGAGTGAAAGAGGGGAGGAGACGTGGTGCAGTGTCTGAGGTGGCTGTATTCAAAACCATAAAGATAAGAGCTTTCAGCATTCCTTCTCACAGACCTTGTTGTCTGCAGCACAGACACTGGGAGAGAGCTCTCCTTTGCTTTTAGTTATTTTTAGCTAGCTGAGGCAGAGAAGTTCCCCGGAGTGTGGAATTTCTTTTGGAACTGATTGGCCCTGCTGTGGACTGAAACCCCAGAAAAACACCAGGAGCTCACACCTGTGGCCCATCGGGGCCGGGACTCTGCATTCCAGCACCGGAGGGATTGATAAGAGACTGAACAAGCCGAGCTACACACTGTGAGAAGGACTTTCTGAATCTCTTCAGAACAGTGAGGGGTTTTATTGTTTAATATTATTCATTTTTAATATTTGTGAATACTTTGTTTGTTAAATAAACAGGTTTTTTCCACTTTTCTCCAAGGAAATCTTTCCCTGAACCAACTGGGGGAGGGGCCGCTTGAATCTGCTTTCTAGAGGGACCCCTTTGGAAGTTTCCTCCCAAATTTGCCCCAAATCAGGACACCTCCATATCTAACCCCCCTGATTTGTATTAAAACCCAGCAGTAAAACTGGGAGCTAACATCCCAGGTGAAATTACATTATTTTTTATGCTACTTAGCATCTTAAAAGCTAAATTTTAGACTACAAGAACTTCCCTTGTAAAGGCTTTTCTCTCTCTGTTGTGTCATCTGCAACAGACAGTGTTATCCAGGTGTTTTGCTCTGCTTTGCAATTCAGTCCTTGTGCCTGCTGGGTAGTTCATACTCATGTTTTATCCTAGAGAAGAGTCCCTCTATTGGAAAACAAGGCAATATGCCCTGCACTCAAGATGTAACTACCACTGCTGGGATTCTGGAGAAAATCAGAAAGGTCTGGAAACCAGCCAGTCTCCCTCTGGAATTTATTTGGGATCTGTCACTGACCTGTTGTGTGCTGCCCTGCTGAATCACTGCTACTACCCTCCCCTCTTCAGAGCTCAGTTTCCTTTCCTGATCTCTTAGGAATAATCCATAATAATCCTTTGTAATCTGCAAGAGTCCACTCCAAAAGCAGGTTTAAGAGCTGTGAATACACAAAGTGCAGGCATCTCTGTCACGAGATGCAGGACACAGCTGGTACTCCTACTTAAGTCTTGCAATACCCAGTACAGACATGAAGGGCTCAAGACTGCAGATGAGCCTCTGAACGATGTGTGTGTGTAACAGACATGAACCTCACCACTGCAGAAAATGAGCCTTCACCTTATATATTTCATAAATAAAGAGAGGGAGCCTCTGAATTTTGTTACCATTCATGTATACATTTATTAAGCCAAAGGAGTTTGATCATGTCAAAGTATGTTACTAGAGCACATGAAATCTTTTCAACTTCACTAACAATGGTCATTAATTACTTTTTATTTTTGCCTTTCAAGCTTAAAAAAATTTCCTCTTTCTGAATTCCTCATGAAAGGTTCTTTTTTTTTTCCTTTTCTTTTCTTAAAGTACAAAACAAATGTTTCTCAGATATGTAAACAACCATCATGGAAATGAGACTGCTCCTAAAGTTAACATTATTGTTATGGATGTTCTGATAGATCTATGTCATGTGGCATGTATTTCAGCTCAGTGACTCCTTCAATGGAAGTTATTATTGTTATCATCACCTGTGCTGCAGTACTGGAGGCCTGGTCAGGGTTAAGACCCTTCTGTGCAAGCTGCTGTACAAATACTTGGCTGTAACTGAGGTCCCTGGAGAGAAGGGCAATCACTGTTGTGACTATAATCCTCCCTGCTCCATCTGCTCTGCAATGGAGCTCAAGGGAAGCTCCTCTCCAAGCTAACTCTGGAGTTCATGTTCAGATACTGGTGAAGGGAAGGGAAATGTCACTGCAGGCCAATCCTGACACCTGCAGTCCTGTGCGTAAAGCTGCTCACAGTTATGGGAATGCTCATATGAGTAAAAAACTGATGTGGTGAAAGTCTGCAAGGTTGAGTCCCTGGGTCGCTGAACTCCTTTGCAAGAAAGCATGCAGGAAAAGCAGACTGGTTCCTTTTCTCTAAGGTTTCATCAGTATGATTCTAAGAGAGAAGGGGATGGGGTCAGTTGCTCAGTTTCAGCACCTTGAGCATTTTGAGTTCTGATCCCCAAATTAAAGAAGTCTCTGCTCTGCCTTGGGCTACTGTGACCAGGCCTGGAAAAGTCAGTTGGACATTCTTTGTCATGAGGAAGCAGTGGTTTGCCATTAGAGCATGGAGGGATTCTGTTTTATGGTGTGCAGGCTGCATCCTAGGCAGGAACTGTGAAGATTGTGTTTGGCCATCAGCAGAAATTATTCTGAAAAAGCTTCAGAGCAATTGCAGTTTAAATAATGATTACAATTTCATATTTGAGGTGAAAAAAGAAAGGATTACATGAAATAAATAGCAAAAAAATCATTGTCCCTGCACAAACATAACATATTCCTGCCTATGAAACATCCCTTGCAAATTACTGCCTTTTAGGTTATGTCAGATATTTAAATGAACCCTTTAGAGCTAAAATACAGTACTCTGAAATGAGGTTAGAAAAATTTTAAAAGGACTAATGGGAAGTGTGTACAAAGCTCTCTTTAAAACAAATTTCCCACCTGGATAGCTTATGAGCGCGAGGCCTCAGTAGACGTAGAGCCGGTCTGCGATGGCAGCGGGCATGTGGGTCATGATCTGCATGCGCAGCCACCAGTAGTAATCCATGGGGTGGTAGCGGGTGTAGGGGGCCGTGGAGGTGAGCGCGTGCGCCACGCTCTCGATGACCGGCGAGGTGTCCCGGGAGCCGCTGTTGCAGTACGACTCCATCTTGCTGACCTGCTCGTCGAAGTACTTCCTGCCGTAGTCCTTGCGCACGATCTCGGGGAGCTCGTCCCACATCTTGTCGGCGATGGCTTTGATGCGCTCGGGGCTGTACAGGTTGGTGCCGGCGATGAAGTTGCCGGGCTCCACGATGCTGACCATGACGCCCTGGGGCTGCATCTCGTAGCGCAGGCAGTCGGAGAAGGCTTCCACGCCGAACTTGGTGATGCAGTAGGGCGAGCGGGCGGGGCTGCCCATCCGCCCCATCATGCTGCTGATGTTCACCACACGGCCTAGGCAGAGACAGAGCACAGCTGAGCTGTGGGACCTGGCCTGGAGCAGGTACCTGGCACACACCAACCAACGCATTCCTGAACGTGCATCCGCCCACCTGCCCACTGCTCACTGCCTGGCAGAGCTGCTCATGGCTCTGCACTCCTGGGCAATGGCATTCAGGTTTGTGCTCCTTGGCTCATTCTACCTGAGGGAACAGGCACATGCTGACACACAGAGCTCAGTGCTCTGGGGAACACAGGAGAGGCTGGACAGAGCCTGCATGGGGGGAAACAGGATTGCTCAGCAGCAATTTGGACTGAGCCCAGACAAGTAAAAGCAGGAACAAATAAAGGCTCTGAGCTTGTTTACTTGCAAATCAAAAACCAGTGGTGGCTCAGAGTGTCTGCTCCTCAAAATGGAATAGATTGCTCCTGTACCACCAATGGGCAGTGCAGCTTAAGTGCACTGCACTCTTCCATGTGACAACTGGGTTATGGCTCCAGGAACAGAGGCCTTTCTCCCTGCCAGAAGCCATCCATCTGGGCTGGGGAAAGAGGCTGTGGATGCTGTAGCCTAGGTAGAGGTTGGAGTTTTTTGCACTTTCTGCCAGGGCTGATTGCTGAGTTGTGTTAGAAAGAGAAACTTTGACCTCAGAAGTGGATAACCTTCCATGGTGGAAGAAGGGCTGCCCAGGCCACATCCAGCCCAGGTCTGCAGCACAGGGCAATATTGTCAATGCCTGTAGATGTGTCAAGAGTGAAAAATACTCTAATTTAGTCAGGCAGTAGACCCTAGCACAGGAAAGCTTTTGACCCTTTATGCTAAGACCCATGCAAGCTCCAGGTTTGCATGCCTTTGCTGTACAACCCCCTCTTTTCCTACATCACAGTCTCCCAGAGTAACAGTGCACAATAACAACTTCCCTGCAAGAAATTTTTGCACTGCTGCTGCTGATTTCTATATAGCAGGGAGGAATGCTCCTGGCACTGTAATTTATTGTGAGCTGCAGTTTCTGAACAGGTAAAAGAAGATACAATGGATTAGATCTTGTGTGGGATGTTGCAGGAGAAGGCAGCACACATGGGAAAAAGAAATAACAGGTTTTCAGGCCTGCTGCCTTGCTGTGTAACTCAGAGAGGTGAGGCAATCTGTGTGTCTGCTGGGGACACATTCTGTCTCTGAGGGCAGGAAGGTGTCAGTGGTGCAGAGAGAAGGGCCATAGACCTTCTGGCCTCTAACACAGCAAGAGTGGCAGGATGAGGGACCTGCTACAGGGAGAGCCAGTCAGGAGCCCTGCACTCACCCTTTGACCTCCGGATGAGCGGGAGGAAAGCCTTGGTGGTTCGCACGGTCCCCCACAGGTTCACTTCAGCTACCTCCATGTAGGTGTCCATGCTGGTGAACTCAACTTCCCCAAATGTGGAGATCCCAGCGTTGTTAACCAGCCCCCAGAGCCCTACAAGACAAAATCAAGCACCATTAGTTGTGCTAGCTGGTTATTGAATCACACAACAGAGCTTTTCATTATGACTTGTGATGGTGAAGACCTGAGAACAGAGTCCAGAGTGCACTTCAGTCTCCTGAGAAAACAGAACCACCATGGAGATCTGCCTGTACCACCCAACACTGCAGCCACAAAGTACTGTGAATGAGGCTTCCCAGGAAGTTCTGAGCAACCAGAGAATTTCAGCCTTGTCTTAGCTGCTCTCCTTGCCACTCTTTTTTTATCCATCATATTTTTTTAAAAGAAGAAAAATGTATAATTCTAATTGTACAGGAAACATGCTGAGAAAAGTCCGAGAAAGGCTTCTGTCATTTAGAAAAACTCGCTTTTATCTGTTGACTGACTGTGTCCAGATCTGTGTTATCAGAAGAAGCCCAAGAAAGGCAACTTCATCCTGGCCTGTGCTTGAGAATACAGAGCTAGAAAACTTAATTTATATAGAAAATCCATATGTAAAAATTAAATACAAAGAAAATAAAAAAAATTGTTTGCAAAATCCAAACCAAAACTCTACTGGTTTTTCTGCTTTAAAACAACCTTCTGTTGAATGTGGATATCCTTTAGGAGAAAAATGTACTTCAAAGGGTGGAAAGGTTTCAGAAATGTATGAGCAAAGGCAATTTTCACAGTACTGAAGCAGAATTTGCTGCTCACCTCAGTAGAATGAAGTAGGCAGGTTAAGAAAATCAGTATAGCTACCCCCTGAACTCTAAAAGGTAATATCTACAATAGCACTAATGATACGCAGCTGGCTTCATGGGAAATTCTTTGGAAAACCTCTCCATTTCTTTTGCCATTTGAAAGAGTGGGGGACACATTTCCATTGTTAATTCCCAATCTTTGGGCACAGGGCAGGTTTTATGACAGAAAGGGAGTCACAATAACCTTCAGTTCACAGGAACAAAGTACTAATCCCAGAGCCTGGAACACCACTCTGGGTTTAGCCAATGTCCCTACAGGAGCTAGTGGAGAACAAAGCAGTTTTCCTTGTAGATGCTGTGTGAAGTGGGAAGCTCCTTTCTGTATGGTACAATATTCAAACAGGCCATTTGCTCTGTCCTGCTGCTCCTCAAAGATTCACATCCTTCAATCACATGCTCAGCTTTTGAAATACACCCTGACAATGCTGTCAGAGCCCAGCCAAAGAAGCTCCTGTCCCCTGTGTTGCCTCAGAGCCCGTTGCATACACTCACCTTTCTCTGGGTCCTCGAGGCTGTTTTGCACATGCTCCACTGCCCGGTCCATTTCTTTGCTGTCACAGACGTTGAGCTGGACAGTTCTCATTCGATCACTCTTCATGGCATCCAGCTCCTTGGAGCCACCCTCTCCCTTGTCCTAGAGGGGAAGAAAGTGCTCGTTTCAGTCTGGCTAAAGAGCTTGTGCAGAATATCAAATGCCTACCAACTATCAAATCAAGCAAAAGAGGGCACAGGGCAGTCAGAATATTCAGGACAGTCCTGCAGCCCTAGGAAGAAGGGGAGCAGACAGGACTGGTCCTGCAGAACACCATTCCTCAAGCATCTCCATCTGACCATGAGTCCTGTACCAAGTCAGCTGGTACAAACTGCTTTAACCACCAAGAAAGCAGCCAGAGGTGGATCTGCTGCAGCAAGGCACCAAACAAGCACCCCCTGCTCAGTACAAGCTCCTGAGGCCAAGCTATGTCCCACTGCTGCAGTGGTGGGAATGTGGTGCCATCCTCACTTGGTTTGACACAGGGCACAGCAACTCACTTGGGGGGGGTTATGGTGTAAAATGGCCAGCAAGGGGCTGCACATCTACATTGCACGTGCTTGTTGGTGACACTGCCAGCTTTGGGAGCAACAGACTGAGAAGAGGGACTGCTGCCCACTGCTCTCTCCTTTCAGCTGATCTGTACACAGGTTTCCAGGCAGTGCAAGCCATAACTACTGCCTCCAAAGGACAGCTACAGAGTCCAATACTCGAGAGCCTGGCCAGTCTGTTTGCTGGCAATTCACCCAGGCATCTTCTCCAGCATCTTACTTTCTTCTCTACCTCCCCGTATCAACTTTTTCTCACTCTTATTTCCCTTCTCCATTCCTTTTGTCTCAGCTCAGAACAGCAGCTTCCCCCAGTACATTCTCTCACAGCTCAGCAAATTAACTGCAGCCAGCCCCTAAGGTACTTTCACATGGGCCAGACATTGCTGCCATGCCCAGAGCTCTGCTTTGCAGTGGTGAAGGCTGGCCATGGTGCTTCCAGGGTACAGACACAGGATGTGAGGATGAGATTGGGACTATAGCTGAATAATTTCAATTCTTATAAGTTACTGGACTGTACTGGCCAATCCAGAGTACTTTTGTAGAGGATGGTGAGATATACCTCTGAAAATGATCCGATTTTGAGAACATTCCTATCTTTACTATAAGAAGATCCTTCAGTATCATCCCTCATTAGAAGTCTGTTACTCACAGTTATCAGGCTAGACATGGAACATTTCCACAGGATCATCTGACATCTGCTCAGCTCTTCCTCCCCTACTGTTCTACCTTCTAGGTAGCCTCGCTCACTGAGTCTGCATCAGCAGGCAAGCATCAGAGTGCCCTTCACTTCTGACAAAGAAGGGGTTTTGTTTTCCTCTGAGCTGGAACAGGCCAGTACTTCATAGCAGGCCTTTTTCCTGACTGCTGAATGACATTAGATTGCTCTGAACACCTCAAGCCACAGGCACTCCCTGTCAGAGACAAGCAGGCAGTTGTCAATGACATGGAGCTTGTCTGCAGTCTGGGCCCAGGCTGCCCATCTGCTCCTCAAGAGAGAGCTCCCTTCAGAGACCATACTTTGGATACCACATGAAGGTGGCCATACAACCCTGTCTCTGTGCCACTGGTCTTCCAAAAGTCCTTTTCCAGCTCCTCTCATTCCTGCACTTATATACTGCACTCAGAGACATTTCACTAACATAACTACCTGACATCTCCTGTCTTCTCCTCCATGCTGCCATATTCCATCACAGACTGTTAACACCAGTTAGTGTTTGTCCTTAAGAGAGGGCATCTACTGCTTTCTCTTCCTAGGGAAGCATACTGCTTACAGAAGGGAGTGGTTAGAAGGCTCATGTGCAGTTTGATGACAGTGTTAGGAGTGACTGAAAAGAGTTTGGTGCTAAGTTTGTAGCTCACTCAAAAGCACTAAGGTGCCAAAGCAGTCTATACGGCAAAGCATCGGAAAGCATACAAGTGGCAAATGTGGGAATGCCATCAGGGAATCAGCAAATGCAAACATGCAAGTCTCTTGAAAACAGCACATATTGCTAAAGGAAAGAAGGAAAATGAAGCCCAGGTCCTTCTCTCCCTGATCCCAGTTCTATGAGGTGCTACAAAATCTCTGGGTCACACCAGCCTTAGAGGCCTCACAGCTCTGCTGGGACCTCCACAGCATCTTCTTCCTCAACCCTGCAGGGTTGGCTCTGCAAGCCAGCTCCCTCCTGCCCTCCCACCCAGGTGCAGCTGGGTGCTTGGCCAGGGACTCCTGGGGCTGGGCTTCTGGCCAAGAATTGGACTCCAGATGTTAACCCACACCCACAAGGCCATTCCCTTGGCTTTCAGCAAGGGCAGATGGGAGATGTTTAAGTCAGGCACCTGGTGACTGCGTGTCCTGCCAGGGGATGCAGCCTGGCCCACAATCCCCAGGCCCATATACAGCAGTGAAAGGACCTTCTCATGCTACAGCAGAAGACCAGTACATCTCTGCTGCCAGCCCCAGGGCACACTGTTCCTGTGGCAAGCAGGCCCAACTCCTGCACACTGAAAAAGCACATTGCTGCCTTGCCATTCTCTTTCCATGGTCACTCTCTGTGGCTCCTGGGCTTCAGTTTGTATCTATTTCAGTGTGTCCTTGGTCTCAACACCCTGTGGCTCTGAGCACTCCTGTGGAGCCCTGCAGTGGCCAGCCTGTGTGCCAGCTTGCTCAGAGGACCTCTGCCTTCTCATTCCCCTGCAAGCCTGAGCACACACAGCAAAGCAAACAGGGGTTCCACCACACTCCTGACAGCAGAGACAAACATCACATATGTCCAGTGGTCACAGATATGGATGGAAAAATACCTTCTTCATCTTGTGTCAGCTGGCTTCTCCATATATTAACCAAAGAGGTAAAAATAAAACAGCTGCAGCATGAGTGTTCATTGGATCCAGTCTACCACTGTCTTTTGGCAATGCAGCATCAACACAACTCTCACATGAGTATATTTGCCACTGAAAACGTTAGGAAGTAACTGTGTGTGAAACAGCACACTATTAGCACAGATCCATCCTCGGGCTCCCCTCAGTCATCACTCTACACTCCTCTCTCATGTTTCCTTTAGTTAAATTACAGTCAGGTGCTCAGGATCTGGCCACTTTAGGAAATCTTTCCTAATTGTCAGCACTGCACATACTTTTAATCTGCAGTAATGACATGGCATTCCTAAGAACTGTGCATGCCCTGAGGACACAGTGGCTCCCCAAACAGCAGTCTGCTCCTGATGTGCAGGTGTGCTGTGAAAAACAAACCCATGGAAGTGAAAAATCAGCTCAGTCTCCTGGAGTTGTTTTTGTTCTACAGAAAGTATAATGGCCTGAAGACACAAGGGAGGCCACTCAGCTATAAAAGGAGCTTTGGCATTTTCCAGTGTATTCTGATGACAACTGCTGTTACCATTCTTGGCATGGCCACAGAGATTTTCTAACATGGTGTGTGAGTTCAGCTAAAGAAGCACTATTTAATTACAGAGTAATAGTGCAAAGCTTTCTGCTGATTTTTTTCTGTGAGGAAGTAAATATTGATCAAAGCCTAAAAGAGTTCATGTTGAAATTGTCAGAGGCCAAGATTTTCCATGAATATGCATTCAGCAGAAAAAGTACTGAAGACAACAAAAATAGAAGGGAGACTTCAGTAACTGTTAGGTATATCCACAGAAAATTGTGCCTTTTTAGCAGCTTAGACAGAAAAAATGAAACCTGTAAGTAACTTTACAACTCTGAAGTTTTTGACTTCTGTCAACATAGAGGCAGGCTATTACTCTAAACAGTGTTTTTTAAGTTTGCAGTGTTCTTATATTCTCTTATGTTGATCTTCAGTTACAAAAGCTGAATAGAAACATTTGTCAAAAAAGTACTTATTTACTCTCTGTCTTGAGCCCTTTTAAAAGAGCAGTTTGTACCAAGTGTCCTGTTCTGCTGTGACGCCTGTAGAGGGAGCCCAGGTTAACAAATAAATCTTTGACCCAACACTGGGACTCAAGACAGCTATCGAGACGGACATCTATTTTGAAAAAATGCAGTAGAAACAAATTACTAATTTAAGCAAAACTTAGTAATAATGCAAAAAAAAAAAGAATAGTAGAAAGTCAGATAACATTTAAGAATACCTGGCAAATTCTCTTTAAGTAGTATCACTATTCAAGACATGTTTATAGTGATGAGTGAGTTAAAAGATTAGATCAAACTAACTGACCCACCCCAGGATATCCTGAGGAGTAAGTTTGTTTCTGTTAGGAAATGGCCATGCAGCTAAAAAAAAGTGTAGTGCTTTATAAGGAGAGAGAGACTAAAACTCTCTCCTGTTCTCTATGACCATCAATTCTTTGCCACACCAAGTTCTCCTGCAGAGCCTATCAAGGCTGTGTCACTAAGCTGTTTGTGGCCTGATTCTTCACTCATTTGTACTACTGGGACTTCATCACCCACTCAACTATTTCAGGAGACCCCCAATATACACCATGGCATGGCTGTGCTCAGGAATATAGAAAAATATTCTTAAAACACATGCCATAAAATCACTGGTGGTATGGTGTATTTCCAAATTAATCAAAATAAGCCCTGCATAAATTTATACAGAGTGAGAACAGGGCCAAAGGTCCAGACTGCAGTCTGAAACCAAACTTTGCTTATGGTTAAGCCTATAAAATTAGATTTGGGATTCCAGTTCATCAGACATGGAACAGACCACAATGATGTGACTTAAATAAGAACCTCCCTAGATACCATTCAGTCCTGGTTCTGCTCTGTGAAATTCAAGCACCTTTCAAGTGTCTTTCCCTTTGGGGTACCAACCACCCTCTCTCCCCTTGGCAGAAAGCTGTGCAGAGTGGAGAGGGAAGCCTGGAGTTGCTATGTGTCACTGCACATGCCACAGGTGAAGAACAGCTTTTGTTTTCCCTACCTTTTGCAGGCAGCCAGCATAAATAATGAAACCTTTGTCATGAAGGTGCTTGGCCAAGGCAAATCCAAATCCTGAGTCACAGCCTGTTATAAGCACAGCTCTGCTGCCAATCTGCAAAACAAACCAGAACAAAATGCACTGGAATTGAGCATTTGATATCAGTGATTTGCAGTGCACAGAACAAGTCACATCCTTGGCCAGGAGCAGTCTGTTCCAGGGATGTTCTCTACACTCACTGCCCCCTGCCATCCAGTGCCTTCTGAACATGAGGAATGACATTTTCATGCCAAGTTCACCCCAGTGAGGCAGGAACACTGCCCTCCCAATTTGGAAGAGTTCAGCACCTCTGGCAACAGGCTTCCAAGGCAAACAGACCAAGCAAACCACCATGCTCTGGGAGTTCACATCCATCTTGAAACCTGAAAATATACCAGACAGTTCCCAAGACATAGTTTCCCTTCATCATGAACTGTTCCTGTATGTTCAAAGCAGGCACGAGTCCACTCTTGTGTACATGTAGCCCACAGGGCATGGAGAAGACAGTTTGACTGAAGAAAGGATATAGTTTAATCTTACTGACTGTTCACTTATCTTTCTCTCTCTAGCACCTAAGCCCTCTAGAGCTGGGTTCTAAGAGCTAAGAAGATTCAAGTAAGGTTAATATATGAAATCAGGACCAGTAGATCATCACTCTTTTTGTCTGGCTGGGCTTTTCTGGTCTTCCTATTTTTCCAGCTTACAATTTAAATGGAAATATATCTCCTTCCCTCTCCAAATTCCTTTTTCTAACCCAAAGACAGGCAGCAGTTAAATAACAAGCAGTTAAATAACAAGCTAAAATGGTGCATCAGACAGCCCAACAGCAACAATTGCACATCCAAGGTGCTGCTGTGGGTGTGATTACATAATAATTGCCTGCAATTCACTCCGACTCATCTCTTTTAACAAGCTATAAATTTGGCTTTCCCCAGCATACTCAAGGACTGATCAGGGTGGAAGCTGGGTGGAAGCAGCAAAGACTTCTCATACTGGAAGCCCAGCAGTGATGCAAGGATCACATCTGAGTTCCTCTGAAACTCTGTTCCAGAGTTATGGAGCAAGTTGTACATGCTCTAGCACGGCTACAGTGCTGAGTTCTGTGCCACAAGACAGACAAGATGACAAAACATTCCCCTCCCTTTTGCCTAGCACTGCTCCTGGCAAGTCAGTATCTTCAAGGAGAGGGCTGCTGAAAAGGGCCACTCTCTAGATCAAGTGGTGAGGACACACTGATTTATTTACATGTCTTTAAACAACTACCCTCCAGAAAGAGTGCTTTATTAAGAATTTGTCATCAGATTCCCTCCACTGTAAGGTGGAACATTTAATCTGCTGAGTGAGTTCCAAAAATAGAAAAAACCCACTTGTATGATTGTTTATTTCCATGCTTAGCAGCACATACTGTGCTACGTCAATGGAAGCTCGGTGCTAGGAAAGAATGTGGAGTATGCTTGAGAGGTCCAGCTTGGAGTCTTTCTGGCAAACTGGAAAGATGAATTTGGTCACCAGACTTCAGGGATTTTAAAACCCCTGCTCAGCAGAACTAGTTCCTGGAAGCCACAGTCACACTCACCTGATCGACTTCATTTGCATAAGAGCGGCTGCCACATGGGGACAAGAGAGGGAAGGAAAATCTCTGCACGGGCCTGTTAAAAAACCCAAAACAACAGGACAGTCAGATGTGGAATATCTTATCTGTTCCCTACTGCAGCAACATACACTTGTAAAGGAATGTAGTGCTGCCTACATACATGATGTAGATTGTCATTTGAAGAATCTAGTCTACACTTCTCCTTAGTCTGAGCCTGTGTGTTTCCTACAGCATAACACATTTGTTTCTCCAAAGACCTTGATGCTATTTCCAGCTGCAGAAGCTGTCTGGGTATTACAAAGTATTCTAAAATAGCTCCTGGTCTAGAGGCACAGAGCTGTTTTCACCCACAAAATGGGCAGTGCAGTGTTTGCATTTTCAAAAGCAGCAACACCCTCACTTAAGATGTGCACAAAGTTGGGGTATGGGAAGTTATTAATTTCTCTGATGAAGGTATTCTGCTGTGGCATTGTCTCTGACACCCAGCCTGAGGCTGAATTTGCTTGAATTTGTCTCAATCCTTTTACACACAGCTCCATCCTTATTTCATCCTGGATGACACTTCTTCCCCTGCAGTGTCTACCCATTAAATACACTTAGATTTTACATCCCCTTTTTGCAACTGTTTAAGCTAAGGAACACTGTCTTTGAGCAATACCTGCCATGCAGATCTGAAGCTCCTCCGCATAGTATGTGTGACTCCCAGAAGACAAAACATATTCACAAAGACAGACCAGAGCAAAGCAACAATGCCTTCCAGGAAATGAGATTCCATTTAGAAAAGCTATGTTACCCAGCATCACTCTGACTTAAGCCTTGCCATCATTCTGGCAAAAAATCTGGGCCTGAACAACAAATCAGATTGACCCCAAGCCCTGTCCTTGTCAGTTACCTCTCTGGACTTCATCAGCTTTTTCATTTTTGCTTTGGGCACTGACATTGCCCTGCAGGAGCTTCTGGCCTTTCCTTAGACTTGCTGTACTTCATCTACCCTTTGGGTCCTCCAACAACATCTATCCTTCCCAGAGCTTATTTTCCAGGCTGCTTGTTGGTTTCTAAGTAAATTTATATAACCATTCACAATTATCTCCAGCTCAGCCATCACAGGCTCTCGCAGGGTGACCTGTGCTAGATGACCTGTGCACAGCAGCTTGCAGATGCTCTGGCCTCTGAGCTGTATCTCAGGAAATCAAGGGATCTGTGAAGGCAGAAACTTTGAATCAGATGGGAAAGGAGATGACACATCCAGGCAATGGTGTTCACTCACCTTCCTGAAACAGTTAAGCTGTTTTTCTAACTTGGAGTGTCACAAGCCAAATCAGCTCTTGAAATAGCTATAGCTAACTTAATTGCTGCAAAGGTCAGTCCCCAGGCAGTGTGTGTTAACATCACTGACCTGCAATCCTGAATTGAAACTTTTACCTCAACAATAAGATTCTTGGTGTGTCTTAAAGTGCACAGAAATGTTCATAACATTTCTTTTAGTTGAATGAACTTGGTTTTTATTTTTCAGTGTCATGTTTGGTCCTGTTATTTTACTGCAGAGCACTGATTTGCTGCACTCAATTCACAATAATCTGTAGAGAATACCTACTAGACATTCTGCCTATCTTGACGTGAAGACAAGGGGAAAAGAAGAACAGATGCTGGCTGCTGCTGAGCAGGAAAGTCATCAGCAGGAACAACCAGGAAGTGATGTGAGCCCCCACATGGTACACTAATGTACCATAAGCCATTTTTGTCATTCTGCATCATTGAATCCTAGAGACGACAACAGAGATTTTTAGAATGCACAGATGGTCCTCAAATTGAATTTGTGCTTGTAATCATGTGCCTTTTGCTCAGTTCTCCCAAAAAAAGGAGTCACCAGCTTGAGGAGTCAAGTACAAAAATGCTGCTTCAGTGCATTAAGACACTGGTATAGTGGCAGCACTGCCTTTCAATGAACAGCTGGATTTCCACTGCAGGTTTAGCAACTTGTGGGGATTTGCAAATGCAACACAGGTTGGCCCCGAGTACAAGACACACAAAGCACAAATACACAGTAAGCAAAACAGAAGACGGAAGAAAAAAAAAACAAGAATATGCTGAAAATTCTTTCCTCAAGTTAATAAAACATTAATTTGTATTTTTAAGGCCACAGCAGATTCCTACAGGTGAACTCTGGTGTATGTGGAGCAAACAGGAGATAAAAGACCTATGTCTGTTTGCACAGGAAATCTCTTAACAGCCTAGCTATCTCCAACACCCTGTTACCAGAGCCACCCTTGACCGTGATGATGCTGGACATTGCTATCAGCAGCAGTAGAGCAACACTGGAGGTGGCAGTTCTTGTTTAACAGGCCATGAGCCCCTTCTAAATGGCTTATGTGCAATTAGTGGCACACACACTGCTGTTTGGGAAGCCTGCTCTAAAACAAAGCCAGGGAAAGCACTCAACTTGCTCTGAATTTGGACTAATAGGTTCCAATCATACAGCAATATAAATGCTGGGGGGTTTTCAGAGCTAGAAATTAGAATCAGATAGGCAATTTTCTGTTCACTTGCAGAAAAGAACCTGCTTAATCACTCAGCCCACTTCCATTTCTCAGTAAAACCCTCCCTCTCAACCTTCTCATTTCATGGGATTCGCTGCCTCTTTCATCACAGGAAATCACAGAAATATATGACAGTTTCTTGCACTGAAGCAAGGCCTACTTGCTGATATTCAAAAAAAACCTCTTGAGGGATACTGAATTAATGCTCTTTTAAACTTTTTAACTGCAATGTAAAAAAAAAAAAATAAATCCAACCTGTTTGCCAACCCCTCCTTGCATACAGAGTGCATCTCTGCTGTGCTCACTCAGTGACTGAGCCCTGGCACAGGCTGTCCAGGCAGGTTCTAGAGCACCCTTTGTTGGAGATACTCAAAAGCCACCTGGACACAGCTCTGGGCAAGCAGCTCAGAGAGGCCCTGCTTTAGCAGGGTGGTTGGACCACATGACCTTCAGATGTCCCTTCCAACCTCAACCACCTTGTGACTCTGTAAATAAACTGTCCCACTGAAATCAAGTGAGTCTTTGACGTGTGCTCTACTCAAGATGTCACTTTTTCTTCTTTTCCACCAAGTTACTTACCTGAAGCCATTCCCTGGGTCCTTGAAATTCAGGGCTTTCACAGAGAAGTTCAAGAGAGGGCGGGACAGCTTGGTGGCCAACATGTTTTCAACTAGCACACTTTACCAAAAGCAAAACTATTCTTCCTTAGCTCTGCAACACAAGACAGCACCTCTGTTTTAGTTGCTCAATTACTTTGCAAGACATGCTGACTCTGTATTTCAACAGGAAAATACAGTCCAAAGGAACTCATCTTCTCCCCTTGCAGTCCCTCACACAGAGATAAATAGCTCAACCTTGAGCCACCCAAGATGCTTTTAAATAAGGAAAAGCATTATAAGTAAACTACCAAGCACAGAGACATTTAAAGAAAATGTCAATTTCTCTTCTTTAATGCATCTTCAACTGGTTTCTCTGAAACGGGTAAAAATTAAGGTATTCATATGGAATATATTATTTAAAATGAGCTTTATGAAATACCTTTAAACAAAAATATAACTTCAAGTCACAGGTGATGTTATGTTACATGTTTCCAAAACAATCCTTGGCTTTACAGCTAGTACAGCCACGCAGTTAAAAATACATTTTTTGGTAAATAAGTAGCTGCTGATGCTGGACTAAGCACAGGGAACCACCAATAAACTCAATATCGAGTGAAAACATCTCAAGAACGAGACTTTGGTATGGAAAGTCAACGTCAATCATATTTACCTTGGATAAAACTAACCCAAGGCACAAAAACCATCTCCCAGTTCCTTTTATTGAAGCTGCGAAACGGTATCGAATTGCTAGGGGTGGTTTGCATCTCTGCCGAAGGCTGGGCCGCCACCGCGGCAGCTTCAGGGCCTGCTGGAAGCCAGGCCTGGGCTGGAAAGCTGTGAAATTACCGCAGAGGGAGCAGCGGTGGGCACCGCGATGGGGAGGGAGGGAGGGGGCGGACAGCGCTCAGGAGGCTCGGCTAATCCTCAGAAATCCCGGTGGTTTGATCCAATTCGGGAGCACGGCCGGCGTCCCCGCGGGTTTTTGCGAGCTTTGCAGGGAGAGGGCGAGGCCGGAGGTCCGCGGCAGCCCCGCCGGCCCGGCGCGGCCCAGCCCCTCTGCGGGACGCGGCTGCCGCGGCCCCAAAGGCGCTCACGGCCCGGCCGAGGCAGCGGGGGCGCGGCCGCCCGGGCTTGCGGCGGCTGCGGGCGAGGCCGCGCGGAGGAGATGCCCGCGGCCCCCGCGGGCAAGGTCGCCGTGCGAGCCGGCTGCCAGAGCTCCGCGACCCACCCCGGCCCGCCCCGCGGCCACCCGCGCGTTACCTGGAGCCGGCGGGTGCCGGGCGCTGCTGCCGTTTGAATGAGGCTGGGCCGGGGCCGCGGTGCCGGGCGCGGCGGGAGGCGGGCCGGGGGCAGGGCCGGAGCGGCGGCGGCGATAGGCTGCGGCCATGAGGAGCGGCGCGGGGCTGCTGCTGGCGCTGGGCGCCGCGGGGGTGCTGCTCCTCCGCCTCCTCCTCCTGCTGCCGCGGCGGGCCCGCCGCGCCCTGCCCGTGAGTACCGCGGCGAGGGGCCGGGGCTCGCCGGCAGAGCCGCCGGAGGAGCCCCGGGGCCCAAAATGGCGCCGGGCCGTGTGGCCGGGCCGGGCCGGGCTGAGGCGCTGCAGGTGTCGAGGCCGGAGCCGCAGTGCCTGGCCCGGGCCGGGCTGGTGGAGCCGGACAGATGCTGTGAGGGGGCGAAGCGCCGAGCTGGGCACGGCCCGGGGCGATGAGGGCCCTGCCGCGAGGCTCGGCCCGGCCCCGGTGAGGCGGGCGCTGCCCTCGGACCCGCGGTGCGGCGGCTGCTCCCCCCCGCAGTGCTTCACTGGGAGCGGGAACATGTTCATGTAATCATGGAATGGCCTCGGTTAGAAGGGACCTTAAAGATCATCCAGTTCCAACCCCGTCCCATGTGCAGGGACACCTTCCGCTAGACCGGGTTGCTAGAGCCCTGTCCGCCTTGGGCTCCAACGCTTCCAGGATGGGGCATGAACAGCTTCTCTGTGCCACCTGTGCCAGGGCCTCAGAACCCTCACAGTTTTTTTTCTCTAATATCTTGTCTAAACCTACTCTGAATTTAAACCCATTCCCCCTTGTCCTGTCGCTACATGCTCCTTTAAATGGTCTCCCCTCACAATTAGGTCACCCCAAAGCCCTTTCTTTTCCAGACTAAACAATCTAAATTCTCTCAGTCTTGTCTCATAGGAGAGGTGCTCCATCCCCCTGACCATCTTGGTGGCCTCCTCTGGATGCAGTCCAGCAGGTCCATGTCCTTCCTGTGTTGGGAGACAAGCTGGATGCAGCACTGCAGGTCTCACCAGAGTGGAGAGAATCGCCTCCTTTGACCTGCTGTCCATGCTGCTTTGGATGCCCAGGATATGACTTGCTCTCTGAGCCAATGTTTTTGCTTCAGGACTTCCGGCTCAGTTTTTCACCCCAGCATGACCAGAAAACAGCTGTAGTCTGATTGCAGCCTCCCACTTCACTCCTCCATCCACTCTGCTTCTCTTACTTTCCCCATCCCTGTTCCAGCTGAGAAAATACTTCAGTGAATATTTTCAGTTCTTTTTCCTGGGATTGAAAACCTCAACTTTCCCAAGCCTGGAAAAAGGATCAAACCAAGTTTCCTTTGTAGCTGCACTTATCCTAAAATCAATCTGTTTGATAACATCAGGGAATAGTCACTGGAGCCACAAATGGGAACAGGATTAAAAAAAAAAAAAACCCAAACAGGTGGCACATTAGAAAAAGATTAAGTCTGGGTAAGCATGCCATATTCCCACATTGGCTAGAGAGACTGAAAAAGTAGCTCAATTGTTAAATTCTTCAATTTCTTCAGTCTGTTCTGCAGTAAATGTATAATTCTGATAGATCACCTGCATTAGTAAAATAATTTATACTATTTCATAAACTGGCCATATCCCAATAGGAAGTGCTGTGTACATCTGAGCTGACTGCAGGTTAAAATGAGGCTGCTCTGCTAGGGCTGCCTGAACTGTGAGGAATAGTGTTGTGGACCACACAGCAGGCACAGACAGTGTTACTGTGCCCACATGGCACAGCAGCACCTCTGGCACAAGAAGTTATTCCGTGCTCTTGGATCCCAGGCACACTGTCCCAGGCACTGTCAGCACTGGAGTGCTGTCCCCATGCAGTGTTTGCAGGCAGCCCTGCATGACCCCGAGTGAGGGAGGCACCTGAGTTCCTCAGAATGCTCATTAAGGTCACTGTGCTGATAACTGGTCCTCTCTGCCTGTCCCAGCATTGGGTCAAATTAAGCTGCAGATTGGCCTTATCAAATTTCATGAACAGTTCTATTAAGCCTTATCTTAGGACTTCCAAAAGATAAGGGTGGTTGGGCTTTTCTGAGTTCAGAGGTTTTTCTGGCAGGGGCTCCCTTTGGCTGGGCATGGGGTTGATCCCTGCTGTCATCCCTGGGAGCTCTCTGTCCATCAGGCATGGCACACACAGGCCCAGGTCCAGATGTGAGATCCAGCACATCCCTTGGGGGTTTGCATGCTCCTTGCTGTTAAGAGCCATGATGATGTAGTCACGTGTTTTATTACCAGCAATTAGGGTTACAGCAAATAACAATCACGAGATCCCTCACTTTCCTTACTATTAAAGGCAGATGAGAGGATTTTTAAACCTCATTTCTGTCTACATTTTGGTTGTTTGATTGGGGATTTTTTTTTTAAGGAACTAATGATGGTTGAGGATTGGGTATCTTCTTTGCTTGCCTGACCTGTGTTCTGGAAGTGATTACAGCTGCCTATTTCCTGCACACTTCCTTCTCTTTTGGGGAGTCCTCTGCCTTCAAGATTCAGAGGCGAAGGCTCTAGGGAAGTGAGAGAAAGAGGAAAAAAAAGTAAAATAATTTCTTTTTTCACAGGCCAGCTTGCTGAGTTATTGCAGGAGGTGACCTTGACAACTTCTGTGATCTGGTTAATGTTTGATTTTCATCTCTTGGAGTTGTGTCACTCTAAATTAAATTCAGGCTGAGCACTGTATATTTAATTTTCACTCATCTTTTGTCCTTTAGCTGTAGCTATCTTTAGACCTTTAATAGAGCTAGTCTGTACCTGGGTGCTCTTTGTCTGAGTATAGGTTATAGTATAATGTTAATGTGGGTGTTTGTATTATAAGTGCAGGATAGACTTTTGATCAGTTCTTGTTTCAGCTTCAGATCTTAAGTTCCCTTTGAGAACAGTTACTTCAACATGAGTTATAGGACAGGGTGTAGCTTTATTTGCTTATTGTTCTCTGCTGAGGCTCACCCTGAGTTTGTGCAGTAATGCTCTGATCACTATAGCCTTGCAATCATTCCTTATTGCTGCTTCACTTCACCACATGTCAGCAGAGCAAGAGATCAGAGCACTGGTGATTGACCCATTTCTCTCTGAAAATGTGGCTGGACCAGCCAGTGCAATTCATACTTATGTATGTGTGTTCATATTCCAGACGTAGTGAATACAGTAAAGAGCAACATTAACTGCCAAAGTCTCCAGAGAGATCTAACTGACCTCACTTCCTTATTGCATCCTGTGCATTTTTATTGCTGTATCATGTTATTGCCTCATGGATATAGTTTCAGTTTGGAGGATTGTGCAGCACAGCAGCTGGCAGCCTTCTAGCTGGGTTAAGTGTTAGTTCATTGCTTCACACCTGTGGTGAGGAGGTGACTTTCAAGCAAAGACAGAGGGTGAAGGGGCTATAGCTTCTCTTCAGGATTTGGCATTCTGCTTTCATATCTATCTCAAGCCTGATGTATCATACCAGATGGAATATCAAATCATCTTTCTCAATTTACCTGTCAGTCAAATGATAATGTAGGAGAGAACTGTAGGATTTGATAAGTTGTTCTTCTTAAGACTGCGGAGTTTCAGGAGGAAGTTCTAACCTGTAGTCACATTCCTGTGTGCTAAAATACAGCATGGAAAGTGCTGCATAGAGTGGGAGTAGGTGGGGAACAGACAGCAGTCACTCAGCAGCTAAAAGAGCTGCTGTACTGTTCAAGCCAGTGACATCCTGCCATTTGGATGTTCTCTATGCTTCTTTTTCTTACTATAAAGGGGTAGATCATTAACTTCTTTTAAAATGTTTCTGTTCTGCTTTGGCCACTGATGCTTGAAAGAAATAGTTGTTCCAGCTCAGGTATCAACAACACAAATTGTTACAGACCAGCAACTGAATAAATTTGATTCACAGGAGTTGGGAGGTGGTTGTGTCTGTGCACACAGGTGCCACTGTCCCTTGCATCTGGAATTGTACCTGCCCTGGCTGCAGGAGTGCAAGTGGCTCCTGTGCTGCGGGGCAGGGTGGTGCTGGTGCCTGCATTGTAATATCTGATGGTGTCCTGTGACTTTTCCCACACAGGCTGAAGGGAAGGCGGTGCTAATAACAGGCTGTGACAAAGGTTTTGGACACGCCTTGGCAAAATGCCTTCATGCAAAGGGATTTACTGTTTTTGCTGGATGCTTGCTCATGGTGAGTGGTGAAATTAATCAAAATTTTTCTGATTAGAGAAAAACGCTTCTCAAATTAAATCATTTTCATTTGCAGCCTCCATTTGCCCTGGTTCAAGACCTGAGAAAGGTACAGTGGGCAGGGATCGTTACATTTTCCATTGCTTCATCTGCCTGTTGTATCTTGTACCTCATTCCTGTAATTGTGAGCTCTTTAGGGTAGGGCTCATCTGTCAACTGCATGTCTGTACAGTAGCTTGTACAGTGTGGCCCTGTTCACTGCCAGAAGCCTCTCAGAAATACCACAACACCATAAATCTGATAGGCTGAGGTTGCTGTGGCACTGTGGCTTTCTGTCTTCCATGGCATCCCTGATGCTGTCTTTCCCATGCCATTTTTTGTGGACACCCTCCCCAAATTCATCTCCAAGTTGCCTCTTCTGCATTATTAAGGCTGTTTCAAAAATGTCTTGCAACTGTTCTTCTGCAGCTTCTGAACAGTACAAGCTGTTCAGTTTATGGATTGCTGAATAAACAAATTTACCATACATTTCTGTCATCTTTAGGTCTGACTTCCTGTCACGTGTGTTTAGCAGGTGGCATCACTCGTAAGAGATAAGTTTAGACACACTAAATCCGAAGTGGTTGCAGACTCCTCATTCCAGTCCCTGCTCATGCAAAGGACTTACAACTTAGTGTTGTGAAACACTTTTTATAAACTGGGCTGGCTCCACTTCCATGTCAGCTGGGATTTTACCTTTACTATGCATTTTTGCTGTATTGCTAGTCAAAACTCGTGTGTGATGTCTGACCTGAATTGCTCAAAATCAATAAATGGTTGCTCATTTCTCCATTTGAACATGACCACATCAGCAGAGGTGCTCAGGGCATGATGACTACAGATTTTTGAGTACTGTGGAAGGTGAGAACAAACAAGGGTGGCCTTCTCTGCCTGTGTGATCATAGCAGACATTACGTTCTTCCACCACACGAGAAAGGAAAGTTATTATCAGCTGACATATTGTGTAACTTGAGAGCAAGAGAGTCCTGTTGGATTATTGCCACTGTTTGGAAATTTCCATAAGGAGCCTCTGTAATTCCTTCAGTAATCATGTCATGTGCTGCTTTGGGATGCCTGTCTCAGTGCTGATGGCAGGTCAGGCACTGCAGAGCAGCAGATGTAGGGAAAGGAAAGGGAAAACAGGGTGGCTGAAGGGGCTGTTTAGAAGGCACATGCTAGGGTGGAGCAGAGAGGGACAGGCTCCGTTGGAAACCACATGAAGAAATGGAATGCTCCTGAAGTGAGGCCTGTTTGCTTGCTTGCTTCATTGCTTGTGAGCTGCTGTAGGCTCCCAGGAGGGTCAGAGCACATGTAGGGGCAGTTGTCATGAGCAGATGCCAGGCTCTTAGTTCACACCTAGTTAGTCCATCACAACTTACATGCTTTTATACAGAGAATTACAGGATCCCTGATGTACTACACCACCACAAACAGCTCTTGTATTAAATTCAGCATAATAGACTGTGAGGTGCATCAGGAGCTCCTTAATGATCAGACAGTCAAATATAAAGTTACAGGAATAAAAAGAATATTGCACGCAGGCTGGGATAGAACTGGAAAGGATCGAATGGAAAAGGGATTACATTAAGCAAGGGCAAGTAAGTCCACTGAGAAAGTTTCTGTTAATATATTAGGATTAAGATGGAAAAAACACACAGAAATAGATTATTAAATAACCTTAAATGTAGAAATTACAGAAAAAGTTTAAATAATAATAGTTTTATTTTCTTTGATCTTATTGAAAAAAAAAATTTTTTTCATGTGCCTACTGCCAGCAGTTACCATGAGGACTGTAGGCAAGAAAAGGTAAAGAACAAGGGATGTTTGTATAAATTAATGTGCTCAAGTTCACCAGACCTGATGAAATATACTTAACGGCATTTAGAGGATGAGCCATTGTGATTTCTGCCTCATGGGTGATATTTTCAAGAGCACCTGGAAGTCAGTGGATTTCCAGAAGCCTGGAAGAGGACAGATATCATAGTTCCCTTCCCAAAAGAGATAGACCTCTGGAATTGCCAGCCAGGCAGCTCACCTTCAGTGCACTCGGTGCAATTGCCACACACTGCCCTGTCAGTTTTACAGATGACCGCATCATAGTGTGATGCACCCTGCCTGTATAAGTTTACTGGGAACAAACTGTGCTGTGTCCATCTAATCTCATTTTGGCTAAGCAGCAGAGTGGCTAAAGGGGAGGGAATAAATGTGTCCTGAGTAAGGGTTTTATCACAGTTTGTTACCTGAGTTACATGCTCATGATAGTCTCATGAGCAAACTCATCCTCTAAGTGACTGCTGTTGAGTCCCAGGACCATATCCTTGGAAGTACCCCGCAAAAGAGAGTTTGCACTCAAAAAAATATGCACAGAACCATGCAGAGAATATGATAGACCTTTTGGGGAACAGGGTTCTAAATGATCCTGCCGGGTGGGATGGAGTCTGAAATCAGTTTCCTGGAATGCAGTAATGACACGCACGAGGTGCTGCGCTCAGGAAGCGCAGGAAGGCAGCGCGTGGATTGGCAGCAGGGTGGGAAGGAACTGGCGCACACGGAGAGAGATGGCTGCATCCACGGAGCTCAGCATTGTTCATGGCTTCCTGCTCCCCCCTGACACCTCACTGCGAGTGCCCCAGTGCTTGCCAGGACCTAATCCTGAATCCCAGGAGTTTCCCTGGGAAAAAGCCATGGCTGTGTCTGTAACAGGAGGGCTCTCCACTAATGAACATCTGTGTGATCTGCTTCTCCTCAGCACCACTGCACTGGGATCCTCCAAACCAGAACAGGGGAGAGGAGCAAAGAAGGGAAGGGGAGGCAGCCAAAAGCTGGAGCAAGTTTCCTCAGCTGGGTAGAGAGGGTTTGTGGAGCTGCTGGGCTTCTCAGCCAGGAGCAGCTCCTCCAAGTCACAGGGTGGGGTGGGCAGGCAGAGCCTGCAGGGCTGCCAAGGCAGGATAACCATGGGATAGGAGATAGCTGGCAGGAAACCACACAGTCCCATTGAAGGCCTATGGAGAGAGCTTAGGAAGCAGGCTGGGCTGGAGCATGATGGCTTTCAGCTCTTATGGAACTGGGAAAGGGAAGCTGGGAGATTCTCTGAGAGGACAAAAATCAGAGAGAAAAGGGAAGTGGAGGGAGGGTTTGTAGGAGCAGTTGGGCCATTGCTGCCAGCACCTCACTTGATTTGTACTGCTGTGTAGCTCCTGCTGGTGAAGATCATGAAGATCATCCCTGGGAGGAGAGTCTGGCTGCTCCCATGGGATGATCTGCTCCAGGTGTTATCCCAGCCAACAAATCTACCATTTGAAAAACAAGGAGGAAGTACCATGTGGTACCTAACAAGGAATGTACTTAATGCCCCTGAAAACCACAGAACATAAGATTATGTTCATTTGCTTCCATTAATATCTCTAGCTGCTTCATTTGTGAAGAGGTGTTCTGAACAAAAGAATTAAGCACTTTGTTTCACAGTTAAATAGTGGCTACAGTGGTGTCTGCAACTATGAAAAGTGGTTTTGTCACAGTTTGATATGGCATGTTGAAGTCAGTCTTCCAAAATCAATATGTTTTGTCAATAATGAGTAAATTGTAGCTGGGAAGGTAACTTTGCAGATAGAGTTGCATCAGCGATAGGGGAAAGTTAATTTCCATATGAACAATACAAACAATTTTTGCTGGATATTAAGTTGCCAGCCTATGACTTTGTTTCTCAAAAAGCAGTGGAAATATTTCTTCTTTATTTTATAAGTATTATGCAAGAGTAGAGAAAAAATGCAGGGAAAGGTCTTTTCAATGCTCAAATGACAATTGGCACTTGCATACAGATATAGTTATGGCTTTTTATATAGGCCATATATTTTTATATTTATACATAAATCTCTCTCTTTACAAGCTGAATTTGCTCCACTTTATTCACTGTTAAGTAGTGGAAATTTGCTTTATAAAACTTGGTGAGATGCAGGAGCATCTTGCAGAAATACAGTGAGGCATCATGCAACCCTCATCTATTTCAAAGGGAATATAATATTTTGATGACCTTGTTGTTGACTACACCATCATCACGTTTGATGTGCATTAGAAAAGCTTCAAACTTTGTTTGCTGTTCTTGTTGTACTGGGAAAGAAGTCAGTTGTGAAATGACATTCAGTCACGGGGCCAAGAACTCATTCCTACTATTGTCATAATGCCAGTGTAACTATATATTGATTTTTAAGAGAACAGCCCTGTTTTGCTCACGTTTGTGATGGACATTTCAGCTCTTTTCCTTCATTATGTGTCATTGTTCACTGGACTGAAGGTGGAGATGAGATGTTGTATACTATATGAATTAAATAGCCTGAGATATTTATAAAAAACTAAGCAGTTACATGTTTTTTTATATCTGCCTGGCTGCAGAGGCTGCTGAGCAGGTGACTGAGGGTGGGTTGCTCGCCTTGTTTGCCCTTGTGCTGTGGGAGTTGGTATCAAGTGATAAAGGAAGAGTGGCAGCCAGGCATGGTGACTCACCAATTCATAATTTCTTCCTCCCTAATGAGGCAGAGCTTGTGATTCAGGGAATAGTTTTGTGAATTAAATCTCAAGCCTGCTGTGGAACTGTGTAGCTAATCTGTGCTCTTTTCACTTTTGTTTGTTATTTACTACCTGAGTAAGGCTCTAAGGCTTAGGCAGCAATCTTGCCTGGAAGTGAGCAGGTAAACTTTGGAATTTTAACTGTGTTTACATTTGACTAAAAAAAAAAAAAAAACAAACTCAAAAAACCAACACAGTAGTAACAGAATCTGTAATGATAGCAGTGGGATGGGGAGGAAAGAAAGGAAAAGGGTGGAAAGGAAAGCAGAGCAATGAAGTTCCTATTGCCTATAGAGTGAAAAAAAAAAAAGGTTCTTTCTTCCTTCCTTTGCCAGAATCTCCTTTCATGCCTCATGTCTGTAATTGTGCTGCTGTGTAGCAGATCTTCACTGAGCAGGTATTCCTGAACATCTGACTCCAATTTCCTTACAAGTTATGTTACCTGTAGAGCATGGGGACCGAGGCAGTGGAGAGTCACCCATGGTTCTCCCCTGCTGACACAATATTTCAGCATGTTAGGGATGTGAAACCCATCATGAGGAGCCAAGAGCAGGGTGGGCTTTGTGGTGCTTCAGGGCACTGGGTCACTGATGCAGTTTTGGAAATGGTTCTGGAGGGAACAGGAGGTTTGTGTATATTTGTGCACCAAGTTTACACCTGTGTGTGCAATGTCAGTAGCTCCTATTTCCTGTCCATTTGAATATACCTGGCCCCAAGCTGCATTGCTGTTCTTGGTCCATCTTAGTGGGACACCTTTCTGTTCTGCTGAACAGGATGAGAATGGAGATGGAGCCAGGGAGCTGAGGAACATGAAGTCTGACAGGATGCAGGTGCTACAGATGGATGTGTGCAGTGACCAGGAGGTGGCTCGGGCTGTGGATTTTGTGAAGAGGACCTTGAAGGAGCCAGACAAAGGTATGTAGGGATCTTTTGCTCACAGAATCCTTTCTATAGAGCAGGCCATGCACTGACCAGGTCTTTCTCTCTGTGCACCACCAAAAGAGGGTTAACAAGCCTGAAGGCCTGTGACAGTATGTGGCTGGCAGTCAGGCTGTGCTGTACCCGGGTCAGTGAGGACAATTGTCTTGCTATTGATGTAGCAGCCACATGGAAAGAGACCAAGGCTGGCTGGAGGATTAGGCTTTAACTCTACATCCCATAAAAAGCCATGAGTGGCAGCAAGCCCACGAGTATCTGTGTCTTTGTCCTTGAATGTCTGTGAAGGGCACAGAACAGCCAGAGCTTGATCCCTTCCTTGCACTCCTGCCACACATGCTCCTAGCTTGTGCGGACCTTGCAAGTGACCCTACTAATGAAGAGGTGATGAGCCCTGTCTGCTTGCTGCTGTCCCCTCTGCTGTGTGGGTACAACTGAGTGCTGAGCTGGAGCACAGATTTGAACTGCCCCAAAACCTGGATTAATCTTTAGTCAGATCAATCCATGTTTTCCGTTTGCCATGCAACATCCCAGAGGAGATGTGAAGTAGAATCCAGAGTAGGCTTGGCATAGATGACCTTAATCCACATGTCACCTTAAGCGTGAGTCCAACTCATGGATCCCAAAAGCATGTCAAGGGAGATAAGAGTCCCATCTTTCCTTCTTAGAAGTGCTTTGGAAGTGGGATGTGAGTTACAGTCAGAGCCTGATGTGACACCACCTGTCTTCTTCCCATGTGAGGAGGTGAGACTTCTTGCCCTGCACAGGCTTTTCTGCAGCCTCTCTGCCAGTAGCAAGCTGGCCAGCAGCTGTAGACACAGTCTGAGGGTGAACTGAAGTTTGACATCTGTGGCTTCAGGACTTCAGGGTTGTGACTTGAAGGTGGTTGCTCATCTTGAAGCTTGGATGAGTCTGCCATGGCCCTGGTTTTGTTCATAGCAAGTATGAAGGCAGTAAATAACAACAGCTCTAATCTTCATGCAAATTACATGAGCACACCTTTTCTAGAACAAGAATATGAAATGTAACTGAGTAATGTACCAGCTCTGATCCCACACATGTTCTCTCTGCATGATTTTTCTTCCTACACAATCACCCAGCCCTCATCATGCTTTTCACAGCTTCTTAAGCTTTTCCTGAAGAGCCCAGCAACAGCAGTGGTAGCAGAAAGCCTTTTCCCACTGAGTGAAAGCTTGGAAGGGAGCAGCTCTATTGCTTCTGTAAATGCAGCAGTGTTTGCAAAACTGTGTGTGTAGCAGGGACAGAGAAGTCTTGCATCCCTGATCAGCAAGTTGGACTGGTTCCTCCTGTAGCTGTTTGCCTCAGCACCGTGTGCAAAGAAACAAAGGCTTCTTTTCAGCACCATTGGTGTGACTGAGGTTTGAGGCTTCCCAATAAATAGTGCTCAATAAATAGGTGCTGGAACACAAAGACTATTCAGACTGAGGTGTCTTGCACAGAGGTGTGGTTGCGCACTGAATGTGGCCCCAGAGGAACTAGTGCAGAACAGTTTTTGGGCTGTACAGTTCTTTAGACCTCTTCTCCCTGTGCTGTGCACATAAGGCTGAACTCTTTTGATAGGAGTGCCCGTTTGTTTTTGGTCTCATGCAGTTCCCACTGTATTGTTGACTCTAGAGACGTAATAGTGATAAGGCTCTGCTCAATAAACACACTGCTGTCCAGCAAACAGCCCTGTGACTGGGCTCCCCTCAGCACTTTGTTCTCTTTGTAACGTGCCCTGATCTGTGAGCAGTGGAATTCCAACAACAAACTATGGTAAATAATGATTCAGGGACGTTCATGAGAACATCACAACCCAGGAAATGGGAAATTGTTGTACAGAAATTTACAGGAATTTGTAAGGAATGCTATGCAGAGGTCAGTTTGTGACCGACAGTTTATGTCTTTGGTAAATTCCTGCCAAATTTTCTCAGCATGTTGTTTTGTTAGTGGTGAAATTACTCTGAAATTACAAAGGGACCCCATTCAGGGTGAGATGCTGTTCTGGATGCAGATTGGTGTGAATTTCAGTCGTCTTGACTCCCTAAAACTGGGAGCTTCAGTACACAGCTGTACACTGCTGGTCAACAGCCTTCAGGGAGAACAACCTTAGCTGGAAACGGGGCAGGGTTACTGGGGCCCGTGTGAGAGCACAGAGTCAGTCTGCCAAGGGCATGTTGATGTTTTTAAGTGCAACAGGAGGATAAATTTCATTGCACATTGGCAGAGTATTGCAATTTGCTTATAGGACTATGTTTGGTAAAATACATGGTTACTATCTGACTGAATCAATACAGGGTAAAAGTTAAAAGACATGAGAGTAGGGGAGCTATAGAGCAGAGGCAGGGCAAATAGCCCAAAAATTTCTGAGAGAGAGCTTGATAACTTTTATCAACAGGGTAGCATGACATTGGTGCCTTTGATAGCAATGTTGGAGCTCCTTGGACATGAAGACTCCTTCTTAGCCCTGTGTTAGTTCTTGGTAAGAGGAAGGTGCTAGAGTGGAAAGGGGCCCCAACTTCAACTGAGTCTAATGCAGCCCTGACAGGCCAGTCCTGTCTCCAACACAGTGAAAAATAATCATGGTGTATGGCAGGATATCTAATGAGGAGCAGCTCTGCTGTCTTGTTCCAGCTTCTCAGTTTGTTCCTCATGCAGTTTACAGCTGCATAGTCCCATGCTTCAATAAATCCATGAAGTATGGGTTCAGCCCTACAAACGCTTGCCACTGAGAATCCTGCAGTAATAGCTTTGAAGGGTCAAGTCCTTGCTGACCCCCTAAGTCTTGACATGCAAAGGGCTCATCACAGAAGCTCTTGGGAAGTACAGTCAATTTAATGTTGACAGGATTGCATGTGCAAAAGACATTAAATTCCGGTAGTTGTAAGCGTTGGTTGTAAATTTACTAACTCCTGATAAAGTTAGGGTTGAGAGAAACTAAATACTTGGACTAAAACACAGCAGCTGTTGACCTGGCCATGAATGTACAGATCAATACATGCACCCTCCAAAACAGCGAGCCAGAGTTGTGAAGGGGATTAGGAAATCAAAAATAACTGTTTTCTTTCCTTTTTTTTTTCCCCTCCTAATTGTGGGACGAAGTTCAGCCCCTTCCAAATTGCAAAATTCATTATAAAGTCACTGAGTGGAGGCAAACCTGGGACCAAGAGGAGGCTTAAAAGAGAGTCAGCAAGATGCAGCCTTATAAATCCTGGAAGAGCATTTGGCTGTACAGGAGATGATCAAGAGGCAATACTTGTGTAGCCCCATCACTTTCCTTGATGTTCCAAACAAGCTCTTGGTAGAGGAAGACCGTATTTCATCTCCTTGCTGGATTCTTCTCTACAACTTATTTCTACAAAAGTACCCAGTTCTTTGTTAAGGTTTTAGGTTACTGTGAACAACAAGGGAAGTCTTTTCTCTATGGCACTCTTCCATGTCCCTCTTTAATCATGTGTTTGTTGGCAGGTCTGTGGGGCCTAGTGAACAACGCTGGCATCTCAACCTTCGGAGAAGTGGAATTTGCAAGTTTAGACAACTACAAGAAGGTGGCAGAGGTCAACCTATGGGGCACTGTGAGGGTGACAAAAGCTTTCCTGCCCCTCATTCGCAGAGCTAAAGGTACATGCTGGGCAGTGGGGTAAGGCTTTTGTAGCACAGCAATGAGATGTAGCTAGAATTCCAGGCTGTCCTTGGGGGAATGCTTGTGCAGTCCAAGGAGGGTTTCTGAGGATGCCATGCAAGCATTTGGTAGTACAGGCTATTCTTGGGGCAGGCCAGGCACCTGCACAGCATGTGTTATCTTAAACATCCAAGATATCAGAGACCTTTGTGCAGTGTTGGCAGACATCACACAGACAAGATAATCCAGAGTCCACAGAGCGGTCATGTTTGGATAACTGCATCTTCTCCCTTCATGTTATTCCATTCACAGGTGACTTCAGGTAGTGACAGAATAAATGAGAATCAATGACAGCCATTTCAGATATCTTACAAGACAATGGTATTATCAGAACTCTTTGTTTTATATTGGAAAAAGATATGTATGAGCAGACTCTGAAGAGCTTCTTTATTTAGCATGTGTGGGAATGATGGTACAGGTGTGTGTTCTGGGAGGACAAAAGGGGGCTATATTAAGAAGATTGCTCATATGCCATTCCCAGACAGTAATTAAACACCAAACAAGCTCTATCTCACTACAAAAAATATCTTATCCATCAGCTCAGCAGGTTGATCTCACAATCCCTCTAGGTTACACTTAGGTCTGGAATGAGACAGTAGAGCTGTCCACTTGTTTCTCAGCTGAAATTTCGAACTGCAGAAGGGTGTTGTGCTCCATGGCTGTGAAAATTCTCTCTGTAAAAATAATTGGTGGAATTTCAAGGGCTTGTTTATAAGTGTATCTGAAACCACAGTGCACATGTCTTACCTTGGATGAATGCTGAGACACACAGAGAAGTGACAACTGCTGTCACTGCCCTGAGGTAGTGCCACGAGGGCTGTCATGGTCTGTTGGCAGGAATTAGGACATGGCTCTCCACTGCCCCATGAACAGCAGCACAGCAAGTCTCCTCTTGTTTGTCCCAGGAATGGCCACTGTAGAGACATGTGGCTGACCAGATGGGTGAGTGAGTTGTGCTGCTCATGGTGCAGGTGCAGAGAAATCTCTGTTCATTCTCTGCCGTCCAGCTCAGGTCTAAAGTAAACACATGTGTTAGGCAGATGAGCTGTCAAGCTTGCAGAAAGAACCAGAATACTTGTATGGCATCACACAGAGTTGTGAGCTTTGCAGCTCATGACACTCCAGGCTGGGAGCTTGAGCCTTTCTTTAGCAAAACAATGGGTGAGGCACACTCCTGAGAACACACAGCTAGCAGTCTCTAAATGGTACTTCCCTACCTGGAAGTTAGGAGGGAAATGTCTCGTATGCTTTGTAAATTCTTTGATGCAGAGGTAGGCATATGCACCATCCCCTGGAGAGCAGGGGTTAGCCTTGCTTGAGGCAGGAGAGAAAAGCTCCATGACAGGGGGTGTGCATTCAAGTTTCAGATTTTAGAAATCAGCATCATCCCACTAAGTACCCTTTTACTGGGATGTTCTGGCTGCTGCTTCTGCAGCTCATCCCCTCCCCCTGATCCTTTCTCCCTAGGCCGTGTGGTGAATATCACGAGCATGTTGGGGCGCATGGCGAGTCCCTCTCGCTCCTGCTACTGCGTTTCCAAGTTTGGGGTGGCGGCATTCTCCGACTGCCTGAGGCAGGAGATGTACCGCTGGGGCGTCCGCGTCATCCTCATCGAGCCCAGCAACTTCGTGGCAGCCACGGGCATCCTGACGGCAGCCGGCGTCGACAGGCAGGCCGAGGCTCTGTGGAGCGGCGCCACCGACGCCGTGCGCGAGGACTACGGCAGCGAGTACTTCACTCGCCACGTGGCCCTGATGAAGTCCTTCGTGAACAGTGGCCTGAAGGACATGTCTCTGGTCTTGGATGACATCGCCGAAGCGCTCACGTCCCCGTGCCCGAAGAACCGCTACAACCCCATGGAGACCTACTGGTGGGTGAGGCTGCAGGTCATGACCCACCTGCCCACGGCCATTGCCGACTGGCTTTACATCCCCGGAGCCACCCTGTGAACAGGCATCCTTCAGGCATCCCTCCAGGGCTCCTACTCACACGCAGGCTGGGGCTCACCTCTGCACTCCTTGCTGCTGCGTCTCCCCTGGAGATGCATGTGCTTCCACTTTGAGTTGTGGCTTCAAGTTGTGTGTTGTGGAATGCTAGAACAGCGTGGTTTTTTAGTTCTTTTTTATTTCCTCATTCTTTTTGTTTGTATTTCTTGCTGTGCTGATCAAAGTTGAAAGGTGTTTTCCTTTTAACTATGGAGGAAGCAGAGGAAGGTAAATATAATGTGAAATATGTGGCTAGTGTAATTAGGTCAGCAGATAAACTTGGCTTATTAATGGGCTGTTGCTTTCCCTTACAAGGACAAACTGTTAATAGCAGAGCAAAGCTGTTGCTATGAGATGGCTTGAAGGGAGAAACTAAAATGGGAAACAAAAGCAGAGTTTTCCATTTGGTTGAAAATGGGTCAGTCACAGCCTTCCATTGTTTTCCTGATACTGCCAAGAAGCTGTGCTGTGCTGTGACTGTCTGCTCTTTCCAGGGAAACAGCAACACTGCCTCTAAACTGCCTCATTACTCGCTGCAAAGAAGGGTTCTTCCCTCCCAGCACCGTGGCCAGGAGATGCCAGAGCCAACAACTGGGCACATGATTGGCAGTGAAAAGCCATACTAATAATGAGGTCTGAGCCATCTCTCAGCAGCCCCTCTCCACCTGCTGTTGCTGAGCTTTGTGGGACAGGGTTTAAGATGTAGCAAACAAATTTGGCTTCTCTCATTACTACCTTATGTGCCTAAACTATGTGAGGGATATGCTATTGGCTTTTCCTCTGGATTTGAAAAATGATGGATCACTGTGCAGCTAGTGTGGCCTGACTATGAGCTCTGGAAGGATGCTTTAAGGGACACATTTCCTATTTCTAATATTGCACAATGAAATCTCCATGTCACACAATCATCTTCTCAATCTACCTCTTGATAACTGATATGATATATCTTGCCCAGTATCCTGAAGGTTCTCTTCTGTTGGCCATGTGCAGGACTTTGATAATGTTTTCCAAGTGCATGGCTGCCTGCCATGCCCCATTCCCTGTGTTCTAGTGGTGACCACTGGTGGAGCAGCCAGTGAGCTGCAGGTGCTGCTGGCCAGACTGGGACCTCAGCCTCTTACTCTTAGGGACCAGCTTTTCCTCCCACTGTTTTGCCTTGTGTGAGATTGAGTGGCTGTGAAAAGAGCTTATTGATTGCTCTTTCTTCATCTGTCTCCACTAGCTCTGGCTTGGACACTGTGCCTTAAACTTTTTGTATGCCACTGTCTGCAAATTCTTGGAGTCTGCAGGCAGCCATGAATGCTGTGATGCCTTCAGGAGGAAAGCAGGTTTCCCTTGGAGATGCTGTCAAGGCAGCTTGTCTTACAAGTAACAACTGCTAGAAATACTGCTGTGCAGTTTGTGTCTTTTCCAGATCATCTGTACATGGAGATTTCCTGGGATTTGAGACCCAGAAAGATCCCACTGAACTGCAGCTTAAACAGTAATCACTTCTGCCCCCTGCACTGTGAAATGTGATTAATGTTAAGTAGCTCTGATTTGCACAGAGAGAAAAATAAACTAAGATTTTTAAAGCATATGTCTCTGGCTCCAGTGCTCATTTCTACATTTGTTTTCCCACCTCTTTTGAATCTGAGGTTGTGATTTAATTAGGTTCAGTAATTAAGGAGGTGGTTTAATAATAACAATTGATGATGTTTCAGCAGATAGTAGGACTGTGAAGGCTCAGTGAGAACTGCCTGGAGCAGAATGGGCAGCATGGCCCATTTCCTCAGCACAAGGCAGTTAGAGAGGCCTCTCTGTAAACACAGGCACCGTCACTGTTTGTATTTTGTGTGGTTTCCCTCGAAGGAGTTAGTTTAGAGCAGTGCTGTGCATTATTCATTGCCTCAGCACTCTTCATGTAACTAATCCAAGGGCTACAGCTGCCTGGTAAAAAGGATTAGCTCCTCTCACAGATAGAACAGAGACTGGCAAGCCAAGAAGTGTCCCAGGCCATGCAAGGACCTCGTGGTTGATCCAGGGTTAGGATTTCACAGCATGTGAGCCCCAGTCCCCTCCTCTGCCCCCTGAGAAGTGCTCAGGAGGGCTGTTAGTGCCTGATCTGGTTTCTGCCTGGGAGGGGAGCTCTGGCTGTCTGGGGGCGAGAGAAGAGTACGTTTCACTCCACAGAGTTGCAATAATGTGGCATTGAGGGCAGATTTTTGTTGTGCTGGTGGGTAACAGAGGGAAGAAAACTCAATTCCAGTTGACAGTGACCTTCAAAGCCAGAGGACAAAAGAGAGAAGTTCAATGAAATCCCATGGAAGTCCATGCTCATTGCTGCTGTGGTATCCTACAGAGAGGAATTGTACTGCCAAAGCTTGCCATGGCTTTTTTTTTCAAGCACCAGCTGCTGAGGCTGTGGCACTGTCCTACCTTTTTCTGCATGTTTCTCACAATGCTTTGGAAGGCAGTGATGGTCCAGCTCCTTAGTGCACCCCTTAGCCTTTGTGAAGTGGTCCTGGTTTTCTCTTCAGATCACCAGGTTTTCTGTGATGGCACAAGAGGTGGTCAGTCCTCTGCATGCTACGTTTGCCATGGCTCATCTTAACACAGCAAGGAGCCTCCTTGGGTTTCCCAAGCAATCACTGCAAGTTTAGATTCTCCAGATCACTTCAGATTCTTTGTGTCTTGACCAAAACCCAAGCCCTAAATCAGTATCAAGTCTCAGTGTATGTTGCAGACCTCAAGGATTTGCAGTTCCTGATTTAGCTTCAATATGAAATCTCCCCTCGCAGCAACGGCAAAGATGTTATTGTGGGTGAAGGGAATAAAGATCATCTCTAAAAGCCAAGAGAAACCAAATGCCTCTTCTGAATGGCAAGAGTTGCAGAAGTGGTTCATTTGAGGCAGAGGCAAGATGTAGCAAATTCCTATGGAAATCCTTCACTGACAGTCCTCTGTTCACCTCTTCAGGGAGCTACACAGAGGATGGGAATCTAAACTTCTTCTGGGCATCACAAGTCTTGACCACTGTCAAGGGTGGCTGATGACTTAGGTTTGCTGTTCTGATGTGGCTGCAGATCTCCAGCAGCTGTGAAGCTGGCCAGGAGGCTGCTGTTTAGAACTTCCTGCACATCTGGCTTTGAACTCATAGCTGAGAAACTGCCCACTGCCAGCAATGTTCTTGGGAAAAGGAGGCCAGTGATGGCAGTGCTTTCACACACAGCAGTGCCCTGAAACCAGGATGGGAGATAATCCAGCACAGCTCTCCTCAGCCCCAGGTCAGCGTCTTCTGCTTCTGATGTCCTCTCCCCTGCTCCAAAAAGTCTTCTTGTGGGGTCACTCTGTCTCCCAGGCAGACTGCTTCCCCCAGGGCTTCTCCTCTTCCTTGAGAAAAAAAAAAAATATCAAAAACATCATCACTATCAGTTGGACAAACATGTCAAGTGGAGATTAGGAAGCCGTGCTAAAGCTCTTCACAACAGCCAGAAGAGGTGAGAAGGGCTGCTGAGGTCCTGCCTTGCACAGGGCTCAGCCCTCTGCCGTGGCCAGGGCAGTGCCTGGGCCTGGGACCTTTGCAGGCTCCAGGGTTCCTGCAGGGAGCTCTGCTCAGCAGCACCCAGCTCTGCAACAGTGCCACCCAGAGCACCGCACACGGGAGGCTTGCTCAGCCTTTTGGAAATTGAAGACCTCAGAAACCCAGGATGGGTTATCTTCCTAGCTTAAATACTGCCCCATAAACGTGCTGGTGCTGCATAAATAGCAACAGCAGCACCTGTGCTTCTGGCTGGGGTTTTGAAACACAAGTTTACAGCTTCTTGTGTAACCACAATGCTGAAAAATGTCTTAGAAACAAATCCAAACCAATACCAGCAGGTTTCTCAGCCAGCAGCCCCAGCCCTGGGGATTGGAGAGATGCTACAAATAGAGAATTTGTAAGAGAGCCAGCTCGACCTCCAGGGCCTGGCCTGGAGCCAGACACAGTTAATTCATTCTCAGCAGCGTTGGAAGGGCCACAGGGATGTTACTGATAGAGCCCTATCATCCTCTCCCCTGGTGCTCTTTGAGGCAAGAGCAGACCTGTGTTTTCACCTCAAAATACTGATAAATAATACCTCAGCCCTGACAGCAGCTTATCAGAAGGCACAAAGGAGCTGTGTGTGCAGGTCTCCTGCAGCATCCAGTGCCTTCTTCTGTGGTGTCTTGAAGGGAAGAGCTCTCCAGAGCCAACCCAGCCTGGCAGCATCATCCCACCGGGGCTGAAGGCAGCTCTGGGCACAGTGCTTGGCTGAGCCAGTGCACTCATCACAGCATGGTGCAGTGAACATGCCATAATTCACTGCCTGCAGGTCAGCTTAATTTGGTTCCCTGAGGGTGCTTTGTCTCACTGCACTTTATGCCAACAGAGCAGTGACACAGGGGATCCCTGCCCACCCCTGGGTGTGGATGTGCAGTATGGCTTTCCTCTGCCCTTACAGAGAAGCTGACTGTGTTTTTATCCCCATGTGTATGGCCAGGGGGGTGTTCCACAGCCAGTGTGGAACAAGGTTGTCCATCCCCCTGAGCATGGACCCTGGTATGAAAACTCTTTCTTGTGCAGGACCTAGCAGATGATGTTAAGAAGGACAGTGGTGTTTCCCAGTTGTTTCCAGCTCCAGCACTCAGATGGAACAGATCTGGTCACCTCAGATCTTCCTTCACTGTGTTTGCCAAGACATTAATAAAAGTCAAAACAGGAAAAATGAAAGAATTCTTACTTTGGTTGTAAAAAGAGTGTTCAACAGAGGAACCAGGTAAGAGCTGGTCTGTTTTAATGGTTTGGTGGAAAGGCTTCTGCCTGGGACTGAGATGAAGCACTTCTGGCTCTGGCACTGCTACAGGTTTGCTAAATGCCCGGAATAAATCATTCTGCCTGCACCAAGCTCCATCTACCTCTGCCACCACCCTGCCCATGCTGGAGTTACTGTTATAACTGATGCCAGAATAGGTATTATCCCCCTTCCCATAGACTGAATTACTTTTTGTGGTAGAATAATTAATGTGGTGACTCCAGTCTTCTGCGTGAAGGCTTTTAAAGTCCTCTGAATTGTGAGAGCTGCAGGGAGGAAGAAGCCAGGGTTGAGGGCAGGCATTAACACCATTGTGCTGCTCTTAAACAGGCACCAAGGTTAACCATCACCCCACAGGCACCTTGCCCAAGGGCCTTGAACAGCCACTTGGGGGAAAACTCTGCCTGCTCTATTACTGCACACCCGAGCAATTGTGCTCCAGGGGTGTGGGTGGTACCTATCACCTTGTGGGGTCAAGTGCTGTAGGAGAAGTCATTTTCCTGGTCAGACTTTAACCAGGGTTACTATGACAATCAGTCAGCAGGCTGTCCTTGTGTCTCCTTCCTGGTTTCTCCTTGCTCAGAGGTGTTGAAGCATACAGAGCTCAGCAAAGCACCTTCCCTTTCCAGCTCTAATGACAAGCAACCATTGCTCCAGGAAGCATGACTAAAGAGGGAGCTGGTGGGAGAGGGAATGCACCCTGGTAAGGCCCCATGGCCCCATCACTCACTGCAGGGGGGATGTGTCAGTGCCTGTGTCCCGCTGGAGACATCCAGTGGGTGTCTGGAGTATGGCTGTGCAGCTCCCTCCCTGGGGAAAGCTTGTGCAGGTATTTAACCTGGCAGCCCTCCAGAGAAGAAATGAGGATCAAGTACTCCAACGCAGCTGAAGTGCACTTTGATAATGAGGCAGAAAATCTGCCTGGGGACTCAGAAAAGGCTTCAAGGTAGCAGTGGCCATCTTCAAAGAGGGTGAAATGGTGTGGTGGCTTGGCTGTTGGCACGAGGTGGCTTTGGAGAGCTGCAGGACACAGCCATCCAGTGGGTGCAGTGGTCTGTCCATCCCAACAAGGCACTCCAGCAGAGTTTTCTCAGAGCCAGCCCTGGGGTGGGGATGGAGCCAGTGCTTTTACTGGGAGCTGCTGCCACACCATGTGCACACACAGGAAATGCTTCTGTCCCCATCTTTCCCATATTCTCTCAGCCCACACACTAAGTCACAACACATCCCCTCCCTGCACATGTTCTTTTGCTGTACACCTTTGTCAACAAGCAAGTCCCTAAGACTCCGCAGCCCAAGAGCACATCTGGACCTTCTTTTTGCACCACTGCCACTTTCACAGCCCTGAACCCCACATGGGTTGCCTGGTTCCCTCAGGCTTTGGGGACACCTGTGAGGGGTGGCTGCTCCCTTGCTGCAGCACTAACAGGCACTAAGAGGAGCAGGAAGCCCCCAGCTCCCTGTGGGCAGGGATGGCACTCGGCCCAGCCAGCCCAGCTCCTGCTTCAGGCAGCTTTCCCTCCTGCAGGCACAAGTCAGGAGCTGGCTTCCAGCTCTGTCTGTGCATGGGCACTTACAGAATCAAAATCAGTCCCATCATCTACTGCATCCCAAGGAATTTCCTACACTCCTGCATATCTGACCTGGTGCAAGCTTTTGTTCTAGTCCATGGGTAACAACCATTTCTCAAGAATAATTATGTCAGGGAATGCAAGGTGTGGCATGTGGATAATGCATGCATGTCCTCACGCCAGGTCTCTTTACACTGGAATACACACCTGATTAGCATTCCTGGGGTGCACCACAGATAGAAGCATTTTTAATACTGTATAAACTAATCATTCCTAAGATCTCCCAACTGGTTTGAATGAAACTCACCGTGAATGGCATCTCTGTGCCATTTCTTACTGTAACCATGCATTGCACCAAAGTCAGAGCACTGACCACTGAATTTATGTTATTTATTTTCTGTACAATGTAAATTCCAGTCTCACAAACACTTAGGCCTGTGTTTCAATGCAAGCAGTGTGTGCCTGGGCTTGGTGGCCTCAATGCAGCTATTCACAGGCAAAGCCAAACACATATGCCAGTGTCTTTGTGCTCTCAGCCTGTGTGGAGGGATGAGACTTGCTCTTTCAGAAAGGGTATTCTTAAAATTCTCCTCTGACCTGTGCTGTGACATTAGGGGACTCAGAGATATGGGATGGAAATGCTGGGCTGGCTGGTCAAGAAGTCCTTCAGGGCCAAAGTGCTGCCCTTGGGTCTCCCTGGTGCATATATAAAACATATATAAAACAGCCTTGAGGCCTAAGAGTGAGGGATATCTGAGACTCTGAGGCCACTCCTGAACTCCCTGTGTGATTCCTGGGCTCCTGGTGTCCAGGAATTCAAGTTGCTGATTTGAAGCAGGCTCCAAAGTGCTCTGGCAGCAGGGGAGCCCAAGTCCCTGCCAAAGGGCTTCCTGATGGGAAGGAAGGGCTGGCAGGACAGCATAATCTGCAGCAGATTTCTTAATTGCATTCCTCAATATAATAGAGGCTGTTCTCTCTTTCTGTGAGCAGAGCTGTGATTACCCACTCACTATAAATCTGTGTCGTGAGGAAGATGTAGGTTGTATATAGGTCATAGAAAATATAATTGTATAACTGCATTAAAGCATGCCTGGGCTAAGGGCTGAAATATGGCTTAGCTGCAGGAAATAGGGCTGTGGGTTTTAAATAGCCTTACTTGGGCATCTCTTGGACAGAGCTGGCGATGCTGTGAACCGATCACTGTGCTTCCTCCCTGAGAACAGAAAATCCCTTTGCAGAAAAAGCTCTCTAAATATGCTTAATGACATTTTTTTAGATCATTTACAGTATGTTTCAATAGGCTAAATGTTGCTGGTTGAGAAAAAGCATAATGAATCCACTGGGGAATGTGGAGCTCTCCTCTGAGAAGGGGATGCAGGGCAGGGCAGCTGGGGTGCTCTCTGGGCTGGGCTCAGTGGGGCACAGGGGATGGGAGCAGCACCCTGTGCTGAGCTGAGTCACACAGCCAGGGCCCTGCAGTGCCCACAACACTCAAATCTGAGTGGGCATCCCAGACAGGGCCCACAGGAGTCTGGTAAATGCCCATGGGATCTGCTCCTACATCCGTTGGAGATGTCCTGCTCTGCCCCCTGAGGCTGTGCACTCCTCTCTCCTCTCTGTGAGGACAAACCTGGCCAAATGCCTGCTCTGCCTGTACCCAGGGTCTGCTGTGAGAAACTTTTTTAACCTTATTTAGCAGAATCAGGCAGGCCTTCATATGGGGCACTGAAATGTAGCAAAACCCCAGGATTATGGGCACTGCTTAAACTCCAGTTTTTATGGTGAGCACATCCACTGGGGTGAGATGGCACCAGGCCAAAGCTTTGTCACTGGTGCAGATCTGCAATGTATTTCTGTATACAGAGACCTTGTTTTCCTTCTCTCTGTTTTGTTTTTTCTACTTTCTGAAGAGTGACTATCCCTTTGGCTTCTCTCTCTGCAGGGATTTGGATCTTGGCAGCAATGCAGTTAGGCTGAGGAGCCTTCCTCAGCACAGCCAGAAACACTGCTGGTCCTGCATGATAGGGGCTGCCCCTTAAATAATAGCACCCTTTTCAGTTTTCTAACATCCTAAATTCTCTCTCTTTGGTTTCTTGTGTTTGAATACATAATTGGATAACTTGCACTCACTAATTGTATATAAATGAATCACATATATATATACTCACTATATATATATGTGTGTGTGTATATATATATAGTGAGTATATATGTATATATACTCACTAATTGTACATAAATGAATCACAACATCTTTTGTGCACTTGCATGGGACCAAGTTCCCATATCCCAGAGGCCAGTTCATGCATCCAGAGTCTGTTTACTTACTTTGCTGTCATAAGTGTAATTAAAAATTTTACACCGTTTTGCATAAACACATGTCCAAGCACTTTTTGCCACTCCTACAAACAGAGGAAAATTCCCACCTGCTTCTCTTTACTCTGTGTTGTCTCCTACTTGTTGATTTTTTTTTCTACATACATGTTGCAACTTGTTGGCCAACACAAAGCCCCATTTCCCAGAGAGGAGGAAGAAAAACAAAATGGAAGGAACATGAAAGGTAGTGGCCAAGAGGAAGAGCTGTCCATGCAAACAGTGTTGTCTCCACGGTGGGACCCCCAGCACTCCCAGGTTATCCTGGTTCTCTGCAGGTGCTGAAATCCCAGCTGGAGAGCCAGTGTGGTAGGACAGCCTTTCCCTGGGCAGCCAGGGCCCCACCAGGCCGGGCTGGCTGAAGCTGCTCTGTTTCACAGGTGCCAAGAGCTGATATCTGGGGGTGCAGCAGGACAATCTCACTCCTGCTCTAGGCCAGGTCTGCTGCAGGTACAATGTCACAGGTGGAGTGGCACTGCCCTGTCCCAGCCCTCTGCACTGCTATCATGTTCTGACAAGGGGGTTTTCATTGCTGGCAGCACTCAGTGCTGTTTCATGGTCTCACTGGAGCCAGATGAGCTTTGTCTCTAAACGGGCGACTGGCAGCGTGAGAACATCCCAGTATCCCAATGCAGTCTGTCTGGAAACGCTGTCCCCTCACCCCTGGACGTGCTGTGTGGCTCATGTCACCTCAGCCCGTGTGTGCTCTGCACCCACTCCTGCCCACGCCCACTCACAGCCCCCTGCCCTGCAGGCAGCGCTGCCCCTTGCTCCTGCAGCCCCCGTGGCACCTCACTGTCCTGTCCTGTCCTGTCCTGTCCTGTCCTGTGCTGTCCTGTGCTGTCCTGTGCTGTGCTGTGCCCCAGCCCTGCAGTCTGCCCTGCAGCTGCCTCATTACCCAGAAATGTGGGGCAGGTTTCATTCTTGCATGAGGCATTCCGAGCGTGTCTGGTGCCCCCCTCCTTGCCCTGGTTTCTCCACAGCTTTCCTCCTTCCTGTCCTCCCTCCCCTGCTCCAGCTTCCTGCCCTTTGATGTGCGGCCCCTCCTCTGCTCCAGGGTACAAACTGCTTACCAGGTGGAGATGACTGCTCCCACCCCACAATTAGGTGCAATTATAGGGTTTTGCTTTTCCTTGCTCTGGAGTGGCTCAGAGCAGACTCCGGCTGTGGGCTAATGACAGGTGGGACATGGAGCAGGCTCTGGTCTGTGCAGGCGAGTGGTGCTGGTGGTGCTGGAGATGGAATGACAGGAGGGTCCTGAGGTGGCCACTGAACATGTCCTGGCCAGCTGGCCCCAAGCAGGGACTCTGCTGCAGCATCCCAAATGTGCTCCTCTCCAAGAGATGAGCAGCAGATACCTGGGTGCTTCCTTCTGTGGCCAGCCAGAGTGCAGAAATGTGCCCCTGGGGAAGGCACAGCCAGTGCTTGTGTGGAGATGTCCCAGCAGTGGCAGCAAGCTCGGCTGCCAGCTCCCATCATCTGTGCTTCAAGCTGTGCAGTGCCTTGGCACCCAGGGGGTGCTCCTTGGCTAGCAGTGCCAGTGCAGAAATGGGGCTCCACTGCAGCTCCTGCACTTCTGAGGCTGCTGCCTTTGGCTGGACATGGGATTTCCTGCAAAGATGGGTTTTCTTCCAGTGTTAGTGCTGGCTACATTGAGGGTGATGGCTGTAGCCAAGCCCACCCCACCTGTCATCTCCTCTCTCAGTGGGGCTCAAGGAGTGTCAGCTCCTGCTGGCTCCTGACTCCTCAGCATCCTGGCCATGGCCTCTCCTGCACACTCCTGCAGCAGGAGTTGCATGGAGCACGGCTGGCTGAATACCCTGGTGCTGTGGTGTGACTCTGGCTGCAGAGTGCCAGGAGCCAAAATGGCAGTGCCCAGCCCAGTCATGTCCCTGGCAGGGCTGGCACTGCAGGGCAGCCCTTGGGTAGTGGGCAGCACCTGTAGGCCAGGGCAAGCAGGAGCCCCTCGTGCTGCAGCAGTGTAAAAGGCTTCCTCAGAGCCGTTCCACACAAGGGCACATTGATGCCCCCACAGCCAAGGAGTCCTTCTCCATCCCATAGGAGAATGCTCCATGTGCTGATGTGGATAAGCACACAGACACACCTCCACATGCCAATGTTCCACAAGCTGGCCCTTTTGCAGGACTTTCTCCTCTGATTGCCCTGCAGGATGTGAGCAGCTGAGCTCAGTAGAAAAACTGCTTGTGGTGTGCAGTGCGTGGGGAATCCCAGCAGTGCACTGCAGTGTGGCAGCTCTGGTACCATTCAGGTCAGGGTCTGTGCAGGGATTTCCTGACTTTAACCTGTTTGTATTGCAAGAGGTGCAGGTGAATGTGGGGCTTGCAGAAAGTCTGCAGGACATCTCTTTGACATGGGCAGCCAGAGCAGCCCCATCAGGGACATGGGTGGCTGCCAAAGCACTAACGAGCTGTATGGAGGCAGGGAGAGCCCTGCATGCTCCTCTGCCCTGTGCCAGACCATGGACTGTGTGCTCCCCTGGGCCATTCAGCCCCAGCTGGTGCTGCTGGATGAGCCAGGCACAGCTCTGGTGGTGGCTGAGGTCCTAGGACACACCTTGGCTGTGCTGTGTTTCAGGGCACACCTCAGCCCCAGAAGGGGACAGGACTGAGCTGTCTGTGGCTCTTGGGGTGGCATTTGGGCAGTCAGGAGCTCGTGTGCATGTGTGCATGTGTGAGTAAGGCATGCAGGGCAGCATGTAAAAACACACCTGGAGAAAGTCTCAACAGAGATTAGATTAAAATGTAATTAAATACAGAGAGCTTCCTGTCAATTACTCAACTCTTCTTGTATAACTCTTGGGACTGACTGCCTTCACAGATGGATGCTCTGCTGTCAAAGGCATTTGCTGGGCACCTGTTGGAAAAAGTGCCAGGTCAGCAGGGAATTAATTGCACCAGCATCTTTCCTTGTAATAGGATTTAAAACTCTAGAAGAAAAATGCTGAAAGGCCTTACATCTCCTCAGACAAACCTGTGATGTGTCCCGCTGCTTCACGCTCCTCGTGTACTCACACCAAGTGACTGTGATGGGGACAAGGACATTGCAGTGGCCTAGAGGGTCTCCAGGGCTCATCAAGTACGAGGCAGAGGAGGCTGTATGTCCCCCCTTGGAGCATGGCCATGGCTGCTGCTGGACCAGAGTGCTGGATGGGAGCTGCTGATGTCCCCAGCCCCTCTCAAATGCTGTGGCATTTCTTTCCTTCCCCTGCCTTTTGCACCCAGGCCTGAGGCTTTAGAGAGTGGCTGCAAGGCAGAGAGCTCTGCAGCTGCAGGCGATACCCAGACACGTGGGCTGCCTTTGTTTGCCTGGGTGAGCAGCCAAGTTGCAGCCCATCTCCAGCTTCCTACCAGCTGCAGATCCAAGGCAGCTGACTGGCCTGCCAAAAAACCTAAACACGTTGAGAACCAGGGAGTGGCTTGTGCCAGAGCTGAATAATGATGATCCCAGCACACTTATAAAGAGAAGCAGAGAGCTCACCACAGAGCTGTTCCTGGTCCTCCGCGGAGCATCACTGCGCCTCGTCCACCAAGGTATGTCTGAATTGGGAGATTCAAAATGGGAACTGTCTGCAGCAGAGCCTGTGCCTGCAGCTGGAGACAGACTGGGCTTTTCTTCTGAACTTGGGGAAAATGTTACTGCTGCTGCTGTGCAGGAGTTCCCAGCCAGGGAAGCAGAGCAGCCCAGTGCTGCAGGGTATGTGCACGCCGACCTGCCCCAAGCAGAGCCCAAAGCATGTGGGCAGCATCCTGCCTCCAGTGACTGTTTGGGTGTGAGCAGCACAGCTCCTGCTTCTGCTCTGCAGGAAAACCTGTCCTTTCCCTCCTCACCCCATGCTTTTGGGGGTCTGTTCCTGAGTTGTATTTGGTGCTGATTTGAATCTGTACCAACTTCCCCATCTTGCAGTGCTGTGTATATCCTGGCACACAAAGACCCCTCCAGAGGCAGCTGTATGGTTCCTCCCACCCTTTTGCAGTGTCAGGCAGCCCTGGCTTACCTGGGCTGTCCCTCCTGCCATGCAGGTGTATGCTGCAGGTGTACAGAGCTCACATCCATGTCTCAGGGCCCCAGCTCTCCACTGGCTCTGGAATATGTTCTTTGTGCTCCACCATTTCAAAGCAAGCATCCTGCATTTCCCCTTGCCTCATCTTTGGACAAACAATGATGCTCCTGTGGGTCCTTGGACATTTATCAGCCCTGCATCTTGCGAGGTGTCAGGTGTGGGTGATGAGTACAAGTGTTCTCACCAGGCATTACCTGGCTTTTCATGGAGCTGCTGGGCACAGCCTGAGCACAGGCAGGGCTTAAGGCTGTTTTGGGCTTGGGACTTCTTTGGCACTCTTCTAATGATTCTTTCCTCCTTTCTGTGCCCCTGAGGTGCCCTGCTGCATGTCCCATCCCTCGTGCTGCATTTCACACAAAGCTCTGCTCCAGGGAGGCCCCAACTGAGCTGTTTTCCTTCTGCCCAGGTCCAGTTCCCGCCTGCATCCCAGTGCAGCCATGCTGGGCACGGCAGCGCGGCTCTCGGTCCTGCTCAGCCTCTTCAGCATTGGGAAAGGCCAGATGTTTCATATGGGACCATGCCCAGATCCATCAGTTCAAGAAGAATTCGACATCAACAAGGTGTGAAAAGTTTCCTAAAAATCTGTAGCTAGTTAGGCTAAGTGGGCATGGGACTGACAGCAAACTGCCTGGGTGCAGGGGGTGGTGGCAGCTCTGGTCACACCTTGTGCCACAGCTGCCAGTGTGGGTCTGCAGCTCTGCTCCCCCTCAGTCCCAACCAGTGAGGGGCAAAAACTGTGCTGACAAAGAAGCCAGGCTGCTCTGCTTCAGTCGCTCATGTTAAAAACATCTTTAAACTTTCTTCTGTCAGTATTTGGGGAAATGGTACGAGATAGAGAAGCTGCCCTCAACTTTTGAGAAAGGAAGCTGCGTCCAGGCAAATTACTCCTTGAAGGAGAACGGGAAGTTCAAGGTGATCAACAAGGAGATGCTGTAAGTGTTTGTGTTCAGGCCATGTCCTCACTGTGGCAGTGGCACTGCTGTCACCTCTCTTGCTGTCCTGAGTGTTCATTTTTCTCTAAATTTACTGTGTCTGGGGCTGAGGGTGCTGGGGGAGGCAGCCTGTGGTTGCAGTAGCTCTTCTGAGAGATATGGGTCTCTGATTCCTGCCAGTGACCTGAGGATCCCCAGGTCTCTGTCTCATTGTCCAAGGTGAGTGATAAGAAAATAGATAAAATGTACATGATGACCTCAGTATAAAATAGCCTGGATCTCCCCTCTGACTGGCTTGTCAGCCCCAGAGATGGCTAAGAAGCCAGGATGCCCTGGGTCCTGTTCTGGGGGGTCATGGGGCTGGTTATGGGATGGCATAACACACATTACCTTGTGCCCCTGCATGCTCAGAAGTGCCTGTGCCCTGTGCTCCTCTCTGCTCCAGAGTAAAGAGACACAAGGAACAGTGGCAGGGAAGGTGAAGCACATGAGTAATTTTTACTTAAATATTTGTCAGCCTGTTTTTGGAGCATTTACCTTGCACAGGTAGTAACTGCTGTGCAAGGGGATCGGAAATCATTGTCACTTTAAATCAGTGAAGTGAATGTTTTTCCCTCTATCAGGGAATTAAGATAGTTTGTAATTATCCTGAGTCCTCCTGGATTTTTACACGGAAAGATGCCAGTGTTAATTCATCTGTTTCCATCACCAGCCTGTGCTGCTGTGGGCTGCTGCTGTGAGGGGCTGAATGGATGAGAGGGAGCAGGCAGAGAACGCAGCGCTGTCCCCTGTGCTCCTGGCATGGCATGGGGACTTTGTTCTGGCTCACAATAGCAACAGCACAGGAACACATCCCTTGTGTCCGGGGCAGAGCAGCATCCCTGCCGTTCACAGAGTGCCCAGCACTGTCTCAGCAGCTCCACTGCTCGGGCTGTGCCTGGCAAACAGCTGGACATTCATTTGTGCCTGGGTGAGATTCATCCAGCCATTGCTGTCACTACTGCAGCAGCTCAGGACCCTGAAATATTAGGGATATTTTGGGTGTGCATGGCTCCAGCATCAGCCCCTTGACCTCTGCTGCTGGCAGCATTCACTTCTGCCTCCTTGGCTGTTCCTGTTTTACAGGGAAGTGTGAAACTTTCCTGCCTGATAGGCAGCATGCAGGTCTTGAGGCATCCGTGCAAAAATGCTGTTATGGAAGGGCAGCTCAAGTCTTAGGGCTTGCTGCCAGCAGGGCAGTGCTCTGAACGAGCAGCCAAAGAAACCCTGGCTCACCACACAGGTACAGGTAATTTGTGGGAGGAGGAATGGGCAGTGACCTGGAAAAAGCACAGGTGATTAAACAGAAGTGAACACGTGCCTTCCACAACTACCAGGAGCTAAGCTGCTCCCTGGCACATCCAAGATCATGGATGGGATCCTCCCATCCTCCCATGATGGGTTCCTCACACGCACGGCAGAGCAGTCTTGCTCTCCTTCCTCTCTGTCATTGTCACCCTGGAACAAAAGGACACCCTGCTGGCAGGGACACTTGGAGAGAGGCAGCCTGGGATGCTGGGGTGTTTAACCTGAGACACCATCTACCCATCTGCACCTGGCCCAGCGCCTGCTGTGCCCCGAGTGCTGCTGAAAACATCCTCAGGGATGCTGGGGTTTACTAGTACCTATTTCAGCCACCTCTTGGCAGGTCATTGTGTCAGGAGGGATGATTTAGTGGAAGTAAGAAGTAAGAAAAAAGAGATCTCCCATTTTCATGATTTTATTTCTCACCTTTGTCATTCTCCCCTTAGTGCTAATGGCAAGATCAATGAAGCTGAAGGAGAACTCATGCACATGGATGTAAAGCAGCCAGCCAAGCTGGGCGTCCGCTTTAACTGGTGTAAGTGTGTGCTGGGACTGCTCCCGGCTTTAACTGGTGTAAGTGTGTGCTGGGACAGCTCCTGGCTTTAACTGGTGTAAGTGTGTGCTGGGACTGCTCCCAGCTTTAACTGGTGTAAGTGTGTGCTGGGACAGCTCCCGGCTTTAACTGGTGTAAGTCTGTGCTGGGACTGCTCCTGGCTTTAACTGGTGTAAGTGTGTGCTGGGACTGCTCCCGGCTTTAACTGGTGTAAGTCTGTGCTGGGACTGCTCCTGGCTTTAACTGGTGTAAGTGTGTGCTGGGACTGCTCCCAGCTTTAACTGGTGTAAGTGTGTGCTGAGACTGCTCCCGGCTTTAACTGGTGTAAGTGTGTGCTGGGACTGCTCCTGGCTTTCACTGGTGTAAGTGTGTGCTGGGACTGCTCCCAGCTTTAACTGGTGTAAGTGTGTGCTGGGACAGCTCCCAGCTTTAACTGGTGTAAGTGTGTGCTGGGACTGCTCCCGGCTTTAACTGGTGTAAGTGTGTGCTGAGACTGCTCCCGGCTTTAACTGGTGTAAGTGTGTGCTGGGACTGCTCCAGGCTTTAACTGGTGTAAGTGTGTGCTGGGACAGCTCCTGGCTTTAACTGGTGTAAGTGTGTGCTGGGACAGCTCCTGACTTTAACTGGTGTAAGTGTGTGCTGGGACTGCTCCAGGCTTTAACTGGTGTAAGTGTGTGCTGGGACAGCTCCTGGCTTTAACTGGTGTAAGTGTGTGCTGGGACTGCTCCTGGCTTTAACTGGTGTAAGTGTGTGCTGGGACAACTCCCAGCTTTAACTGGTGTAAGTGTGTGCTGAGACTGCTCCCAGCTTTAACTGGTGTAAGTGTGTGCTGGGACTGCTCCTGGCTTTAACTGGTGTAAGTGTGTGCTGGGACTGCTCCCGGCTTTAACTGGTGTGAGTGTGTGCTGGGACAGCTCCCAGCTTTAACTGGTGTAAGTGTGTGCTGGGACTGCTCCCAGCTTTAACTGGTGTAAGTGTGTGCTGGGACTGCTCCAGGCTTTAACTGGTGTGTGTGCTGGGACTGCTCCTGGCTTTAACTGGTGTAAGTGTGTGCTGGGATTTGCTCCTGGCTTTAACTGGTGTAAGTGTGTGCTGGGACTGCTCCCAGCTTTAACTGGTGTAAGTGTGTGCTGGGACTGCTCCCAGCTTTAACTGGTGTAAGTGTGTGCTGGGACTGCTCCTGGCTTTAACTGGTGTAAGTGTGTGCTGGGACTGCTCCCAGCTTTAACTGGTGTAAGTGTGTGCTGGGACTGCTCCCAGCTTTAACTGGTGTAAGTGTGTGCTGGGACTGCTCCCAGCTTTAACTGGTGTAAGTGTGTGCTGGGACGGCTCCCCGTGCCCACGGCAGGGCTGTGCTCTGAGCATGGGGCCATGGCACCAGGGGTCAGAAACTGCCAAGCACGGGGTGGAGCTCCCCCTGTGACTTCAGCACAGCAGCAAAGGGCTAAAATAGCTTCTGTGACCAGCTGGCAGTGTCTTGGTGACACTGCTATGCCATTTACAACAACAGCCCCCTCAGTGGTGGAGAACTCTTCACCAGCTGGTCTCAAAGCGAAAAAGATCAGCAGCCTTGCCATCCCTCCAGGTCATTTCACAGATGGGGACAGGGAGGTGGGGAGGCGGGAGAGGCAGCCCCACAGTGCTGCAAGAGCCTAGAATAAGCTTGTTTCTCTGCACACTATGGCACAGCTACTTGCCCACGCTGCCTCTACGTACAAGTGGCTTTTAATAACCATTAATAATATGGTTTTGTTAGCTTATTCCTTCTCTTGTCACTCTAACACTCCACAGGGGCCTGCTGAGGTGCTGTGCCACATTGCACAGCATTTTCCTCTGTCTGCAGCAATGCTGGAAAGTGAGCTGCAGTGTCCCCTTGGATCATGTCCTGTTCTGCTCCCTCACACCTTTTCTTTTGCAGAGGGATTATTTGGAGAAATGGGTGGAGGCGGGGTAGTTGCAAAGGAAGTACAACGACTGTTCCATGAGCACAGCCAGACTTCATTCTGTGCTGCTATGCATCACTGGCAGCCCTTTCACCTGCAGCATGTGCAGCCCCAGCCACCTTCACCGGGTGTGAGCCCCAGAGAGCAGCTCTGGGCTCAGCTGGCTCCCCGAGCCAGGGCTCCCCATGGCAGTGGGTGGTGGTTTGTGCTCCTCCTATCACCAGTGTCAGCTCCCAGCACTTCAGCTCCTTCCTGGCAGACAGCACCCTCACACTGGTGAGGCTGGGCTGGCTCTCGTGAGCCTGGGAGAGCTGTTCAGGTCATAGCGTTAACTTTCCACAAGGACCTTCATAGTCAGGGCTTTGTGTCTTTCCCAAGTTCCTCTGGGCAGAACAAGGAGTCCTGGTAGGCTTTTATAAATCGTAGCTGCCTGTACTGACCACAAGTAAGCAGCAGCCAAAGTGGGAGCAGTCCCAGGAACTGTGGCTGTGGCGCTGCAGGGCTGTCCAGAGCTGGTTACACATGGCAATCATGGTGCCCTCCTCTCTCTTAGTCATGCCTGCTGCTCCTTACTGGGTCATCTCCACTGACTACGAAAATTACTCCCTGGTTTACTCCTGCACTAACATCCTCTGGCTCTTCCACATGGACTATGCCTGGATTCTGTCAAGAGCTCCTGACATGCACCCAGAAACCGTGGAGAACCTGAAGAGTGTTCTCCAGTCCTACAAGATCGACACTGAGAAGATGATACCCACTGACCAAGCCAACTGCCCTGCTGAGATGTAACTCCTGGCACGCAGTGACACAGCACCACACCAGAGAGAAACTTTGTTGCTTGCTTTATTGTCCATTAGAATTTCTCTGTGTACCCGAGAAATTTAATAAGAGTAGTTTCCTCTTTGCTAACAGTAGTTTGCCAGCCCAGAGGTACTCCTTGCTGTCATTCCCCAAATTGCTCTTCCCCCTCCTTTTGTCTTGCTCTGACTGCTGCAGCATAACTGACTGAGTCAGTGCTGGTGGGTGAAAGAAAGAAACCCTGAAATGCAGACCTGAAACTCTGCTGCTGCTGTGAGCCCTCAGTACATGGATGGGAAGGGTATGAGTTGTGATGTGCAAGTATTAGTCCTGGGGAAAAATCGTTCATCACACAGCACCATGTTCATTTCCAAATTTTGTCTTGATTCTTCTGGGCCTGCCAGGAATCTGCAGTGTCTGAGCTACACTGAGCACTGCCTTAGCAGCAGCAACATCCAGACATGGTGGGTCAGTCCTGCAGCCTGGGAACTGAGGCTGGGGTCTTGAAAGTGTTCCAGAGCAGGTCTGTAGGCATGTGTTGCTGCTAAGTCAGCAGACCCTCTTGCTAGAAATCAGACCTTGCCCTTTGTATTTTAAATCTAAAATATCCAGAGATTCAGCATCACTCCATCCCCAATGTCTACATGTGTCCTTCTCTTGCCTCTGATGAAACTGGTCCTGCCCTCCCAAGGGGCCAGCTCTGACTGTACTTGTAAGCAGACATAAAGAGATGGGGCTGCTCCCTTGTTCTGTCTTCCAGAGGCTTTTCCCTGAACAGCAGGAGCCAGCAGGCTGTGCCTGACATCCTGCCCGCTGCTGCTGCACGTGCCGAGTGCCCGCTGGCGCTGCATCTGCCCTGGCAGGTGTTCAGCAGGCACCACGACAACTCTGCTTGAATAGCATTCGTGCAACTCATTAAAAATGAAATAAAAATTCCTGCTTCGGGCCTTTTGTACCTTCCCAGCTGCACAGCTTTTGCCAGCAGGCTGGGGGCTCGGTGTGTGGGGCCTGCCCCTCCTCTGGGGCAGCAGCACCACCACAGCAGGGTTGCAGTGAACATGACAACCACAGCTGAAGGGAAATGGGTTGTTCCAGGAGCCTGGAACTCTTTCCAGCTCTCCAGGGCTGGATGGATGGGCACCTCCCATTGTCTGAGTCCTGCCAGCAAATTTGTGTTGTGGCTTTGGCTGACAGTGACCCCCATCTCCTGCTGCTTTTACTGACATGAAGAAATAATGACATGGATGTAGAATGCTGTAAATCTGCAGGAAACATTCTACACTTGTTTTGATGGGACCCTAGTGGTGTGGGTGTGCTGCAGAGCACTTTCTTGCCCTGGGAGAGCGACAGGAGCTGAGCAGGAAACCAGTATGTCACTAATCTTTACCAGTCAGAGGAGGCCAGGATGGGAGGGACCAGAAACAACTGCCATGTTTAAGTCATTATCCTTTAAACTTTCAAATCCTAATGCCACAGTTCCTGTGACACAGAATTAAACACTCCACCCGATTTTTCAGGCTGTAAGGATGATGGACGTGCCAGGATACAAAAAACTGCACAGCTGTTCCCAAGTGTGTCAGATTCTGGGTGTAATCATTTCATCACTGCTTCATCGGGTTCCTATTTTCCTTCTCACATGGATGGTGCTGCTGTAGCCCTCATTCTGTGTGATGCAAGGGACAGTGGCCTGGGACACTGAGCCCTAGGGGTGGGCCTGCAGCCCCATGGGCAGGACAGGCACTGGCTTGGGAACTGGGCTCTCCAGGCATGGCTGAGAAATGGAAATGTTTCACTCAGAGACAAACCCCTGCCATGCCTGGGCCCTCTGAGACCACACTGCTTCCTTCATTGTGCCACAGAGACCGTGACAATCCTGGGCTGCTCTGGCAAGCACGTTGTGCCAGGGGCATCTCCCCGTGGCAGCACAGAGAGCTCGGGGACATGGCAGCACAGCTGCAGCCTGCCCTGCCACGTGCCAGCCGTGTCCCCAGCGCCACAGCACACGCGTGGGACACCCTCGAGGGGCTGGGAGTGCCAAACAGGCACAGGCCCCCCGCAGCCCCAAGAGCTCCGGGGATGTGCAGACACCCCCAGGGCAGCACACGGCAACCTCTGCGTCCGTGTGTCCTCATCAAGGCAGGTATGGATCTGAACGGGAGACGCCAAGAGATGGAGCCAGGCTCTTCTCAGTAGTGCCAGCCACTACTGAGGCAACAGGCAGCAACTGATGCACAGGAAATTTCACCTGAAAATGAGGAAGAATTTCTTCACTGTGCGGGTGATGGAGCACTAGAACGGATTGCCCAGAGAGGCTGTGAAGTTTCCATCACTGGACATATTCAAGAACAATCTGGACACAACCCTGTGCAGTGTGACCCCCTCTGGCCTGACCGATTCCGTGATTCTGTGTCCGTGTGCCTGTGTGTCCCTGTATCTCTGTGCCTGTGTCCCCCTGTGTCACTGTGTCACCGTGTCCGTACGTCTGTATCCATGGCCCTGCCATGTCCGTGTGTCCCTCTGTCCCTGTGTCCGTGTGTCCCTCTATCCTTGTGTCCGTGTGTCTCTCTGTCCCTGTCCCTGTGTCAGTGTGTCTCTCTGTCCCCGTGTCCGTGTGTCCACGTGTCCGTGTGTCTCTCTGTCCCCTTGTCCCTCTGTCCCTCTGTCCCTGTGTCCCTCTGTCCCTGTATCCCTCTGTCCCCGTGTCCCTCTGTCCCTGTCCCTGTGTCCCTGTATCCCTCTGTCCCCGTGTCCCTCTGTCCCTCTGTCCGTGTGTCCCTCTGTCCCTGTGTCCCCGTGTCCCTGTGTCCCTCTGTCCGTGTGTCCGTGCTCCCCGCGCGCGCAGAGCGCCCCCTGGCGGTCGCGCATGCGCACTGCAGCAGGGGGCGGTCGGTCCGCCGGCCGCCAGGGGGCGCGGGCGCGCGGGCTGAGGCGCTGGCGCGGGGCGGGCCCGGCCGGGGCGGCGGCGGCGGCGGAGCCGGGCGGGCGGCGCGGCCATGGAGGAGCCGTCGGTACCGGACGCCTCGGCGACGAGGCGGGGGCCCATCAAGGGCATCCTGAAGAAGAGCGGCAGCAAGGCTTCGTCGGGAGGGGCCGTGGGGGCGCGACAGCCCAGCCAGGCCTGCGACGAGGACGAGCAAGGGTGAGGCCCCGGTGGTGGTGGGCGGCGGCGGGTCCCCGCAGGGCCTCCCTCCGGCCGTCCCGCTCCTTCGAGGGGCCCGCGGGGCGGGATCAGCCCGGCGGCGTCTCCAGCCGGGGCTGCTGCTGCGCCCCGTGCCCGGGGTGCTGCTGCCCGGGGGTCCGTGCCGTGCCCCCCGTGCGGCGGCGGGCCCGGAGCTCGGCTCCGCTCGGCGCTGGGGAGCCGGCAGTGGCAGCTCCTGCCGGGCCGGAGCTCCGCTGGAGCCGGGGGGTGCCGGGATCCGGCAGTGGCAGCTCCTGCCGGGCCGGAGCTCCGCCGGCAGCCGGGGATGCCGGCCGTGCACCTGAGCGGGGGCGGGGAGCGCTGCTCGCATGGGGCCGGCGGGAGCTGTCGCCCTGGCTCCCGCCGAGGAGTGGCTGTCACCTGCTAAGTGTGGCAGCTCACAAAGGGTTTTACCCATGCTACGAGGATAGTTCACAGTTTGGGAAATGCGCTTGATTTATTCTCAGCCTTCTCATAGGCAGCTCATTTCTTGTAATCAAAGGCATGTCCCTGGAGAGGGGACCTCTCCTGGGCTGAAACATCATCAAGATATATTCTCGCTTGGGCAGGAGCTATCTAAAAATCTCACTCTTGAGAATGTGCACAGCCTTGTGGTTTGTTATTTGAATGACATGAAAATCTTGGTTTAATTGTAACATGCCTAGTTAGTCCAGATATGCCAGAAGTGGTCTTCAGCTGACCAGCGCCTGTCCTTGATGGTTAAGAATCCTGCACTTTGCCTGGAGCACCCAGCATGTGCTGCCTGCCGTTGCTCTGATTCTCCATCAAGTTATGATGAGCAAGGTTTGACCTGAACTGAGTGTTTAAAAATTTGCTTTAGACAGTTTTCTTTTTTTGGCACCTTATTCAGTATTGCAAGGAGAGAAGTAATGATAAAACGACATGGTCATGGTGGTCTTTTTTTTTATTATTATGGTAATACTCCTTTCATCTTTGCTGAGTTAAGTCATGAATGTAGTCTAAAGTCAGCAAGGTAAGAAAGAAGAGCTTTTGGGTTGCAGTGTTGCTTGTGTTAGCTGCTCCTGCTTTCCAGAGAAAAAAGTCACCTGAATGAATGAGATGATGTTTTTGAAATAGGTGAGTGTAAATAGCAGTGTTACACAAATGTGATTTTTCTTTTCCTTTTCTTTTGTTCTAATACGTAGCTTGATGTGTTTAACACCACAGCAGACATAAATTACAACTGGCTGTTGGTAGCTTGTGTTTAATTTTCTGCGGTTTCTTTTGTACCATCTTGAAAAATGAGTAGAAATTGGCATATGAACTGATGAGTGTATGGTGTATTGGTTATTGCACACAGTAATTTCTTGGGAAGTAGTTAGTGGGCTGGAGTCCAGCTTCTATTTCCTATTTACGAACACGAGCCAATAAAGTCAGATTAATTCTGAAATTGCCTTGAAAGTTGAAAGATATTGGCTAAACCTGGCAGGCTGCATTAGAAAATTTCCTGGAAAGATCAGTACAGGGTATATAAAGCTGGTTTCTGTGCAGGTATTATTTTTGGTTGCCAGTGTATCAATATATCAGTGTTATTTCTGATTTCAGCAAAACAATTTTGGTTTTAGAAGAATGATAAGTAGTACAGTTGTTATTTTCCTTTGAGATTGAAGATTAGTTAATAAATTCAGGCATCTGTTTTCTTAATTCTTCTGCTTATTTCTAATATTGAAAATCAGGTCTGAAGATCTTTATAAATATCTGTAGATGAAAGAGCTCATTGTGTCAGCTGTCATCTTTTAAAGCACGTTCAGAGCTCTCATGTACTTGCATCATTACTGACCTTGTGCTGCTCTTAGTGTTGGTAACATTGTTTGGAAAATTTCCTTCATGAAAATACAATGCAAGAAGGAAGCTTGAGAGATTGGGACACCACTGGAACTGCATCCTAAGAGCTGAGGTTGTGGTTTAATGGCAGATGTGTTCTTGGCATACACACTGGGGTAGTGTATTTTTTGCCTTCAGACCCCTGCAAGAGCCTGTGAGTGAGTAGATGTGATATTTTACAAAGGAATTGTGGAAGTGTGTGTGTGCACAAGCAGCTGTGTTGGAAGAGCTGAGTCTGCTATGGCAGGAGCAAGGGAGGTGTGAGAGGTGTTCCTTGGCTGTTACTGCTGCTGAAACTTCTTGCCTGTCCACACCACCTGGTGTGATGTCAAATGAAGTTATTGTATATTATTAAAGATGTGAGAACATACAAATGAGCACTTATGAGATTTTTCAAATCTCATTTTCCTAAGGAAGATTAGATTTCCTGTTTCTCTGTCTGAAGGGGTGTCAGGATGCATTTTTCTTTGATGGTCCTAAGCCATGTCATTAGTGTTGTGCTGTTCAGACATGCCTAAGCATGCAAAATTGGAAACAACCAGGGGAGGTGTGGGTTTTCAGAGCACTTAGTCATTCTCCTGCGAGGGCTTTTTAAAAGCAGGGGTGAAATGACATGTTTGTCTCTTTGCCACTAATGACTTTTTTTCCCCCTAGGTGAACTTCAAGTTGTGGTTTTGGAGGTGTTTCACAGCCAAGGCTTTTAGTGTTGGAATCTGAGTTTAAAAAAATAAGTGTGAAAAGCTAAGCCACTAAAAACTTGTTCAGTCTTTTATTTATGACTCACTGACTTGCTCAGTGTGGGCTGTCTGATTTCCAGCACGGTGCATGCCAAAGGGATTGTTCCAAGGTTGCCAGTATTATTATTAGGTGGAGTTGTGAGCCTGGGCTGTAAACCTCGATTGCTCTGGGCAAGCGAGCACAAGGCATGTGAGGGGAATGTCTCCCATCTGTTGGATTTCCCTGCCAGCTGAGCTTTGTCTCTTTACAGCGGCTGTGTACCCTGTGCACCATTGGCTAAGTGCTCTGGCTGGTAAAATTCCTCGCTGTGCAGCACAGTGAGCATCTCGTGTTGGTCATGGAGGAACTTCAGGCTGTGTTAAACTGGGTGAACTGGGGATTTCTCGACTCCCAGCCAGGCAGTTTTGAATGAGTGGCGATCCTGGAGCGGAGCTCTTGCTTTGTCATCACGAAGCTCATGACTCCCCGCCCTGCCAGAGCCGCGCTCTGACTCACGTGTTGTCCGCTTATGCTGCAGTCCTTGTGTTTGCACAAAATGATTCAATGGACCTGAAGCCTCAAACATGAGACCTTGGCACTGGCTACTGTGTGCTGAGGGGATTAAGATCATTCAATTTTTATTAATTTCTGGAGTGTAAGCCTGTGGCATGTAGGATTCAGCATCAACCCCCACATCTTTTTTTCCCCCTTTATTTTTTTCTCCCCATATTGTATTATGCAGTTATCCTGCAAATGTAGAATGTACTTTGTGCTTGAAATCTTGCTTTATCAAGTTTGTTTTTACAGATATCATTCTGCCTAAGAGCACTTGTGTTACTGAGATTGAATATATCTTTCAGATCTGTTATTGGAGCGGTCTGTGTTTGAACAAGAGCAGTTAGTGGAAATCTTCCTGCCAACTGCCCCCTTCCACCCCCAAAAAAACCCAAACAACAACCACCCCAAACCAAACAAAAACCCGCACAAAGTCCTGTAATGTTTGCTTCCTTAAATAATAACTTACAACAAGAATATATTAATTAGTCCAATTTTTGTATTATTTTGAAATTAAATTTATTGGCTTAATCTAAGGGAAAGACCACCTTATATGAAGTTTGCAGTGACCTTTTTAGGGAAAATGTGGAACATGGTGGTTTGTGTTGATTAAACATTTTTTCTGGCTTTTAGATCAGGGTAGGGAGGGCTCTTTCTCTGGCCACAAGGCAATTGCTTTTCTTGTGGCTTATATATTTTGTCAGTGAGCAGTCAGTGTGGGTGAGCTTTAGTTTCTTCAAATATACATAAAGTGGTACATTTTCTGGTTGACTAAGAAAATTCTAGATAATGTAGCATCACTGGTACTTGTCTGTATAAAATGTGAAACTCCCTCAGCTTAATTATAGCAGTGAATCACTTGGCTTATTATTCCAATTTAGGACGACAAAAGCAGTATTAATAATCAGCTTGTTCTATGCTACTTATTTCACTGCAGGAGGGGATTTGTTGGTAGCTACTGTTTATGTAACAGTTTTGCTAATAATTATTCTAGCTCCTTCAGCAGAGGTGAACTCAAAGGTATTGGGTTTTGTTGAAGTCTTGTGGGTTGTAATAAGGAGAAGAATTCATTTTTTACAAGTTACTCTAAAATCAGAGTTCACAAGATAGTCATTGAACTAGATGAGGAGTCTCTGAATTATATTAATAAGAATATGTTTATAGATAATTGAGTTTGTTTAGCTATTGTGACTTTGCACTGATAATTTGTTATGACTCAAGTATGTACAGAGCAGTATTTAAGTCATACTTTGAACACGTCTTTGTGTCATAACAATATTTTTGTGCTTAGTATGTAGTAGAGATCAGATGATGTTTTAAAAATTCCTTCTCTGGTAAAGCAGAACTAATTGTTTTAGAATATAAGAAAATTTTCTTTTCATATTTCAGTAAAAAATCCCAGAAGTGGGATGAAATGAACATCATAGCTACATACCACCCTGCAGGCAAAGATTATGGCTTGATGAAAATTGATGAGCCAAGTACTCCCTACCACAGGTATGCTTGCTCAAGTGTTGGTCTGTGTGCTGCCAGGTGGAATTGTGGGTTTAGAGCCAAATTTACTTTGTGGGTGATGTAGTATTACTGTGCAGGCCTGCTGGGTGTGTGCAACATACTCAGATCTACAAAGCTTCTAAATAAGGAGAACAGTCTGAAGGGACAAAGTTTAGAGGCAAGCTTTAGCCTTTGAATAGAATAAATAAGTCTGACTTCTAGTGATTTAATTTTTTTTTCAGTACTAGAATATAATGTCATATCAATATTTAATGGAAAGCTTTTAAAGCATTAAAGGAATCTTTTAATTGAGTGTTGTAAGGTTTTGACTGTTTTCTTGAGCAAACTACAAAGTCAAGCAAATTACTAAAAGAGGCTACTTTTTGTTTGCCTTCCAAGCATGAGAGGAGAAGATGATGAGGATCCAGTGAGTGATTCAGAATATGAGCCCTTAAGAGCAGATGTGTTGAGTAAAAAGTAAGTATTGTAATAATAAAAACTGACTAAATGTGAAGATAATCTGCTCTTCTTTTCGGAAAGCTGTTGCTGGTTTCTCTAGAAGCTGCATTTTTGCTGTGGTCAGATTAAGTGGTTTTCAGTGTTTGGTAGTGCTACTGGTAATTCAAACCTCTTGCACGTTGTTACTACATACAAATATGGCAAAAATAATGAACAAAGCTGCTTGTATGAGTATTCTGAAATGTCATGTATTTTAAATAGTGAAAAACTTGCTGTTTCAGCATTTTGTATTGCATGATTTATGCAGACTGGCAGCTGCAGCTGAAGGTAGAGGACCCAAGATTATAGCAAGGCAGGAAGAAAGCAGTGAGGAGGAGGATGAGGATGAAGAATTAACACCTGAAGAACGGGGTAGGCATAAGTTGTTTTCTTTCTTTTGTTTAGACTCTTTTCCTAAAAATATTTTCAGGTTTTCTGTAAGAAATATTTGCAAAGAAGAAGTACTATCAGAAAAATGTTGTGATTTGAAAATAAAGATAAATAGTGTTTGAACAAATACACTGCTTGTTTCTAGTCAGAATGTTTGGTTTGGGATCTGCATATAAACAGGAATTTGCTGTTGTTGGCTGCCTCCCTGTATACAAAATTAAGGTATGGGAATTCCTGCTAAATCACCTCAAATAAGAACTTCTGGTTTGGGGTTGAAGGAATAGTTCTTAAATTGAACATATTTCAGGTAGATGTAATTAAATGAGTACAACTACAAATAAAATGCTGCTAATTGCTTGCAAATGTACTGATTATATTTCTGTTGTTCTCAAAGCAACTGGTGATGAATGCACTAGGAAGTCTGCAGTTATTCCAAACAAATAGCATCTTTAACAGAGATGTTGTTGTATGTTAACTTGGACTAGAATGTTTTCAGGGAACAGTGAAACAGCAATACTTCTAAGGTTTCAGGCTTGTATTATCTAGCTGATGCTTCTCAAATTTCCTGGCTTTAACTTTGAGTGTGAAACCTTGCTGTACTAAAGGTAGGAAAAGAACAAAGCGTTGCGGCTGGAAGTAAGCAAAATTGACTTGAGTTATAATACATTACTGCTGGATATGCTGATGTTTAATATATGGAGCAGAGCTGGCTTCAGGCCATGGGGAAAGTGGAAAATATTTTCTTCTACATGTGGTAAATATATCTATCATAACTGACCTTTGGTGGCTAGCCAGGAGTCAAACCACACATCTGCAAAAGTTCATCTTCTATCCCAGCAGTGTGTCTCAATTTGTCCTTGAGTTTACTTAGAAACAAGGCTTGTGAAACTTTGGAGTTTTGTGTACTTTTACCAGATGCTTCTCATGGTTCAGACTTGCTCTTAGTTGCAGACAGGTTCTTATAAAAGTGCTTATGAGATTCCAATTACTATCCTTTTTGTAAGTCAGACTCATTTTAAAAGAACATTCCACTGCTTGAAGACAATAATTTTTATTCGGTGAGATCTTCGAAGAAGAAGATATGTTAATTTTCTTTTTTAAGGAAAGGAACTGTTTTCATTTGTTTGCCCACAGAGAAAAAGAAACAGTTTGAAATGAAGAGAAAAATGCACTACAATGAAGGAAGAAACATCAAACTGGCAAGGCAGCTCATTGCAAAAGAACTACATGGTGAAGAAGATGAAGATGATGAGGATGAAGAGATGCGTGATGCTGCAGATGTAGAAACAATGAATACAGAAGCTGCCGAACACGGTGAGCTACTGATTAGTTAAAAAGCACCTGTAAGTACTGGTGGCCCTTTCAGCTGTTGGGATATGAATATACTCAGGTGTGAGATCACTAGAAGGAGTACAGTATGTATGTAACACTCCTTGAGTAAGGTTGCACACAGGTAAATTTGTAGCATGGAACAAAATCTCAGTGTGATAAACAGCATGTAGGCTTTTGTTTGTTGTGGCATAACAGAAAAACAAACATTTCCGCTTTTCACCATTTCCCCAACGTAACTGACTTTGGGTAGTGAAGTTGCCAGCATCCCTTTTAAAGGAGGAGCTGTCTTGTACTGAACACTTCAATGGCCACATGGTAGAGCCTGGATTTTTGTTGTGGGTCATTTCCTATTCTGCTCCCAATCCATCCTGTAGCCAGCAATGGGAGATTACCATCAATGTTTCCTCCTTGTTGAAAGGACTGTATTTATCTTCCTGAGGAAAAACACTGTAATGTAAAACTGCTGTTATGCTTTCAATACAGACTTGTCCTTGAGCAGAAATGTTCATTGCTATTGTATGGGGTAAGACTCTCAGTGCAGCTACTGGAAGAAAGTCTGGGATGTTTGAGGGGGAGCTGTTGCTGGAATCTGTTTCAGGGCTGTCTCTTCATAGGAAACTCCTAAAGCTATAGAGGCTGACACCTTCTCTTTCATCTTTAAACTTCTCTCTGGGTGAAAAGTCTTAGACTTCTGCAGTGGTATTCTGGTGAATAATTACAGTTCACTCCCCACCTCTTTATGTAACAGCACTTTGAATAAATTTTTTCACATAAACAAACCACACATCTGTTGCTCATGAGACTGGTGGCAGTGAAGTCTGTAAGCCTTGTTCATCTGTGATTGGCAAAGCTATGAGATATTAGCATGGTCTGCAGACTTGGGAAGATGCTGCATGGGTTTAACTTGGTTCACATCTGCTTTTCACAACCATGTGAACTAGGAACTCGTCTAAAATTTATATACCACGCAATAAAAAGGAGATTTGCAAAGTTGCGTGTTTAAGTTCTGTGGATTGCACCTTTTCATCCTGTTACTTACTACAGCAGGACTAATTCCTTCACAATTGCTCTGAAAGGGTCCTTTGGTATATGTGAGACCCATTACTGGACTGACTTTATCCAGTAACTGAACATAGGCCTTATAATGGCTATTTACTAGAACTTCACTCTCCAGGGGAAAGGAGGGCTGCAGTAGCCAACCGTATGAGCCTTCTGCATGGCCTGAAGCTGCCATCCCTCTGCACTCTGCTGTAAAACAGAGGCAACTCCGCTCCCCAGCTGCATTCGCCACTGGAAAGAAGGCAGACCTTTGCAGCATTTTTCCATCTCTATTGTTGAAGTCCATTCCACCTTCCTCATAACCAGCTTCAGAGCCACAACTGGTAATTATCAATTTTAGACTGCTCATGGCTAATAGATTCCATAAATGTAGCAACCCGTTAACTAACTGGTTCACCTCCACACCATAGCATATAGAAATGCTTTCCATTAAGCTGATGTAGTTCTCAGTTCTTCACTTCTCTATCATTCTGCTTAAACCTTCATGTTTTGTTATCTCCTAATCGCTATATCAGCCATCACAGCCTTTAATCCCTGTCCTTGATCAGTTCTTCTGAGGTTAAGTACTGGTCTCACTTTTGTAGCAGGTGGTGAATTGAATGCCCTCAGATGGATTATCAGACAGGGTTGGGCAAAGGATGATGGGATATGAACAAAAATGTTAATAAACCAGTCTTCTGTCACTGCCCACATTTTAGGAAATTCCTACATTGAGATGAGAAATGTTCAGCACACAGCTGCGTTAATGTCAAAGTTTTACTGAAATAACTTCTTTGAGATTACATTATTTATTGCTTTCATCTGTATTCTGAGGCCAAAGAAGAATCTCCTTATTCATAAATGTTAATTGGAGCTACAGAAGGTTTCTCAAATAGATGGCTTTAACACTTGCTACTTGGGGTTTTTGGTTGCTGTACTTTTGGTCATGCTGTGCTTTTATATTAAGCACTTGAATATTTAAAAATTAGGCTGTTTCCTTTGCAGAAGGAAATCAAAATCCTATTAATATTCATGTTCCTGAGAACAGTATATGGAAAGATTATTCACCTGGATAACTTTCAAAGAGCTCTTTGACTTGAAATTTTATTTTAAAGTGCTTTTGTCTGGAGCAGAAAAGGGAGGATTTCCTTACTCTTGTACTGGGTGATACAGGAGTTGATTTTTGCAATGGCTTGTTTTGGCATCACTCTGTTAAACTGACTAACAGCACTGATGCTTGCTTTTAACTTCAGTGGAAATATTCTGGGTTTTCTGCATGTTGTATTGTAGCTATATTTTTATAAATTCTTCCATTTGACTTGAGTTCTTGGGAAGTTGTGGAGATCATGAGATGATGTGGCTGCCACTCAGCTGTTATGCCAGTCAGTCTATGTGAGCAAGAGCTGCCATGCAATGTCCTTTTATTCCAATGCAGTAACATGACTTCTGTAGTACTGACGATTGTTGCAGGTAAAGATGTGACATAAGAGGCACTTCTTAGTGGTCAGTTGTGACTCTGGGATTCCACTGGCTCCTGGGTTGTTTTTCAGCCAATTTGAGAATCTCTTCTCACTTGGAATTTTTTCTATCCATGAAGATCCCTTACAGATTCTGTGCTTCTCTTATCTGATGTTTCTTTCTACCCTCTAATTCTGTCTGGTTTGTATTTGAGTAAAACTAACCATACACTTCTAATCTCTACACTCTGCTTTCAAAGAATATCCTAAAGACTTAAGGCAGGTTTAAGAAGGCTCCTGTCAGATACCACCAGGTCCACTAATACAAGTTGCACTTCTTGGTTACAGACTGAGATTTCTTGCTGATTGAAATGAAGATGGCCAGTCCAGTCAGTGATGGTGAGAACTCTTTGTATATTTTTGCACCTGTCTCCATTGTGGCTACCAAGTGTTTTAAATGGATGGATGAGTCCTTTCTTGCCTCAAGTAGCCATGTGTATGGATTCCAGCAGCCAAGCTCTTTTGTGGAAAAGAAAGTATAAGTTATAATAGACAGCATATGGCAGGGGGCTTGGAGCTGGATGCCCTGTAAGGTTCCTTCTAACCCAAACCATTCTATGATTCTACATTTGCTTGTTTCAGCGTTTCACCTTCTCTGCCTACTTGCTATTTATAACTCCATGAATAACATAAATAGACTTTGCCAGCAGAAGTGACCTTTGTTTCTCTCCATAAAAATTTTCCCTTTAGAAATTCTCTTTGAAATCACTGAAGGAAATATTCCTGATGTAGGTAAATTTAAGCATGATGATTTCAGTACAGACCTGTCTTCTGCTACACAAAAGTATCAGCCAGAGGGTGTTGTCTATAGCAGTTCAATTGACAAGCAGTAAGACTATTGTTCTCTTCCTCTGGTTCATTTAGCTGCATTGCTCTGCTAACCCTGCTCAGATGGCACCCAGCAGCTGAGCTGTCACTGACTGGGTGTGCCCTTTGGCCTTTGGGAGATACAGAATATATTGTGTTTTCTTAACCAGGGCAAGCATCACCCTAAAGATGAATTAATTGAGACAGCTGGGAGCACACGGCAATCAGCTCTGCTGGTTAACTGTGCTGTTTGCTTGTTAAACTACGTGTTACCAAATCTAACTCATGCCCAAGCCTAAGTGGCTTTTTAAAAAGAATGTTATCATTTTGATGAGGTATTCTTTGATCAGCACTGAGGAGGAGTTTCCTCTGATTTATTGCAGTGCTTTTGCTCAAATGCATGAGTTAACAACTCACGAAAACACACGACTGTACTCCTTCATGTATAAACTTGGGTTTTTTTTATTTCAAGTGCCTCATCTAGAACTGAAATATGATGTTGGAAATACTATGTTTGCTGATGTTTCAGGAGCCTCATCTGTTAGTTCTGAGCACCTCAGTTAAATCCTCCCAGTTCCAGGGGGCTGAGCACACAGTACTTGGTGTGCACAACAGTGGTGCTGGCCCTCTCTTTAGAGCATGAGGGTCAAATAACTGTTTTAGACGTTTCTGCACTCTACAATTAAAAGCTTATACATTGCTAAGATGGGTTGGCAAACATTATCTTTGGAGAATCAAAGATGGTTTGAGGAGGATATTTGTGTGTGTTGTGAAAATATTGAATGGGTGTGAAGAATTATCTATTTTTTGTAATCTTTCTTATGCAGCACATGTTACTCGTGACCAGCTGGAAAGTGGAGCACACAGCGTAGAAGAAATCTGTCCAGAACTGTAACTGCTTGTCAAAGACACAAATATAAACATCGCTTCATGATTTTTGCAATTAAGGCTCTTAAATGTTAAGAAGCATATCAGTTACAATGTTGTATTGCCAAGAATGTTAATTTTAGACTTGTCCATTAGGCAGAAAACACTGTCTAATTGATTTATTCTCGTGCCTAGTATTTCATGGAGAATACTGCTTCATAATTTGTTCAACCAGAATGGCATTCCCTGTATGTATAGCGCTGATTATCTTGCGTGATGTACTGTTACTCTTGCTTTGAAACTCTCACTATCTTTTGGTTTCACACTATTTATTTGAGAGTGTTCTAGATGTGGTGTCTCATACGCAAAGTTTTGGGATTCAAGAGCCAAACGGTACAGCATATATCAGATTGACATGTAAGCTATTTATCAGATGTGTTAAGCAGTTTAAAAAGGGATTATTCAAGTCCTACAACTTTTTTTTTTTGTAAAGTGTTGATCTGTTAATCTAGATTTGAGTATGTTTTTGCCTGCACTTTCCCAGTCTTTAGAACAAGAGCTGTGTTATTTCTTAAGAGCGGTGTTTGCAGTCGGTTGTTAGTTTCTGACTAAAGCAGTACTAACATCTAGTGGAGGGAGTGTTTTTACACTGGAAACGGCTAACTTGAACTTTGCATTTAACTGTCATAACCTCTTCCATCAGGACTGGTTGGTTTGTGGAGCTCTCTCTGGCTTATTGTGAGAACACAAAAGTTCCCTCCAGCTTTTCTCTTAAAAATCCACATCCACTGTTACTCTTCTGGCTCTTGTTTCAAACGTTTGGTTCTTTCCAGTTGCATGAACAGTTGTTTGCACTGTTAGCACCTGAGGAAAAACACCCAGCCACGAGGAAATATACATCAGGACTGAAGATGTGCTGAGCTTAGGCTCTGGCTGTTCTTTATTAAAGATAACTGCTGTTGATCTGCTCTTTTGGGGTTGGCAACTTCCATACTGAAAACCACTGGTCTAAATCTTCCTGTGTCCATTGCAACTTAGAGCAACTGCTTTTGTAAAATGAAGGCTTTTTGGAAGCTAGAAGGGAAACTGCCTAATTCAAATACTTGTTTACAGTGTGGTTGTATAGCTGTAAAGAGGGATTCTGCGCCTCCAAATTGCTGTAAAAACTTCCCACTGGGTGGAATTTGACTGGTGAATGTTCCAGTATTCAGAGTAGTTCCTGGTTTTATTACACAAACAAAGTACACACTTAAGCTTTAGCTTGGTTATGAAATACAGTGTATATCTTAATTTTGATCTGAATTTGATATGTTGCAAAAATCCATATAATTATATGGATCTATTTTAAAATGTCTTTTTCTCCACTGTATATGTGAAGTTTGAATAAAGGAATGAAAGTTATTTTACAGTTACATGCATTCTCAAGTGTGAGCTTTCCTGCAGTCCCAGAGAAATTGAGAGTGAATAAGGCAATAGGATGCTGTCCTTTGAAAGATTTTTACAGGAATGATTCATTAGACTGGATGCATTGCCAAAGATATCTGTGAGTTCTGCTAAGTGTGTTTGGTAGTGTGCCTTTCCCAACTATCTCCTCTCCTCAGTAGGTAACAGGGTGGTCAGTTCTGGGTTAGTTAATCTTCTAAGGTCCTGAATCAAGATTAATAGGGTCTTCTCACAAGAGTTGAACTCTTGATTCTGGCCAGTGTGGTAATGCTAGTTTTTCAACATGCAGAGTGCTATTCTTGTATCAAATGTGGTCACTTGCATAGAGTAAACAGGGGCAAAGGGTAAGCATTTAGATACTTCTGACACATCAAGTCACTACTGTAGCTTTCAGTTTGGCTCCTAAGAATAGGATTTCAGAACTTTAGGCTTGTACCTTTTATAAACCAGCTTGCAGTGTTCAGAGTGTTGGCCTGTGTGCACTGAGCTGTGTTTCAGACTGAGCAGCTGCTGGCCTGGCCTGCCCCAGCTGGGCACTGAAATCCTGCTGAGAGCGTGGCAGTGCTCAGCAAAGCCATGTCACTGTCACTGAGCGTGGTGAGCAGTGTGTGCAGGTAACACCAGTGTGCTCTGTGAGCTGTGGAACATGTCACTTGTACTTTGTGCTGAGTACCCACGGGTACTTTGTACCTGCAACTAAGGTAGAATCCAGCAGCAGCAGCAGATCTTACCTGAGCTAACGTCCTGCCCCCCTTAACCCCCCACCTTCTTGTGTCCAAGGCCATTTGGTGCTCACCAGGGCTTCTTTGGACCTTACAAGGTCTAGCAAGCATTTTGTTTAACAAACTTACTTTGCTAACTTCCAATAAAGACCTTTCCTGTAATGGCTTCCAAAATCCTAAATGAAATGAGTATGTATCTTTGAGGGAGGTACACAAATGCATGAAGATGGTTTTAAATGAACCACATAATGTATGTCCCTTCATCACTCTGGTGATTTTGAACTGCTTGGGTGATCTCCCTTTTTCTGTGCCATCAAGCACCTGAATTCCAAGCTTGATGCTATTTTGAAACTTGATTTAGTTTGGGTTTTTTTTAAAGGCTTTGTTCTCTTCATTTTCCTCAGTGCTCACAAAAATTCTGTTCACAGTGCTTGTCTTCCTCAGCAGAAGTGCAACCCAATGTCCCTGACATTGCTTCTAACTGAAAGGCTGGGTTACTTGATTTTCTCTGCTTACACCTTGATGCATATTAAAAGCTAAATCGGGCAAGTTTTACTTTGCAGTGGCTCCAGAAACTCCATATAGCTTTTTTACAAAGGGATGTCTGATTTCCCTCTGCTTGAGAAATATCAGAGTTCCCTGCTGAATGGGGACAACAGAAGAAATATGTTTTCTCTTTTTGCATTTGATGAGGACTTAGCTTGCTTGCACATCTTAATCTTGAGGTGCATATGGCAAATACTCTTGTGTACAGTACAGAGTGGTGTAAAGAGGAAACAAACACAGCGCTTACTTATGTGGTCAGTGAGCTCCACAGCACCATAATTGTGAATCTTCTTGCACAGGTTTAAGTCCTCAAGCTGCATCCTGTTTAGAGAAACCATTTTCAATATGCTTCCAGTAGGAAGATCACTTACAAATAAGAGCCTTAACTCATGTGTATAGGTTTTATTTTTTCTGTCCATAGTTTCTTTCCCACCAACTTGTACAATTAATGGAAACCACAGATACTTTTTCCACAGCTCACTCTCTCATGTGAAACTTGTACATCTTACCAGAACTCTTTGTTTCTGTAACATGCTTTTTTGTGGTATTATGATGCCACCTTACCAATGTAATTATTTTGTTTGAAACCAGTGTTAAGTGTCACAACATAAATAAAACTATTGTTTTCATTACTACCTTATGACACTAATACTAATCTAATGTTTGGCTTCTTGGAGCTCTTCAGAAGAAACTAGCAGCTAAAATTTGCAGGTGTGTTCATAGATAAATTCTTAAACCAATATTGTAATTTCCTCATGACTCTCATTTATTGCAACTTTGATACAAATTCGTTTGTTCATACAGTCAGATTTGCTGGCTTGCCTAGACCTGAGGGTACATCTGGTACCCTAAGCCATGAACTTAAGATAGTACCACAGAAAAGGTTGCATTTTTCAAGGTGTTTTCCTTTGTGTGTCGTAGTATTTGAGCACAACTGATCTGTGTCTTCATGGTCAACACTGAGTCATCACTCACAAGCATGGAGTAATGGAAAATGACTAACAGCAGATACTTCTTAGGAAGTAAAACTCTTCCGAAAAACAGAGCTGGGCTCTTTTCAGTTGCATACTTCAGCTGACAAGTGGATTTCACAACATAATTGCAGCAGCCCCAGTGATACAAATATTAACAGGCTGCTTTTCCTGAGTGGGTGTGACTTTAATGCCTAATCAAAATAGTGGTAGTTTTGGTGAGGGACAGCACACAAACTTATACAGTTGTTACATCTGTGTAACTTCTAGTTTGGTTCTGACATTTCACTAGTCCTAGGGAAAAAAAAAAAAAACAACCTGACATCCTAAGTCACAACTGACTGAATCAACAAATGTCCCTCTGCTGCTGTGAAAGGACACCTTAACTGAGGGAGGGACAGGAAGGGTACAGCAGGTACTCAGCTCCTTGGAACGAAGGTATGTTCCCCTCCTTCCACGCTGACTGTTTCTCATTGTAACACTGAAATAAAGTGGGGGAGAGAGAATGGGAAGAATATGAAAAAACAAAAGAGGTGGAACTTAGTGCAGATGCTGGGGTGAGGGAGGGTGTGGAAGCTGGAAGCAGGTAGGGCAGCTCCTCAGACCCCAGGAGGAGGCAAGAGTGAGCACCATCTTCTGTCAGCTCAGCACCGTGCCCGTGCCTGCGGGACGGAGCCTGTGCTGTGTGACTGCTTCGTCTTTGGCAAGTTTAACTTGGATAGCAACTTCGACTGCTCTGCCGCTGCTCTGAGGAGGAGTGGGGATGGCTGGTGCTCCTGTCTGTCAGTTTTACATCTGGGAACATCAAGCAGCGCCTAGCTGGTTAGAGATCTTTTTCTGTATTCTCTTAAACGATCAGAAATCTACAATGTTCTGCCGTCCTTCACTGCAAACTGGAGACTGCAACATGGTCCTGTTCACTCTGTGTCACTCTACTTCAAAACATAATCCGCTTCAGTTCAAAAAATATTCTCGGACAGAGGTTCGGTAAGAAACCCAAGCACGCACACTTGATAGTCCTTGACGGGGAAACCTGCGGTTTGCGTTTCTCCTTCAAAGACTCCTTTGAGTGTCCCCCACGAGTTATTTCCTGCATCTAGAAGTGAATCAACAGGAGAGCACCCGGGGCCGGAGCTCTCTTCCCGCCGGTGCCAGCCTCCGCAGGGCCCGTGCCCGCTCCGCTCCGGGCTGAGGGGCAGGCCCGGCTGACGGCAGCGGCCGCTCTGGCCCCGGTACTGCTCAGGGGCCTTCCCGCGTGTCAGCCCCGAGGGCGACATCCCCCCGTTTAATGAAGGGCTGCAATCTAAAAATCACCCAGCAGGTACCGCCAAGCGGCTGAGCAGGGCCCGGCGCCGCCCAGGCAGCGTCACGGCGGCGAGCGCCGCGCCGGGCTGCGGCCGCGGCCATGGAGCTGCCGACTGGAGCGCCCGCCTGCCCATTGGCGGCCCCGCCTGTCACTCTGAGCTCGCTGGGGCGGGAGCAATAGCTGCGGTGCCGGCGGTTGGCTGCGTCTTCCCAGCGGCCACGCTTATTGGGCGCTCTGCCTACTGAGCCCGCCCCTCTCGCGTTGTGATTGGCCGGCGCGCCCCCCGCTCTCGCGGGCGGTCGCTGCTGGCTGCCCGGGCCGTCAGTCGCGCCGGGGCGGGGCGGGCACAGGGCGCTCCGGCCGCCGCCCCCGCCCCGAGCGCCGCCCCCGCCCCGAGCACCGCCCGCCCGCCGGCCCCGGCCCGGTCTCGCCTCGCCCCGGGTTCGCCGCGCCAGCACCGCCAGCAGCCGCAGCAGCGGAGGCAGCGGCGCGCCCCGCCACCATGAAGGTGACCGTGGACTTCGAGGAGTGCCTGAAGGACTCGCCGCGCTTCAGGTGCCGCCGAGAAGGGCCGGGCCGGGGCCGTGCCGGGGGACAGGAAGCGGGGCCGCGGGTGTGCGGGGCGGGCCGGGCGGTGCGGGCGCTGGCGGTGACAGGTGCTGGCGGGCTGTGGGCAGCAGGGGCTGTGTGCTGCGCGGTGTGCGGCTCTGGGGAGGAAGGGCACGGGCGTTGGGAAGTGCAGGGAAGAGGGGCAGCGTGTGGGTACGTGGGGCTGGCTGGGCGGGGAGCGGGGTCCGGGCCCAGGGAGCCGTGCTGGGGTCACGCCTTTGAGCAGGTGGGGGTGAATGTGGCGGGCTGCTGCAGGGAATGCTGGTCAGCCGAAGCGATGTCAGCTGAGACTCAGGCTCGGGAGGGTGAGCTCTGTGGTGCTCTGTCTTCGCTTCTTCAGAGTTGTGCTCACACTTCAGTTCCCAGCGTTTCCTGCCTGCGTCTGGTCGGTGTGGCCACTGTTGGGGTGCCAGCAGCAAACAGGCTCGGTATCGTCTTACTTCCTGTTGTCAGGGCAAGGCACGCACTCCTTTGTTTTTCCCCAGTCCAGTGACCACTTGTCTATCGTTGCTGTAGGGTTATTTCTGCTTATGTCAGGCAACATCTCCCTCAGTCTTTCCGTATGTTTTTACCCATTCTATATATGTATTTTACACCGTTGTATCTAATCAACATAACTGTGCCTCTCTTTGGGATGTGTGGCTGGTCTGTGCCTACATACACCCAGTGTCTGTGCCTGGTGTTACCCTGCTCGATGGTGGAGACACAAACAGCTCCGTGACATGATGTGTCACTGCTGTGTCCGTCCTGTCCCATGGCAAGCTCATATCTCAAGCGCCTGTGGCTCTGTGGTGAGCTCTGGATGTGGAGGGGAATGGTGCTGCTCTTCCTCTGCTCTCTGGCTGTATGTTCACGCCTCCTCTTTGTATCAGCTTTAGCAATCCTGTGGTGTCTGGGATGTAGAGGAAGTTGGAGAAGGAAGGTTGGTTGAATGGCTTACCCTTGGCAGAAGTTGGAGTTCCTGTTCTTCCCTCCTTTGCTCCTGCCTCTGCTGCCAGTTTGTCGCTGGCTGCCTCTCCCACGGGTTTTTTGGTGACTGTGACGTGTGCTGTTAGATCCTTCAGTGTGCTGGGTGCCCTGGCAGAGGAGACTGGATGGTTCTCTGCCAGGTTAGTGAGTTGTGTCAGCATCTCAGTGGCTGTGAAACCTCCTAAAGCTTGTGGGGAGTAGAGAGAGGAAACTTCACTGCCAGAAGCAAGGCTAGAGGAAGGCAGTGGAGAGTGAGACCTCCCTTAGGGCAGCTGGCAACTTTTACATTGGCTTAGCTGTTTCACAGAACTTTGTCCTGAGCTGGAGGTGCTTGCTAGTGTGTATACAATCTGAGACAACTCTACTTAGTGTTGGTCCATCCCATTTGGTGGCAGTGCAGTTGTAGATTGGCATAATTTAACCACAGAACTATACCAGTAGTTGCATTATTTTAATTACTCATACCTGCTGAAGTTCTAAATACACTCAAGCAAATGTGAAGTTGTGACTAAAATTTGTGAGCAGAAGTGTGCTGCTGTTTTTTCAAGGTAAGTCATATAGTTCATTTGAATTCACTTTGTATCATTCTCCTTTTGCCCCTCTTGATTACTTTCCTTCAAGGAAAAGAAACTGGAGAACATCCTTTGTTAGGGTCTTCTAGTACCTCATGGTGTTTTTCCCAGTCTGATACTACTACCTTTGAATAAATTGCAGAAAACCTTCTGGTGTAATCACTTGATGCCATCAAAACATCCTTCCAACCTTTACCTTACAGGAAATGGTTAAAACTGCTAGGCAGAATTCCTGTACTATTTCATATATTTCATTATGAGTCATCACTATTTGCTGTTACAATTTTGTTTATTCTCAATGTTCACATAAATTACCCAACCCAAAGAGTAGAAGCCTTCTGAGTGAAGGTTACTGCAGTGGTTTTATTGAGGGATGACAGAGACACTAATGTAGAGCAAGGTCATGACAGAGTCCTGTGTTCTTGCAGGGGGTAGTGTGGACATAAAGCAGCTTCTTGCTCTGTGTTCCTTGTAGCAAAGCTGAGCTGCAGCTTTCTCCTGACCTTGCTGAGCAGGAGGGTGTAGCCTCTGTCCTTCCTGTCAGTATACCTGTCAGAGCTCTTAAATAAAACTCTTGGGAGGTATGTAATGAATAGAAATGTCACAGGTTACTCTCTTATGGTTGTGGTGATAACTGGGAGGACATGGGTGAATCAGAGTTCCTGAGTCACTGAATCCCTGTTTTCATGGGGAACTATTTAAATCTTTCAAAACATGCTACTACAGGCAGCTTCAGCCACATTCTTGTTTATCTATTTCTTGTGAAGTTCATATTGATATTTCTTGGCTTTGAGATTTAACTGGGCCCCAAATCCAAGAACCTAAGGTCTGTTTCCTTGCTTAAAGTGCTTGTGGAGGACAGTGGATTGTAGCTGTTGAGGTGCTGATATGTGATTAGACAATAATGAATATAAAGGTTCTCATCACAAGTATGATGAGTTATTTCATAGCAAGGCATACTTTTTTTTTCACCCTCCACAAGATGATAAAAAAAATCTCTGAATTACAAAACCTGAAGCAATAATGGCTTATTGTATCACTAGATTTGTAAACTTAAAATATGCTAAATCAGTTTGTAGTTGGAGACTTGATGTTCAAAACTAATTTTTGAGGTGGTGGGAAAGGCCATGAGTTCAGGCACACTTTTGCAAATGTGTAGTCACATTTTTTTTTCTATACTTGCTTTGAAAATAGTCTCGCTGAAATCACATGCTTTTCTGTCATGATCTCCTCTCCTAAAACATGGACACACCAAAGATCTGGTGAGGAAATGCGTTTGCAGTTCGTGTCAATGACTTCCCATCAAATGAAGAAGTTGGCTGAGGAGCAGCCCTTGAACAATAAGAACTGAGCTGTGCTGGCAAGTTCTGTGTACATAATCATGCATTCCTGCAGTAGTTTTTAAATATGCAAATAGCATTGTGAAATAATTCTCCTTTAAACAATGAGAGTTTAAGTTTCAGAGTTTAATGAAACAGGCTTCTACATTGCTGTTTCATTTTCATTTTTTCTTCTTCTACCTATAGAATGTTTTTTCTCAATGAGTTATCACTGTAGCAACCACATGAATCATTGGAACTAAATTACTAGAAAGGAGAAGCAATTTTAAGTGATGTGGAAATACAGCTGCTCTAAGTAGCAGTTAACAATTTTGATAAACAACAAATAATAGAAAAAGCAAAATTCAATTGCTTGTAATCTGTGCAATTGTAGAACTCTCTTCAAAAACATTCTTTAATAAAAAGCTCTGTGTTTTTGAAATGATTTCTTTGTCCTTATCTGTCACTGTTGCTGAAGTTAAACTTTTTTTGCATTTAAATTTCTATTCATTTCCTGAGACCCCAGCTGCAGAACAGATGATGGGTGAATGAGACAGATCAAAATATAAATGAAACTGTTGTCAATTACCATTCTTAGTAAAAGTATTTTTGGGTAGTTTCTGGGTATAACTGTGGTTATAGTGTATTCCCTTCAGAGGAACCCATCTGAGTCTTCCATTTTGCCCTGCTCTGGTGGCAGCTGTGTGTGAGGCTGGCTTGTTCCCTGCTGCCTTTCTTGTCCTCTGCCTTTGGCCCTGCTCTGCGTGGGGCCAGCTCAGCTGCACCTCATGTGTATCCAGGGGATGCACCTTGAAGAGGTCACTTGTGCCACTTTCTGGCTTTCTAGATTTATGATGTATTTTTTCTCACTTTTGTGCTGCGTAACCAAAGGTTTGCACTAAGCGTCTGTTTCCCAATTGTAATAAACGTTTTGTTACTGAAACTATGAGTAATGTAAGAAAGTAACTTATTTAACCTATTTGGAGTATGTTGTGTTCAGCAGTCCGACAAATTATCAAAAGTGCCTAACCCATATGCTTTGGTCTGCTTATTATCTTCTGGAGCAAATGTAGGAATGGGAACCTGAGGAGAGCAGTCCGTTCAGTGCTGAGTTCCAGGGGAAGGGTGCTGGGGGGCAGCTGCTTCCTTACCTGCTGTGAGCAGCAAACCCCCGGTGTGCAGCCTGGCTTTGGAGCTCAGCCTGGCTTTGGAGCTCAGCCTGGCTTTGGAGCTCAGCTTTAGAGCCCACCTGTGAGGATACAGCTCCACTGCAATCACTGAGGCTGCTCCTGGGGGTGAACTCAGCCACACGGCAGGTGTGAAAAGGAGCGAGATCAAGAGCTCTGCATACAAAATCTATTTTCCTCAGACTTACCTAGCTGTTTTAGAAGAAATTTCCAAAGAAATGTTTGGTCTGGGCTTTCTGCCCTTGGTGTTTGGGACTGAAAAGCAAGTTTGTAACGTACTTGGCAAGGGAGGATGGAAAGTATTGCAGAAGAATAGGAAAAAAGATACAATAAGTCAAAAGAAAAAGCTGCCAAGCATTTCCTTTTGAGTTTGCATTTAGCATATTTCATACTTATGTGGTTGTTAACGTTTATAATTTCCTGTATGAGACTGCAGAAGCATACTTTTTGTAGCTGAAATGACGTGGAGGACAGTCTTGGAGGGGTGTTGGTAAGTTACACGTGTACAACATCCCTGTCCATGCTGCTGGGACTCTGGTGGAGTTGAACTTCGTTAAACTGATTCTAGGTTTCTAATTCTGCACTTTTGTGGAGATTGCAGTGACTGTCCCGTTCTACTCAGGCTCTAGTCAATGGATTTATTTTTAAATTTGTAACTATGCCTTTCAAATGCACATTAAGAAAATGATTGACCTAAAGAAAGGGTGATTTATTTGAGTGTTGTGTGCAATGTTAGAGAGTTTTTTTGAGGGAAGTCAGTCAAGAATGAAGACTTTTCATTGAAGATCACTCTCAAATGCAATCACTGAAAAATCTCTCACACTGAAATATCTGAAAAAACTTAGTTGTAAATTGTTAACAATCCTTCCTAATGGAGATTAGAGAAATGTCCTGAAATCAGGATGTCTTAATTTGGTTAGTGCACCTACATTTTTAAAATAACAAAAAGTTGGCTGCCACAGTTATGAATAACAAAGGATAGGGTTATTAATGGTGATTCTTTTTCTTTATTGTTTGATTATGATTTACATTAACAAGAGTAAACTTAAAAATCTTAACTATATCTCAAATTGCTAATAGGAACTTAAAATGTTAACTTCCTCAGTTTTGGTCTTTTTACATTGTTATCTGGAAATGTTTTAAAAAACCCCACAGTGAGAAGGGAGCTTATAGTGAAAGTAGTGACAAAATCTTCACATTATCATAACGTTGCTCTAGCACAGCAGCAGGATGTTGCTGAAGAACTGCTGTTAATTAAGCCTGTACAACTGATCTTTAATGAGTACTTGCAGAATTAGAGGACAGCTTATTTATGTGTGTGTGCAATGGAACTGTAATTATACAAGTCCTTATAGCCTTTCAGGTTTTAAATATAGATTTGAAGAGGTTTGGTTCTTTAGCCTGGAGTGTCTCCTTTATGTTGGCTAAGCACATCTCATGTAATTACTTTAAGAACCAAAGTTATGGAGATGGTAGTTTTGTATTTTTTGGGAGGGGAGGAGTAATAATGTTAAAATCTCTGGAAAAGTAGGTCAGTAAATAGAAGATTAATTGGGAAGGTGGCAACTATAAAATAGAATCCTGTCTCTTGGGCTAGATGGACTTTTTGGTGGCTCTATTTTTTCACTGTACATATCTGTGAAACTGTTGGCCTCTGAATAGCAAATGTGCTGATGTCAGCAATGTTTGCAGCGTCCTGTGATCTTTTTTCAGGCTTAGCTTCTTGACAACCTTGTACTCAGAACCACATTATTTAGTCAGCATTTTTCCCATTCTAACTTCGTGCAGTGAACAATATGGCTTCAATTATTGCTGACTTTTTACTAGACTAAATAATTCTAAAAATTTCCCAAAGCAAACTCTGTTCTTATAACCTGTTTTGGGAGAAAAAAGGAAAGGAAAACATCTGATTTCCATTGGCTACAGAAATTACTGTTTACAGACAAGAACACTTTGCCTTAATCTTGATGCAGACCTTGCTGCCTGAATCAGTTTATTATCTCAAGGTGATGCAAATGCAGAAGTGTCATGTTTACATAGGCAGGAAATAGAAGAATAAATGCTGAGTAATGCAGGGTTTGGTTTGCTTTTTTTTGCCTCTCACTTGTACATGCAGAATTCATTTTAAGAACACGTGTAGAAGTTTAAACTGTGTAAATGCATTTGTGATCTCTGTGAGCAGATACTGCTGTTTTTAGATTTAGATATTCCTGTGAGTTTAAGTAGTGCTTTAGGTGCTTTGCCTTTTGCTAATGGCAGATTTGTAACAAAAGTAGAGGCTAAAGTTGCTGTCTGCAATGGAAGACCATGGGGAGGACATGCAGATCTGTGTGTGGATAAATAACTGTAATGTTATTTTAATACATGCAGGAGTTTTCCATACTTCTGTGTGAGGCAACGTAAATCCTGGTTTTGTTTTCACCTGTTCACATGACTAAAAGATTAGATTGTGAACATGAGAAATAGTAGGCATTATCATTATGATCATAATCTGGGCAATTTTAAGCAGTCCAGAAGACTCAAACATTGTTTTGCCTTCCTGATAATCTTTTCAAGAGGATTCCTTGTGTATGTGGCAGAATAAGGATTTTATGGTTCATGTTTATTTATGAATATTAGAGGTAGCCAGGCCTTAGACCTAGAGCAAATCAGTTGTTGTTGTGATGCACTGACTGAGGAGAAATCTAATTTATGGAGTGACCTCATGTATATATTTTCAAATTGACTAGACAAAATAATTTGTTGCAAAATAGTTCCTTCAGGTTCCTTTTATGAATGAGGGGAGATTTTGAACAGAGAGGATGGCTGGTAGACTTACTTGTTTAAGTGGCATACTAGTGACATAAGTCTTGCTGTAAATTAGGGTTCCTTTTTGATGTTTTAAGTTATCTATTTGATATTTTAAGACTGCAGTATTCAGGCACAATACCCCTGGATAATATTTAAGTTGTCATTTCAATATTAATGGGCATTGAAATAGTTATATTGTGCTTTTGGACAAGAATCTGACAATAAGTGCACATGCACAAACTACCTTTTCATTTCATGAGTTTGTGATCAACCTTCAGCAGCAGTCATTAAAGGAAGACGTCTGCTTATGGTTTTGTCTTGATAAACATAAAGCAGAGCTAGTGAGAACTTGCATGGTGTGATTTTGAAGTTTCTAAGTTGGATATAATACAGAAAAATTGAAGTAGTCGTGTGTAGTGAAATGTCTTCAGTCTGCTAAAATTTAAAAGACCATATTCTATGCAAGACAATTGCAGCTTTCCATCTTTCTGTGTGCCAGATGTTAAGTAGGAACACATGCATATCAAACACACATTTCTGTACTTTTGAAATATTCTAGTCTTCAATTTTTAGTGATCTTGTAGTTATTGTTAAAAATATGTATGACTTATGTAATGCTGGAGATCACTTATCAGATTTTAGTGTCCTGATATTTAGAGTGACATGTTGTAGATGGAAATTTGAATTCAATCCTTTGCCACAAAGGAAGAGTGTGTTGTATTCAGAGTTCTGACCATGAATGTTATCCATTCTGTCTGTCAAAAAAGAGATGTGGAATATGACCTGGGAGATGGGGTTTGGGTTTCTGCTCCTGTGGACTCTACCCAGGGAGGCACTGAGCCTCTTCTGTCCCTGTCCTGGGTCAGACAGGGATCTCTCTCCTTGGCACAGAGGTGGTGGCTGGTGTGAGTCTGTGCTGGGAGTTGTGTCCCACCCTCTGATGCCTTCCTACATTCCAGATCTCCAGTGACTCCCTGGCTGCTCAGGCCACTGGTCAGTGGACACTAATGGGTGTCTGAATGTTGGTATTTTTTGGCATAAAAAGATGTAGTTTGTGTGGGGTTTGGGGGGGTTTATTTTGAGTACTTGGTGTAAGTAATCAGACTCAGCATTTGACTGGGTTCTTGTGATAAACTTCAGTGTAAAGAACATGTGGTGTTATAAAAATGGTATTAGTTCTATAAGACATGCTGTTATTATTATACTTTTGGGTTAAGGTAACCCAAATAAGAACTAATGGGTGAAGAAGAAAAATAATGTAGGTGCAGCAGTATTGGGCCTTGTATTCTTAACTGGCACTAGCAAAAGGCTCTCTAAAGACTCACAGGCCACCTGGAAATGTAGTTTATATCTTTCCTAGACTTCATGTACCATTCATGTAAAGTTGGAGTTCCTATCTATAGAAAGTGTTCAGTAAATAATGACCTAGGCCTCTTCCTTAAACAGGAAAAGGAGAATGCATCTCATCTGCTGTGTACTATCCCTCCTCCTAAGCCAGATCTTAGGCTTAGGCTCCTTACAACTATTAATCTTGATTAAGATTTCATCCCAAGCAGCTCTTGATTTGGTTTAGCCATATGTGTCAGGATAAGGTGACCTGTGCCCTGGAAATCACGTGTTTCTGCTCTGTCATTCCCAAAGGTGCTTTAGCTGGCTAATTCTGGTATCTGTGCATAGATACCAGTGTTTGATCAGATAAGACACACAGCAATAATAGAACAATTGCATTGGCTTTGCCAGACAGGGTTGCTGTTAAGGATAAAAACTGTTCAAGACAACTGAGGAATCTGATGCTTCATTGAGGATGCAGCTTCTGGCTGAATTTGTGTTTTGCTCAATTGGACTCCATTTAAAAAGACTACACACATTTACACACCTACTCTGTGGGATTATTCATCAAAAAAATCTACAAGATTATTCTTCAGAACAATCTCCAGTTTGTGGAGAATGATTTTTAAAAGTACTCATTTAACTTCATTTCTTTTGTCAAGTGTCTGATTTTGAAGAATGTACCTGCCTATTTATTCTATCCTACTTGATTTATCCCAAAAAGAATGATGAAAAATGACAAGGGGAAGCGTTGAATGTGCCTACTATTACAAAATATCCACTGTATTGTAAATATCAGTCTTGCAAGATTTTGTTTGAAAATATTTGCGGTTGATTTGAAACTAAAAAACTTTAACATGTAATAATTAAAGGATAGGTAAGTTTCTGTTTGGTTGGAAAACAGCTTACCTGCACTTAGCTTTGACAGATGAATGAAATCCCAGGGTCTTTAAAATCTCTTGATGACTAAAAGTAGTGGGAGAAAAGACACTAAATGTACCCAGAGAAGTTCCAGGGCTGTGGGTGTACTGCATGCATTTTGCAGTTTTTATGTTATAAAGTTCCAAAGGCTTTTTTCTTTTTTAAATAGTTTATCATAATTTGTAAGGGATGAGGAGGAAAAGCAACTGGCCTTTCCAAATTTGAGGACAGTAAATTTGAGGAAAACATGAATACACCATATTTCCCTGTTGTCCTGCTCTAATGCTTATCCACTCTTTTGGTTTGAGCTTGGATTCATTTGTCTGGCTGCTTCAGCGTGAAGGCCTAAAGGGCAAACAAGCTGCTTTTTGCAGTATGTGGGAACATTAAAACTGCACAATAAAACTCTTAATTTACATGTCAAATGCACTTTAGGTTACTGAGTGTGAGATCCATATATGTATATTCACTTAATATCTAAATAAAAAATTCAGGTTCAGAATTGGTGTATTACAACAAAACTGCAGCCTTCTCTCTGACTGTCAAATAGAGCATTTGTACTGAAATATTCAACTTCTGAAAAGGACTAAAAGGGTAAATACTTGCTGAGGACTTAGTCTTCATAGCAAATCTGAAACTTCTCTCAGGTTTCAGTGAAGAAGATCCACCTGATAAAACTGGAATTGTAGACAGCTGATGGTCCTCAGCCCTTCTGAAACATGAGCTCTGGTTACAAAGACTTTGCCAGCTTATGCTGTTTTGTACACAGCAGTGCTCCTCTAACTATGGTGTAAGGTTTAAATTATCAACTGAGAGAGTTACAAAAAGAAAGGGACAGACATTACCTATTTTTTTCTGAAATAGAGGCAAACACAAGATTCATGTTAAGATTATATGGTAACTTTTAGTTTAATTGCACAGCACTCAGACCTCTAGTTGCCTGTACTTTACTCGGGGTTTCCTGTGTTGGTGGTTTAAGTGCTGCTGTATCAGTTCTGAGCAAATTGATCCTGAGAATGCTGTGCTGGGGCTGTGTAGTGGGATCTACTCGTTCTGCATTGGCTGCAGGTGAGGTACAGAAGGGGTATCTTTCCAAATCAGGGATTAGGATCTTCACTGCTCTTCAGACTGTTATTACTTACAGCTTTTATAAGCAAAGTTGACAGACTTTGCATCTGACTGGTGACTCCAGATCTTGAGGCTAACAGGGTGTGTTTGTTAGATGTCCTATCTTGTATCTTTTGCAGTTGGTTGCTTGATGGTTATATTTATGCTTCCACTTCCTGACCTTACTACATACTTGAGTTTTCAAATGTTGAAATCCTTCATTCCATCTGCTGCTTCTGTGTTCAAGATCCTGGGTAGTTGCTGAGATTTAAAAGATTAAAGCAGCTCTGTGATGTTGGCAGATTTTCAGCAGCAAGACTTCTGTACAACATCATCAGTTCCTTGAGCTCCTTTCTGCTGCTCTTTTTTTGTTGCAAGATCTTGATACTGTAGTCCTACTTCCTTATCTGGTAGTAGATCCTCCTAAAAAGCTTTTGACCCAATCTTGGATGTTGGAATTACTAGTCAAGAGTTGTGCAGGACATGTATTGTGATGTGTTGCACTCTTCCCAACTTGCAGCGTAATCAACTTCTTTTCCATGAACCTTTCCTGGTCACCATTGTGCCCCCATCTTGTTAACAGCTGTCTTCTGATGAACAAAGCACTGAAGTTCAAAGATTAAGAAAATCCTGCTTCTCAGACTTTGTAGAGGAAACAAGTTGCTGATTTCCTGCTTAGGCTTACTGTCAGGCTCTCCTGGGGTAGAAGAAGCTTAAGAGAGAAATATTAGGGGAAACCATTGGGAAAATAGCACTGTTAGGCATTTCTGGTAATTTACTGCAAAAGAGTATTGAGAGAAAAAGTTTAAAAATTTAGGTCCAGCAGGTAGCACAGAAGTCCTTATAGTCTGTGTGTGACAGACTAGGTCATGTAGACTGTTAAATGCTAGTGCAAGTTTAGTGGTAATGAGTTTGGCTTCCAGATGTGAATGTTAAGGGCAATAGAACTCGTTCCTTTATGAAGACTGATTTGTTTATAATGTTCATTAATTTTGAGCTGTGTGTAGTCTAACAGTAAAGGACAAGTTAAGTGAAATGTACTTCTTTAAAGGATTTGTCCTACTTGTTGTATCAAAACATATGAATTATTGAGGAGAAACTAAAGCTTGATGGTGCAGTGATACCTACAAGCAGACCTTTGCTTTAATAATTTTATGAATTCAGTAAATACCTTTGCTGTGTTTCGTTTGATTATTTTCTAAGAGAAGTCTGACTTGAGAGGAGTAGAGGAATGGTCCTTTTAATATTGAGGACTTGATTCCTGTGTCTCCAGGGAAATTTGAAATGTAGAGAGTGCTTGCTACATACCTGAAAACTTGGCTTATTCATCAATATCATAATCTTCTGTTCCATATTTCAATTCCCCAAGCTCATACAAAATTTCTAGGATTTCAGGGTGGGGGTTCAACTTTTTGATTAAAAGCCCTACTGTTCATGTAGGGCACATAGAAGTTTTTCCAAGCTATTGATAAAATCTTGTGTGGCAATGACTGAAGAATTAATAATGAAGAGAGTACTAGCATGAATGAGGAATTTTATCTTAGTGTGTCAGGGAGAGTTCATCATCTGTTCTTCAGTATGGAGGGGCTCTGTGCCAGTGGGGGAAAAACTCTGCAGTGCCAAACCAGGACTTCAATGGGCTCTATGACAGGCTGCAACAGTGTTCTTTCTTTAGACCATTTTAAAGGTTATGACACATCTCGTAAGTTGTAAAACTCTTCTTATATCTGTCCATGCTGTTATCCAAAGTTATTAGGCCTTATTGTTCCATGTATGCCTTCTTTGTTCCTCAATAATGTCATGTTTCTTTTTTAGTCCCTGGTTTCTGATGCTGTAACACATGTACAGCTGTATTCCTTCTGGGCAAGCTGGTTAATGTGCCTCTGGACACCTTTGTATATCTCATTATATATGAAGGAAATGACAAGAAGTAGACAGTAACTGGAGGGACCCGTGAGAAGCTGGAGGGTAGGTCTGCCACCCAGCAGGACCTCAGCGAGAGAGGGGAAAGCACAGGTGGAAAGCTCCTTCAGTTTAACCCAGACAAATGTGAAGACTTCCTCTGAAGAATAACAGTGCAGCTGTGCTGCGGACAGGGACCTGTGCAACCTGGTGGCCCTTGGTGAGCAGTGAAGAGTGGCAGTGTCCAGTGGCATTAGTCACAGTGGGGTGTGTGCCCTCAGCAGTCTGTCTGTGGCTGTTTCTGAACTCACCTGTGAGCAGTTGCTTTGCGTCTGAAGGGTGATCCCAAGGTGCAGCTGCTGTGGGAGGAAAGGGCGTGAGAGGCAAAGACAAAGCAGACCAAGCAGGTGAGCAAGTGTAATATCTTCTGTGGTACACCTGCATTTTAATTTGTCTTTGCATCACACTACAGGTCATAATCTATCCTCTGATTAATGTCTACTGTCCTTTTTGCTGTCACCTGATAGGCTCTGACATAGAGGAGGAGACATTCACTTAAATCATCAGGTTCATATTCTTATCTTGCAATTATGTATCTCATTTCCAGGTTTTTACACTCAGTAGTACCTTTTCCTTTTCAAGCTATCTTGAAAGTTTAGTGGATGTTGGCTGAAAGGATGTCATCTCTAGTGAAGAGTAAGTTGTGCATTAAGGAGCTGCTCTGCATGGAATATGTGCAAGGAAGAGAGTCTTTCTAAGATTTGAGGACAAGACTTTAGCAGTAATTCCATTGAAACTGCAGTGGTAAAAATCCATTATTTCCATTTCATGAGTCCAAATATATTAATGTATTCAAAAGCCCCAGAATGAATAGCAATTGATTTTGTGACATGTTTCTGTTCTTCTGAAAGTATATTCAGTAAATGAATTGAAACTTTTGTCAATTGAAAGAAAAATAAACACATACGATTGGAAAATATTTTATTGTTGGGCTTTTATTATTCTGAATACTTTTTATAATAATGCATTATTTCTAGAATTAATAATTAGTTAGTTAGTTGTCCATAGCACCTTTGACCTCTTCAGTGCGTTGTTTTTCAGCATCTGATTTAGTGTGACCACTGATTCCAACCTCCTCATTTCAGGAACACAATCTGAAAATGCCAGATAGAATATGATGAATGAATGAGCAAAAGACTAAAGGCAGGGCGTGGCCTCAATGGCAATTAGACTTGGAAGAGGAGCTAAATTTAAAAGCACTGGTGCTCACCACTTTTCTGTGAGAGCAAACAGGCCCTGCAGACCCCTGTCCATGGCCACAGAGTGTGTGGTGTTCTGGTCAGCAGTGTGTTGTGACCCAGTTTTTATAGAGGAGAGTTTATCCATCATCATTCTGTTTGGTTCCTGGTATTAACCTGGAAGAAAGTCTTTCCCTGGTCACTTAAAGGGAGTGCTGTGATGGATGTCAGAGTTCAGCTGTCCTTCACATATGCTGGGCTGGGTAACTGGTGACATTATCCTCATTTTAAAAGGCTGCCAAGTCGGGTCTTGAGTTTTCTTCCATTATCTTCTGTATTCCTCCTGTGTTGCAGCTGTGCAGGAAGCTGTGTCTAGCAAGCTGAACTGTGTTTTAGGGGGTTGATGGAGGAGAGAAGTTACAGCAGAGGAAAGAAACACATTCCTGAGAGTCCTCATTACAGAGCATGAAGAGTATGGGAGACTGCTCATTTATAATTGTCCTCCACCCTTAAGCAGCTGTTCTGGTTTTGTGTGTTGCCATGCAGTATTCGAACATCTTGGAAAGCCACAGATGTTTGACTCATACACTGGACCTGATTTGATCCTTATTCCTTTTGCTGGAGCCTTCTGGCTGAGATCACTGTGATTCAAATCTTGCTCCCAGCTCCCACTTCAGTAAGGAGCAACAGTTTTGTTACATGTCAGGTCTGGCACTTGATCCTCAGCTGTTTCACCACCACTTCCTGTGTTTATAGCTGGACAGTGGAGCTTGGCTGTGGACATGACATTTACTCAGAATTATGACAGTTTTCTGTGAACTTTCTGCCTGACACAGATGTTTCAGAGAGAAATGCACCTTTGCATTCTGTGGCTTCAAGAAGTGTTAATTTAAGAAAAACAAGAGTAGCATTAACATAGCACAGCTCAGATCAGCTGTTTTTCATGTATTGGTAGCCCAGGATGAAAACATGCAGACAATTTTTTTGACTGGGGGTACATAATTGGATGTATATAACTATATTCTGATAGTCTGAGGGCATCCTTTCCATTGTTTTTGTGATTGTAATCCAGTTTTGGACTAGAACCTGTAAATATGTTTGCATGATAATAACTTCTACTAGATTTTGTGGTGGAAAAAGTAAAGTAGTCATTTCTATGCAAAGAAACATAGAATTAAAGTGGGATTTGGCTGAAACCCTACAGCTGTTCCATCCATATCCAGCTGTAGGGCCTAGATATGCCATCCCTCTGTCACATGGCAGTGGTGGGAAATAGCCCAGAGAGCCAGCCTGGTGCCTCAGGGGCCTGTGGCATTTCAGAGATCTGCCATTTCAGACTTCTATCTGCTTTGCTTTATGCTTATTTTTACTTGATCTACCCTTTGTTGTTTCAGTTTTTTAATGTTCTGCTGGTACTTCTTCCATTTGAACTTATTCTGTTAAAATTTGCCTCTTGGAATAGAGGTTTAATTACTGAACAGATGCGTTGTCTTCATCTTGCCTGTTCTAACTGCCTTTATCTCTCTTCATTTTGAATCTTGGACTTTCAGCTCATTAAGTCCTGTGGAGCTAGAATTCTTTGCAAGTTAAAGACACAGAAAAAATAATACTCTTATCAGATCTTGCTGCAGTTCTGTAAACAAGCTTCTTAATCGTGCTTTTATGTTAATGCCAAAGAAACAAATAAAAATTTGTTGCACTGTGATTATAAACAAACAAATACAAAATTGCAGTCTAAATATTGAGATGGTTTTCCTTCCTCTGGGTTTTGGATTTTTTAAATTCTCTTTAATGCTTTCCGAAACAAGATTAACTAGAGACTTAAGTGGAAATGAATCAGTTATGAAAGAAAGCAAAAGAGAAATTGATGTTGCCTGAAATCCTTCATAGTCTGAAGCTAGCAAAGAGGGAGAAGTCAAAATGTAGGTATAGGAATTGCTTGGATATAAAATCTAGGACATAACTGTGGGAATGCATTGAGGTACAAGAATTGGAATGCAACTATGTGTAGTGAAATCTGCAAAAGCTGGGAATGTCATGCTCAGTGTTTGAGATCTGCAAGCAATTGGCAGCATTTTTCAGAGCTGTTCTTGTAAAAAAACTGCTTTTCCTGAACTTGGGGCCTGATCCAGTCTTTTTTTTTTGTGTGTTCTTGGCTTGTACTCATGTGAACTAGAATGGAATTAGCAGGAGACAGTAAAGCTGTGGTTGTGTGTAGTCTCTCCTCAGTGGTATAAAGTTGGCTTGAGAAATTCCTTCTCCAAATCATTCTTCTCTGCCTGTATAACTTTTTCCAGGAAGAGCTGGGTTTTTCTGTAGGACTGAAATGTGAAATGTCTGATCCAATTTTCTGAAAAGCGTTTCAGAAAACTTCCTATTACCTTTTTTTCCTCAAGGCAGGCTATTACTGGTAAACAGTATGGCTCCATGAACAGTTATGCTGGAATGACTGAAAGAATGGGCACCCTGTGATGGCACCAGGGGCTCTCCTTGCCAGAAATCAGTCTGTATGGCTCTCAAGGCAATAGCCTGATGAAGCAGCCATGTTCATGGACTCTGAACAAAGAGTCATCCGTCCTCAGTCTCCTGTTTTTTAGAGGTAAAAATAAGGAAGGAGGTGTCCAAAGAAACATGAGCTTAGAAGAAGAAGAAAAAAAAAAAAGGCTGTGCTTTAGCAGTGCTCCATGAAAGCAGCTTTTACTGGCAAGTTAAATTTGACTGGCCTGGAAAATTTGACCAGTGTAGACCAGAGGTAAATGATCTAATCTAGTGTGCCATCTGAACTCCCTGCAGGTTAATTGACACATGGCAAGTGCTGTATTTTTTCCTAATTTCTTTGCAAGGTTATTCATGAAATAGTTGCACTATTTGCAGGTTTGAGCCAGGATGTCACCACAAGAGTTAGGAAAATTCCCTCCAACTTCCAGTTTCTTTCCTTTGTTGTTAGCTTCAAACATATAGACTGTTGTCTATACAAGAACAGAAGAACCCTATTTTGGTATGGTAAATATTAGGATTGCTAAAATTTGATCTCAAATATTTATCAATAGACCACATTCTAGCAGTGATATAGTTTTTCATCTTTGTACCATCAAATTTCCTGCAATTCTTGTGGCTCTTTAAAATCCATGCTGTTTTATAGCTGAAATTTAAATAAAACTGTGATGGCAATAAATGAGTTAAGTGAATGTGTGTCTGCCCCTTCTCCCCAGACTCAGAGTGTTTTTTTATGTAAAATTTTAAAGGAAAACCTCTTTTATGCATGCAGGGCAGCTCTAGAAGAGGTAGAAGGAGATGTGACCGAGCTGGAACTGAAACTTGACAAGGTAAGCTTTTAATTCAACAATGTTTGTCTCAGAAACATCAGAAAGTGTGTTTCGGTTTTGTTTTAAAGTTCACAGCTGCAAAGTGTCAGTGGCCGACCAAGCACCTGCTCTGCAGAGGGGAGGGATCCAGGTCGGGCTCCCAGCTGGCCAGGCCGGAGCAAAGCAGCAGCGGCAGCTGCACTCTCCCCTTCCCTGGGTGGAGGCTCCGCTTGTGCAATTCCCTCCTGAGTGGCCCTCGCTGGCCCTGTGACTCAGCCCGGGGCAGCTGCTCCTGCAGCTCCCCGTGAGATAAAAGCCAGGGCTTGGTCACTGCTGCACCCAGAGCCTGTTTGACCACAATGGCATGCACTGGGGACATCTGGGTACTCCGTGGTTTAGAGGTTTAAAATCCATGCTGTTTGTCACTGGTAATCAGCAGACAGGTGTGTGTGTATACATATATATATATATATATGTATGTATATCCTTCACTGTTGTGTGGAGAACTTGACTACTGTAAAATTCATCCTGTGTTTTGTCATGCTTTGTGCATGTATATAAAAAATCATATGTAGCATCTTTTCAACTCCTTAGTATCTGTTTATTGGTTTCCTCACCTTTGGAAACTTCTTATTTCTCTGTTAGTATTTTGAGAGTAGCTTATTTTTGGTTTTCATCTGTATAAAGTCTTCTTTCCTTTGCGTTTGTGCTAAATCCGAGTTTTTGCATGGCAGGCAGATGTCATTTGTTTTCCTTCTTAACTGCTTTTTGAACCCTTTTTTCCTGCAGCTGTGAGTTGGCTGCAGAGAGCTGGAGGCAAATAAAGATGGTGTCAAGCCTGAAGACTTGTTCTTTACTACTTGTAATAGTATTTCTAGTTTTTAGTAGCTAATAATCTAACAATTTGCTCTTGCAAAATAAATTCAGGATCCTTAATTTTGATTTTGTGTGAATTGTGGTGAAACTTAAGGGTATAACACACATTTTTACTGTCGGGGTGTTGAATCTGTTTTGGTAGATCAAACAGTGTAAGTATTTAAAGGATCTGAAAAATCAAACTTGCAAGTTTGGCTTTTCCACTAGTCTGAAAGTTTTTGGGGAAAAGAATTCTCATATTCCTTAAATTGCATTATTTAGGGCCTTGTAGTACAATGCTAAAGTTGAAAGCCAAGCTTCTTGGGTGAGCTGAAGCAATTATGGCCTGAGGGTAATAATTGGTCTAGGCTTGGTTGGTAACTTTTTCTGATCAGTTGTTCATACTAAACTTGATTTTATTGTCTCACAATTTTGACTTTGGGCTGCATTGTCTGCAGTTTTATGCTCTCTGGAAGAAAGCAAGCCTGGTTCAGGCTTGTGAACTATAAGCAAAGGTGAAGGAAAAAGGTTAATGTTGATAGTGGGGTTTTTTTTCTGTCCATGGTTCAAGCACCTTGGACATTCATCAGAATGTGGAAGATCACACTTAGCCTTCCATTTTTCCTAAGGTTCTGAGTCAACATAAAAATTACTTCATAACTAAGGCAGGAAGGGTGCTTGGATGGTTTCTTTGTCCCCAACATAGGATCAAGTGCTTCTCTGCTGCTTTTCATGAAAATTTATTTACCATTGTTGAAAAATCTTTCAGAGGTGAAAATTGAATCTTCTGGTTTTATTCTTAGCTTGGCTTAGGGTGGGGGAACTCAATCCTAATGTGCCCCATCTCAAGAGAGCATTGTGGCAATTGCAGTAACCACTATCTCTTACATTAATGGCCCAGTGCATAAATGGTTCAAGAAGTGGGAAAACATCCAGGACAAGATACTGAGGACCCTCCTGTCCTCAGGAGGCCTGGGGTGCTGACTGAAGCAGTGAGTGGTAGGGGTGGAAAGCCATCAGCCTGTTTGTGAGTGGAAACGTGATTGATTTCACATCCTGAGATGTAACCATGGCTCTTCAGCTGTGCTTTGTGCACAGAGCCTTTTGCTTTCCTGCGCCTGTATTCTGAGTGTCTCAGGATGAAACAACCAGTGTGGGTTGCTTTTGTTTGTTTTGTGGTGTTTGTCCTCAGAAACCACAATAACCTCATCATTTGCTTGGGTTCTAACCATTTATGTTTTAGTTGCTGTACTTTTTGCCCATGTAAAACTCTTTTGAAATATGTGCAACATGTCAGTTAACAATAAATCAAGTAAAAATAATTTTAAAACTTTATAGCATAGTAGCCCTCCCAGTAGCATATCTGTTGACCTAGAGTAGTATTTTTACAGCTGTCACTCTACAGTAGAAAGGTTTTCACAGAATCTGAGGGTGAGAATGCAACTTTTGAAATTTTGGTTTTGTAGCCTTAACTAAGCTCAGTGTTTTCATGTTTATATGATGGTGTGAAAACCAAATCAAAATAAGCCTTCCACTTTCTCTCTTTATATTCATTTTAGCTGGTGAAGCTTTGTATTGCAATGATTGACACTGGGAAAGCATTTTGTACAGCCAACAAGCAGTTCATGAATGGAATTCGAGACCTTGCACAATATTCCTGTAAAGATACATTGGTTGAGGTAAGTTCTTTGAGGTGAAAATGGAGGGAGAGAAACATAAGTTAAAAAAGGTACAACATAACAACTGGCAAGAGAAGTAGTTGAAGTTTGTAGTATTATTTGCCTTTTTGCTCCTTTTTCTTTGCTGTCTCTTTTAGAGTGGGGGTTTTCCAGCTGTGGTGCTGTTTAGTTTCAGCAGTGACACAGGTCTGCCAAATTTCAGAAAATGTGTTAGATTAGTGTGTGCACTGGTGATTGCAACATGATAACCTGTTTTTTTGATTAAGAGTATGAAAGTGAAAAATATTAATTAGTGTAATATTAAATACTGTAAATTAATGTTTTAGACTATGTGAGCTTCCCATATCTTTAGTCAATTTGACTTTTTCCTGCTTTTCTTCAATTTGGTGCTTTATATACAGGTTAATAGATTTATTTGCTAATACAGCCATGTTCTCCTTCTAGCCTAGTGATTTTAGTCTCATAATAGTGCTGTAAGGAAAATCAGTTTCCATGTTCTTTACTGAAGAGCTGTAAACCTTTGAACTGTTGCTTTTGTGCTGTGTTTTTAATAGGGCTGAACTTAAACCACTTTTATTTTCTCTTTACAGGCCAGTTTGATGAAGTTCTCTGACACCTTACAGGAAATGATTAATTATCATAATGTGAGTATTTCTAGCTGCAACATGGCACTGATGGCTCACCTCCATTATTTTTGATAATGGATTAATGATAAAGCCTTTCTTGTTGATAGTGTTTGCAAAATAATGGTTTAAATAGTGCTAGATAACTCTTGTTTTATACTTATAAATATTTTATTAATGTTTTGTTTACAAGTATTTATAAATATCCACTTTTCTGCAGATTTCCATCTTGGTTTATTTTTCATTTGGAATTTGTAAGCTTTGGTGGTCTAAGACAGTAAATGCTGGATAGTTTCATATTTTTGAATCAAACTGATGGTAACAGTTACAGACTATGAGCTTTTACCTTTGCTGGTCTGAAATAATTATTGTCTTTTCCATAGTTACTACTTTTTTCCCCTATCCTTTATAATACACAAAATGAAGCACCTATGATTTGCATAAAGTTTTCTTTTTGGAAGTATAGCAGATTTAGGTAAGTGTGGAGAAATGAGAAAATGCTAGGATTTAAGATTAATTGTATTTTTAGCATGTCACAGTTAATCAGAAACTTCAGTTTTCCCTGGGTTGAAAACTAATTTGTTATTTTTTCCTTTAAAGAGTTTGGTCTTGTATTCAGAAGTTTGTTCTTCTGTTTTTTTCATCTTTCATTGGCCCAACTGCTCTTTGTTAATTTCCCAGCAAATTGCTGGAAACAAACTGAAGTGTCTCCAAAGTGCTGAAAATATGCAGCACACTTAAAATGTGGGTTTTTCATACCACTGGGAGTTTAAAAATTAACAAGATAGAATGGAATGGAAGTTTGCTAGCTTTAACTTAGCTTTCTAAAAGTGTCTGGTTAGGCTTTTTTTTAAATGCATGCTTTTAGAATGGAATGGAAGCAAAGCAGGTTAATAGCTTTGTGTTTGATTTTCTTTCCAATATACAAAGTGTACATATCTGCACTTAATCTAATGAAAACTGTAAAGAAGGGAGTAAGTGAACAGTGCTTCTTGGGCTGGAGAGAGAAGGGAGTGCAAAGGTTCAAAGCAGCAGTACTGGAGCAGGTATTACTTTCATGTCAACAATTTCTGCAGATTAGATGGAGCAGATGAACCCAGGCTGTTCCTCTTTATCACACATCTTGCTGCTGGTTGCCCTCTTAACCATGTCTTTTATCTATGGTTTGCTCTTTTGGACACCTCTGACATAGGTCTTGTGTTATTGCTGCTGTTATTCTGTGTGATGGTGGCTTGCACTGCTTTGGTAAAATTTGATATAGCACAACTCTTCCTTTTGGGCAGTTTGAAGGCAGAAAGCAAAGAACAAACCGTATTAAAGGAGATTTCTTTTCAGATTTAATTAGGACCAATCTGACTTCTGCCCTGCTTTTTTTTTTCCCCTCCATGCCCTTGCTGTGCTCAGGCATAGTGAGAACAAAGTGGCTTTTACCAAAGGCGCAAATATCAGGAGTGAGGCTCAATTGCTTTGCCAGCCATGTTGTGGTCCTGCATTGCTTTTTGTGAATCTGCTGAGTTCAACAGGGCTTCCTGGCTCAGAGTGACAGGTCTGTTGCTGACTAAGGTGACAGAGCCAGCAGGAGGGAGAAGCTAGAGGAAGAAAGAGGAAAGGAAGGATGGAAGGGGTAGGAGATGCTGCCACTGAGTTCTGGATGGCTGTCAGCTTTTTTTGTGTGAGGCTTTGCTACAGATAAGGCCAGGGACCAGCCTAATGCAGCATCTTCACTGATTCAGCAGTGGGGGAGTAGCTGTGACAGCTTATGGCAAATAGCAGCTTTCTTAGTCTTGGAGTGTATGAAAGGTAGTATGTTGACAAGGCTGTAAATCTAATCAGATCATGGTCTGGGCACTTCTTTCTGTGTTTTTTAGGGGAAATGATGTCAATGTATTTCTGCCCAGCACATTTTTTCTCTTCATTACTGTAAGCAGAATGCAAGGCTCATATTTCTGGGAGTCCTCTAAACATTTGAGCTCCCATCTGGTTTTATCTTTTGGTATTGATCTTGATTGGTGCACTCCCCAGGCACTGGCAAGCTTAAATGTCAGCAGTGGGAGTAGTCCCAGCCTGACTTCCAGTTTGTCAAGAAGTTCTTTATTCTAGTTGTCTGCTTTTCTGGTTTCCCAAAGTGGGAATACAAACAGGTTCTTCCATGTGTCACTGGTAGATACAGTTGTGGTTGGAAGGGTCCCCAGGAGATGTGGATGGTTTGACTGCCTGCCTAAATCAGGGTCAGGTATGAGGTTGGAGCAGGTTGCTTTGGTCTTGAAAACCTCCTAGCATGGAGACTGGATGCACGGTACAATATCACTGCTAATGAGTGGCTTAAACTCAGTCATGTTTCCATTCAGTGTTCCTAGGAAAGAGACATGAGCTGGTATAGGTTTTGCTGTCAGTACTTGGCATTACATAACTTCCCATTTCCAAATCTTCATAAAGAATCTAAGACTGAGAGCATTTAAAGAAAATATTTTTTGACCTTAAACTTTGAGGTTTTGACTTGCTTTTTCAAGAAAATTATTTAATATTTCATGATCTTTACCTTTTATGGGAGATTCTGTTCAACTGGGCAGACTTTATTTTTGTGAGGCTGCCTTGTGTATTTCTGTTATGCAGAATGGGAGGTGTAGAGGGGTTGAAAATTGAGGCAACATTTGTTGTCTGCACAATAGGAAGTGACAAAAGGATTTGTCCAGTAGTCATTGACCTGTTGCATTCCATCCTAAAACTCTGTGGGCTGATGTGAAGCTGAAGGAATGTGTGTTTTCATTTTCCAGTTAGAATTTTTTGGGGTCATAAGAGAACATTCAAATTATCTCAGATCCAGGTGTGCTTTGGCCTTAAAGAATGAGCAAATATCTTAGACTTTACAATTCAAATGAATTGATTATATTTTGTGCCCCCAGCCTTCCCAAATCATAAGAAATTTTGGAGGCATTGCTTAGATTACTTATTCTTAAAAAGAATCAGCCATTCCTTTTAATTGTCCAACAGTGGGTGGTTTTTACAAACATTCTTGTAAAGGAGATGGTACTGAATACTCATGTGTGTTACATTTTCAGCGTTAATTTCAATCCATGATTTTGGAGTTTTTGCCAGAAGTTAAATGCATGGTTTTTTCTGTGGTTTTATTTGTCTTTTAATTGTTGATAAACTGTGAAAGTCTAAGAACAAAAAAAATGACTCCTTAACATTCAAAGTTTTTTCTTGAGAAACATTACTGTACAATTAACATAAATAAACGTCTTCTATGAAACAGGCATGGCAGGATGAGAGAATAAGATGCCAGGAGCTCTTATCTCTCATTATAACCAGTCTTTAAGGAAAGAGCAACAAAAGATGTTTGGTTTGAGTTATTTTCCTTATTTTTTTCCTTATCTTTTATTTATTTCAAAACTACTGTGAAGGGATTTATATTTTGATATTAGGGACACAGTGGTTTAATAATAATTCTCATCTAATTCTGTATAATTGCCATTGGCATTTCTGAAATCAGAAGGTATGAATACCTCCAAGTTACTGACCTACATAATAATGTTTTCTTTCAGATTCTGTTTGACCAAATCCAAAGATCAATTAAAACACAGCTTCAGACTTTCGTTAAAGAGTAAGTTAATTTGCACTTGTAATGGGAAAATTATACATAAAATGGAATTTTAAAAATCTGATTTGAGTGGGTAAGTGAAACATCCTTCTTGTAAATAGTCTTTCATAAATTGAGAAGTGTGTATTAAGGCTTTGTCAAAAATCACCCCAAATCACTGAGGCTTTAGATCCAGCTGCAGAAATGTTGCAATAGGATGAGTTACTGATCTAATTACATATTGTAATTGTCTAAGCTTGGGGGACAAACTTTTTCCCAGCAGGCATTAGCTGTATTCAGTTACATTTCAATATTGTCCTTTCCCTGGAAAAGAAAGACCAGAGGCTTCTGTCATAATTTGTGGATTTCCATTTGACCCAAGCATGTATTGAAGAATATAGAATTTGTAAAAGACACCAGCTGTAACAGTCCCAAGCTTGGTCTGTCTGGTGTAGCTTTAAACTCTTTTTCATGCTTTGAAATTAATTTATCACCATATTTCCTTTTTTCATAGAGATATTAGGAAATTTAAAGATGCAAAGAAACAGTTTGAAAAAGTGAGTGAAGAAAAGGAGAATGCTCTGGTGAAAAATGCCCAAGTTCAAAGAAATAAGCAACATGAGGTAGAGGAAGCAACCAATATTTTGACTGCAACACGGAAGTGTTTTCGACACATAGCTCTGGATTATGTTCTTCAGGTAAGAACAGCAATAAAAGTTACTTTTCAAAACCATTTGTTACATGTGGTTAGAGACATGTCCTTTAAAATGTTAGAAGTTCTTTTTGTAAGCTTCTTGGAAGCTGTGGACATTCAGGGAAAAAGGAAGAACTTTATCTGCAAGTAGTTAATTTTTTAATAAAATCTGAGGAAAATTAATTGATGCATTCTTATTGCTTTAATGTTGTAGTATTCAGTGCCCTTGCTGCAATGACACAGTTTAATTTTCAAGCTGAACATCAATTTTGAAAAAAACCCCAGTATTTGCCTGATACTTAGCTAAATCTTTTATGAGTTAGATATGCTGCAATATCTTATATATTTAAAGTAAAAACTGTAAGCTAGCATAGGAAATGCAAATTACTGAATAATTCTGATACAGGACATTGGGTATTTCTTCAATTTTATCTTGTATGCTTTGGGCTGTATTCTAGCTTGTCTAGATGCCTGTGAGGTTGGCATTGTGCTGTAAGGGGAGTCAAGAACTTAACTATCCTTTACCTTTTTAGTGAATATCTTCCATAGGGTGTTGAGAGGTGTTCTTTGTCATGCTGCTTTGTATTCTGTAATACAGTAATAAATTTTCTTTAGATACTTAAAATTCATCTGCTTCATACTTACACACAACTACAGCAAAGCAGGATTATTGCAACTCAGATAGTGTGAGATGCTGGGGGCTCCCAAATGGGTCTGAGCTTCTCCTATGATCAAAAAAGAACAGCTCTTTACAATTAAGCTGGTTTTATATTAGACTTTATCATCTTGATTTGTGACAGTCCTGTCAGTTATTTAAAGCTTAATTAACTTCTCTATAAATTGCATTATGAGTTGTAAAATGAAGTGCAGCCTGTCAGCCTGGGCATGTTCACAGACATGGTGACGTGATGGTCAGTGGCCAGCTCTGAACTCCAGCTTTTTAAACACTAAGGTAATTTTGGTGTTTAAAAAGTCATGTGAATTATGCCCCACAGGATTATTAGTACTAGCACTAAATGGTGGGGACAGCTGGCAGTCACTGCTGTAGTAGGCCAGTTCCTTGTGTGTGCTTTCAACTGCAGGTTGTTTGCCTCCTGGAATTTGTAGGTTCAAAGTATGAGCAGCTCCTGGGATAAAGATGCATTTAGAGTAACTGGGGACAGTTTCAGCATCTCTCAATGTGGACAAAATCAATTCAGCTTCAGGAATTATGTCTACTTGAGTGATTCTTCTGGGAAAATGGCTTCACAACTGTGGTCTCCTTGTAGCTAGATAGGCTTTAAACTGTAATTCAAAACTTTTGCTTTCCTTTTATTTTTATTTGCCTCACAGGCTGAGGGTTCATTCTATACAAACAAATCTTAATTATTTTTGCTGCAGAAAGTTTTCCATAATAATGACAACTTAAGTATAGAAGTAGAATCTGGTTTTGATTATAGCTTCAGCAAGTTTGTTTATTTTGCTGAAATTCTAAACTGACGTAGAGGTGTTAAATTGCAAAATCATGCCTGTTTCTGCTAAGTGGGTCTTTTAAAGTAAAATCTGTAGTTCTGAATAGCAACCTTTTAAGATTAGATAAAGAAGATAGGGGAACTAGGTGAATGTGAAAAATTGGTCGTTTTTTCTATATAATATGGAATTCCCCAAGTTCTAGGGCAACATCTTTAATCAATGACTTCAGCTAGCTTAAAAGCCAGCTACCCATGGAAAGTTATTTATTTAAACTATTATGTTCTTGCTTGCCTGGGACTACTTTTGGGATACTTAAATACTGTGAGGGGAAAAGTAATCCTGCCCCCATCCTTCACTGCCCTGGCAGTGGTGCAGCTTCTGCAGGGAGTTGGTGGGCTGGCTTAGCTCATCTGCTTGAAACATCTTGAATTCAATCTCTTGAAAATGAGAACAAATTTTGCTTGTAAGGTGTATTACATTACTTCTTGCAAGAAAGTGGTGTCCTGTATTTTCCTCATTGATAAAAGAAAATTGTGACTATCACTGTGAAGCCCAAGCTTTGCAAGTGTTCTCTGATTGCATCGCTTTGGTGTCATGACAGAACTAGAGTGCATCTTCTTTTAAAAGTGTTTTGGGAAGTCTGATATTGAGCTGTCTTCTTCCAATTTTCTTTAAGCTTGGATATGATTATTTGTGGAAAATTGGAAATAAAATAAGTTTAGAATAAAAGCAATTGCTTGTTTGTTCTTTTCTCCTAGATCAATGTTCTTCAATCTAAAAGGAGAGCAGAAATCTTAAAATCGGTAAGATATACTTTGTCCTCTGTATATCAAATATTTTAATCTCTTAGTCTCTGCTATTCTGCTCTGCACCCTCCCAACTTTTTTTTCTATTTTAAGGCCAGACAGTCTTTTCAGCTGTGTTATAAAGCTTATGAGTTTGAATCATTAGAAAAATATTCTATAGCCCATCTGTACCTTACATGTCCCAGTTAAAGAGAGAGAACAAAAATTTCAGGTGACATGAATTAGAAGTAGTTTTCTGCCATTAACTAGATTTCTGTTGTTTTGCTCATGGAGCTAGTGTTATCAACTGATTTTTGAAATTTTTGGTTTGCGTCTGTTCTTGCTTTACTTTGCACGTTTATTTTACAACATTGTAAAGCTCTATGACATACTGATGTAAAAACCTCTATGACATATTGATGTAAAACTGTGAGGACCTGAGAGGAGAAATTAAACCTGAAATTGTAGGTTATGTGAATTAAGTAACATATTTACTTGATATGTGATACAATTTTTAAGAGAATAAATATTTACTTTGTTCCTTCTAGATGTTATCGTTCATGTATGCACATCTGGCTTTTTTCCATCAAGGCTATGATCTGTTTGGTGAACTTGAGCCCTACATGAAAGAACTTGGTGCACAGGTAACAAACTATTTTAAAAATGCATAACTATATGCTGAAATGGAAGAAATCTTGATATATGCCTGCATATCAGGTACTTCATAGATTTATTCAACAAAAAAAATTGTTGTAGTATGATACAAACAAAACATAAAAAATACACTGTAATGAAAGGAAGGAAAATAGTTACAAACTGAAAGTTGTCTGTTTACTAAAATTATTCGGATTTACATACTTAAGTATAGCCATGTACTGCTCTGTGAGGTACATTGTGATATTCAGGATACTGGATTATTTGGATTTCAAAATTTTTTGTATATGACCCATGTTTATAAATATATCTAATAATAAAAAGTAGATTAGGCTGGTTTTCCTTCTATTCATATACTTTATTTACTGTATAAATTATGCAGTCTGCATAATTAAATTTTGATATGTGTAAATATAACTTTGATGTTAGCAACTTAGACCATAAAATGGAAGTATGATTTTAGTAAGTAGTGCAAAATTTAGTTCCTTCATGGAATCCTTCTTGCCCAGTTTTGTTGTTTAAGAGCAGACAATTGACACTTCTGGGTTTTCAGTGAGGGACTCATGAAAAGCTTGGATGGACCACTGCCAACTGCACACAGGAGACATTGAAAATGGTTGTGTAAATAGATTGGAACACACTCTATTGAAATGAAGACGTGTCTGTGGTGCAGGAAGAAGACTCAGCAGTGTCTTGACATGTTTTTCAGTGCAAGTTATATGCATTTTCTATTTGCCTCTACGTGAGGACTTGCAACAAGTGCTCTGATAGAAACCCTCTATTGCCACTTCCCAAACAGAATCCATAAAGAGCCAACCAAATGTTTAAGTGTCTGTCCAGGAAGAAACCAAATAAATGGCAGCAAACTTTTACATTCATCTTGAGTAGATGTGTCATTGAATGTCTAAGAGATTAAATTGTTCTGAGCAGTGCAGTGGGGCAGACTGGGAGCTGTAGAAAATAACTCCAACAACCCAATAGTTAGTTATTTTTCTGCTAGACTAGGCCCCAGTTGGGTCTTAATTATGTGTAGAGACATGTCAGGTCTTGGTGTAATAAGGGCCCCTGAACAGTTCAGGTAGGTGTTTGTCTTCCATAGCTGTGACCTTTATTCTTCAACATCCTTCCAGTTTGGGTTGTAAGTGTTGAACTGTAGTGTCTGGTTGTGTAACACGAGTCCTGTACTTCTGTGGAAGAGGGGATAGGGAAAGGAGATACAAACTATGGAGTTAATAGTGGGTCATGCCATCAGCCAGGTTTCAATGTTTCCATTTCTTTGATGTGATTCAAGCAAGAAAACACAAGGTTATTTTTGAATGTCTGGTCATGCTTTTGCTTGATCTGGTAAGGAGCGCTGTGTAGCATTCATTTTGGTGCTGGTATCATAGCAACTGAAGGAGTTAAATTTAGAAAATCCATAGCTAAGAATGTTTTAAATATATTGCAGTTGGAGCAAGATGGATTGAAGACCCTAAAGTTGTACAACTTGCGGAATTGTTCTTTTGTAGCAGACCTTGGCATTTAAATAGTGGATATTTTTCATGACAGAAGCAGATTTGTAAATAACTGTTGAAAGTTTTAACAATTGATGGCTTTGCAGCTCGTACTGGTCGAAGCTTCTGCCTTTAACAAAGTATGTTATGACATAACGGGGATTTGCTGGATTTTTGTGAAAATGCTGTTAGATTCCATCTGTTGGTGAGTGAGTTTTCATTCCTAGGTGAATTTCACGTATGATCTTAATTACAAGGGTTAACAGCATCTGAAGTAATAAAATTGATCTTAAATAGTGTAGTTACCATTTTGAATTATTTTTGTCTGTATTTTCAAAATAACTGTTTTATTGTGATGAAATAGGATTAAGCAATTTTGGTTTCTGGCTACTTCAGGTCAGGGTAGGATCCCTTGGGAATCATCATTGTATGGGAATCTTTAATAGTGTGCAAGCATAATATGAGCTTTTGCATGGAAACGATAATTTTTGGTTCTTTTCATATGAAATGTGGTATTAGCTTAAAAAGAAAACATTTGAATTTTTACTGAGATGACTACTCAAAAAGCTAAATATTTTAATCTGACTTAATTCTCCTCAGAATGCCAGTTAGAGCATTATGTTTATAAAAATACATTTACCAGTAAATGCAGTAGTTTGAAAAACCTATTTTTCTAAAAATTACCCAGTAATGCTATAATGACTGGGATTGTGGTAATTTAGTTGTGATTTACTACAGCTTTTGATAGTTACATGCTGTTGGTCTCTTCTAAGACAATTGATGTGTTGCTCATCTGAGTGAAAGGGAAGAAACTCTGGCTTTAGCTTGAAAAAAGGAATGGTGCAATGCTGTCTTCATAGTAAAAAAAGTAACTGATGGAATGAGCTGCTGTTAAGAGTTTTGTTTTGGCTGTGGTAAATGTACCCCCAAATGCTTGTATTCAAGGTAAATTCGAGGTAATTGCCCTACCCTGAGTGGCTGCCTTCTATTTCTTCTAATGGGGTAGAAGGAAGAATTTATTGAGGGCCATGTGCAGATTCCTGAATCTGAAGTTTTAGCAAGAAACTTGATTCCTATAAACTTTTGAACAGCACTTGGCCCAGTTCTCATCTTTATCAGAAGACAAAGGGTTTCTCAAGGGTTCTTGATACAAAACAATCTTTGAGCCCAGGCTCTGTTTTAGATGCTCATGTTATTTTTAAGTGCAAAAGCTACATAGATGTGGCATTTAGACACTTCAGCCTTCATTGTGTTCCTGTTCACAAATACCTGTAAAGGTGTGCAAGTGCTGGTAGGGCCTTTTAGCCAGAGGGGAAGACAGGGAAAGAAGAGATTAAAAAAGTAAAATGCAAAAAAGTTACGGAATTGTATCCAGATGTTTTGGCTTTCTGATGGCTCCATAATTGTTGGAGAATGTCTAGCACAAGGGTGTAAGGGTCTGTTATTGTCCCTTTTTTCTTATTTATATCATGTCAAGCAGGGGAAGTAAAAGACTGGGGAAATAGCCAGAGTTGGCAGGGCCTGCCACTTGTGGTTCTGGGAGCGGGTGGAGGGGATCCTCTCTGTGGGTGGATCAGAGGATCTGTTAGTCATTGTGCCCTGTGCCAAGTGAGTGACCCAGCTGGGAGCTGGTGCTGCTGCTCCTGGAGTTCTGGCTGTGGGCCCTGTCCCACAGAAGGAGAGCTGCGGGCTGAGCCCTGCACGCAGCACTGCTGGGCACGGCCGCGCTCCAGCTGGGTGATGGGCTATAAATACCACACCAACTGGTCAACATCTGCTTCTCCACTGCATTTCTTACTTAAACATGAAGGCCTGGATAAAACAAACAAACAACAAACCCAAAAGAATTAAAACTGTAAAACAAAAATAACAAACCAAGCAACTTACCACAGAAGAAAAAACCCCAATCAAACTTTCTCTTACAGGGTATCTTAAATTTCCTTTTTTTATATATATATAATTGTAAAAGGAAATTTTTTGGCTAGTGTCCTTTTTTATCAGCACAGACTTTGTAAGTATACTAACTGGAATATTCTCTGTGACAATCTCAGTTATTTTCAAAACCATACTTTTATTTAAAATTAATTTGATTGTCTCTACCTAAGATCTGAAGCAGTCATCGAGTACTGCTGGTCAGCTGATCAAAACTATTGACACAAAATCCTGGTTGAGACAGTTCTCCCACTTTGTGGAGATAAAAATCCATAGCATTTGCTCCTTCTAGTTTTTGCTGCTCCTGCCAGTGCTGCTGCATAGGCCAGCAAGAGCAGCTAAAGCATGAGTCATCCTCTTGGGAGACTGAGCACCAATGCGGTACAGAGTCGCATATGCTTGGCACCATGCTGTTCTTTGAAACAGTTCTTGTGATGCTTACAAGAAATGTACACCTTGGTAGAGGTTAATTCAGGGTGGCAGAGCAGAGCTTTAAACGAGGCTTCAGTGGTTATTCAAGGTAAACAATTTGTGACAAAGAAGTAATTATGCTATGCAAATAAAATAAAAGTCTTGCAATGTCTAGACATAATGTGTTCGTGCTTTTTTTTTTTTAATCAGCATTGTGAAATCTACTGAGCCAAATTTCTTATGATAATTTAAAGATCCAATTTTCTGTTTCTCTTTACAGCTGGATCAGTTGGCTGTAGATGCTGCGAAGGAGAAGAGAGATATGGAGCAAAAGCACTCCACTATTCAACAAAAGGTACTTTGCAGAATGTAAAAGGCAGGCTGCACACACTTTTTTTTTTATCTGTAGCATCTCTCTCCAGCATCTCTGCATCAGAACTACAAGGGATGGTATTTTTAGTGCAGAGAGACAGACTGACATGTCATTAAGTGTAAGGTTGGATTGCAGATACTAATTTTGTGTTACTGAACAAAATATTATGCTTAGTTTTTACTGAAACATAAATAGAACAGTAGAATTTATTTGAATGCTGGGATTCTAGCATTTCAATAGAACTTCTAATTCCTATTACCTCTTGAATTGAATAAGTTGTGCAGGTTTCTGTATTTCCATGCTATGTGTTTGTAGAAGAGGTGTATGTGCTGCACAGCCCTACAGCCATAAGTTTCACTTTGGACTGTGCCAAATCCAAGTGCAGCACTTGGAGCTTGTGTGGCAGCTGCTATTAGATATGAAGAACAAAAGTAAACTTTTGTAAAGAGTGTCTAATGTACTGGTTCAACTGTGCAGAGATATGAAATTGAGAAGTTTTAACTGGCGTTTTGGGGAAGATTTGTGCAATAATTCTTTTTACTTCTTGAGAAAAATTTAGGTAATTCATGTTGGGGGGAAATTACTTCTGTTGTTTGGATGTTTCAGAAGCTCTAGATCAGTATTGGTTTTGCAGGTATAATGCTAGAAGTTAAAAGTATTTCCACTGAACTCTCTGGTAGTGAGCTACAGACACTTTTGAAAGGGATTAGATACCAGTTTAAAGGTAATGCTACACTTCTTCCTCTCAATCAAATATGTTCTGGATCTGTTCAGGTGGCATAAATTTTAAAAAAGCCCACCCAATAGAGATGAAATCTGGTAACTAAATTCAGGAATGAAAACATGCTGAGATTATAAGTTGGGTAGCCTTAGTAGGAGCCAATATTAATACTAATGGGAAAAGATAACATTTTTGGTTGCTGTAAACATTTTTATTGGTGCATCCTGTCATCCCTTTAGGAGTTGGTGGGAAGCATTAGGATTGCTGTGAAATTGAGCAGATGTGATGATGAGGGCAGAGCTGACATGCTGTGCTTGGAGTCAGGAGATAACTGCAGGCAAGGAAGGGGAAAAGAGGGAGGAAACGGGGAAGATGGAACTTGAGAATTAATGTTGAAGGTCAAATTTTAAATATTTTCAGCTTAAAGGCTCAGTTTCAGGAATGGACAGTAGTTGAGAGGTTCTCTGTTAAGAGAACAGTGGTGCTTGCTGAAGGATATAAGTTATGAGCAATTATCTTTTAATTGGCCATAGAAATAATAACTAGTTACCATGAATTATGGTCACTGTTGTTGCCAGTGTTGTTTACAATCTTTATTTTTTCTTCAAATGCTGCTGAAGGCTGCTTTACAGGTAAACTACTTCTGCTAGTTTCAATTAATTCTGAAACTTGCAAGCTTTGTGAAACTTGATAAGCCATATCTATGTGTAATATAAATGTTCTTGATTTCTAGTAGGAGTGATGAATACAATAATGTTACTTTTATTGTTGCTTACTTTAATTGACAATTTAATGCTGTCTCTAAAATCTAATCAGGGCAGTCAGAATGCACTGTATGTTGTCCTCTTAAGTTCTGTGTTTTGAGTTGTAAGTGTTGTCTCCTGTCCTTACCAGAGAAGTCACTGTCACATTTTTGTGCTGATAATGCCTGGACTGTGCTTTATTGGAGATTCCTCTTACAGTTTATCCAATCATTTTCTTAGTTTCTTGTTCAAATCATGTTGTCTGTTTTTGGCTCCTCCTACTTGGTTTTCCAGCCTTCATGCCAAGTTAGCTTCCAGCTCATCAGGATTTCAGAACTGCCTTAGACTCTGGATCTTTTTATCACTACTTGTCATCTGGTCACCCTGTCCCAGATGGCAACTTCATTCCCTGTTCTCTTCTCATGTCTTGTCATGTTGCTTTCTGCTATGTTCCCAAATCTTCCAATGCCAAATCCTTCCACGTTTTTTAACAACTGAAACTTCTGAAGCTTATTGTGTTGAATATTCCATGAGGTATATATGTATTTAATATACTGAAGTTCTAATCTAATGCTTCAGAATGATGCCTTTCCTTCATTGTGTGGATAAAGAGCAGTTCCTTTTCTGAAATGTATAGGTAAGTGCATACGTGCACACACCTACCCACCTACTACCTGTGTTTGCATATATGTGCATATGCATGCAGAATAATTGCACTAATTAAATAACCCATCTCACTTTTCTGTATAATCATTGTCCTACTTAATTAGGCTGTTGATGGAGAGGCTATTAAAAGTGTCATGGAAGGGCTTGGTCACCAATACAGTGTGATTTCTTTTTTAGCAGAGCTGATAATCTGATTTACTTTTTTTAATTGCTTATAAGTTTTGTGGTCTATTTACTCACCAAATGTGCAGGAAACATTTTTCTTTATTTTTTTTCACTGTAAGGAAATATTTTTTCTGTATTAAACTGGAGCAACACATGCTGTGAATTAATCTAGAAATTTCATTATTGTTCTGGGAAATGTTTGCAATATATTTTTATAAGAAAATATTCATATTAAAAGAGTGGTGTCACAGTGTCAATACATTAGACATGACTCTTGTTTTCTGAGCAGTTTGCAGCCCATTGCTGTAGCAACATGTTTAATTAAGAAGTATTTTAAAAATCAGTTGCACCTGCAAACAGCTTCATGACTTTTTGGTGTTGTCAGACCTAATATTTTGTTCTAAAATGAGGGAGATGATACAGGAAAAGTATTTGCATTGAACTTCAAACAGTTTTGTTGTATTCAAATCCCCTTTCCATTGAAGTAAAACTCTGCTTCCAAAGAAGTGCTCAGGCAACAGCTGGAGTGAGAACGATTTGAAAATTTTTAACATCTTGAGTAAACAAGGTGATAGGAAACCAGCTGCTACCACAATCACAAAGCAGGCATAAACCAGAGCTGCTGTTGAGAAGTTGTGCAGACTAACTCCTGTCTCCAAAACCAATGTGCTTGTATTTCAAGTGACTTGTTTGCTCAATGACACTCTTGCATTCTCTCACTCTGTCTTGGGCTGTAAACCTTATTATTTGTGGTGTCTGTTGTTCTAAACCCTTCCTCGAGGGACTTTTCAGCTTAAGCATGACAAACATCTCTTGCCAATGGAAAGGGAATGGGAGCAGCTTTCTAAATGGGGGCTTTGCACAATTAGTGTCTCCTACTTAGTATATGCTGGCCTAATTTTTCAGGTTAGTGTTTTCTTTACTACTTATGCTCTCCCATTTACTGCCTTTTTTTAAAACTTTAAAAATGCTGATTTTCTAAAGTAAAAAGTACTTTGGGTTCCACATTAAATGTTAAAATATAGTTCCTGAGATTTACTGATAAAATGATTTGAATAGCTTTCATGGCCTGATAGCAATTTTGAAAGTAAATCAAAAGCTCTGCTACTGAAAAGTAATGGGAGGGTTTGTTTTGGGAACAAGAAAATCACGCACAGAGAAACAAAAAACGTGCTCTGAAATGAATCAAGTATGTGTGATGAATTGATACGTTCATACGAAAATGTATTCAGTGAAACACTGTCAAGAATATTAAGTGTTCTGTGACACACCAGATTAGTATTATTTCTGGAGATGAAAGTTGTTTTTCCATTGCCAGCTGGCTTGCTGTACCCCATGGACATTTAAAGAAAAAGGGTGGGAAAAAAGGCATGAAAGCATGCTGTATGCTTCACTTATATAACCCACTTCTACATGTTTCTCTTCCAGTAGCACCAGCCGTGAAAAGTCAGTGTCAGAATAGAACCATAGATGTTTATTCTTCCAAAACTAAATGAAATGTGTGATGTAGCACTTCAGTGAAAATTACATAATACTGGCTACATTGTCTTAGTTCTGGTTAGGTGAAATCTACTTTAGTCCTGACACCTAATTAGTTAAATGATGTTTAAAATTAAGTCTTTGTCAGTTGTGTGCCTGCTGGCAGAATACACAATTCTGAATCACATACAGTGGCTGAGTTTATTAACACGTGATTCTCCTATGCAGGACATTGGAAAGATATGGGTGGATTTTTCTCCACCCAGATTATTTTTCATGATTCATTAAACTTTTCCATGCACCAAGATAAAAATAAACTATAACTATGACTGCTTTGCTCCTATTTTTTAAATTGTAGAATAGCAGAGACTAAGATTGGAACACAACTAATTTAGTTTCTTTTTCTACTTTTATCCATGGAATTGAAATGGGACTTCTTTTTTTCTGATTGTTTTTCCTGATCAAACTTTATCAATGAAGTTTTATGGATAAAGCACATGGAAGCCTTATTCCCTCCCCCCTCCAGCTGGTAGTCTGCCATGTTCAGTTAAGGAGGTATTTGACATTTGCCTTTATACTCTGGTGTCTTTTTTTGCTCTGTAAAAGTGGAATTCAATCAGGGAAGTAATTAAAAATGACACTAAATGCATTTTGTGAGAAGGCTCAGTGTTTTAGATTATTCTGACTGAGAGTGTGGCATGGTAAACAATCCATATACACCTTCAAAGCATAGATCTGGAGTCATTGGAAAAGACAGCTGCATTTTCTGCAGCAGTTCTCCAAATTCCAGAGGAAAATGTGATTACATAGTAGGGTGGACAGAAAAGACTGAGGAAATGTATTGTCTTTAACTAGACAAGGAGTTGCAGGCATCACTGAGGCAGGAAAATGCAAATCTTTAGCAGATTTCATTATGTTTGGGAGCTGGTAAGTTAGAGTAATTTATCAGTTTTTTGGGAATGTGGGAAATGTGACATCAGCATGTCTAAGTTTGTGTATAGTGGTTTTTTTGTTTTGAGAGCTTACATGAAGCCTCTTATGTTCAGCATGTTCTGATCTAGGAAACAGAAAATCAAAGTTATTAATTGCTGAATAATAAATACAAAAATAGGATATTCTTTTATGTGAAGCTTTCATTTGTAACTAGTATGTTTATTCAGATCAGTATATGGTAGTTCCATTTTCTTTTAGAACTCTTGCATCGATCATCTGTCAATTCAATAATAAAAATCTAGATTTAACATTTCAACATTAGGTGATCTATCAGATTAATAATAGATTAAAACAGTGAATAATTTTAACGAATTTGTGCTGTTCTGAGTGGGGAGCTTAAAGGGTCCATTTTAATATTTGTAACCATTTCACTATCATGTGTAATTAACCTTGGATTGGAAAAAACCATCTGCATGTATAAGAGTAAACATCATATGTAGCACGAAAGTTGTGTGCATCCTGGGCTACTGTCTGGGGATAATGACCATGTTGGTGTTGAAGCTACTTTTTTATATATATTTCTTGCCTCTTTTCCTTTATGTATAGACAAATTCCTAAGAAGCAAAGTACAAAGCAGAGACTTTCAGATATACTTTTCACACAAAGCTGATGTTTGCAATTGACAAAAAGTAACTACTGAAGGTTCAGGAAAGTCTTAATATAAAACGTTTTGTCTTTTCAGTATTTAACTTGATTGGTTTTTTTCTTCTGAAATTTAATTTTCAGGAATGTGTCTCTTACACCCATGTTAAGGGGAAGAAGCCATATGTTGCTAGTCTACTTTAAGGATATATGTTTTAATAACAGTGAAATAAAATTACAGCATGTATATTATTTTCATCGCTGGACAAAGTTGTGAGAAATGATGTCATTCCATGTGTGCTTTTTCATGCACCCTTAGTAGATGTTAGCCTCCCACTCTCTGAATATCTGAACTCTACCTCCCTGTGAAGAGCCCATGCTGTTCTCAATGAGATGTGAAAGCAAATGATCATCACATGTGTTATTACTTAGTCTAACTTACCTTTGCTAAAGATAAGATAATAAGATAAGCAATCAGCTTTTCTAAAGCTCAGAAAGCTGCTATTAATTGCTATTAGCTGGGTTTAGTTGTTATTAGGTTGATGGAAATGCATATTCCCTTGTCCTACTTGTAATTTTATAATCTTATCCAAGATCATAAAGAAGAAATTACTGCCAAGGTCTTGTCATCAGTGCCAGCACCATGATTGATTTACTCTAGAGTTAACTGATAGCATCATCTTTATTTGATTACTTTTCTTCTAAGTTCCTATGCAGCTCAGCTGTCGACATGACAGGGGTGAAGAAAATGCTAAAGCACAACTGACTTTATACATATCTACAACAAGCTGCAGTTGTTTCTCAGTTTTGACTCCTAACTTTCATGGCTTCTTTTCCTCTGCTTTTCTATCCCCTTTCTTGGGAATATATGAGAGACCATTTGAGCAGACAGTTGAAGCATCAGATGCTCTGTCAGCAATATTTGCCCTCTATTTGGCTGTAGAGGTCACCAATACCTGAACAAGAAATTCCCCCTTGTTGCAGGTAAAGTAAAAATCTTCAGCATTCTCATTGCTTAAAATTGCTTTTCTAAAAAAAGCCATCAGGGGCTGAGAATCATGGTTGGACTAATAAGTGTTGCAAGCAAAACCTTATTCCTAGGTATTTACTCTTTGACAACAGTACTGCTCATATTTAAAGTTTCATTTGAACTGCAGTGTGTTTTTCTTGTTCCTTTGTACTAGGATTATTCCAGTGATGATACTAAACTAGAATACAATGTAGATGCAGCCAATGGCATTGTTATGGAAGGTTATTTATTCAAGCGAGCCAGCAATGCCTTCAAGACTTGGAACAGGTAATTATTCAGAACCTCTATGTACTGCTAATAAAAATACTGCTTTTTAACCTGAGTTCTCATCTGATTCATAATCTCTGTAACTTGTTGAGTCCATAGTTTTGGCAGAACACTGGGGTGACTCTGTTAGTTAACTTGGAGATGACACTTCACAGCCATTTTTCTTTGTTTTCTGTACTAGTTGTTTGCAAACCTTTCCCGTGTGAAAGCATATGCTAGGAAAATGTTAGAAGACAGAGTGAAATAGAAGTTGTATAGCCACTGGAAGCAGAGAAACACAGTCAAGGACTCAAGTTATTTTTCCTGAAAGATAAGCAATGTAGTTGTTATGCTTTAAAATTCCTGTCCTGTGCAGTGACTTTGGCTTAGTAGTTTTGATGGCCCTTTTGGGAATTCAAAATATATTGTTAGTTATATATCTTTAACAATGTATATTTTACTACTATTTAAATGTTTTTCTTCCTGAACAGGATTTCTTTTGCCTTTCCAAGGGTGTATACTTTTTTCAAGGAAATATATATGCTGGAGCATTTACAGCACAGTTGGATACAGTTCTTGAATTTTAGATGTAATTTGTTGTGATAAAGAGCTCTCTATTGTCCATATTCTGCTGTTTTTTCAGTGGTGCCCTGTTAAACTATTTGCTGTGTTTCAAAGGACAGAATGTGCATTTGAATGGGTGGTCCCTTCCAGTCTTACTTGTTCTGTACATCCTAGAATATCTCAGCACACCACAAGCTTGTAAGAAATTGGAATCACTTCAATTAAATCCATAGACTGGTGCAAGGGCCACTGGTGTCAATAAGACTGTATCTATATTAGCAAGTCATGGCCACTAGTACAAAAGGTTTTGCTTTGGCCTGATTATTCATCTGTAATTGTAATGTACTTTCTGGGTTAGTCTCATGCAAGCAGAATTCAGAGTTCTCCAAGACAAATCTGTGAAGTATCAAGGGATGGTGAAGGGAGAAAACCGGGAGATGTGCATCAAAAGCACCTTCCTGGTGTGAAGTAAAATGTTAGTGTTAGCATACTGAGAAAGATCTGCAGTAATAGGGCAGGAGATTGTCCTTTATAGGCTTCCCAAGGGGCTGAAAGGGTCCTTTTTGCCATTGCTGGATTACTGACGGTGAAACTCTGTCTCTGGGTTCCCCTTTTGAATAGCAGGAAGGCCTTGCTCTGCAGGGAGGTGACAATAGGGAGCAGGACAGGAGTGTCTGCTTCCACATGATGTCCTTCCTAGGAATACTGTACATGTCTCTTGCCTTAAAATGGTTAGAGAGTAGGATTCAATTAAAACTAAGCTCTGCATGTTGGTAATTTAAATGGACACAAAGTAAATAAGGAGCAGTTGTAATTAAATCAAGCTACACAATGACATTCCTTCAGATTAAGTTACATATTTGAACAAATATAATAAACGCATATCCAAGCAATAATTTAAGAGGGCAAAGATAAACAGCTCGTTAATGAGTCAGAGCTGCCTACTTTTATTACATAATTGATATTTACTTATAGCTTTTCCTTCTGTTTATCACAGGAGCATTCAATGAAGCAAAACATTTAACCTTTTTAGTATTAGATCCTTGATAATTTGTCTCACTGAGATAGACTAGTTGGATGCTTTAAGGCAGAAAATAGGAATGGATATGCTATGTAGAAACTGTTCTGAAATGGAATCAATAATTTAAATTTTGTATTCCACATGTTCACAAACTTTTACTTATTGCTATTAAACTACTTTTATAATATAATAGTAATATTTAAGACCTTAATAAAATTTTTAATATCTGAGTCTAGTCTCCCATTTTTGCTATGTTTTAATAAAAATAAAGAAGTATTTTTGTTATTTCTGAATACATTTGTGATTGCTTGCTATACTGTAGGCACAGAAGTGGTCACTGCCTGTTTCCCGTGATGGAAAGTTTTACTTGTGTAGTGTTACAGTGTGGGGAATTGTACTGATTGAAGTTTATCATATACTAGAGATTATAGGGTTTTTCCAGTCACTGGTTAAAGTACAAGAATGGATTTTGTCATTGCATTAAACTGTTTTGTGTGTAAAATTTTACAAAATATCAAACAAAGGAGCAAACATTTAGAGCATTATGTTTTATTTTAGGGAATTCTGAGCAAGACAGACAAGATACTTTTAGTGTTCTTACAGATTAGCAGTTTGCTCCCTTATTATATCACCGTCTTTGGGGAAGGTGGGTGGAAAATCAACCAGCTGAAACAAAACCAGAATAATTTCTCTAGAAATACTGGAATTTCCTGCTGTTCTGAGCCAAAGGTGACAGCACTGGTCTTCCTTGCTGACTGCTAAATGCACTGTCAGTAGTAATATGTATTAAAATTGAGGCTTCTTTTACCCTCGTTGGTCTCAGTTGCTCTTATGTTCATTCCAGACCTTTTTAAGAACTCCTTCAAGTGTGAATTAAAGGCACCAAAATCCATCCTAATGGCCACTATTAGCACATACTTGCCAACATTAAAAACATAAGAGAAGAGACGAGGGTATGATAGGTTTTGTGTGGGTTTGATACAGCAGAATGATTCTAGCTGACAAAGGAGAGAAATGTGATGCTTCTGTGTGCATGTCTTGGCCAGTGAGTCCATGGACCCCACAGTGGTATTATCCTGGGAAAAGTCTGGTTGCTGGGGGAGAAAAAAAAGAAGGCTGTATAATACAGCCCTTTGAAGGGGGGCAAATCTGTTGTGGTGAATGAAAATTTGTTTCCAGTCCGAACTCACGTCTTGCTAGCATAATGAAATTTCTTCCTGCGGCACCTGGCAGCTCGTGTTTCATTGTCTCAAGACTTTAGTTATTTGGGCTTTTGCATCAAGTTTCCTGTTCTTGGGACAGTTCTGTGTGACACTGGCTTTAGAAACAAATAAGTGTTTGAGCAGGCTGCAAAGTAAACCCTGAGCTATTTGCAATTTAGTGTCGCTGTTTTGAAAGAGATGGAGCTTTTGTAATCCCTTTCTGTTGTGCCTAAAAGGACATAATGTACACAAGTATTTCAGATAATACAGTTCAGTGGAATCAAAATTATATCCTTGTACTGCAAAGTCTTGGAATTACAGGTATGGACACCTGTATTTAGAATGTGTGTCTGTCTGTTGGTGAAGGATATTGTACACCAGTTTTCTTAAGGCATCAGGAGCAAGAGTCGGGTGCATTTATTTTGGAACAGTAGCTGGAAAGCTCTTTTGGTTCCCAGAAATTCAAATGAAAAATAAGTCCGTATCATAAAGAAAGAATAAATGTGTGTAGGGAGAAAAGCATTTGTCAGACCACTAGTATGTTCCAAATAGGTTTTAGATTGGATGCAATAGATGTTTTCCTTTTTAATTCTGCTGTATTTTCAGATCATGCTAATTCTTTTCTTATTTTGCTCATTTTGCATTTTTCATCCCTTTTCCTCCTTTCCCTTATGTTTTAATCCTACCCCATTTTTTCACATGACAGGAAAAAGCCAGATCACATCAGGTACCAACCAGCTTCTTTTATACCTTCCCAATGTTTCCTTGGCACGCAAAAAGCTCTTCATTAACCCTGCATTTAATTTTGATTACTTGCAATGGATGTATAAGTGACTCAGTCTAAGAAAATAACAGAAGGATTCTGCCTGGGATGCCAGTATACCTGCTGCTCAATTCCTTTAAAAGATTTAGAAAAATTGAGCTAGTTTGTAGCTAAAAAATGAATTAAAGCCAAGTTTCTGCACTCAAACTTCTGAGCATAAAAGATCAATGTCTTGCCTTTTTCCAAGTGAAGTTGATGAGATTTTTTTTTTCTTATCAACTGCATTAGGACTGGACATGTACTTTTAAATGTTGTGCATTCTTAATTACTCTGTTTTAATTGTGTGCTGGTAGCAGCTAGAGGAGAAAACTGTTTCTGAGACAATTCATTGTTTTATGTAAAATCTTATAACAGTTTCAGTATTATACTCAGTTCTCAGAAATTGAATTTTTTTTTCTGTAGATTGTTTCCTATTTGATGAATGCAGCTTTGAATTTGTAGGTATACATGATGGAAAACATTCAGTTTCTAAATAGGAACAATTATATTTAACCACTATGAAGTGAGACAGTGTAAACGACTTTAATATTCCAAAGAATGTTTTCTCCTTCGCCATGCTTCTCTCGCTTTTGACAGAATCACACATTTAAGGAAACCTTGGTAATAGTCAGTTCTTATTGCACACAGGATGCCTGAAGATTTAAAATTTCTCTTAGAACCTGATAGATATGGGTTACCCTATAGCAGCACCTTCAGTACAGAGATTGTACCTCAGAAGTTCCTGGCTGATGCTGGTGTAGACCCCCAGCAGTCTGTTTGCTACAGTAAAGTCAGGAGTTTGTTGATGGTATTTGGTTAATTAGGAATAACTTCAAGTTTTTTGGCCTGAGTAAAATTGCTGTGGTGCTGACACCTCAAAAGGCAGTCTGACACTTTCATCTTGTTACAAAAAATGATAATGTATTAACTCTGACATCTACTTCTAAAGTGTGATTTACAAGTTATCCAAAATTGTAAATTCTTGATCTCATTCAGCAAAAGATGATTTTAGAAAGGCACCAAAACCTGCACCCTTTGTGGCTGGACTGAAAATTTTTCTTTAACAGATTTAATTTCTCTACTAAGAAAAAAAAGGGACTGGAATACTTTCAAAACTTCTAGATTAGGTTAAAGATGGCACAAATTTGTGTTACAATTTGTGTGTTCACTTATATCCAATTGATGAGATTAGAGCTTGTTTACTAGAGTAACTCATGAAATATTTAGGTGTAGAACAAATGAAGCATTGCATTAATGAAGTTAATTGTACTTCCTAAGGCTCTTACTAGGGATTTGCTCCATTGCTAGTTGTCTTGGGGCAAGGCTGCTTGTTTTTCCCCTTTACCACTCCCTTTATCACTTAGGCACTGCTTTTCATGTTGTTCTCTTTTGTGCTACATTCAAAAAAACCACATAAAAAAGATGTGAGTTTTTTCTTTTGAAGTCTGCTTTTTTGTTAAGCTTCCTATGAATATTAGCAATAGCCTGCCTTATATTTTGGGCACACTTGCTGCATCTGTAAATAGATAGCAAAGATGATACCTTTTCAATAGCAGTGACTAAAACTACTGCTGTTAATAAATTTAAAGAGTCAAGAATGACAAGAGATCCTGTTGTTGCTTTTTAAATTAAATATATCTGCACAACATTTGAAAAGATTGTTAAAAGGTAGAATCTCATCTGTCTATGAAACACTAACCTTTCTAACAAATACTAGATTTTCTGTTTGGGATCTAACATTTTTTGTATATATTAATTTTTCTTAACCATCTTTGTGCACTTCTTTCCAGGAATGGCTTGTGGTGGTTGAATAAATACATGGGTTCCTCCTGTTACTAATTGTAGTAAACTGTAGCTTGAATCTCAACAGCCTGTGGAGAATAACAAGATCTGTTGCAACACAATATTTTGTGTACTGTTACCATTCAAACTAACTGGTAGTGCAGGAAAAAGTGATGTGTGGTAAAGGTGGAGTATTGGAGATAATTGAGGAATGATGCAGTGGTAAACACAGGTTTGCCTTATAAGCCTGAACAAAGCAAGATGTAAATTTCACTGAATTGTCTTCTACATTCCCTTCATTTTTGTCAGTGAAAATGAAACTGATAATTGGTTAGCTTTTATTTTGTGCATCTCAGAAGAGCTAGAAAGGCATGGTTATGTCTACTGGGTTTTTTTCATTCAGTGGTCTGATAAAACATCATTGTTAGAGATCTGAGGGTTTTTTTGGTTTTGTTTTTTTTTCTTTTTTTCCAAAATGTGAATGCTTTTTCCATTCTCTGGGATGTATCCTTTGTGAACACTGAGTTTGACAAGGAAGGATACAGTTCAGAGGCGTTTTTAAGCATTATATTATCTTTTGCATTTTACAGGATGCCTTCATTAAATCAGTTATTTGATTTATTTGGTTTTCCTTCAAAGCTGAAGCTTTATTTAGGATCCTACTTAAAAGGTTTTCATTGGATTTTTTTAAGTTTTTATTTGCAGCGTTTTTATTTTAGGCATGCCCAATGTAGGTAGATATTAAACCTGCATGGAATAGCAGCACTGAAGCATTTTTAGTGCTTTAGTAAGTTAGTTCTACTCCCAAAAATATTTCAGGATTAGTTTACATGGGTTCAAGTATTTTTGTTATTCAAACTATCTGAATTTGTGTTATCAAACAACTACTTAAAATCATAACTTGCTGCTAAAATACAGAAGGAAATGTTCTTTAAAATGAAAATGTTTTGTGTGATAGCTTAACTAATGTTGTCATAACATGAATGTGTTTGTTTATGACTCAAATTATTTGAACCTTGCTTTCTTTTCTGTTTTGTCTCTGCTTTCCCTATTTTCATTATTCTCATGAAATATTTGCCAAAACCAACTGCAGTATTACTTTCCTGAATTGTTTTGTTCAGTCTCTTTGTAGACTGTATGTTAGCACATCTCAGTCACATAAGCACTGTAAAATCAGTTATGTATTCTCTGGATGTCTCTTCATTTGTATAGGCGCTGGTTCTCAATACAAAATAACCAACTTGTGTACCAGAAGAAATTTAAGGTAGGAGTTGAAAACTGGCTTGGGATATTTTGGGGTTTGGGTGATGATTTTCCTGATTGATTGGGGAAACTGCTGATGTGAAGATCCTATGTGCTCTTCAACAACCTACTGCTTTCTTCTAAATTAGTTTCTCCCTTTGTAAAATGAGACTAATAGCTACACTGACAGATTCTGAGATTCCTGTGCACTGATTATAAGCACATACTCTATTTGCTGTGGGTTTTGTAACCTAGTTAGAGCTTTAAAAGTTGTTGGTCCCAAAAGGCTTGTGCTCACTTGCTGGCAGTGAAATATTCCATGCTGTTCTCTGAGCAGTTGTGTTTAACTCTTTCAGGACTTGCTCCTCCACTTACTTACTGGTTCACACACCCAATTCAGCAGCTGGGGGAAAAAGGCATGAAAGCTTGTTACAAAGCAGTCAGGGCTGCTATACACGTGTATTTAGTATTAAAAATGCACAGTGGCTCAGCAGTCAGTAGCTGCCTTGTTGCTGGTGGGAGGTGCAGCCGTTTTATGTTAAATCAGCAAGTCCAGCTCTGCCCCAAGCCATAGAAGCCTTTTCAGTCAGGTTTTTGGCCCCTGCTCCTTTGTTTGCTATTCTAGACTCTGCTTTTGCACCAAGGAGCTGTAGCTATTCTTCAGGTTGAAAAAACCACAGACTGTGTGGAGATGGTGGGAAAAAAGAGGGAAGAGCTTATGACAATTATTTCCTCTTCACTGTAAACAGACTGGGATCAGAGGCTGTTCCTTGTTATCTGATGCTGTCAAATCGAGGGGCTTCATTTCTGTGGTTGGAAAGGAAACACACAGCTGAGTTTGTTTGAGCATGTTTGGTTGGGCATTCTGTGTTTGTGAATTCTCATTGCTCTTTTTTTTGAACTGCAACTTTAAAATGCTGATAGCTCAGAATGGAATTCTTATTAATAGAATCAAATTTTCAAAACCATTGAAAAAACCAAGCATTCAGCTTCTGGGGTTTTTTTTTATGTGGCACTTAAAATACTGCTGATTTAAGTATAACTTTTCTGATTTAACAGTTGGTTAATTGCATTTCTTAGAGTATCTTTGTAGTTTGAATATTGTTTAAATTTAAGGTGTTGATTATTCAGTAGATTGGATTGTAGATCGCCAAATCCATTGAGTTAAAATTTTATTTTTGGAGGAAAAAATTAGTGTAACCAGTCAAATAGAATTCAATGATTAATAATTCAGGATTGAATTATCTTATTATCAACTATATTATTTTTTCCTCTGTGACCTTCTTGTTAACTTTTGTCTCTTAGGATAATCCCACAGTAGTTGTTGAAGACTTGCGGCTCTGCACAGTTAAACACTGTGAAGACATAGAAAGACGTTTCTGTTTTGAGGTGGTTTCTCCAACAAAGTAAGGAGAAGCAATTGTGTATGTTAATTTAAAAATAAAAATCATTACATGTAATTGTTTTAAAATGTAAGATTAATATTTCTCTTGGGATAGATCAAAACAGGAAAAGTATCTGAAAAAAATTGTGCTCTCTGAAATTTTGGCTGAGAGTAAGTGACGCTGTGAGAAGGGTCCCTGGTATTTAGTTTACTTTTGGCATTAAAATAAACATGCATTCTTGTGCTTTTTGCATAAATGGCTTGTGGTGCAGAGCTCTTCTGTGGCTTAGTAGTAGCTGATACTATCAGCTGCTTAGTAACGTAGAAAATAGGTCTGTGTTTCTCCACATTTCTGATTGGTGCAATGAGAGAGAAGTACATAAATAAACTGTTGTCTCAGTGTTAAATTATACTTGAGAATGCACTAAATGAAACCACTAAAAATGAAACTCCAAAATGAAAAATAAAATTATTTTACAGCTCCAGCAGTGTATTGGCTGTACTTAGGGAATTTTGGCATCCTGCCACAGCAAGGGCAGGGCATAGATTCCTCATTAGTGATTGTGAGATGTGACCATATTTAAAGTTTTGATACGAGGTCAACTTGCTTTTAGCTTTGAGGTTATCTACACTTTCCACTCCTCCTTAGCTTTCTCTTTTGAGTAGATTGCTGTCCATCCTGATGTTTGCATCCCCAGTTGTGGTTCACTATAACATGCATTTGGCTCTTGCTTGTCTGTGCTTTTTAAGCCCTGAAGTGTTGGAATAGTTTTGTACTTCATGACCTGTTTATTTTACTCTTGATGAGAGAATAGTTCATTCTTTGTCATAGAGCTTTAAAGTTACTCTCTCTTGATGTCAGTGAATGAAAGTGTGTTTTCAAGGACTGATACCTGTCTTGTGTCACAAGTGGAAAACGCATTTGAGAATATAAAAAAGAGAAATTGGGAATAAGAAAAGGAATAGGAAGCTAAGTCATTGTCAGAGTTTTTGGAAGTCATTTCTGTATCTATTAGCATTACCTCCAAATAATTTTGAAATAAGAAGTTTGCAGCTTATAAAGGCTCAGCTGCTTTGTTATCTTAAAATAAACGTCTTTATTAGATGATGCCTACTAAACTTGTGATAGCAAGAAACTTGCCCCATAGAAACAGACCCCTGAGCAATGTGCCTTTGGATGTCAGCTGCTGGGCCACTGTCTCTGAGTACTTTGTGATTTGTCACAGGAGCTGCATGCTTCAGGCTGACTCGGAAAAGCTGCGGCAGGCATGGATTAAGGCTGTTCAGACCAGTATTGCCACAGCATATAGAGAAAAAGGGGATGAATCTGAGGTGAGTTTAACAATCCACCAAACAACCACCTCCCTTTAGATCCTGAAAATTGTAAATACATAAAGCCTCTTTTAATGAGAGAGAAGGGAAGAAACAATCCATTCTTTGTCTTCCAGTGGAAATGCAATGAAATTTTGAAGGCTGTGAATTATATCTGATCTGTCTTTCAATTCATCATGTTAATATTACGTGGTCTGTATATTTTTGAGATTTCTTTGTAGCGAGATTAAAAATCATAGGATATTCTGATATTCAGTTTTATATGTCTTCTAAAAACCTAAACTTTTTTTTTTTATTCCGTGGTTTTCCTTGGCCTTAGTAGAAGAGACTTTTCTTAGATTTTTGTGTACAGTCAGTATCTGTGGGACTTTCTTTAGTTTAGCATGTCTCTTAATTGATTTGTGTATGTCTTTTCTCTTTTAGAAACAGGAAAAGAAATCATCCCCTTCTACAGGGAGCCTAGAATCTGGGAGTGAGACAAAAGAGAAGTTGTTGAAAGGAGAGAGTGCTCTGCAGAGAGTCCAGTGCATTGCTGGTAATGCTGCCTGCTGTGACTGTGGTTTGGCAGATCCTCGCTGGGCCAGTATCAACCTGGGAATCACACTGTGCATCGAGTGCTCTGGGATACACAGGTTGGGGAGCTCCTCACAGCTGCATTTCATTTGTGCTCTGGCTTAATTAGCAAGGGTGGTGTTTGCCTCTTCAAAGGTATATTGAAAGAAAATTAGAGACCCTTGTTTGTAAATAGAATTAAGGTGACTGCTTTATTTGCGTAAATTAATGGTAAATCTGAGATAAGATATAACATGTAGTTACAGGTTAATGTTTTTTTCCATGTTGTTTAGGAGCTTGGGAGTCCACTTTTCAAAAGTAAGATCTTTAACATTGGATTCATGGGAGCCTGAACTCCTAAAGGTACAGTATTTTTGAAACAGGTTTCTATTTGGTACTTAGATTGTTGTTCTAAAGCCTCTGCATCAGAAAGGTTAATGCAGGAAACACATTTGTACCCAGTGTATGTCTTGCAGTTTTGAGCAGAAAATGTTTATACTTGTGTGTTGGTTTATTTTAATTCATACTTTCTTATACTCCATAGTAATTTGTGCTACAAACTTGCAATTTGGAACAATTTACAACACCTTCAGGTTCCCAAGTGCACTCTGAGTAGCAAGTTTCATTTGATATTTTCAACATTAAAAAGTCAAATCTGTTTACAAACCAATAATGTTTTTCAGTGGGCTAAAAATTTTGGAAGTGATATATCAGCCTAAAGCATCATCATACTCAAAAATTTGAATGTCAGCTCTTAACAGTGAGGTACTTCTGGCCTATAGGGGAATACTTATGCAGCTGCTGTTGTGTGCCAGATTTGTAGCTTGAACCATGATTATAAAAATCATGTGACACTAAAATCCTGAAATAGGAACTCATGCATGGATGCATGTGTGCAACTGGATAACTCATGCAAATATTTATTTGCAGCTGTGATATTCTGGCACTTAGGAATTGCTTCTCTGTTCTGAACAATCAAAAGACAATGTGCTTCGTGGTTAAATATTTTTTATCAATGTGTTCCTGTTGAGAAAACTCCCACGCCCACTCCAAAAAAAAAAAGCTGTACCTCTTGTACTATTTATGTGAATACCAGAACTAAGTATTCTACCTGGTATTAGAAACAAGAAATCTGTTCATTGCAATCAGTAAGGTTAAATTCTCCTGTAAGTAGGCTTTTGTCTTTGTTCCTTTTCTATAGTTGTATCAGATTATGTCCATTGGGTAAGGTGGAATGCAGTTGATTATATTGTCTCTTGCTGATGGGCTAAGAACAGCTCCCAGCAAAGCTGGTGGAAAAGCACCTTTGTTATTGAGGCCTGCAGGTGTCATTCTGGTGGTTGTTTTTCAAGCACTTTAAAAATTACTAGATTTTTTCTTACTTTACTCAGAATTTGGTCTCTGTATTCACTGATTGTTTCATTATTATCATATAAACCCATGCTTATTTCTGTTAGTCTACTTTTACCAGTGAAAACGCTAAGTTGTAAACATAGACTGAGTGAGGTTAAAAACAACTGAATAGGTAGATAAAGCTTTTTTGCAACTATATTTGAGTTTATTCATTTTGCTTTATAGCTTATGTGTGAATTGGGAAATGATGTTATAAATAGAATATATGAAGCGAAGTTGGAAAAAGTGGGAGTAAAGAAGCCACAATCTGGAAGTCAAAGGTAGTATTTTACCAGCAATGCCTGTTGCTTCCTTTTGTTGTTGCTTCCTTCAGCCTCCACCTGTAAAAGATGCTGCCACTTAACTGTGTTACACTCCTTTAGTGTACTCATTTCCCTGTATCTCTCCCTTGTCTCACTTTCTCTCTTTATTGGGCATTCCTTCTGTTGGTCCCTTCTGCTGCTCATTTGTTCTTTTTTTTTGTGTGATCTCCCTCCTTTTGATGACACTAGAGCATCACTGTGGACATGTGGATTTTGTTTCCCCTCTGCTGGGTACCAGCTCAGCCAGCTGTACTTGGTGTGGGAGTGCTCCTGGAAGGAGCCTGTGGCTGTTTCTTTTGTTTACAGTGACTTTGTTCTTCCATTTGACTTTTGTTCCCTGATCCTCAGAATGTTCTCATCTTCCTACCTACATTGTACTTGAGCTCTGCTGCTTTACAGCAGCCTTCAAATCATAATACTGCTGTCTTCTATTTCTCTGATGTTAATCTGTGTTTGAAGGTAGATTCCCAATGCTTTGTGCTGCTGTATAGAATCTCTTAGAACTTTCTTTTTTACTACCTTTCCAGTTCTGTGCTGCTTGCTGCCTAGCAGTTTTGTAGTGTAGAAAACTGCATTTTATGAAGTGTTGGCAATTTGGAGACAGTGATGATAATATAAACAAAGTAGGAGATGTGCTAGATATTCCTTCTAGTAGTAACTGCTTTTCAGCAGTTTCAATGCAATAATTACAGCCCCTTTTATCAGCTTGATACAACTGCTGTTGTGTTTTAAGCTAACCTCAGGTTACAAGGAAAAATGCTTCACTATGTGATATGGAACTGATGGCTGTGCCTACCTAGAGCTTGTTATTGTTTTCTTGTGTAATCTTAATGTTCCTGTAACCAATGCTGCAATTTATATTTACATTAGAAACTAAGTATATGTTTATTAGTAGGTTATTAACAATGTAAACCTGTATAAAGGTTTAATACAGTTAACATAGAGGAACTAATGCTTATTTCTTCCACATATCACTTTCCAAAGTCTCTGTCTGAAAGTAAATATGTGTTTGTGAACTTAACAAAATTACTTTCTTTTGAGTCTTATGCAAAATTTAATCAAGACTCCAGAAAGTGAGAGTGTGCTTTACATCTTTCTGACAATGTGCTATAGGTGTGTCTTATGTGCAATGCCAAGCTACAATTTTGGTTACTGACTTTAGTACAAAATAGGTATTCTTTTAATACATGAAAATACTAAAATATTAGCTTACTAACTCCAGGAATTTTGTATATGACAGGCAGGAGAAGGAGGCATACATCAGAGCAAAATATGTGGAAAGAAAATTTGTAGAGAAGCAAGCTGCATCAGTACCTCTGCCTGAGCCTGGAACAAAAGTTTTGCCTCCAAGTCAGGAAGAGAAAAGGCACAGTGGCCCTGAAAAATCCCTTTTGGCAGGGGAGCAAGGTGCAGCATCTCAAAAAGGTATTTACACACTTCTCTCCTTAGCTGTATTACCCATATTCTTTTTAAGGTAACATATTTTTATATTAATTGACTTCTGCCTCATGCAGAGACTATAGAATCTGGTTTTTTAATGGGTTGTAGCCTAGTGTAGAGTGTAGGGAAGAAAAGACTTCTTCAGAGATGTGCTTTTTTACACGGGGAAGGATTTGGAATGGGGATGCTTATAACTCAGAATCATATTAACCACCTTCTTTCCTCGGTATTTTCATCCTTCTTGGTTTTTCCAATAACGTTCTCTCCTGCCCTGTCCCTTCCTCACTGCCTGCTTTGTGCTTTGCTAACCTGCATGTCCCAGCGGTTGCTGTAAGTAGCGACGAGGCGAGGCGGGAGTCTCTGTTCTGTCCTGATGAGCTTGATTCACTCTTCTCCTACTTTGATACCTCTTCAAAACTCCGTAGTAGTAAGTACTACAGCTGTGGCGTGTTCACTGTTTGCACTAGTGATCCATTGTGTGTTGTGGCCATCTCCCTGCTTCAATCTGTTGTCTCCAGGCTGCTGCATCGCTTAGTATTTTCATGAAATAATTTAAGCTTTTTTACTTATCCTGATTTTTTTCATTTCTAGTTATCTTTGACATTTATGATTGTTCTTGTAAATGTTATGGTTACAAAATGTGACTTCATATTTTTCCATGGATGCATTAAGAATATTGAACAAGAACAAGCCATTTTTTTAAAGTTATGTTCAGGACCAAGTATAAGAGCTTGCTTTATTATCATGGTATCTGTGAGGAGCAGGTAGCTTCAGCTCTGCATAGTAATTGCAGTTTCTCCCCAAAACAGTCCGAAGCAGTGACAGTGGGATCCAGCCAAGCACTGATGACAGCAGAGAACACCTTGCCTCTACTATATCAGCCAACAGTTTGTATGAACCAGGTGTGTTAGGCTTTGCACTGTAAGATGAACATTTAATCACTTGGCAGCATTGTTTTTGTAAAGAAGATTAATGCTTGGTGATACTATTCATGTCTGCTGTCCTGGTTGAAATGCTTTTAGCAAGGGTAAAATTTGCTTCAGCGATCTTTCTTTTATGTCGAATGTCAAAAATTACATTTAATCCTTCTAAATGGGTTCAAAGAACTATGTTTTTTTCCGTTCAGATGAGGCTGATGCCAAATGCATGATCCTTTCATAAATAAATAAATAAATAAATCCAGAGACATAGAATTCCTCTTGACACAGATAGTAGGCTTTTATGTCCTATTTGTGCATGCTTGCTTACTTTTTCTGTTTCTTATTTTTGTGGGATTGACCAAGTCTTTAAACATCATTCCTTCAGAAGATCTTTAAGTTGATGAATGAAATTATTTGCTAATTTTAGCATACTGTTCTGACAGATAAATTGAGTATGGCTTCTCAAAATTTCCAAAACATTTGTTTATAAAGCAGACCTATTCTTCTACATGAGCACTCTTTTAAGGTATGTTTTAAATCCAGTAGTTCACAGGTGTTATTGCAGGCAGGCAGCATGTGGCTTGGATCTTTTTGATTATGTTGTAGAAATATTTATGATGCTGTAACTCACAAAAGTCTCTATGTAGCAACATCTTTATCTCTCTAACTTCACTCCATATAACCATTACTGAGATGAAGAGAAAGACTGTGCTTTAGTCCAAAAGATTACAGCCACAACAAGTAATTGGTAAATGACAATGGTATCTGTTAACAAAAATTAGGTCAGAACAGTATTAGCCTCATACTCATGCTTTCAGATAAAGATATATTTTTATGACTACATCTTCACAGAAAAAGAGTTTTATTCATATCTTGCAGTTTACAGTAAAACACACTCCAGACCATAAACAATTTCTTAGAAATTACATGGAATATGTAGATTGAAGTACATACACATATGCCAGTAATGTGGAGAGAATGTTTTCTTTGCAGTAATAGTTCTGTGAAGGGACTGTGCCTGAATACTGGCGCTGAAGGCAGCTGTGAACTCCCCTGGCAGAATGGGGCAACAATACATAGCATTCTGCAAAAGCTGAGCTACCTATTGCCAGAGAAATGGTGTTTTAATCAGAATTCCAAGAGGTGCCTTGTTAAAACAGGAATTAGGTAAGCATTTTTTTTTCTTTTCAGAAGGAGACAAGCAAGAGTCTCCAGTGTTCTGTGACTCCAAGCAGCCTAGTCCAGGATTGCAGTTGTATCAAGCTGCCTTTGAGAAAAATCTTCCTGACATGGCAGAAGCATTGGCTCATGGAGCTGAAGTAAACTGGGTCAACGTGGAAGAAAACAAAGCAACACCACTCATTCAGGCAGTGCGAGGGGTATGTGACACGCAGCACTGGTGATGGGGGAGGAGAGCAAGGGAAATAATGATATTTCTGTGTTCCTTTTGAGCTGCTTGCTTCCCCCCTTATGAATGATAATGTGATGCTGAAGTTATGCTTACAGTGTTCTGTCAGAGTTGTTTCTGAAATACTTTTTTCCTGTTAATTTTTTTTTTTAATTATATGTCTAGTAGTGTTTAAAGCTGGAAGCAGCTCCTTTTTGTTTCCTTTGCTGGGTGGCTTAGTGGTGAGAAGGCAGAAGAGGTTTGGTTTGATTCTAGAGATCTGGTGCTGAGTTGTTTCTTTGTGTTCATCCATAGGGTTCATTGGTTACTTGTGAATTTTTGCTGCAGAATGGGGCCAACGTGAACATCCGAGACATGAAAGGGAGGGGGCCCCTGCACCACGCCACAGTTCTGGGACACACTGGGTAACTCACTGCCCCACAATTTGTACATGGCCATCCTTGACTGTAGTTGTTCACGTCAGACTTCTTCATTGTCCCAGATATTCTGATATTTTAATACTATTTCTAGATGATACAAGTTTTTCTTATCTCTAGTAGTAAGAGGGGAAATAATATTTTGATTTAGCAGTCTCATCCACTAGCAAAACACACGTGTTTTCTAATGTGGATTAAATAAATGGTTTGCTTACTACTCTGTTAACATGTTCTAGATGAACTGCACTGTTTTGATACATATGAGACTTTTGATGATTTAAGCAAAATACATTGTATCTAGCCTGACTTTATTAGCTTTTTTCCTTTATTGTCCAAAGTATTCTTCAATTTTTTTTCTCTAAACAGGCAAGTGTGCTTATTCCTAAAACGAGGAGCAAACCAGCATGCCACTGATGAAGATGGGAAAGATCCATTGAGTATAGCAGTGGAAGCTGCAAATGCAGATATTGTAACACTGTAAGTTGTACATTCTGTTTTCTCACTAGATAAATTATATTTTGCTATTCTGTTTCACATTAAAAATAAAAGAAATTTCAAAATTCCTGTACATAAAAACGGGGGAACAAAAGAAAAATCAAAATACTCTATCTGTAGATGACCTGTTTGATGTGAGATTCGGGAGAGTGCTGTAGGTCTTGCATTGTAGTCTTTTTTGTGCTTTGAAGGTGACATTGTTCCTTTTGTTTTCTGAATGGCAGGTTGCGTTTAGCAAGGATGAATGAAGAAATGCGTGAATCAGAAGGACTCTATGGGCAGCCAGGTCAATACTCTTCTAATAACCACACTGAAATGCAGTATAAGAAGTGTATACAGGAATTTATCAGTTTACAATTAGATTCTTAGTGTCTGTAGGAAATTTAAGATTGCTTCATACAACAGTGTTTTTTATAAACCACCACATTCTAAAGCTTCATTGAAATTCAGTGGTGTGACTGTCAGAGTACTTAGGAAACCTAAAAGGAGACTGTTTAAAGAGCATCATTATAGCAGTGTGTTGCTACAGCCATGACCACCCTATTTTGCTGGTAGTTGTCCACAGTTTTCTCCTATTGCTGTTTCATTGACATTTGTGTCATGTTAGGATTTACCTGACATTATTTAGTAGCAGCTTTCTGACTCAGCTTACTTAGAGACTATTGAAGAGTTCATCTTATTCCAGGACGCCATTCTCCTTCCTGTGGAATGGTCCACTTTTTCTTTTTTAAGAAAAAAATGCTTGCACACCAATGTAAAAAATGTACATCAAATATTTCAAACTGCCTCCAGACAAAAATAGGAAAGTATTATTTCCTTAAACTTTATTTTTAAATATTTTTATTTGTTAAGATACTAATAAGAAACAAAGCAGTCATTCTTAAGTATGTATTTTTGTATGCAGAGTTTCTTTCTGATTGGTTAAAAAACAAATAGAAGCTGGCAGATACTTGAGCCAATTCCAGCTAGAAAGTAACAAATTATATTTAATGCATATGTACAACTTTATTCTCAGGCACTCAGACCTAATTTACACCGTGCTCTGATGTGATATTTGCTTCCATAGGAAGGTAATTTAATTTCATGCAAGTACCAATAATGAAGGCACACTTGACTGTGTAGTTAGACAGCTAAAAACACCCTGCTGTTCCTGGCAGACGTGAAAGGTGAACCTTGTTTTTCAGGCTGAGTGCTGAGTGCTCTCAGTTCACTCCTATAAAGCCCTGATGTGTTTTCCACTGGTTCATGAGGATTGGGCAGGGGGATGTTACCAGAGTGGAGCAGTAGAATCTAGAGACTGCAGCTGATGCAATCTCATCCACACACTTTACAGCTGGTGAGGTGAGATTGACAGTGAAGAGTGGATTTGCCACAACAGGCAGAGCTTGCCCAAAATCAAGGGGAGGCTTCATTAGAATAACTTCTGAAATTAAGCACAGAGTCCCAGACAGAGATCTTATTGTGTCGTTGGATAGCACAGCTCTGCCCCCTCCACTCTGATACTTGTTGAAGTTTATTTTAAAAGTTGCAGTCAATATTTGAGTGTTTTGAATGTTTTTGTCCACTGTAGAAGGATTGTGCCAGTGTAAGCACAGAATCTGCTGTCACAAGGTGTTACACCTTTCTGTGGTTTTGAAGGATACAGGTCTTTTTCACTCCTTATACATGTTAAATTATCTGCACTGCCCTTACTTTAGAATTCCAGTGTTCCAAAATTATTATTTTAGAAGAAAATAAGGATTTTCAAGACAATTGTATATTTGCTGGTAGCTGTGTGAGGATAAATATCATTTTATGAGTTTGCTGTCATCAGAATGAAGCCAACTGCCTACTTCTCAGCTCTAGCAATGCAGCTGATAAACAATTGCTCATGTAGCTAATGGCATCAAAATTTATAATTTAAATATATATGGCTGGTTTGAGCTACTGAGAGAATGAATATATTGCTTTGCAAGGTACAGTTGGTCTTCCAAAACATTCCTGGAATGGGAACTAGCTGAAACCAGCTTTAAAAAGTGATTTCTGGTGGTAGAAGCCATATGCACTGTAGTGCTGTTTCTGTATAATACTTGAGTGCTCATCTCCTGGTGCTACAGTATGTCTTGCTAACTCTTTGATATTAGCATTGCTAATTTTTCTTCCTACCTTTTCTTGAATGTATGATGTGTGCCTTTTGAGTTACTCTGGTGTGAAATGGTAAAGCAGTGTTGCAGTACTTTTGTACATATAATCTGCACTTTAGGGAAAACATTGCTTAGAAAGGGAACTTCCAGAATTCAATTTTAAAGTAGAATTTTAAAATAATGATAAGGTTTACAGTATCAAGCATATTAATGCAACGTACAAACTAAAGGGGCACTTTATTTTAGTCTATTTTTGTATGTAATATTTTTGTTATGTAATAGAGACAAAACCAGAGCCACAGTGTATCTTTCAAAAATAGCTTTTTCTGCTTACAAGTTAATTTGAAAGAACCAAGTGTGGCAACTTGAACTGCAGTTTTCATTCACCAGTGGAACCCACTTCTGTATTAAAAGCATAATTGCTTTTAACACAGAAGCCTAATTCTGCTTTTGCCCTTCATAGCTATTCTTTTGGTGAATGTTACAGCTCCATTCTGTGCTGGTTTCCCAGAGCAAGTAGTTCTCACAAGCTGTTACAATCAAACCTATCCTGTGCCTGCTTCATCTCTAGAACACAGAATCACTGAATAGCTTGGGTTGGAAGGGACCTTAAAGATCATCTATTTCCAACCCCCCTGCCATGGGCAGGGACACCATACTTGAAATTAAATCTGAAAACCAAAAGGGAGCTGACTTTTCCTAGTGGAGCAGTATTGAATGTATTAATCTTTTAAAGTCTGGAAAGAATTGTGTTACTGCCCTGTTAAATATTTCTGGAAGGTCAGTTATTATTTGTGAAAGTGTTTTTAAAAGAATGGAGTCTCATCTCCAAAAGAATTATAGTTTTAACATTGCAAATGTGCATTAAAAAATTGAAAAACAAAACAATGGAACTTTTCCCAGTAGTGCAAACTTTTAAGCACAAAAACATTCTTTTCTTCCACAATCATGTTAGAAAAAAAAACCTTCATATTTGATGTACATGATGAGAGAGATGTTGGGTTGATTTCTTTGTCATGCTATTAATCAAGCTGTCAGCAAGAAACAGTAGTGCTGGGATCTTGTGTCCTGTGTGGCCATCTGTGTTGGGAAGACTCTAAAATTTGGATGGCTACATAGCTCCTGACCCAACGTAGCCTTTGATGCATTTCATTCCTTTTGAAGACAAAAGGATATGGTTAGTGTTTTAAAACAGAACTTGAGCTCAAGGCCCAAAATGCTCCAATAGATGATAGAATGTGAAAATGAATGAAAAACTGTCCATTTTAAAGTGGCAAAAGAATTACTTGGCAATGACTCAAGAAGTAATCACTCCTGAATGTGTTTTCCTGTGTAGACAGGGAGGGGGTAACATGTTTTGGAATATGTTCCAGTAGTAGGGTTGTGTTTAAGCACAAAGGGTGAAGATTTAAAAAAAAAAAAAAAGAATTTTAGGGGAAGTATCATTGTTCTTTTAGATCAAACTGAATCATGTAATGAAAGATGTAGATTAAATTAATGTGGAAATTTTATTTTTGCTGAAGTAATAGACAGAAATAATTTATTAACAATAATTTACTTAATATTGCTTTTTTAATATATATATTATTGCTTGCTGATTGTTTCTTTCATGGAGAATTCTGTTTGGCTGTAAGCATTCTGATCTCTGTTTCCAAGTAAATCTTTATTTATGCCATAATTCTTTTTTTCTGTAGAGAATCTTGGTAAACATTTCCTTGCAAAAACAAGGATTTTATTCTTTAACAGCTAATAAATATTTTTTTCTTTTTAAGTTGCTTTAAAGTGCTTTAACTTTTCCTTTCTAACTCTGAACTTTCCTCTGTGTGGCTGCCTGTGAGGTACTATTTCAGGTATTTGGCTTTGTTTAATTCTACAGAACATGCATGCAAGTAACCAGTCCTTCAGAGCTCACATCAGCATCACTCCATCTAGAAGCAGTTTTCATACATGAATTAAGTGTTACACAGTAATTGATAGCACAGTAGGGCATTTGTGCAGTGGTGGGTGCTGTTGACTGTTACAAATGTTTAAAACTGTTTCTCTTTTCTTTTCTACCTAGGAGATGAAATTTATCAGGACATTTTTCGTGACTTTTCTCAAATGGCATCAAATAATCCAGAGAAGTTAAATCGCTTCCAGCAGTCAGATTCCCACAAGTCCTAAGTGTCAAGAAGGAAAAGAACCTGAAGCTTATAGTGCAAGTCTTTTTTTACTATAACAGAATGAATTGTATGCATTTTGTTAGATAGTTTGGATAAAATGACCACTCCAATGTAGCTTTAGATTGTGGTAGCTGGGGAAGTGTATGAGTTGGTTTATGTTCTCCAGTACATATACCTCAGCAGCTGAAGATGTTTCAAGCCCTGAGTCCCTGCTGGCTGAGTGCAAAGCAGCCCCTGCTGCACGGCCAGCGTTGGCAGCTCACCCTCGGGGCTGCAGGGGCTCACAGCAGCTTTGCTACCCAGGGTCACCCGCTGGCATCTGTCCCCCTGCTGCCATAAAGAATGTGCCTCTGACAAGAAGGTCTGGGTTGCATTTTCTGGGACTGTTTGAAGGGAATTTGGGCAATGATTTCTGAGTTGTCCTTCCATTTTTGGGACTGCAGCTCAACAGATTCTCTTGTTCCTGCGGTGACTCTGGTTAGAGGTAGGCTGTCCTCTTTTGCAAGCTCTTTCACAGTGGAAGCTCAAGCACCAGGCTGGCCTTTTTGCTGGTGACTGCAGGTCGGTCACAAAGGGATATATCCTGGGGACCAAATTCCTAAGAGCAGTCCATTTTCCTTTTTTTTTTTCCTTTTCATCTTAAATTAAACTTTCAGTGCAGCAAGTATCCTTCTAAATGAGCATGTGGAACCTTTCATGAAAAATAAACTGAATCCTTTTGGACATGATGTGGGGTTTGTTTGTAGTATTTTGACTTGAAAACTTGAAATTTGAGACACGAAAGTAAATACTGAGCCAACAAAGTTTGTGTAGAATAGTTGTACAAAGGCTATTTCTACTTTTTGCTGTTCTCACTACAAGCCCTAGGCTTGTATAAGTCTCATGTCTTGTAGCCACTCTCAGTTTAGGGCAGTCAATCCCTTCTATCAGGAAACAGTAGCCCTTGTATAATTTGCAATTATGTGTATGTTTATGTGTTGTCTAAATTAAGGTGAGCACAGGAAAAACTAGAATTTCAGTGCACATTTCTGTCAGGTAATGAATGAGCACAGTCTCCAACTGTGTTGTGAGGGCAGCAAGACAATTTGCTTTATGTAATGGTGAGCTCCACTCTGCCCTTGTGCATGTATAAATGGTGTCTCTAGATATATGCTTATATATCAGGTTATTTATACCTAGATAATAATCCTTCTAAACCTCAAACCAGCACATGCAATTCTTTATCATCTATTTGTCTACCCTATGGAGACAGCTTAAGCAGAGTTTTTAGGCGACATAGTATCAATGTGAGTTTTCAGTAATCCTAATAGCTGTGGCATTGTTAACCTGCTGTTTAAGTGTATTTAGGAAATGAATTGACTTTTCTCTGTGAAAAGACAAGCAAAACTTGGATAAAACAAATTGACATCTGTAAACTATGGTAAAGTTAAACTCTCTGGCATGTTAAGTTTTAAGAAGGTATTTCAAACATTTATAATTTTGCATCAAATGTAATAGTCTGCATATTATTATTGCTACAAAATTAGTAGTGTTGTAGAATTGTCCAGTGGATTTTATTTCCAAGCAGAATAATCTTACAAGACAGTTCTTGCTTTGTATGTGGTCTAATTATGGTAGGAAAAGCAGATTCTGCCCATTTAAAGTGCACATTTAGTCTGAATAATAAGAAACTTAAGGATATCACCTGTAAGCAGTAATTTTTATTAAGTTGGTTTTTAAATAGCTGCCTATGAAATGATAATATACTTCCTAATCAGCAGCATTTACCAGCAAATGGGTGTTTTAGTAGATGTTAGTGAAAGAAAGATTCCTGGAGTACAGATGGGACAATGTAATATATGAGTGCATAATATACACCTTAGACATAGGTTTTTCTAAATGTTTGTCTTTCCCAGCCTGGCTGGCAGGCAGTGTGGTTGGCTGGAATGTAAAGCTGCCTAAAGCTTAGTGGTATAATTGCTGTTTCAGTCCAGGCTGCTGGAGAACAGCTCTGAGAGACTTAGTTCAAATCTTCACTGGTGATTTCCTCCCTTGACACAAATCTCTGTGACAAATTCTGCAGGATGATTTCTCTAGACTAAGAAGTTGCTTCCCTGGAGCTCTACATGTCCATGTGTTGTGTTCCTGACTCTCATCTGTCTGGGAAGCAGTATCAGCCTGTCTGTGCTGAAGGATGAATCCCACCTGACTGACGGGTGGTGTGACTTGTCAGGAGCACTGGACTTCCAATGGCTTAGGGAGTACGAGTGTCACTTGTGGTCCTCAGCCTTGTTCCCCTGTCCTTTTGGGTATGGTAGGATGTCCAGTATAAACTGCACTCAGTTAAAGCCTTTTTCAGGTCAGGTGCAATGGTAACGTGTTGCTTATCAGCAGAAATGAATGTACTATTAAGTTTGATGGCTCAGTCTCACCAGGCTCTGGCAGGCCCCTCTGTGGCACGCAGGACTCAGCCCTCAGTAGTGTGATTATCACCACAGCTCTGGAGATCTGGATTCCATATTGAGTTTTGATTCATATTAATATTCTGCTCAGTAATATTAGGAAACTTCCATCTCTATTGCAAGGGAAGTCTGAGTGGAATAGTAGACAGTAAGGTTCCATTGTGGGTTAATATCTTGTACTTTGTACCAGGAAATGGAAAGATTCAATTCCAGTGCATGTTTGTCTTTAGGTATGAAATACAGTAGTGAGGGACAAAGCAGAAGATTCCTAACACATTTTAAAACCATCATTCACATGGATTTTTAGTAATTTTCTGTATTAGATAGCCAATTGAAGTATAGTATAATATCTTTCCTATTTATAGATCATGTGTTCCAAAAGTCTCTTGGAACTCAGTTTACATTCTAATGCATCTTGATTTCAGCCATGTAATGGATGTCCATTGCATGTTGATTAAAATAGTGTCTGTGGTGGCTCGTTAGTGATATCAATTGTTTTGACGGTTCATAAGGTTTCATGTTTTATGTCAGTAGCAGTACAGTGCATATAAACTTAAATTTCTGAATGATCATATTGAATTATGCCACTACCTGTACTAGACAGTTGGAATTTGTTCACAAGAATTTGGGTGAAGGTGAATTTGGATTGTAGAGGTATTTCTTTGCTTTCACAAACAGCCCACATTGCAATCGGATGGATGTGTGTTCCAGGTGCTCATTAGTACATTGTGGACTTCAGCCTCTCTGCCCGTTAGGACCTGATCCGGGAAGTCACTGATATCAGTGGCAGCACTGGTTTTGGAGATTCTGGATTGTACCATTCGTGGCTTTTAATGTTACAGTGCTAAAGGATCCTGTATTAATACTGCATTTTTCACTCTGTGGGGTTTTATATTTTACATGTTTGTATACTGAACTGAAATAGTTTTAGAAAATGCAACCAGACCTTCCAACTGCTGTCAGCAAATCCCTGTACAAGAGGAAGTTTCTCCTGTTTTGCATTATGACATCAGTACACATTTGTTGTCCAAATTACTAGGTCTCCTGGATAGAGCATAACCTTTGTAGCACTAAACTAAAAAGGTGAGAACTAGAACAAGTGGAGGGTTGATGTCATGTTTCCAGGACTTCGGTGCTTCTCTGCAGCCATCTGTTTTAAATTGTGAATGTTACCTCTGCTGCTTCATCTTGAGAATCTCAAATAACACAGTGACTATGAAACAACCCTTTGATGAAACTGCAAATAATAATATGTAAGTACAAAGGACATGATATTTTTACAGTGTCAAAAGGACTTAGCTGATTATTCTGATTCTTCAATACACAAAGTATTTTGAGAATCCATTTTTCAGGCTACAATCTGCCCCATTCATTATGGACACTTTTTCCCAAGTTGGAGTTTATGGCTTGTGCATTCTGACAGCCAACATGCCTTGCTCCCGTGCTTACACAAAGGCACAGTTTTAAAACAGGGACAACTCTGGAGAGGCACTACTGGGGAAAAGGATGAGTGTACCACTTTGGTATATACCCTTCCATATGCTTGCTTTATCTTTCTGCATACACTATTTTCTTGTTTCTCTTCCCATGGAAGGAGATGACAGAGGAGGAAATATTCCACTCACTTTTCTGTTAGGAGCCTAAGTTTCCATGTTTTAACAGAAATCGCCATGAAATCATCCTCAAGCATAGACGTTACTTTCCCCGAAGTAATGAACTTTTTTTTTTTCCTCCGCGCGTTCCTCTGTACTCGGTGTTTTTTAAGCATTCCAGCGGCAAAATGTAAAAAAACCCCTTCCCCCCTTGAGCTGTAATTGTACAGACTGTATACTCCGCCCTCCTTCGCGTTATGTACGGCTGTAGACTTTGTATCTAAAACTTGGCTGTGGTGTGTGTAGTGTGTCATTGCCCGGGGCGGTGCCGAGGCCGGGGCGGTGCCAGGGCCGGGCCCGGGGCGGTGTTCGGGGCGGTGCCGGGCCCGGGGCGGTGCTCGGGGCGGTGCCGGGGCGGTGCTCGGGGCGGTGCCGCCCCGCCATGGCGGCGCTGCGGGGCTCGGCGCGCCGGGGCTGCCCGCGCTGCCCGCAGCCCGCGGCCCTGGCGGCCGCCGCGGCCCTGGCCGTCTGCGCCTTCTACTACCTGGGCGGCGGCGGCGAGACCTTCTCCAGCGCCACCCGCCGCCTGCGCGCCACGCCGCCCGCCCCGGCCGGCGCGGGGCCACGCGGGCTGCACCTCCTGTTCATGTTCACCAAGGCGGAGCGCAACCCCGCGCTCCGCGACAAGGCGCAGGCGGCGCTGCGCTCGCTGCTGCGGCACGGCCGCCTCGCCGCCGCCGATGTGCTGCACCTCCACCTCGTCACCGAGGGCGCCAGCCGCGACATCGGCCTGGGGCTGCTGCGGGACCTGCTGCGCGGCGCCGCCTTCCGCCACCAGGTGCGCGGGGCCGAGGGGGAGCGGGGCCTGCCGCGGCGTCCGTGTGATCTTCCCGGGACCTGGGAACGGCGGGAAGGAGCCCCCTCCGCTGGCGGCCCTGTGGCGGCTCCCGGCAGGGCGGTTCGCGCCCTCTCCCTGCTGGGGGAGCTCCCACTGCTCTCTCGGGAGTCCTGAGGGGCTTGTTCCGTGTCCCCACCGCTGCTGCCTGCGGGGAGGTGTCCTGCTCAGCCCCGCGATTCTCAGCTGGGACTGGGCAGCAGCGGGGCCTGGGAGCACCTCCGGCCTGTGCTGGAGAGGAGCAGTTGCTCCAAGCAGTGCTGCTCTCCTGCAGGCCCTGTTGCTCCTGTTTTCAGCATCTCGGCACAAAGACCACGTGAGCTTGTATCTCGATGGGTTCTCGATCAGGAGAGAAGGTTGGCCTGCTGCTGGTGGCTCTGGAGAGCCTGCAGGGGCTGGAGTGCATCCACGTGCAAATGTTCCTGCTTCCAGGGAAATGGTTCTGCCTCCCAAATCCACAGCCAGTGTAGTTTATGCAAGGTCAGGCTTTCCTTTGCATTAAACGAGTGTCTGAAAACTGGAGAGGTGCTAAGAGATTCCAGGTAACCTGATTCTTCTGTCCTGAGGTGCTGCTGCAGAGCCTTGCTAGGAAGTGTCCTCTAGTCCTGCTGGAACTTTTATTGCTCATAAGTCCTGTATTTCATATTAGCTGAATTCTGCCAAGATGAAGCTAGGAGTATGATCTTAACATTTTTCACACAGACACTTTCCTGGTCAATAATTCCACCACTGATTTTCTTTAAACAAATCCTTTTCTAGTGCTGGCCCTCAGTCAGGTCATGCACCCATGGTGGGAGACCCACACTATGCAGCAGTGCTCGGCTGTCTGGAGGGTGTGCACGGCTCCCTCAGGAGGATTCTTGCTCTCCACAGCAGCATGGACTGACTGCCCCATGATGGTGCAGTGCTGATGCTGTGCAACAGCCCAACCCAGGTTTGTGGTATTGTGTCCCCTGGAGTGGGAGGACCCCCAGGCCACTATGGTGTGCACATCCCTTGCAGTCACCCCTTTGTGTGGGTGGCTGCCTTACTGCCATCTGCCCCTCTGGGAAACTTCTCAGCAGGCACCCTTGCCAGCCTCACTTCTCCAGAGCAACTGGAGTTGCAGCTGGAGGTGTGATTTGTCTGTTGTGGATTGGCCCCTGTCTGTAGGTGCCTGTGGGGTCACAGTGAAGCCTGGCTCATGGCTGGGTGAGTATGTCTGGCACCAGAACTGGTCTCCTGGGTTTAAGCAGGGAGCGTGATCTGGAGGCCTCAGGTGAGGTCTCACTGAAATCAGCTCAGTGGGACATCTGCTTCTCTTTTCTGGCAGAGCCTGATGTACCCTGGTTTCACTGGCTAGCCTATGGTTGCCAGTGTGTTTTGGACCAGTCCATTTCTCTGCTTTTAGGTACAGAGAAGAGGCTGTTCTACTTCTCAAGCATGAAGCTTTGTCCTAATCCTGTGCCAGTTTCTGTAACGCCAGCAGGTGACAGCACCTCTTTATTCTTGTTGTAGCCTACCACATTCCTCTTCTTTACCAGCAGGAAACATGCCTAGCTAGGACTTCTGGTGCTCCTGCTAAAATGTTGAAAGTGATTGATCCTGATGCTCAGCTAGCTCCAGCAGTAACCCATCTCTATCCTGAGACCTCTCATTTCCTGCTCCTCGTGGTGTGTGCAGAACACTCTCCTGTTCTTATGCTGTTTTCCTAGCACAGGCCCAGATATAAGGCTTGATAAAGTGCTCAGGGGGCAGCTGGAGCCACTAAGGCCAGACTGATAAAACGCCCTGAACTTCACCTTTTCTTCATGAGGAACTGATTCAGGCCCAGCGTTTGGAGCTGCCCTTGCCCCCCCCTCATCCTAGCAAAGCTGGGATCAGTTGTCTCCTCTGTTAGAGTGAAGCCCAGAGTCAGACATGGATCGTAACCTTTGAGGGAGGGTGTGGGCTGCTTTTCTCTCTCCCTAGGCAGATTCAGCCCTTCCAAAGTCTCCTGCAGACGGAAGCAGCCGGCTGCAGCCCGGGGACAGTGTGCAGAGAGAGGGCAGAGGGGCGGTGGGGGGCAGGCGGTGGGTGTGTGGGAGCGGCTCAGGCGCCGGACCCTCCCGGCAGGGCAGGGCAGGGCAGGGCAGGGCTGTCCGGGCGTGGGCAGTCGCTGCGCGGCGTCTCCGCTGCCGCTGGCCGTGCAGATGCGGCCCAGATGTGGCCCAGATGTGCAGCGGAGCGCGGCCGGGCGGCAGAGGGAGCTGGTGCTCCGCCTGTGCGGCCGGCCGGCGGAGCAAGGGCCCGGCCCGCGGGCTCTTACCGGGGCTCTGTGACAGCGCACACGGGGATCTCTGCCGCCTCTCCCGACCCCCGGCCAGCGGGAGGTGCCCGGCAGCGAGCCTGGGCCAGCCCCGGCCGGCACTGTGCTTACACAGAGCACCAGCTCGCCCCGGTCTCTGCCACTCCCGGCTGTGTGCTCTGACTCCTTGTGCGATTCCTGTCTCTTACTGGTTCCATTTCCCTGCCGTAACAACACGAACTACACGTTCGGTTCTCTGCCCATCGTGGTTTCCTGCTCAGATGTAACTGGGCTGCCATCCCACCGTGCTTACTGAGACCTGTGAGGATGAGCAACGTGGGAAGGAGGGAAAGTTAAAGGAAAAAGAAATGCAGCTTGTTTTTTCCTAGTGAATCAGTAGAAAGAGTCTTTCATCAGTGTGGGATGTGTGTTTATAAAACTGTGCTTGCACAGGAAACCCCTAGAACTTTTCTTAATGCCCTCAGCAAACGTGGTCGGATTTAGCTACAGGGATTTACTAAGAGCTGTTACACAAATAAATAACGAAGTACAAAATTAGCAGCAGATCAACAAGCTGTGCTAAAGTCAGCAATGAGGAGGGAAGAAGTCTTCACAGTCCCCGAGCCTGGCCTGTGGCTACAGGAGCAAAATTCAGCTGCTCAGGAGATTGCTTTGCAGAAGGACAAAATACATGTTTTTCCTGTTTTCTTTGGCAGGAGTGGAAAGGCAGATGATGCTGTGTCTGGAGTTTCAGGAGTATTTCTCCTATAAATTTTGTCCACTGGTGCTTGGCAGTGTGCTCACTTCAGAGGTGACTGGAATTGGTTTGACATTTTCCCCTCTTTTCTATGTACTGTACACACCTCAGGCTGCCTTTGCTGGATGCACAAGGGTGCTTGCAGGTGCTGTATTTCTCTTCCATGCTTCTCCAGCCCAGCCAGACCCCAAAGCTGCCCCTGCCAAGCCTGGCTGGGAGCAGAGCGTTGCACATCCCCGTGCTGTGGTGCTCAGTTTCATGAACAGGCTGTCAGTGCCTTTGCACCTGGAGACTGGTGCTGGTTTGCTTGTTTGGTCACCTTTGGCTGCTGTCCTGCTCGGGTGGCCGCTGTCACAGCGATGGCACAACCACCACGCAGCTCGGCAGGGCCGGGGTGAGGCGCTGCCTGATGGTAACAGAGATTCCTCCCCTGCCGTGTCTTGGGGACTGTGCTGTGCTGCCCAAAGCCAGGTGTGGCCGCCGATGAGCTCTCCCAATGCGCTTTCCTGGAACGCATTGTTCTGTGTTTTTCCTGCTGTTCTGCTGCAGGCCTTGGCTCCGGGCCCAGCAGCCGGGCCAGCGGCACGCCGAGGGACGCGCTGGCCACACAGCCCGCGTGAGGGCTCCTGTGGCTGTGGCAAGGGCCAGGGACCAGCGTGGGTGTCAGGGTGCCCTCCCAGAAAGGGGCCATGGGGCCTCAGCTGTGCCTGTCCCCCAGCACTGCCCTGCCGTGGGCCCAGCCATGCTGGCCAGTGCCAGGACAGGCCCATCGCCTCAGCGTGTTCAGCGTACTGCAGGTGCCATGGGCACAGCCCTGCATCCAGCAAGCTCCACTCTGCTGTGAGAGCACATTGGTCTGAGCAATGGGTTCTGCAAAAAGCTGTGGATGGAAGATGTTCCAGACTGCTCACTGCCTCAATCTCTGCACCAGCTGAGCATCAGTGCAGCCCCTTGTACGCCCCATGGAGAGGATGGTCATTGCACCAGCCTCCAGAGCCACCTTCTCCTCTGAAGCATTTGACTTGGTTTAGGCTTTCTTTTCACTTAAAAACAAAAAATTAAAGCAAGTGCTCTATCCTGCGTGTTTTAGGTATGTAATGCAGGTCCTCTTGTTCTTAAGCAGATGACGTTTTAGTAGGGAAAAGAAGTGAAACTGTAGAACCATTGAAATAGTTTAGTGCGAAAGCAACCTACAAAGACTGTGGTTTGTGTTCCCTGCTCAAGGCGGGGCCAGCTTTGTGGAAGTGTCTTGGTATCCCTCAAACAAGTGCAATAGGTTCCCTTCTACAAAATTCAAGTACTGCTGCAAAGTCACGTCCCCGCTGTACTTTAGTTCCAGCAGGGCTTTTTCTGCTTTCCCTGACCTGAAGAAGGCAGCACGACCCCAAGTCTCCACACTCAAGTTCCTGCACTCCCCCTTATCTGTACCAGGGTCATGTCCCTCATCTCTCTTAATTATCCTGAAAATCCCTCTCATTATCTTGTGTGATTCAGTGACCTGTATCCTTCTGTGGGTATAACGAGCTGCATGAAAGTTCCTGTTCATTGGACTTTGACCAAAATAAATTATGAGCTTGTAAAATGTCAGTAGCTGGCAAGGTGCATTTGGGGTTGCTCCTGTTTCTGGGACACAGCCACAGCTGGCACAGGCATGCCAGGGCCCGTGCTGCTGCATGGGCTCCTGCAGGGCTGAGGGATGCAGAGCAGTGCTGGCTGAGCACCAGCAAAACTCCAGCACAGACAGGCTGAGATCCATCTACAGAAGTTGCTCTGCATTGCTGTAGCTCCTGAAGTTTGGATTTTCATCCGCGTGCTGCAGCCTGTCCTCCCTTTCCCCCTGCAGAGCTTGCCTCCATGCCAGGCTGAGGAGCAGCAAATCTGGGCTGCATCCCTGGCCCTGTCACAGCCTGCTTCTGTAGGAGGGAGCAAGCCTTGGTCCTCAGGGCAACTGATGTGCTCTGGCTTGGCTCTGAACAGCAGCACAGCAGAGCCTGGAGCTAGCTGTTGCCTCTTCTGATGGACTCCATATGGGAGACCAGATATGTGCTTGCATCAGGCACTGGGAGCAGACCAGAGAACAGCCCAGAGCATGGAACACACTTGGTTGTGTGAGGGGATTCAAGTCTCTGCCCACCTTACAGTTACAAAATGGCTGTAAATGTCCTTCTTTCCCTGCACTGGACCAGTTCTTGCATCAAGAGGATGTGCAGGGGCCAGGGCAGGCAGGCCCCTTTGTGCAGCTGCAGTGCCTGCAGCACTGTTTGTGCTTTACCAAGCTCCCCCTCACCCCACGCTCGTGGGGGCTGGGCAAAGGCTGCTGGAGCTGGGCCTGTCCCCAGGAGCAGCACTGAGTGGTGTTTTTGGTGTCTCTGCCAGGTAATCGTCCATGACGTGAATGAGCTGACAGAAAAGCTGTTTCCCATCGTTGAGGCCATGCAGAAACACTTCAGTGCTGGATCGGGGACCTACTACAGCGACTCCATCTTCTTCCTGTCAGTTGCAATGCATCGCATCATGCCCAAAGGTAGGTCTCTGCTGTGCTGCCTCCAGAACACAGGCTCTCTTCTGCACAGAGATGTTATCCGTCTCTGTTTGAAATAGAGTTAGTTTGAGGTGCTATTTGAAATACAAAGTTAATAAACTTTTGGGATGGACTCCTAGGATTCTGCTCCTTTCTGCCGAGTGATGGATTTACCAGTCCAAGACCTCATCCAGGTCTCCACTGGCATGAGTGACAGGAGGCAGCTTCCTTGGCATCTGGATCCTCTGCCCAGCTCTAATACTCCCTCCAGACTTCCTACCATGGATTTCAGGTGCACTGTTGCTGAGATGTGAGCAGATGCACCTCCCCTGGGCCCCTGCTGGGTCCTGTCCCAGTTTGGCTCTCCTTAGGAGCTCCAAGCTCTGCTCTGCTTCATGAGACTTCCTCTGTCCTTTGTGGACTTGCCCCTGTCCTCGTGGCATGGCCTTCTGACAGTAGCTCATTAAACAGTGGGACCCTGAAGGTCCCATCCAAGCTCACTGATCATTACCCTGTGGGCTCCAGCAAATGTGCTCTACATGGCTCTCCCCCAGACTTGGGTAATTCTGTGTCTGTCTGGTGCTGTCTGCACTGCGAACACTTTGAAGTACACTGCATACAAATGATGGTATTAATGCTGGCTAATTCACTCCTCCTGATTCCCTACTCTGTCTTTACTGTGTGCTAAAGATATCCCTGTCGTGCTGCCTGCCAGCAAGAAGCTGCTCAGTCTGAAATGCCTTTTCTCAGTTCATCAGCCCTCATCTCTTGGAAAGCTTGTTTGCTCTCCCTCAGCCTGACAGGGCTTTCAATGGTCTGTTCGGGGCACAGGATGTTTAAAGAGGCATTTTTACAGTTTTGTGAGTTTAGTTTTTGTTTCAGAAGCTGCTAGTAAAGCTGATTTATATTTCCCTTGCAAGGGAGGTCAGGTTTGCTGTGCTGGGTGCCTGGTGATTTATGGGGCTGGCAGGGCTCACTGGCCTCCTCCCCGTGCAGCCAGCACTGCACGAGAGGCACCAGGAAAGGCTGCAGCTCTGCTGCCCACTGGCTGCCTTGCAGGTGATGTGGGAATGGCCCTGGGCTCTTGCTGCCCTCCTGACTCTGACAAGCAGTATCCACTGGTCTGAAGAAGCCCCTTTGCTAAGTTTGAGGAGAAAGGACCAAACTCTCTTTTTCAGGCAGTATTACCATTTTTTCTTTGCCATTTCTTCTGCCTTGTATGCTGTGTTCTGCCCTGAGTGCTGTGTCTTTTTGTGCACCTCTCCAAGCACATCTGGCTCCATAGCATTAGCACCAATTTTTTGTGGAATCCAGATTTGATTGGAAGCTTGAACATCCTCTAGCAACAATGAAGCCCCTGATCTGAATATTAAACTCTCTGGTGTGTTCATTTGCATTTACATTAATCAGTCTATAGGGTTTTTTTCAGTGGCAAGCGACCTTTGTACTAAAATTGCCTGGCTTTAGTTTACCAAATATATCATTTTTTGAAGAGAGTCATTTCCACAGTATCATGATTTAATTATTTGTTTGGAATCTATGGATTGTGGTGGGGCATTGACTTTGCAGGCCAGTGGCACTGAAAACTGAACAACAGGTTTTTTGTTTTGTTTTATTTAGGGACTTTTGTGGGACATGTGCTGGCTGGCTGCACATTGCACTGAGGTTAAATGGGGTTTGCCACTCAGCTGCTCTGTCGTTTACTGTTGCTTGGGATCTTTGCCCAAAAAACTTCACATCTAAAACCTGCAGCTGCCAAGTTAATAATATAACAGCTTCTTAGCTGGTGTAAATCATGGAACACTCTTGCCTTAAATGTCTTACATCAGTGGAGTTAATCTGATTTAAACCAGCTGGGGAGTTGGTATGCAGCACACAGAAGTGCAGACTGCATAACTCTTGTCTGTGCTCGAGGCTCATAAATCCCATTTTAATGTGGTGTGGCCAGGCCCGGGGAGCTGGAGCAGTGCTTGATCCTTCAGAATGGTTCTGCAAGGGGGAAGTGAGGGGGAAGTTACACAGAGAGAACAAGGTTCAGGCTTAGAAGGAGCTGCCAGGATGAGGACAATGCCAGCATGAAATGGTCGCAGAGCAGTGCAAAGAGGAGAAGGGAGAACAAGGACCCAGACCTTTTCACTTTCCTTTGCATCCAGAGGGGACCTCTTCCTTCCTGACTGGCTTTGATCCCTCTGTCACTTGTCATTTTACCTGTGTAAATCAGGCGGCCCAGCAAGCTTTTTATCACCCTTCTATGGGTACATGAAGGAGTAATGTCTGGGCAGGTCTGTCTGGCAGGCAGGGTCTGGGGACAGACTCCTGGTGCCACAAGTGAGGGGAGGAGGAGTTGAGGTGACAGAAGAGCAGCCTGGGAAAGCTGTGAGCTCCCCAGGGAATTCTTGGCGCCCGTTGTTGGACCAAGGTAGTTTTCAGGAAAAATTTGTTTAACAAGTTTTCTTTCTAAGGAGCTGGTGGGCCAAGGGAGAGCCAGCAGCATCCAGCAGCTTGGGTAGAGCTTTGAAAACTGCCATTTGGTGTTCAGCTCCATTGGTGTAGCTGATGGTGCTGCAGCAGGATGGCCCTGTGGGAGAATAAGGAGCCGAGGGAAAATGAGACATGATACAGAAACAGCTTTGTGACTTATCTCTGCCAACTTAGACAGAGGAGTGGAGTCCCATTAGTTCAGGGGAGGCTCAGAAACCTGGCTGATGGTACCACGCTTCACATGGAGTGAGGGCATTTAGCAGAACCTGGCTGAAGGTGGTGTTTGACAAATTGGAGGTAGCAGAGTTTCCTGGCTGCTGTAAAGAGCCGGCTGTCTCCATGGGGAGTAGCAGCATCTCTGGGTGTGGTGATCTCCCTGGCAGCATGGGGGGGAGTTCTCAGGGTTTCTCTCTCACTGTCCAGCCCAGCCTGAAGGCAGAAGCTGTGATGAAGGGTGGGAAGGTGAGCACAAGCTGCAGAGGGCCCCTGGGCTCTGCAGAGTGTGAGGTTAGCCCCCATGCAGCATTCTGCATCTTCCAGGTGCTGAAGATGCTCCTGGGTACTTGCTGCCTGAAAACTCAGGAGCTTGTTCTGCTGGTGGTAGGGCTGTTCACAGGGGGCTTGGAGGGGAACTAAGCAGCAGTGGGAGAAGTGGGTAAGTCTCTGTGGGACTAAAGATGCAGAGCTATGAGGAAGGAGAACAGAGTAGAACTAATTGTTATGTATTAACCAAAATTTATGGCATACCAACATGGTCTATTGGTAAAAAATGAAAGAGGTTTAGAGAGGGCAGTGGCTTCTATGTGGGACAAGCCTGGCTGACTGGGACCCTCCAGTCTGGGAGGGGGCTGGCCAAGGGGGTTGTGGTGTGGGCCGTGAAACCACGAGCCATACAAGGCAGAAGTTTGTACAGGAACTGGGGGACATCAAAATTGGTGAGAAGGATGTTCAAAACACAGTGTGGTGGTCTGTAGAGCTCCCTTCTGCAGGATGCTGTAGGTGCTGGGCTGCCTCATGGATGAGGGAATCACAGCCAGCTGCTGTGTGCTGGACAGCAAGCCCCAGTGTGTCCTGGAGCTGCCAGCTGTGCAGGAGCCTGTCAGGAGGACACAGATGTGGGTGCTGGGGGGAAGCAGGGGTGGCTGCTGTGGGTGAATAAGCAGCACTGTGCCTGGGGAAGGGACTGCCAGCAGGGAGCTGTGCCTTTGGCTTCATAGTGGGTGTCCAGACAGCACCTGTGACACATCAGGATCCATGGGAAGTCCAGTGGTCTCCCTGGCTTCAGACTCCGAACGGGGCAATTTCTCCAGCTCATTATCAACAGCTGTACTGATTGTTAAGCACAGACCAGATTATAATGATGTTTGTCCAAGCAGCCTGATAACAACCAAGCCCCAGTCGCTTGGGGTTTGGTGCTGCTTGCAGCAGGATCCAGCTGCTGGCTCAGGCTTGGTCTCCCACGAAACTGATACCAGCCTTTGTCTGCTCTGGGATTACCAGCCCAGAGACAGAGGCCTCTGTGAACATCAGCTTATGCCTTTCCCACCAAGCAGTGCTGGAGGGAAGGCAAAGGCCAGCCAGGAGACGTGTTGGAGCAGGCACTGGGCTGTGCTGTGCTTTCTCAGGGCACTTTGCCTGTGCCAAGGCCAGGCACCTGGAGCACTCCTGCCTCTGGCTGTGGAGGTGGAGAGCCTGGGAGCTGGGGGAAGGGGTTAAGCACAGAGGTACCAGGAAAGCAGTCTGTGTACTGGAATAATGCCTCAACTACTGTCTTCTAGAACAGAAGGTTCTAGTGTCCTTCAGGAAAGGAATGCTATTCCACAGGCAGCATCCTGAACACATTGTTGATTGCTTTTGTAGGGATGTGTGCATGAGGATTCAGCGTTGCATCTGCACTGTTTGAATCCACAGCGTGGGATTGCCCAGGTCGGACTCTGTTTGCCTGTAGGGTGCCAGCTGCCTGAGTGTGGTGTGTCCCCTCAACAGCACCCGTGTGCAGAGCTGCACTGCACACATCCTGTGTCACACAGGGCATCAGAGGTCTCTGAGGTGGAGCCTGGCAGAGGGAGATCACTCCCCCTTTTTCCTCCTGTCAGCTGCAGAGCAGTTCCTGGTGCACAGGGCAGCTGCCCACAGAACTCAGCAAATCACTGTAATAATTGTAATAAGGGAGCATTTTGAAAGTGCGTCACTCCTGATCCTTTCCTGCTGGCTGAGCACTGCCAGCATTGCTGAGCCCACCACATCAGGGAATGCAGAGATGCAGCTGTTGGGAGAGGGCTGGGAGGAGAGTGCCCATGTCCAGATGCTTCAGGCTTGATTGTGTGCTACCATCAGGGAGATGTTGGGAAAAGGCACAGAAAATTTGGGTCTGTGGCAGTCATGGGAGTTGGCCCCACAGCCATGTCCTCCACACCACAGTTCCCAAGGGATGCTGCAGTAGCTGAAGGGTTTGCTTTCTGGCAAAAATGTTTCCATTTTTACAGGGATGGAGGGAGCATTAATAGTTTCTGATGTGCTCTCTTAACCTCCCTCCCTGCTTCATGGCACAAGCACGTGAAAAACAACCAGATTCCCTTCCCAGCCTGTCTCTGAGCTGCAACACTTATATCAGGTCCTGTGATGGGAAGAGAAGACGCTGGAGTGATCATTTTGCAAGCAATAGGGATAGCTGTGCCAGCCATTGTTCCTTGCTGGGGTGAGCCTGTTGTGCTGAGAGAGTTGTTTTCATGATGCTTTTCAGGAGCAGGCAACAGCAGACCTCTGAATAAGCCCACCCCAGGTAAACACTGGAGGCTGTGGCCTTGTAGAGGGGTCCACATCTGCTGAGAGGAGCTGCTAATCCCATCTGTGAGTAATGCCTGTGGACATGCCTGTCCTGGCAGGAGAGCTCCTTGGCCCCAGCCCTGGTGTGGAGGAGGCGCCAGGAAGGGCTGCTGTGATGAGGGGGACGTGGCTGCTGCTCAGCAAGTGCCTGGAAGTCTCCTGAGTGCTGCATCACAGCACAGACCCCTTCCCTGTGGCACTGCTGCCTCTGGGGCCGTCGTGGCCCACAGCCCCCGGGGGCAGTGTCACTTCTCATCATTTCCACTGCCTGCCCCTTGCCACAGTGTCACCATCGATTATTTTTGGATGTCCTAGATCTGTCAGGCCAGGGCTGGCTGCTCCCATGGAGCAGCAGGGTCTCATCACCTGGTGCTGTGGTGGGTGCTGCCCTCCTGTCTCCCCAGCCAGAGCAGCTGCCCCATTCCCAAAGGGTTGGAAGCTGCTGGGGGTCACCCAGTGTTGATGCCAGGGCTGCTTTCCCCCACAGTCTCTCCCTGCTCTGCCATAGCTCATTAGAGTTTAGCAGGAAGAAACAAGGACAAAATCTGCCTGCAGCCCTTTCCCCCAGTGTGTGCAGTTAACTGGGATCTGAGCCCAGAAAATTTATTTTCTTGTATCTCTTTTTGGTTTCCCTTTCCATCTCACCTGCTTGTTACTTTACAGCTTTCCATCCACTCTTTTGTAATTTATAGCAACCTGGAATCAAACCTTATTTTGTCTGATTAAAAGGTTTCCTGCTGCTCTTCCTCCAGCTCCAAAAAGTGTTTTCACACTCCTCCCCCAGCAGTAGCGTATATTAAATAAAAGGCAAACAGCATTTCCACCTCCATCCTGAAACCTATTGCATGTTTAGCAATGTTGCTGCTTTTGAATCCAGTTAAGAGCCAAGGTGTTGAGTACTGCTAAATATTAGTCCCTCAGACCTTGATGGATTACAAGGGGACACTTGGATGCACAGGAAAAATTAATTTCCTGGAACAAAACACATCCATCTCCTGCTGAGTCTTCCCCTTCCCTCTGGAGATGGCTGTAGGGTGTGGAGCAAGGCGATCAAAGTGATGCTGCTGTCAATACCTGGGAACATTGCTGCTGCTCCAGACCCCTGAGCTCACCCAGGTGCCTGCCCTGCGTGGGTGGTAGCAATGATTTGTCATCTATCTCTGGCAGACAGCCTAATTTTTTAATTAGCTGATAGGCTGATTAGCTGCTGTGCTGCAGCCACTGCTCTGCTCTGCTGGTGCCTAATCAGTGCTGCAGAATCCTGGTTAGCAGCCGGGCTGCTGGGGCACATGGCCCCTGCAGTCCCCGGAGCTCTGTGCAGGGAGGGAGCTGTTTGGTGGGGAGGAGGCTGCTGGGCTGTCCCGGGAGCAGAGGGGAGCCTTGGCTGCAGGGCAGACGGGAGGACCTGTGTTGAAGCTGGAAGGTAAGCTGCACTGCACCTTGGCAAGCTGTGCTGGTGCAGGGCTTTGTAGCATCATCTTCTCGTGGGAGGGTGGGCTCTGGAGCAGCACCATGTCCTGGGAAGGGGGACTGCAGCCCCCTCAGTGGCAGCAAGCTCTGAGCAGCGTGTCACACTTGCACGTTTGCCCCTGCCTTGGCTGCTTGCTCTGGGCGAGGCTCTCTGGTGTGCCGAGGTCAGCTGGGCAGGCAGCAGTGATTAATGCTGGGCACAGAGGGGAGGCTGTGTGTGGAGAAAACAAGGCCTGGCCGGGGGAGCACACAGCCAGAGAGGAAGCTGCTCACAGCCCTGCTGACAGCAGCAGGGAGAGCGGCCAGGGGCAGCTGCCAGTGCAGGGGGCGAGCCAAACCCAGGGAGCCTCCCGTGAAGGGCAGGATGGAGAACCCAGCATGTTTGTGTAGATAAACTGTGTGCCTCCACACTGGGCTTGTTGAGGTGCTGGCATCCCTGCCTGGCACTGCAGCTGTCCTCGTGGCCTGCTGCAGCTGAGGCTTTTGGGGACAGCTGGCTGCTGCTGCTGGGCACTACCTTCTGGGTTGCACAGGGACTTCTGGAGCCTGTCACCCACTCTGCATCCATGCTTGGCCATGGTGCTGGCTGTGGGAGTGGAGTTTTTCTTGGCCACACATCTCTCTGAGGCATGAGGGCGGAGGATTCTGGTTTCACAGCCAGCACAGGCAGCTTTGTGTTGCTCCTGCAGGCACACTGCCCGCTGGAGCTGGCGGCTGCTGCCCTGCTCCAGGAGGTTTATGGCCCAAGGCAGCCATCTGAAAGTCACTGCAGGTCCTTCACAGCTCCTTCTTCCCTTGGGATCTTGTCCTGTCATGATGGGGATAGCTAAAAAACCTGACTGAAAAAACCATTCCTCAAAGCAATTCACAGAGGTGGAGGGGCAGCTGTCCAGGTGTGCCTAGCATTTGTAGACCAGCAGATCAGAGATCCCCAGCCCTTCTGACTCCAGCTCAGAGAACTTTGGTTGCTTGGCTCTCTTCTTTCTAGTGGTCCAAGTCAAGTGGCAAAATGAACAGCCACCCCCTGGCCCTTCCCCACAGCCCACTGCAGCTCTGCAACACCCAGAGCTGCAGCCAGCAGGGGACACTCCTGTCACTTGGCTGCACTGTGTCACCCGTGGTGGCTGCAGCTGCTGCTGGCCCTGCAGAAGGTTCTCTGAGCTGTTCTGCCTTTATCAGCTCCCTGTCCCAGCCCTGTCCAGGCCACCACCCCACCCTGCCTCCTGTAGGATGGAGTGGGGTCTTGCCTCCCTTGTTGCAGGCTGGCAGGTGCTGGCTCCATGGACAAGGCAGAGTGCTGTGCCTGGGTCACACAGCTGGGGTGGCAATCCCAGCAGTGCCCTTGCTGATCGTCTCTGGTCCCAAAAGTCACTGCTGTGATGCAGAGGAGGTGTGGGGAGGTCAAGGTGCTCCCACCTGATGTGTGCCGAGTGCCACATTAACAGTTGGACTCGATGATCTTAAATGTCTTTTCCAGTCTAAATAATTTCATGATTCTGTGTTGGAGGAGTCTCTCCTCGTTGGCATGAAGCATCAGAATGCTTAAGTCCTTAAAAACAGGTTTGTTGAGAGAGGTGGAGGTGCCAGTGCAGAGGATGGTGGGAGCAGAGCCAAATTACCACCAGTTTTGGTGACAGGTGTTTGCCTCAGGAGTGTGTGTGAGATTTGGGCACAGTGCAGCCTGGTGGGGTGGTGTCCTATCCCCTCCTGGTATGCTACTGTTGCTTGCAGCATCTCCTCTGCCAGACCAGCTGCAGGCAGGATTTTTTTACTCTGAGGGGACTGAGCTTGTGCTAACATGGGCCTGTCAGTGGGCTGGAGAGTTACAGCACTTTCAGTATTTTGATTCTTGCTTATACTCTACATCTATTAAACCACTGCTCAATTATCAACAATACAGACTGCAATGTTTGCTGGACAGCTTCTGCCCTTTGTGCTGTGATGGCAGCTCTCCATTTCACTATTAAGTTCCTGGACACAGCTCTTCCCCTCTCCTCTGCCAGTGGTGGCATGCTGCTTCCCTGGATCTGGTGTGGTTTGTATGGAAGTGGAGGGTTTGGAGCCAAGGCCAGCACTTAGACCCAGACCTGCTCCTGCTGTCTGGGCTCAGCTTTGCCAGAGGAGTGACCCTTTCACAGAGAAAGTTGATGGGATGAGCTTAAATTACTTTGGCTGCAGAACAGCCTGTGCTGCTCTCAGCAGGCTCCTGCCTTTGCATCTCCTCTTCACCTGACCCATCGTCCATTGTCCTGTAGTTACAAACCCACTATTAACATTTCTTAGAGTCCATCCTCTCATCTCACGTTAGGATAAAATAGTCCTATTCTAGGGCAGGTTCAAGGCTGCCCATCCCTAGGCTGCTCTGAGCAATGGGAGCAGATCCTTAGGGCTGGAGGGGTAATAGCTGCTGCTGATGGCTTGCTGCATGACATCCCCAGAGCTCTGGCGAGGTCCACCAAAGCAGCTCACCTCCTCCCTGTGCCTCCTGCTGCCATTCATGATCCTGCCTGACATTCTGGGAAGAGCAATTTCATGGAGTCTTACAACGGTTTGGGTTGGAAGGGACCCTAAAGTTCATCTGTGTCCAGCCCCCCTGCCATGGACAGGTGTGTCACTTGGCAAATCAAATTGCTCATCTAGACCAAATTTGCTCCTAAGTGTCATTCCAGTGGTGGGGTGGCCTGGCCCACTGCATACCTCCTCTATCCCTGCAGTGCCCTGGGGCAGTTTTTGGGGTCCATGCTTCCCGGGAAGGGCTGTTAGACTTGCTGCAGAAGCTGCCTGCTACCACAGGGGCTCCTGGTGCCTTTCAGAGCATCCAGACAACCTGCTGTGCCCCCCAGTACACCAAAGGGCTGCCTGTCTGTGTGCTGTCATAGCCCCACTGGGTCCTGGCAGAGAATGTGGGGCAGCAGGGCACAGGGACATGACCCCTGCCTGCCTCTGCCCCCTCACTGGATGAGGTTGTGGGATAGCATCTCTGAACCTGGCCATTCGCCTCTGGGCAGGGCTGGGGGGAGGTTTTGAGCCAAGCCTGGAGCACAGCCCTGCTGTAGCTGCTGATACAAGGCTGCAGTAAAAGATTACAAGCTTTAAATGGGGCCAACCTGTGCTGTAAAGCTGTCACTGCTAATGGAGACCATCTCTGCTCCGAATGGCACAGCTCCCCTCTCCGTGCCGTGGCTGGAAGAGCTGGAGCTGAACAGAGTGGAGGGTTCTACACAGTATGGCAAAGTTAGAAAACTCCCTGCTGAGCAGAACACTCAGCCTTTTCCCACATTTCCAGCTGGATCCCTCTGAGCAGCTTGTGCCTGAGAGAGCACGCGATTCCTCCACCCCCACACGGCAGCCAGGACAAAGCGCTTGCTAGAAGGGCGAAAGAGCATGATACATCATAAATATTAGTGCCTGGCCCCTTGCCAGTCCCAGGCAGAGAAATCATCTCAGCCATTAATCTGTGCATGCAAGCTGCATCTGGCAAAGTGATGCTTAATGTCACCCATGCTCACTTATGTCTCGGTGTTGCAGTTCATGCTTGCTTTAACAAAAAAAAATTCAAAATTTCAAAAAAAAACAAAGCAAAAAAGTATTTGGTGCTTTCTGTGTCTAATTTCTTGGTGAGTATTTCCTGGGGGAAGCACAGGGCACAGCATGGACCAGTGTGCTGGGGTGAGCCAAACACGGGAAGCCTCATGAAGGGCAGGATGGAGAACCCAGGGTGTTTGTGTAAAATGAATTGCGTGTCTCCACGCTGGGCTCTGGTGGCACTGGCATCCCTGCCTGGCACTGCAGCTGTGCTCAGCTCAGCTCCCTGCTCAGCTGAGGCTTCTGGGACAGCTGGCAGGGCTACAGGGACCCTCCCAAGCCTTTCACCCACTGAGGTGCTGGGGCAGGCAGGGTTGGGACTGGCGCTTCCTCCAAGCTCAGCTTTCATTCTCCACTCTGATTAATTGCAGTTGGTGTTCAGCTGTAATTTTAGAGAACAATTGGATGACGTGGCTCACAGTTGATTTAATTGAAACCTGATGAGGCTGCTGTGTACCAGGGTGAGTGGTGCTGGGATGCCCCTGGGAATGCCATTCCCTCTTCCCAGTCTGTTGTAGGGCTCAGGCTCCCCACATTTATCTGGAGCTGAGCTTGTGCAAGGTCTTCTTGTCCTGGAGTTTTGTGACCAGTCTGGGTATTCTCAAATGTGGTAATGTTTTGGATTTGGGGGTTTGCCCCACTGTAGTTTGAGCCACTGGGGTGGTTGGGTGCATGTGGGATACTTGTCTTGTTCTTCACTGCAGAAATACACTGCTCTGCTGATTCATATGCTTGAGTTGCACTGGCCATTTTTGAGGCAGTTCAGAAGGCTGGGGGAAATTGCTTTCAGGTCAAGACCTGCTTTAGCCTGTGGTGATTTACTGTGCCTGGGGTTTAAATCTTTGCAAACAGAGGATTATGGTGATGGTAAATACTAGGTAGGCCTGAGGATTGCTGTACTGACAGCTGAAGGGAGCATGGCCTTTCCCTTTAGCAGATAGAGCATGATGGATGTTAAAAAAACAAATTGAGATACAGCCCAAGTTGTAGCTTAGACACTGTTTCTCCTTGATTTATATTTCTGCTTGGGTGCTTCACAGTGTAAGCAGTATATTTCTTGCTTAACCTCACAGGGCCTTTTTGCTCTTAAATGAGGGCAATGTGGTAGGTATGACCGATTGCCAAGAGACCCAGATTAGTGCAAGATCTGCAAAAACTTCAGAGCTGCTGTACAGCCCAGTGTCTGCTTGAAGCACAAACACCAAGCAATGAACACTTCTGAAAACGCAAAGCTGCACTCCTGTGCTGGGGGATAACTGCTGGTGCCTGGCTGCTCTCAGTGCCTCTGGTCTCTAGTGCCATGATGGCTTTGGGGGCTGAAAACAGAACCAGTGCCTCCTGCTCTCAGCAGCCAGGAGTAGCCAGCAGCCTGTCCTGAGCACAACAGGGTGAGGGGATGAGGAGCCATGGTGGCACTGCCCCAGCAGCACCAGCCTGATGGGAAGCCCTGCCTGTAGGCACAGCAGATGAAGGAGCAGAAGGTGGGGGCAGGCAGGGCTTGTCCTCCTGCCTGCAGGTACTGGGCAGGAGGAAGGATGAAGGCTTGGTTTGCTAATTGCTCTGGAAGTGGTGGTGACAGGCAGGTCTAGCCTGCAGGGAGCTGTAAGGGCACCTGTGCATGATGAGTGGGACCAAAACACATTGACACAGCCTTACAATCCAATTACTGCTGAGTGCTAAGCAACCTGGCCAATTTGCTCTTGGCTTTTATAACACATATAAATAGAGGGGGCATTATGTAATGCCATGGGGATGGCTCCACTCACAGTCCCTGAGAAGGGCTGAGCTGGCCTGGCCAGAAGATGACCATGGCTTTGCCTGTGGCTGGGAGATCCCATCTAATGACTTGATCTCTTGTGGTGTTTGCACTTGCTGCATTGTGCTTGGCCTGCTGCAATCCATGCAGCATCCCTACATCCACCTGGGATGAGCAGTCTTGTCAAGGCACATCTCCTGCACACTCTCCCAAGCAGCATCTCCATCTTTCAGTCTTTCTTGTGCTGCAGAGGAGACTGGGACAAATTTGGGCAGGGGCCTGACCATGTTAAGTACCTCACCCAGCCTTGAGAATGATGTCCTCCAGCCTTTCCTTGCTCTTATGTCTCACTGCAAGTGGAAGATGCTTCCATGTGTTTACAGCCCCCCTTGCCTTTGAGAGGGTACCACCAGCAGCAATAGTCTTCCAGGCTGCTGCAGATCACCAGCAGCTCTGTGCAGGCAGAGGGCTGTAATCTCTGTAATCTCTTCCTCAGGGAAGCCCGTGGCAAGCTGCTGGGAGCTGATGGGTTTGTGCAGGTGATACTGGAGGTGTCATGTGGTGAACTGATGCTGCCCATGATGGGAATTGCTTTGGTATGTGGGCCAGGGATGGATGCTGTCTGGGCTGGAGGTGGGAAACACTCATGGAGTTGGTAGCTGAAAATAAACATGGGATTTTGTGGGACTGGCACCACAGAAGCACTTCCAGAAAGGGAGAGAGGCTGGGTTGAAGCTACCTCTTGATTTTGTCAGTTATATGGAAAACCAGTCTTCTGGAAGGAAGGAGGCAGTGGATAGAAGCAGGGGGTCACCAGAAATTATTTCTGAAGTAAACACACCGTGGTAAATGCTTCATGATGGCTGAAGTTTGTTTGCTTCATGCGGAGGTTGCAGCTGGATTGCGTTTGCTCTGAGTTGCCCGTGGAGCAGACTGCACCAAATCCTCATTGGGCTCTGCTCCTCCAGTAGCTGGTGGTAATCAGGGGTTACACTTTTGTCTTATATTGCTGACTTTTCCTCTTTGTGCTTTCAGAAATAACACGGATCATCCAGGTAGACTTGGACCTGAAGTACAAGACCAACATCCGAGACCTGTTTGATGAGTTTGACAACTTCCCAGAGGGAGCAGTCATTGGGATTGCCAGGGAAATGCAACCAGTGTACAGGTACAGCCCCCTCCCCATGGGGAGCAGGGAGTGGGCAGCAGGTGGCTGGTGGCTTCTCTTCAACTCAGGTTGCTCTTTGGAAAAAGGCCTGGGGAGCAGTGGTCTCCCTGCTTTAATCCCTGCAGGGGAACTGAATCTGAAACTTGTAAGTTGGTATGAGCAAACTGTACAGTGTTACTGTGGTTTGTTTGCTTGTTCCCACACACCATCACGAGACTTCCTGAGGCAAATTCTTGATCATCAATGCCAAAATCCATGCCTGGACTCTGGTACATCTAGAGGCATGTTTGCCCAGCCCTGCCTGCTGAGGTGCTGTAATTGTTTGTGTGTTGGCCCTCTGAAGTTTTGGGTGAGAGTATTGCAGAGAGTAGGGATTGGGTTTGGGCAACAATGAGGTTCTGGGTCCCTGGAGTGCACTTTCTGCTTCCCCCAGGGAAGGCTGAATGGGCAACTCTTGCTGACCTGGGCTTGCAAGCACGAAGGTGGCCTCATGGTCCCTTGCTCTTCAGACCCTTGGTCCACCAGCCACTTCTAGCTGTGCTGGAAACCACTCACAAAGGAGTGGGCCAGTCCTTCCCACTCATGGGAAATAATGCAAATCCCACCACTGGTGGGATTCAGGGACATGGATATTTCCAGGTACTTAGAGAAATTGGGTTTTTTTAGCCATTGTTCTAAGGATGGACCTCAGGTTTTCTTTTAATCCAGGGTAGATCAGATAATTATCCCAGGATGCCTTAATGGATCTCAGCAGAGCTGAGTGAGCATCTGAGATGGCTTGGCTAGATTTGCTAATCCTAATGGAAAAGTTCTTGGAGAAAGATAAAAAAGCCTGAGAGGTCTGTATGTCTTTTCCTTCCCTGATGGAAGCCTATTTCCCTACTGAGCCTCTTAAGACATGACCAGCAGCACTCTTGGGCAAAGACTGAGCTGCAAAGGTCTGGACCAGCCTTTCTTGCTGCTTGTGCATCCAGATGGGAAGAGGGTACAGACAGAGAGAAGTTCATCAACAGGGGATTGATGGTTGTTAATCACCACCAATTGCTTCCTGGAAGCCTAAACCATATGACAGAATGTGATTGCTTGGATTACAGAAGTCACCACTATTTCTAAGCTGGAAAAAAGACATCTCTCTGTCTGTGGCATAAGTGTTGCCTCTCTCCTGATTTGGCAGGAAGAGCTGGGATTAGAGGAACATGCATGCTGAGCTCTTGTCTCCGTAGGGTGACACCATGCTTGGAGAGTAGAGGGCTCCTGTATCTGCTTTGGGTGTCCTGACAGGATTTTGGTGCCCAGAATGGTAAATCCAGCCCCAGTTGATCATATGCAATTGTTAGAGCTTAAAGGGGGATGGAGGGAAGAGCCCCAGCCAAGAGTGGCTGTGAGGCCGAGGCCTGGGTCGGCCCAGCAGGGCAGATCCCTGTCGTTAGTGGTGCTGGAACGGGGTAAATCAAGCACTCATTTGCCTGCAATTAGTGTAGGGTGGAATCACTTTGTTATTGTCTCTGCAGGGTTTTGCATTATTTCAATGCATAACTAGGGAGTGGGGATGGTGATCTGCTGCCTGGATGTGGTTTGTGGGACTGGGTGTGCCTGGAGGGGACTGAATTAAGGTTTGGGGTGCTCTGCTGGAGAGCCTTTCAGCATGGCAGGGGACAAGGCAGGGGATCATGGGGCTGAGCACTGAATACCTGACCCAAGCCATAGCTGTGTTCTCCCCCTCCTGCCACCCGTGGTGGGGACAAACATGCCAAGCAATAACAGCCCTCACAGGCTGCATTTTTGGGCTGAACTTTCTGTTGTTGCAGTTTTGACATTCTGGGTCACTTTGGGCTATGTTGTGCTTTTCTTCTTGTGTTGTTTTGATCTTCATGTGAAAACAAGTTCTTGATCCTTCTTGTTGCCAGATCACCCGTTGTGGGGCGAGCTGTGCAAACTCCAGCCTGCCCTCCTGCCAAGCCCTGCACCCTGTGGGGCTCGCACCTCACTGCTAAAAGGGTTTCCAGACACAAACATGAGCTGACAAAGCATGGATGTCTTTGTAAAAAAAATTCTTTACTATTTTTATACTTTTAGAAAGATAAAAAACATGTTGTAGGTGTGAAATAACAGGTGTCAGCTCCAGCCACGTTGTTTGCCATGTCTGCAGGCTTGAAACATCAGTTGGGAAAAGGGTTTTGGGGAGGGAGGAGGATTACAGGGCGGTTGTGGGGTCTCTGTGTTGCCACTCACATTTTCCTCACCATTTCACACAGCTCTCTGCAGCACTAGCATTGCCCCAAAGCATCAGAGGACTTGGGGTGAGTTAGCAGAGCTGTCCTGAACTTGTTTATGGAGCTATGGACTCAGTTCCGTGGGGCAGGGTAAGCCAGTGGCAAGCCAGAAAGGGTCTGGGTGCCATCTTCCTGCTGTATAACAATGGGGAAGATGGATGGAGATCAGTCCACATCTGTTTCCATCAGCTGCCTGTTGGCTGCCTGGCTGTGGGCTGCAGAAGGCTCACACTGCTGCACTGGTGCAACGAGCAGCGCTGGGCACAGACATTCACGGGAAACGGAGGAGTAAGAGAACAGCGAGTCGGAAACATCCCGGAGCCTGTCTGCATATCCTGAAGGTAGGGGAAACCTCCAGACAGCAAAACAGGATGGCACGGGAGTGTTTCCACTCGCTTGACTCATGCTGAAACAATGCCCGGCCACTGTTTGTCTTGGACAAACACATTTCTCTGAGCAACAGGATCTCCCGGCCCTCCTGCTAGGCCAGTGCTGGGATTTAACTGTTGCACAGTCTGGTGTTGGTCTGTCCTTTGGGGCCACTCAGGGTGAATTAGAGTGCCCTGTGGAGAGCAGTAGCTCCTGCTGAAGCTGGACATGGATCACTCTGCAGTGTCTGGCAGGGAGTCCTGGATGCAGAGGGGGAGGTGACAGGAGCCCATGTCATGTGCAGGAAGTGATCTGAGGTCCCAGGCCACCAGCGTCAGGTTTCTGTCTCTCCAGCCACGGCAGGGAAAAGAGGCACCCTGTCCATGGGTCAGGCATGTGGTCCTTCCTGTGGCTTTTGGATCCAGTCTGGGACGTGGGCTAAGGTCACCTCTGTGAATAGGGTTGCAGGCAGAGCTTCATCCCACAAGAAGGTGCCACTGTGGTGGGATTGTTAAGGACACTGGTACTTTGCAGTAGCCTCCTAGAGGCTTCTGGGCTTTCTATGGCAGCACTGGATTTGCCCTGCCAGGCTGTTGTTTGAATATTGGCCTGCAGAAGAGCTTCTTCCCAGGCTGACTTACCCCTGCTCATTGTGTCTGCCTGCAGAGGGTTCACACTGTGGCCAAGATCAGGAGCTCTGGCTTCAGTGGGAGTGATTCTGATGTAAAGATTAGACTCTGCATCTGAAGTTTGCATCATCCAAAAGGCTTTCCATGCAAGGAGGTGCTTCTTCAGAGTCATAACCTTAATTAAAAGTCCTGTTGCCCTCTGCAGCATTTCAGCTGCTCAGTTGTGCTGGCCAATCCTGCTCACCAGGCTACAACAGAGTAAGCGATAATGGTCTGTATAAATATTTATGTTGTACTGAGCCTTCCGTGCCAGATCTTGGTCAAATTGAGAAGTCCAGGCTCTCTGGTGCTCTTGAGCCCTGCTAAGAAACCTGCAAAGAAGCATTGCAGATGCAGCCTGCATGACAGCAACCAGATGGGCAGGCAGGGCACTGTCCTTGGGGGTGTGTGGGCACATGCTCAACCCCGCAGAGCAGCTCAGCCCTGCTCCCAGCAGTGTAGCTGTGCCATGGCTGGCATGGCCTGCTGCCCTCAGCCTGCTGGCCCGGTGTGAGCACTGGGGCTGCACCTGGGATATAGCAGGGTCTCCATCAGGGCACGACAATGACATCCTCACACCAGTGCAGCTCAGACTTACCTGTTCCTCCCTGCCAGCCTGGCTTGGCTCAGCACCTGTTCCCAGACACATGAACTCAGTGCTGCCAGGTGCCAAAGGGATAGGATTCCTCATTTCAAAGTAGTCCTGTGGTTGAGAGGAACAGAGTGGGTAAATACTGTGGCACTCCCCAAAATGTCCTGAAAGCTTTCAGATTACTAAAGGCTTAAACCCTGTTCTTACTGTGTTTCCTGGTTCTAGACCCATCCGGTCACGCTGGCAGCATGTGAGAGGAAGCAGAGCAGTGGTATTGATTACAGAGCTGCTCTCAGCAGCCTCGGCCTGACCCCGTCCATGCCGTGCTCCCTGCTCCCATTCCCACAGCCATCCCAGCCTCTTCTCTGCCCAAGCACTGCTGCTGCTGGCACTGCCAGTGGCAGTGGGCTCTGGGTGCCCACCGGTGTGCCAGCACTGCCTGGGGCCCTCAGAACTGCCCCCAGCATGCTCCCCTTGGAGGGCTCCTTGGGAAGGAATGGTCTGCTGGCAACAGGGAGGACTTAACCCACAGGTCCTCAGATGGGTGCTTTTACCCCTTCCAGGTAGGAGGAAGATACCTGCTGGGAAGATGGGCCTCAGGAGAAGTCCCAGAGCTTCACAGGTCCAGGAATGCGCACAGCTGGGGCTGGAAGGGTGGCTGCTGCTTCCACTTCTGCTGTTTGGTGAGAGCTTTACTGCTGTGCCCCACGTCAAGAAGCTAATTAAAGCTTGAGGCATCTTGGGAATCCACAGTGTTGGAAATGATAAGTTTGTCCAGTAGGAAAGGATATCTGCATCAAAGGGGCAGCTACAGACTACAAAGGGCCGACAGTTGTGTCCCTGTGTGGCTGCAAGGCCATTCGCCTTTGCCTCTGCCTAAAACCTGGGAAGAACTCAAACAGGACATTATTTTGTAGAAAGGAAAGGCTTTGTTTCTGCTTGTGATCATGTGGGAGCTGCTGTAAGTGTGCTGTGTGCTCAGTGACATGTGTTTTGTTTGTTTGAGAGCTGCTGAAATAACCCAGAGAAGTCCATTAGTGGGGACTGTGCAGCTCCGGCCGCGGCGCTTGCAGTGCTGGGTGTTTGTGGGAGCGCAGCGGCACCGGCGCTAAGTCACTTTGTCAGATGTTTGGGAGAGGAAAGGAGTTATCCTGGACTGAGCAGGCTAATGCTAAATCCATAGCCAGGCCAGGCTGTCAGAGACTCTGGGCTGAGACGGTACATTCTGTACCTTCTCTTGGGATCTAAAAAAAACCCCAAAGTACGGCTGACAGCTGCAGGCAAGGAGCAGCTGGATTTTCCCTGGCTGAGGCAGCAGTGGCAGTTGTAAGATGTAACACTGCAGGTGGGCTGCTGCCTGCAATGGAGCTTTCCAGAACTGGAGATAACCATCTCCAGCAGGCAGGTCCTCCTGTCTGAGTTTTCCTGGTTTTGTGGACTTTTCATGCAGGCAGGTGGTCCTGACTTGGAGACTTTACTCTTTTCCAAGTGATTTTGCCCTAAGGAAGCAGGGAGCTGGCTTCCACAAAAGATTCTGTTCCCCAGGCCCCTCAGGAATAAAGGCAGAAGAATTTGTGCCTGCCATTTGTGCCATTGTGATTTCAATGCTGCAAGCCCCAAACCCTGTGCACTTTGGATTTTAAGCCATTTCAAGACTTTGACTTGATTTGTAGCAAGTGCTGCTGTTTGATGTATGGGGAAAACAGTTCTAGGAATTGGTTTGGCAGTAGCTGCCAAGAAGGAGGAACTGGAAGTAGAATTAATTTCAGGAATTCAGCTTTACCTCTAATTTTAAAAATTATCCAACAAGGTAAAGGGTTGTGTTGTTTACACCTGTGAATATCATTAATATATGGGACCTGTCCAGTTTATTCCCACTAAGACGCAAATTTGAAATGTCATTTAAAAACAATGAGTAAATTGGACGAGATCTGACAACCACAACTGTGCATTGATTAGCACAAATAGTAATAATATTAAGCAGCAGATGAGCTTCTGTGAAGGGACAGCATTTCCCTTGTTCCCGAGAGTTCCATTGGCAGGCAAGGGTGTCCCAGAGCAGGCAGCCTGTGCTTCCAAGGCATGCAGGAGAACACTGCCAGAGCAGAATTTTTTCACTGTTGTTAATAGAAATCTGCCATTTTAGCAGTAATTAGGTCCCTGTGGATGGGCTGCCCCCCGTCCTGTACTGGTGCTGCTAGAGGATGGTCTCACGCACACAGATCATTGCTCTGCACTGCCACCAGTGCCGTTTGCTCTGTAGATGGAAGGAATCTGCTGTGACCCAGACAGGGATTTATGCTCCCACCTCTATTTGGAGGATGACTTTAGCACTGGGGTGTACAAATTTGATGGTGAGCAGGGCCACCCCTGAAAATCTGTCCCATGGTTTTGCTCCCAAGCTGTGTTCACAAGTTGTCATTTGTCATCTATTTAAGAGTTCCCATTTTTGGACTAAGTCCACGTAGAAATGTCATCAGTGAGAATCAATTTGCTGCTCTAAATACAGGCCTTTTAAAAGTTTGGCATGTTGGCTGGGCTGTGGTAGAGACCAGCGCTGTACAGACATAATTTGTGCATTACGTGAGAAGTTTATTAAGGAATTACTGATGTCCTCATTGAAGAGCTCAGTCTGTTGCTTCATCAGGATTTTCCATGGGGTAGCTGGAGGTCTTGCCTTAGCTGGACCTTTACCCTGAACCCATCAGAGAAGGGTAAGGTAGTCCTGATGTGCACACCAACACATCCTGCCCTTTGTCCTGGGATGGATATTGGCATTGTTTTGCCCCAGGGTGACATTTTCCCCTGCAGGGCAAGGGGTATTGCTGTGTTGGTGATGCCACTGCATATCACTGGGTACACAGTGCTCCTGAGAAGCCTGGAGCTGGGATTTCCTGGATTGCACAAGCTGTTCAGCCTCAGCTCAGGTGCTGTGGTGTGGGCTGGTACTGAACCTGCTGCCCTGGCTCCTTAAGGGGTTTAGCAATTGCACATGGAAAATAAGCAATTAGCAACAAGGGCTGCTTTGTTGCGAAGCTGCTGAGCTCACCAGGCCGAGGTCCTGCTGCCAGGGCAGGAGGAGGGAGCTGTTTTGATGCTGCTCCGGGTATAGCCCCGGGTGGTTGCTTCCCTTTGTGTGGCAGAAACTTGGAAGGGCCCCCCTTCATTGCAGCAATGTCTTCTGGAGGTGGGAGGAGAGGGAGGAAGGGGAGCTGGCCACTGCCTGCCACAGTGAGGATTAGCCAAGAGGAGAAGGGTGCAGGGAATTTTCTTGGCTGTGCTCTTACTTTGTGCTAAGGATGAAGGGGGAAAGCCACCATCACCCCCTGAATGGACCACACCATCATTCCCATCACTCTCCCCTCCCCACTGCCCACACCCTCCCCTCCAGGCAGGACAGAAGCTGCTATCAGGGCTCCCCTCTGCTCTCCCCATTTCAAGCACATCCCCTGTCCCCATCAGGACACTGCATACTTCACATTGGGGCTCCCATCCCATCTGCCTCTTTGAGCAGCTCTCTGGGGCCCTGCAGGTCCCAGGCACCACCAGGTGGGCAGCTCAGCCAGGGATTGCTTGGTGGGACCACAGCCAGGTGCCGTGTCCTCCTGCCACCCCGGGGGACTCCTAGCAGCACACAGAGCAGGGAGCAAGGTGCACTTGTGCCTCCCTGCTCATTGCACAGGAGCAGTAGTGTTTGCCAGCTGGGCAAGCGCCTGCAGCTGGGGATAACACCGGCAGCCAGGCGTGTTCTGGCTCAGGAACTGAATGACATATTTGGAGGTATGAGAGCATGTGCTTGTTTTAGTTGGTGTTTGGGCTGGCAGGGCTGCTGTCGGAGTGGCTCAGAGAGGGATGGCTGGTAGTCCATGCTTCCTTTCTGCTCCCTGAGCCTCATGCCTGGCTCAAGGATGGGGCTCAAGGTCCCCCAGCCCCTGACCCCTGTGAGAGAGGCTTGCAGACAAAAGGCATCCTCAAAGTTCTGGCCTGCTGCTGCTGCCCATCCTGCTCTCCCAGACAGCTGCCCAAACTCTGGCAGGGTTTGGCAAGAGGTAGGAGCAAATCAGTGAGCTCCACAAGGAGCTGGCTCTTTCTGAGAGGCTTATTACATCCAGACTCTTGCAGATTCCCTATTTTTGTGGCTTTATTCCTTGACTGTTGGCTTTGTTTCCCCTTTGGTGAGGGGGAACAGCCCTTCCTCCCTGGGTTCCATGCTGCATAGGCTCATGCAGTGCACACTGGCTGCAGCTTGCAGCCTCCTCCTTCCAGCAGCCACCTCCTTTCAGGAGCGTCCTCTAACCATAGGCACCCTGGGTCTGGCCTGGCATCTCATTTCACTTCATGTCTTTTTGACCTGGTTTGTTGATTCCCCAGATGCCTGTGCAGGGAGGCATTCCTGGAGATGGGGATGCATGGGGAAGGTCCACATCCTCAGCAGCAAGCCCAGTGGCAGCTGCACAGCTGATGCGGCAGGATTGCAGCCTCTTGAACATCAGATGGTGTGGGTATACAAGCCCAGTCTGCTGTGGGGCAAGTGTTTGAGCTTGCTGCTGGTCTCCCAGCTGGCAGTAACCCCTGCATCTTGCCTTTCTTGCCAGCTCGGGCACCCAGCTGCTTTACCAGTGGTTTCCAGCTTATCCCATGAGATTGTCCCATAACTCAGAGCTGAAATAAATGAATGGAAGTTCACAGATTTGAACAAAGTCTTTCCCCCACTTGTTTGCCCCTTGCTGTGAAGAAGGCCCTACAGAGCACAGCTGGTGTTGGAGTGGTCCCTCCTGGCCTGGCAGCTGTCCCCAGTGAGGTGTTTGGAAGGGTGTGATGGCAATTTATGAGCTGGGGCTCGTGACCGCCGGGCTGCGAGGCAGGGGAGGCGCGGCCGCAGCGCCCTGTGCTGGGCCAGCAAGGGAAGTCCTGCTGGAAGCAGCGTTTTTATCTGGGCTGCCTGGGCCTGGAGTTTGAATGCTTGGAAATGCTCTTCTCCAGATGTTTCCTAGCACACGCCGGCTCTGTTTATAAACAGCTCCTCAAAGCAAAGCCTGTTGGGGCTGCAGGCGGGCGCTGATGGCAGGCCCCGCACGGCTCCCCTGCACCATGGCACGGGCTCTGGGGCCACAGGTCACCTCTGTCCCCTCCCATCTAGATGGGTTAGAGCAGTTCACAAAAGCCCCAAATGCCTCCTCTTCCTTTCTCTTCCCTTTCTCCTGGCTAACAGCTTCCTGCCCCGATGCATCCTGGTGGTGCTGCCTTCCTGCCCAGGCTCTTGCTGCTGGGGGTGCAGAGAGGAGGGCACACTGCCCTGCCTGAGCTGCCTGTTTCCAGGGAGATCCCGGCCACTCCAGGGACTTGGGTCTGGGTGACATTTCCATTGCATCCAGCTGGGGTTCACTTCCTTGGTGATTACCTCAAGGACACATCCTGACAGCACGCTCATCCAGCCCCTGGAGTTTTACCCTTATGTTTTGCCAAAATTTGAGGTGGGTGCCAAGGGGCAATGTCAGGCAGGACAGGAGTGGATGCAGGCTGTGTCAGCTGTTTGGCTGGTGGTTGAGCTTTGCCAGCCCCATCTCCTCTGAAGAGAACAATGCTCTCATACTCGTCACTCCTTCCACTTCTAACTGGGTGGAGGTGCTCTTCTCTGTCCTGGCCCCTATAGGACAGGACCAAAACCCACTTGAAAGACAAAAGCCAAGAAAAATCCTGTCTAAACAGCTGCTGGCAGTGGCCCTGCCAGGATACTTTTCCCTTGGTAAGGGCAAGGCTGTTGTGCTCAGCTGTGAGCAGGTTCCCAAACCATCAGCACTGCAGAGCCACCTGCAGCTCATCACATCCTGGATCTCACCTCAGCATCACTCCCTGTGGAGCCCTGCCCTCCCTGCCAGCCCCACACCCCGCACACGGCCGGGGGAGGACAGCCCTGTCACGGAGGAAGGGCTGAACAATTGCTGCTTGTCAGTCTGTCTCCTCTTCCTGTAGAAAAGGGCACGTTATCAGCCATCCACAAGTCATCTGGGGAACAGCATTACTGAAAAACTGAGCCATGTGATACAGATTTGCTTTAGCCCCACCATGGTCTGGCAATGCCAAGGGCCTGGGTGCATGCAATTTTTTTATCCTGGCTGCTTGCAGTGGCTGTAATCTTGTCCCTTAGCTTGGGCAGCATGTGTTTGGAGGTAAGAATGTGAAAGGAACCAGCTTCACTGCTGTGGAGCTGGAAATGTGCTCCCTTCTGTGGCACTGCTTACCCTCTCCCTCCTGTCAGCTTCCAGCATAACGTTCTGGGCAGGGGGATGGCTTTCTTGGCACTGCCAGGGAGAAGCACAGAGCAGAGGATGCAGAGGTGGGCTTGACACACTCCCTGGATCTGAGCACTTGTGGAGGCTGATTGGTAGCTGGGGCTTGTCTTTGCAGGTTGCACTTCCCTCTAATGCTGCATGGAGAATGTTTTGCCTCCCATTTCTAAGGAGCAACCTATCCATGAGTTGTCTTTGCCTGTCCTCAAGACACAGCTGCTCTTTGCAGAGGCAGAGCCCTTTATCCGTTCCCCACCCTTTAGATCCAATGAGCACTGCTGCCCATGAGCTCTGATGAGGCAGCCCATCCTCCATTCCCCTTCCCTAGGAAGCATGGACACGACTGCTTCAAGACTGAGCCCTCCTTCCATGGAAAACTGGCACTGGGAAAAACCCTTTCCATTCTGAATCGGGTGGAAGGGAGTGGTGTAAAGACCCTTAATGAAATGGGAAATATCCATGCTTTAATGGAAAGTTTTAAGGAAGTGATGCTGCATGATGCGTGTGATTCTCCAGAGCAGGAAATAAAAAATATATTCACAGTTGACATCATTAACAGATCCACATTTCTGCTGGGGAAATAATAGGAAAAAAAATAGATCCCATTTCTGCTGGAGTAATTCTGCTGGTGGCTGTGTAATCCTGGCTGTCACCTTGGCCAGTCTCACTGTGCTGGGGACCCAGAGCACAGGCCAGGAGGATGGATTTGATAATCTCATCCCTGTACAAGCTGTAGGAGTTCCTGAGCAAGTGCCTATGGGAGCTCAACATGGCTTCTTAGAAGAAAAATTCAAATTTAAATGCTTGCAGTGGAGAGCATTGCATCTGGAGCTGTCCCAGGGGCAAATGTCCCTGCATCTTCTTACATCTGAGGGAGTCCAGCTTCAGCTTCCATGGGACCACTTTAAACATTTGGGTGCTAAATCTACCAAGTTCTCATTGCCTTGAGCTGCATGGAGACTTGGGTGATGTCTGACAGGTTTGAAGAGGAACCAGTGGCAGGCTTTCCTTATTCTTTCTAACAGTGTTTCTCCTTTACATCTTCACAGCAAGGTGTAAAAAACTCCTTCTGTGACTTCACATTAAGTGTGAAGGCTGGAAGGAGAGAGCAGTGCTGGCAGCCCTGGGCTGTGAGATGGTGGTGGAGGTCATGGGTCTCTCCTGCCCTCCTCTGACACAACAGGCTCAGACTGCTCTCAGGTGCTCAGCTTTGCAGCAGAGGATGCTATCTGAGGGAAGAAAACTTTCAGACTGAATGGGAGCAATTTTGGAGGGCAGATCCAACTACTTGGGAAATAGCATGGGATTAATTCAATTCCTGCAAGTAGCCAGTGTATGTATGGTGAGGTACATTCTCTGACACAGGACTAAGTAAGGAGCCAAAGAAATTTCTGGGCTGCTTGCTTAGCTAATTGAAATTAGAACACTTCTGGTGGTTCACCCAAGGCGCTGGGGATGTGGTTTTGTCTCTCTGCACAGCCGTGTGAGCAGTCACACGATCCTGTGTCCACTTGACTCACCAAAATGATGCTGGAAGAAACAAAAGAGGCTTTAGGAGATGGTAAGCAGCATGGTTTGAAGTCTGGGCAATATCCTGTGCAGGGGGATGGAGAGAAAGGCAGCCTGTGAAGCACTGGCTGTTCTGAGAGGCTGGGTGTCTCCAGACAGAAGACAAGCGTGGTGAGATCCCTTGGGTGGGTGGTAGATCCTGTGCTGTGATCCAGACCTGCCCAGACTTGAGGTGGCTGCTCTCAGTCTGCCCTCCCTGACATCCCTGTTCTTCCTCTCTTTCCAGGCACACCTTCTGGCAGTATCGCCGTGAGAACCCCCAAACCAAAGTGGGGGAGCCCCCTCCTGATGGGCTGCCAGGCTTCAACAGTGGTGTCCTGCTCCTGAACCTGGAAGCCATGAGGCAATCCAAGCTCTACAACCAGCTGCTGGAGCCCACCATGGTGCAGAAGCTGACAGAGAAGTACCACTTCAAGGGCCACCTTGGGGACCAGGATTTCTTCACTATGGTGGGGATGGAGCATCCAGAGCTTTTCCATGTGCTTGACTGCACGTGGAACCGGCAGCTCTGCACGTGGTGGAGGGACCATGGGTACAGCGATGTGTTTGACCAGTACTTCCAGTGTGAGGGGGAGGTCAGAATTTACCATGGGAACTGCAACACCCCCATTCCTGAAGACTGAGGCACGCACTGCCCCCAGGAGCAGCTCTGACTGCAGCAAGGCCTGAAAGCCATAGTGGCTGCACTAACAGTCCCTCAGGAAGGGTGACCAGCTCTGATCCAGCATAATCCAGGGGAATCTAGGGATCCCAAGAGCATTCAGTATCCTACTGCCTGTAGCCTCACCCTCCAAGAGGAAGGGCAGTTCAGCTGTTGGAACAGGACCTCCACAGCCACTGTATCCAGGGCTCAGCTCCTGGCTCTGCTTAGCCAAGTCCATGGTGCCCATCTGTGCCTCAGCTGCTGGGGCATGGGAACAGCCATGGGGCCATCAGAGACCACTGCTTTTGCACCAGGCAGGTCCAGCTCCCTGGGTGCTGTACAGCTTTGCCTTGTCTGATGGTCGGCAGAGTCCCCAGGGGGCAGTTGGGTTTCATTTGTCATTCCTTGGTGGCCCATTTCTGCACCTCATGCAGAGAATTGGTCTGGTCCCTCCGGAGAGCAGACACTGTCCTCAGGTCATCTTCCTTCTGAAGCATTCCAGAAAGGTGAGAGGGCTTTAAAGACTGAAAAGCTGCTTTAAATTGGGTTACTTACAAACAAAACTTGAGTGCTAGATAAGCTTCAAAGCCTTCTGTTGATTCTTCTGAGCAATAAAAGCTTTACTGCCCTATGTTGTCCTAGGAGTGTTCAGTGAGTGTGTAGCAATAGGTTCATTTTTCTAGCTTTGTTTTTAACCTTTCATACAAGAATAAAGCTGCAGATATCAGACACGCTCGGCTGTTTTTCTGTGGCACAACTGAAGTCCTGTGCAATAGGAGGTTTCCTGCACTTATCGTGTTTAAAAAGTAGCTGATGTGTATCTGCTGGGCAGTTGAGTGTGGTGCCCCACATAGCTTATCCCACATCTGTTCCATGGGAGCGGTGCAAATAAACAAGCTGGATTTTTAAAGATCATCACCACCATAGCCAGGGTTGGTTTGGAGGGAGCTGGGAGCTGCCTGTGCTGTGAATAAGTGAGCTTCAGGCTGAGCACACTATTCCTTGAATAAATGCTGCCTCAGTGAGCCTGGCTGGCTGCACAGATCTGTGTCAGGGACCTGCACAGCTCATTAACCACGCCCAGCCCAGCTTGTTTTACACCCTGTGTGTGCATCTGTGTGATGTGCACATGCAAGAGAGAGGCATGGGGAGCTGACTGTGGCTTAGCCTAATAACAGAACACACTATATATGTGGCAGGAGTGTCCTGGCCTCCTTCCCCCATGCCCATGAATGACCTTACTGGGGGAGAGGCTCTCCTCCCTCGAGCTGATGTGCAGAGACAGCAGGCTGTGGTATGGGCTGTGTCCTGAACCCTGCCCTCTCTGATGTGCTGAACCGCTCCATTTCCAAGTAGCACAAAACCTTGTCTTCAAGTATTTTCTCATCCCCAGGGAAGGAACAGCAAAGAGGTGATTAAAGGTGAGGGAAAGATGCAGTGCCTTGCTGTGTTAGAGTGACATTTTCACAGAACAAGGTGATCCAGCCTCACTGTGCAAGGGAAGGCAGCCAGCCTTGCTGGAGGCTGCAGCGGGGCAGGATTTGGGGAAGGTGATGCACTGTGATGATGCACCCGTAAGGATGAGGAGGGTTACTGCTGCTTTCTGGTCAGGGCACACTGGTGGCACCAGTGACACGTGGGGTTTCACATGCCAGGGCAGGACTTTGCCATCAGTTTGGAAATGGCCATGCTGGAAATACAGGCCAGGCTGCTTGTGTCACCAGCACTGGGGAGGTGTGGGGTGATGAGCAAACATGGCTTTTACCGGGGACTGAGCAGCTCTGGGGTGGCTGTGGGTGTCGGGGCTGGCCCAAAAGGACGGTGATGGGTGCTGCAGGGTGACACCTTGGGGGACAGGGCTGTGTGGGGCCAGGTGCCCGCCGTGCCCCACAGCCATCCCTGCAGCCGGGCCAGGCATTGTGCCCTCTGCCTGCAGCCAGGCCATGCTCTCTGTAGGGTCAGGAGCGCTTCTCCCTCTCTGTGGAGTCCCAGCGTCTGTGTGGGGGAACACCTACATGCGGCCACTATTGCCCCAGGCTGAAACCTTGTGCTTAGGTATTTTTCCAAAAATCAATTTTTTTATTTTTTTTATTTTTTTCTTTTTTTGTTCAAAATCAGAGTCCACTGGGAAACTCACTGCGGTTTTTTTTTTCAGCTAGGAAAAGAGCGTAGTTAAATGAAACATTTAATGGCGGTTATTGGTTTTCCCCAGGCAGCGCAGAGCCCTGAGGCGCAGCTCCCCACACGGCGCTGCCGGCCCAGGCCCGACCGGGCGGGCCCGGGGCCCGGGCTGAGCACGGCGGGCAGCGAGGGCCGCACCGCGCTATTTATAGAGCCTGCACGTAGCCGAGCCGTGCTCCCTTGTAATTATCTCCCCTTCATGCCCTGCTGATTGCAGGCACTAATGAGCTCAGCTCGGAGAGCGCCGTGGCGGCCTGGGGCTGACTCGTGCGGCTGCCCCCGGGTGCGCTTCGGGGTAGGGGCAGAGCTTGCTGTGCATCCCTGAGGGCACCAGGAGCCTTCACCCCCACAGGCAGCTCCTGCACTACGTGCCCAGTCGGCTGCATTTCCTCCATTCCTGGAAGAATGGGCTCTCCTTCCCAGCCCTTCTTGGCCCTCTTGCACCCTCCTGCTGCAGCCCATCCTCAGACAGGTGTTGCTCCAGGCACACGAATTCAGACCTGAGCATCCCCTGAGGTGCTGGCCCAAGGCCAGGGCAGCCAGCACTCAGCAGCTGCCAGGTGAAAGATGCCCAGAAACATTGAACAGCACCAGTTTGCCCCTGGGCACTGGGGCTTTGCTGTGGTGACCCTGGGACCAACAGGCAGCTCCTCACCTCCAGAGGGCTGGCACTGTGTCCTGGGGCCAGCGCTGGTCCCCTGCCTAGCAAAGGACATCTGCAGGCTCCAGAGCCTGGTCATGCGTTGGCTGGAGCCCCTCTGGAGATGCAGCAGGCTGAAGGCAGCCCTTGGTGAGTGACAAGTGGGGACATGCTGCTGTGACACACAGCAGTGAGGGGACACAGCTGTGGGGAGCAGGTGACAGGCTGGTGCCAAGGGATGGGGTACATCGTTCCTATGGGAGAGCTGCAGTGGGCCCAGCCAGCGTCTCTGCAAGTGGGCTTTATCCTCAGGTTCCTCAGCCCAGAGCTCATCCATCACAGATTCCTGCTCCTTATCTTTTCACCTGCTGGCTCACAGCAAAGAGCTGCTCATGTAAAGAGCCCCATGTTTTTCCAGGGTGGAGAAGGAGATGGGAGAGCAAAGGGGTCTCCTGTGTAGAGGAAAGGATGTGGGCTTTGGAAAATATCTCTTTAGCTTAAGCTTTAGGGGCAAATTCAGTTTCTTATGTCATTGAGCATTCATGAGAAATTGCATGTACAGAAGACACTATTCATTATTTTCTGCCCAGCTTTGCTTCCAGCCCTGTCCTGGAGCTGCATGAGATTTTTGCTCTCCCCTCCTGTGTTTCGTAACACCATCAGTGTTTATTCTCTTACTCATTTGTACTTCTTTCCCATTTGAAATAATCAATTGTTAGTATAAACTCACCTAGGGAGCAATTACTGTGAGCCTAACCCAAACAGGCACTGGGGTGCTCCATTAAGAAATATCCCCGCCCTCCCTCTCCAGGATCCCAGAGGATACAGTATTTACTTTTCAGCTCTGCTATTCAAACTGAGCGCACTTCGGTCAGCGTGCCAAGAATAACACAAAGCCTAACAACAGGCTGCAGCGCTAAGATGGAGTTCCTGACTTTACAAATCAAAAAAATAAAAAGCCAACCTATTATTTTGCCTTTGCTGAGAAATGCCTGGCAGCAGCAGAGCAGGCAGGCGCCAGAAACACCCCTCTGCCTTCGAGAAAGCCATGGGCAGCATGAAATCTGTCCTGAGGGACACAGAAAAAGGCAAAAAAAAACCAAGCGGTAAGCCTGGGACACGGGTCAGCAACTGCCTGCTTTTCCTTCTAATACGGATTTTATTGTTGCAATGTTTTGTGAGTGTTTCCTCAAAATCTTTGCGGAGCCATGGAGGGACACATTCCCCAGCACCTGTAGATATTTCAGCCAGGTTTTCAGTAGCTCTATCTCTGACCATCACGAGCCTCTGCAGATTTAATTACTAATTGCAAAAAAATTGCTGCCTGGTCCTGCAGCCTTTTTATTGCCAGCAGGGTTTGCTTTGTCCAGTTCTCCTCTGGAAATTATTTATTCACTAATCAGCTGCTAACAAGGGAAGCACTTGGAGCAAATTACCTTCCTGAGGTATTTCATGGGCATTAGCTGTATTGTACCAAAAGTCTCAGTGTTAATTTAGACAATTTGCCTACCTGAAAAAGAAGCTGTAACAAAGCAGAGCCTGGAGCTGCCAGAATGAGCCACAGGTCTGGACTTGCAGGAGGCTTTGGCATTGCCCACCAAAGAGGGAACACTTAGCCATTTGTGGGGTGTTCCTGAGAGCCAGATGTGTTTCTCCTGGGGCAGATGTTGCCATTGTGGCAGGTAGCAAACCATGCTCTGGGGTTCCAGCTCCCCTCAGAACAGATGGGCATCTTCAAGCTCTTTCTCCTGGCTCATTCCTGATGAATTTGGCACCGTGCAGCCCTGGCAAGGCTCTTGTCCCAGTGTCAGTCTTCACCAGCACAGCTCCAGTGCCAGCTTCTCCTCCTGCCCCTGGTCAGCCATCCTTTAGCAGCAATTTGTGACCCTGCTGGGGACAATGCTGAAGCTGTGCAAGCCACAGGCTGCCAGCAGAGCCCTGTTCTCAGAAGGCACTGGATGAACTGTCTCCGTTTATCACCTACAGACCTCTTGCTCTTAGTGCATTTTGCAGCTGTTGACATCTTTGTGGCCTTTGTCACAACACATCCCCTCCCTAGAGCTGGTCAGGATAAACGAACACTTTCAGGTCCTAAGGACAGGATCAGTTTAGGGAATAAATCACTTGTGGGTGCCCTGTGGCACATGGGGCTCTAGGCAATGTGCTTTTTCCTTTCAAACTCATTTCTTTTCTGTGCTGGAGGACTTCTCTAGCTACCTTGGGAGCACAGCAAAGACATCTCCTTCCAGCATAATCAGCTGAGCTCAAGGGACAGGGGAGTTTTAGATGGAATGCTTAAAAACACCAGCAGCAGTAGGGAAAAAATGAATGGCATGTGAGATTGGGCTCCTCAGCTGTGGAATGGGGGCATGGAGAGCTGGCCAGGTAAAGGATGCTCAGCTGACCTGACAGGCCCTATGGTCCTGCAATAAAAACCATTATCTGGAAAATAGGTTATAATGGTGACATGGCAGAACCTGCCACTGATGCTGAGCTGTTCATGAGAGGGAAATGTAGAGCCAGTGTGAAGAGCTGCAGAAAATGTGGCTGATATGGAGCAGTAGGTAATAAAATGGGAACAAAATGATGCTGGGTAGTGCAGTTGTAGAAAGGCATAACCCAAGGATAGAGAGAAGAGCTGAGGGAAGCAGGAAGGTGATCTGGGAGGCAGCACATCCCCCAGTTCCCCCCCTTGCTGAAGCCAAGCACCCACCTGGGAAGGAGACAGGATGGGATCTCCCTCCTTGCTGCTCATGCCAAGCCATGCCCCAGTGGGTTCACCAGGAGCACCCACTTCAGAGCTGCTCTGTGGGCACGGGGCAGGAGAACCACTGGGGCAGAGCAGGCAGGGGGGCTACATGGCCAGAATGGCAGGCTGTGCTCTGCCTGACTGCATCCTGCAGGCTGCACTTACTGAGCCACAGCTCTGGCCCTGAACCACCCTTGGTCTGTGCTCCATCAGCCCCTGGAGCTGGGACAGATGCTGTGCATCAGCTCTGGGGAATCACGCAGGGATTAAAGCAGCCTTCAGGTTATGGACAAGGGTGGTGCAGCTGAGGAGAATCTGCCACGTTCACACCCTCTCCTGGGAACAAATCTTGCAACTCTGCAGGATCTGTGCTCAGCAGTTTGGGGAACTCTTAGTGCTACAGAAAAGCAAAGGTGTCCAGCAGCAATTTTTGTTCAGTAATTGGAGTAGATATGATGATGTCATGGCACTGTAAACCACTGCACTGTGCATAAGGGAAACAGCAGTGCCTGGAGTCCAGCAGGGCTGGAGTGTGTTCCAGTTACAGAATTGGAATTCACTGTAACACCTGTGCAGAAGGCAAGGAGGGTGCCAGTACTGTGCCAGTGTCCACAGAGAAGGCTGGCAACCCCAAGTTAGCAGCTTGATTCCCAAGTTAGGCAAAAGGATGGGAAAATTGGCATGAGATTTACCAGATAATAAATGGTCCAGGTCAAAAAGATTTCACCTGGAAAAGATGCAGGGACAGATCTAGAAGAAAATTCTGTGTGGAGGAAGAGAAACTGGAGGCCAGCAAACCTGCCTATGCTGACACACCTCAGTGTTTCATATTTTTAAAGCAGCCAATGTTGCAAAAATAGAAGAAGTCAGCATTATTAAAGCAAATGTAATGAAATATCCTATCATGAGTCATTTACTTTTAAACCTCAAATATTTTTCAGCAGATGCCACTAAATGTCTTTCACCAGTCATTGCTCTGGTGAAGTTTTACCAGCAAATAACAAAGAGGATATAAAATGCACAGTGTTTCATCCTCTCCTTCCCTGAAGAGCTGTGTGTAATAGGCTGCATTATCAGATAATCATAATAGGGAAAGATTTTAAATAATGCTGGGCTGACTAGTGAGTGCCAAGGCAGTCATACGTTTGTCATAAAAACACAGTACCAGGTTCTTAATGAATAAATGTGTCAGGTGGATTTGGGCTGGTAACATCATGTACAAATCCTGAAAAATTACTCTCTTGTCTCCAGTATGAAGTTACTGGTGTTTGCAGTTCTGCAGCTCCTCCTGCCCAAGAGTTTCTTCAGCCTGTGCTCAGCCAAGCCTCCCTGCAAAGAGACCACATTGTCCTGATTCTAGGAGCAAAAAAGAAGCAGAGGCTGAGACAATACTGTCCAACATGGGACCTAGAAGTATTTCAAGATTTTCTGGCTATCCTTTCAGCTTCCAATCCCAAAAGTCCCAGACTAGAGGGGATGGGAGGCTGACCTGGAGCCAGGTGTCCAGAGGTGATGTGGGTCTTTTTCCCAGTTTCACTTCCATATCCCCCACAGGGAAGTGATGCCCACCCTGCTCTGGTGGCATGGGCAGCTCAGCAGGAGCCCAGAGCATTCTGTGCAGGCTGGGGAGGATGTGGTTGGTGCAGGATGCTGGGGACATTCCTGTAGCAGCACCAGGCAGGGCACACATGGGTGCCCAGAGTGGCATGGGAGGGTGGCAGGGCATGTGTAGGGGAGACCTCCTGCAGGCAGAATTCCTCCTGGAGGAGCAGCAACACTAGAAAGTGAAGTCACCCTGTCCCCAAAGTCACATCTAGGGCAGGACATGGAGATGGAAGTGCCATGGTGCTCAGCAGAGCAGGAGGGCTGTGGGCGGGCATGAATTAAATATAATGGTCTGGGCTGCATTTACCCTTCTCAAAATAACTTTGCTTTTTGTGGCACCATTGTCAAAAAACCACAATTGATACTGTCCTAGTGCTCGAGCCCTTTATAGTTGCCTGTAGAATAGCAGCCTTCTGGTACTGCCAGAGCAGGGTGGACCTGACCAGAGCTAAATCAGTGCTGTGGCCAGCAGCAGGGCTGGGCTGGGAGGGGATGCTTGTGGCTGACCCACACAGGCCCAGGGAAGGCATTTGTCCCATGGGGCCCACACTGCAGGCACCCTCTGCAGCTGTCAGCTGTGGGAGGGCACAGGGATGTCAGTGACACCCTGGGGTCCCAGCACTGCCACCAGGCTGCCCAGAGCACCCTGCCCATCACATGGGCATGCACCGAGCTCTCAGGGTTCCTCCTACACACCATCTGGGCTCAGGCTGTAAAACACAGTAAGGTGCATGCTAATTTCTCCAAATTCCAGAAGCAGGGAGAGCAGCTGAACCCATTCATTTCACTTGCAGAAGCTGCCTGGGAGTGGTATGATGCTGTGAAGGGGGCCCCTGGCAGGGTGCTGTGCTCTGCTGCTGTCCAGTTTTAGTTAAGAGACAAGTTTGCCTGCTTTTTTCTAATTTCTCCCTTAGATGTCACAGTCTTTTGCATAAGGAAGATCAAACTGTGATATTTTTAACCATCCTTGTAAAAAATGTGTATGGTGCATTGTGGGGAAAGCTGAGTCATGTATAGAGCCCAGAGGCTCAGCTTGGCAGGGGAGGATGCAGGTGCTGGCCCCAGGAGAGGGGAGCCTTTGCCTTGGACACCTGCTTTGTAGGGTACAATCAGAGCTGCAAAGCCAGCTGAGAGAGCAGTTATGCTGAAATGATGGATTGTGCTGGAAAAGATAAATGGGCAAATGCTGAGGAGCTGATGGTGCACAGGAGGGATCCAATGCCAGGGTGACACACACAGGGCTCAGCAGCACTGGGGTGGGTGCAGTGGGCACTGAAGGGAGCAGCTGCTGCCCCACAGCCCTGTGAGCCTCCCTGGGGCAGGGGCACAGGGGCTGCACCTGCCTCGTTGGCTTTGGAACTGTGTGGAGCTCTGGGGGGTGAATGGGTGTCTGAGCTAGGGGCTTTGTCAAAGGCTGCTTTGCTTCCTCCTGCCCAGCCTCTGGAGCGTGCCCAGCAGGTGCTGGGCAGCAGCACCAGTGGGAGTCCAGCACTGGCAGCTTCTCTACCCAGTCCCACCATTGCTGCCCTTCACACAAGAAAATGTGCCCAGGTCATTCAGGTGGCAAAGCACACAGATAACTGCCTTGTCAGGGCACACCTCTGCTTTCCCATGCTCCCAGAGCTGAAAAAATGAGTTCTCCCCTGTAGTTCAAAATTCTTTTGATGATGAGAAAAGGCAATTGAAAAGTTTTGTTGCATAACCTTTAAGATCAAATGCTGATTTATTCAGAATGTGCTTTGTGGTGTTACACGGTATACAGGCTCAGCAATTAGCTGGAAGCAAATATTCCTCCTAATTTTCTGTGTCATTAGGATAGCATCTCACCAGTTCAACATTATCATTTTCAGCTGCAAGTATTGCTGAAGTTCAAACTATTTACTTGTAGTTTACTTTTTATATTATCAAATATTGTTAATTCAGTTTCATTGCTGCCTTGGAAATAATCAGGTGATGTTTTTTTCTCCTTGCAAACTGCTGTAACAAATAAGCATTGGAAATATGTTGTCATTTCTACAGATGGAAGTATCAATGGCAAGGAAAATGCCCCTTTCAAGCAAATCTTTAATAGTTTATTTTCTGGATGAAAGAAGATCCAAGGTATTGTATCTAATGCACATAGCTTCTGACTGCTGCTCATCTCTGCTGTCTCCTACAACCTTCAGGGAGCTCACACCCATACCCAGCACTGATACAAAACCAGGCTTCCTGTTGCCTTCCAGCCCCTGGATAAACCTCTGTGACAATGTGGGGGGAGGCCTCCTGTGGGGGGATTTGGTGGAGACAGATATATGTTTTTTTCCATAGTTATGGATAAACATGGATCTTTGCCATTACATTTCCCTGTTCAGTGTATCAGGAAAACTGCCAGCAGGGTTTGTGCTGGGCTTGTGTGCAAGGGTTTGGGCTTCCCAGCCTGACTCCCACACTGAGTGCAAGGTCCTTGGTGCTGTTTGGGATGGCTCTGCTGCAGTTCCTCTGCTTGCACCACTTTTGTCCTTGGTCAAACAAAGCAAATTACAGCAGAGGGGTCCCCCACATTTTCATTTTTTTGCCTTTGGCTGGAATAGAGTGGGGAAGGCTGTGGAGTTGCTTCCTGTCCCTCTGCAATGTCCCACTGCAGGACAGAGATGTGGGTCACAGCTGTCCCATAGCCCTTGAAAACAACCAGAGGATGTTTTACTGGTTTAGGAGAAAATTTGATCTCAGGACTCTTAACTCATTTCCAGCCCTCTGGTGCCAGTGCCAAGCCTATGGGACCCCTCTGACCTGTTAGAAAAGGGAGTGGGTGGGCTCCTGCTTCCCAGGAACATCTTCTGGGAAGGTCCATGATGCCCTCCTGGCCTGGGGAATGTTGTAAACCAGGATGAGAACATGCTGGGGAGGTCCTCAGGACTGGAGACCCCTCCTCCTGGAGCTGGGCTTCTCAGAGTTCTGTGGATGAGGATGCAGGGAAGCATCACCCCTTATTAAAGGTCCCCACATCCTCCCCTCCCCTCCCCCTAGAGGCTTTAGCCTGTAGGAACAGCACATCATGTTCCACAGAGTACAGTGGGACAGCAAAATTGCTTCCCTGGCTGATCTGGAAACTGTAATTCTCTAGCAACATGAAATGTGTATGTGTGGGAGAGCGTTGCATGATCTGTATTTGATGGGGAAGAAATGCTTTCAGACAGGGCAAAGATCTTTGGTCACAGGCATTTGATAGAAATAAAGATAGAGGAGAGCAGAATGAACAGTGATAAATGTTTCTCACAGAAAGGACAGTTAATCTTGGAGGCCTCAGATATTTTTCTTGTTTCAGACTGATGCCAGGTGAAATACCGACCAACAGTGTTGTCTTTAAAGCCTTGAGAGCCTGAGAGGAAACTCAAAACCTGCTGCTGATTGTAATAAGTCCAGTAAACAATTTCATCCCTGAAGAAACATTTCTCATTGTGTGCTGCACAGAAGGCTTTGCATCGAGAGTCTGTGAGTATAAATCAAAATGTAAAATAGATCAAGATGTTATGCTTTATTCTGCCTGCCCAGGTTAAAAGCCCTAAACTTTGGCCATTCCTTGCTCCAAGACCTTGCTGTAGCCGGGGCTCCTCTTCTCCACTGTTTATTCCACATTAGGAGAACAGCAGTTGGGCTTTCTGCATGGATTTATATTCACACCTCGCGAACCTCTGCCTCCAAGGGAAAAGCAATAGTGTGGAAGACAATTTCTGCTGTCAGCTTATGCACTTGCCAGGAGGAGGCAGGAATTACCTCTAGTCATTACTGGTCACGCTCATAATCCAAGAGGCTTCTTTCAAGATGTGGTGGGACACAGGCTTTTTGCACATTGAATGTTAAAGGTAGTGTCAGCTTTCATAGTAATTTAAGGCTGGCATTCCTCCCTGCCTTACTCTTGCTTCCAAAGGGCATCTTTCATCTTTCTTGGAGGCTTATCTTTAGCAGACATCATAAACAAAAGCCTTTAAACACCCTCACCATCTCACAGACTGGCTTCATTCAGTACCTGGCCAGAAATGCTGGGTGTCCCTTTTGTCTGGGTGATGGAACATTTGGCTGAGGGGAACAAGTATCTGAGGGAGGGCAAGTGCATGTGAGTGTGAGTGTGTACATGGGTGTGTGGGTGTGTGAGGCTCCTCATGCCAGCCTCTCCAGCCTCTGAATCCTGGGCAGTGTCCCACAGGAGGGTGAGAAGGTGCTTTTCCTGGCACACAGGCACAGGGGGTTCTGCTGCAGACCAGGAGCATGGATGTTTGTTCCATGTTTTGCTGGGATAAGCTGAGGCAGGAGCCTCAGAACAGAGCTGCAGGTGATTTGGGGAAAAATAGTTAAAAAGAAAGACATTAAAACTGAGGAGGGGGGTGCTGGTGGTTACTAAGCACAGAACAAGGAGAAGCTCACCACGCAGCTGTTGCCCAGCTGTCTTAGTGCACCTTGGAGGAGCTTTTTTGGATATTGTGGACTTTGTTTTCCTCCAGCATGTGAGTTGCTGATGCAAGGTGAGACACAGATGAACATTTGGCTGTGTTTTTTCAAAGCCAGTGGAGTTTAAAAGAGAGCCATGCTTCAGCAGCAGGGCTTTTCCAGCCCTGGCACTGGTGCAACCCCTTCTGCCCAAGCATCCACCCACTTAACCAAGGTATCCCAACCTCCCTCTTCCCAGACAACAGCCACCCTGACTGACCTCTGTGCTGAGCCCTTCCTGGCAATTAGCAACCTGCCAAGCTAATCAACACCTCCTGGCAGAGCCCTGCCACAGCCAGGAAAAATGACTGTGCTCTTGATCCGGTGCTGGGAAGCACCAGGAGCTCCAGCCAAGTGGGCACCTTGCAGAGTAGGCTCCCTGCCTGCCAGGGTGTGATGTCCCAAGCTCCCTGAGAGCAGTGGCCCTAGGGAAGGAGGCCCCATGGCCTGCAGCACACGTGCTTCTGACAGGTTACACTCTGGGAGCAGGATTACTACATGGCTTCTGAGAAGCAATAAACAGCCATGGCCCATCTTGCATAATGCCACAGTCTGATTTCCAGTGCTGCTGAACTCCTCCATTGGAAAGAGGAGCCACAGAAACTGGGCTGTGGGCCAGTCTGTGTCCTGTTGCTCATGAAGCACAAAGCCTTCTGCCCTTTGACTTTCAAAACACTCACAGCACCCTCCTGCTCCTTCAGGATCGCCCACACCTTCATGCCCATCAGTGCCGCTCTTGGCTTTGCTGGAGATGGACATGTTGAGACAGGACAGCTCCATCTGTCCCTGCTTTGCTTCATGTCCCACTGGCTTCATGGTGTGGGCACCTTGTAGCCACACACTGCCTCAATGTCCTCTGCAAAACCCATTGCTCAGCTGATATTCCCAAAGTGGCAAATGTGTTCCCTGGGTGGGTGTGTGGCTTCACCCTCTTTGCGCTGCCTGTGGCTCACAGCCAGGAGGTGCCTCAGCCCCAGCTGGCTCACTGGTGGGATGCTGGGGAGGTTTGCCAGCTCCAGTGCCCAGTGGGACAGGGATGCAGGGGAGCTGCAGACTCGCTGCAGCCACAGAGCTTTTCTGGGGACTGGTCACTGCCAGCAGCAGCCCATGGATCAGTGTCTGGGATTGCCATGATAACCAAACCATGGCATGCTTGTGACACTTTCATTGAAGTGAGTGACCATTGCTGCACCACTCAGGGGTGGTTTGCAGCAGCACTGAACCACCAGGGCACCTCTCCGAGTCATGGGGAAGAGGTAGCCACTGGCAGAGGGCTGTTCAGGAGGGGTGTGCTCAGGCTGGCATGGGGGAAAAACAGGAAAGGCCTGCTAAAAGGGATTAGATGCAGCTCTGAATGTGGAGCAGGGATTACAGGCAGCCCAGCCTGCCAAGCAATGCTTATTGGGAGACCTGAGGAGGGAAAGAGGAGCATGAATTAAATAATTGCCCAGCAATTAATTTCTGAGCACTACCTCTGCTGCTGAAGGACTCTTGCTCTGTTCTCACAAGGTGGACACAGGGGCCAGCACAGCCTATGCTCAGTTCCTTCAGCATCACACCCAGGTACTTCAGAGTGATTTACAAGGAGCTGTCACATCACCAGCGAGAGAAACAACCCAAAATGATGTTCCACCATGCTCCTTAGGGTGAGCGCTGAGTAATTACTCCAATTACACTCCAAATTACAGGGAAGCCAGTGGCCTTCACACAAGGACAGATTGCAGAATCCATCTTTAATTGTGGCTTGGGCTGTGCTCTGCTGCCTCCAGTTTGAAGTATATGTTCATTTCCCTCGTGGGTCTGTAATCACACTGCCTATCATCACCTTTTTATCCACTCCTCTATTTCTAGCATGCATGTCAAAAAAGACAGTATATCAATCAGCCAGGCTTTCTTCACTGCTTCTTGTCAGCAGCAAACTGTGATCTAAAATGGAGCAACCAGTTGCCTTCACCTGGAATTGCCTAGGAGAGGTGTCCATCAAAAGCCAGTAAGTGACAAGCCCATGGAGAGCATGATTTGTTGCTCCAGGTAAATGATGAAGGACAGGGCTTAGCCAGGCAGGGAGAGGCCAGCTGTAAATCCAGATCCCTGCCTGACACTGTTGTTATGTCAATAGTTATGAAAGCCCATCCACAGCTTCTCCCTCTGCCTGCAGCCCCGGTGCATCCCACCAAGCAGGGCAGGCACAAGGACAAGGCCATGGCAGGGGCTGCTCTGTCAGCACAGATTTTGTCTATAGTGAAGCTGCAGGGCTGTGTCAGGCTGAGCCTACCCACACTTTGGTCACAGCATTGCCAGGGATGGGGAACTCACCCAGGCTTTGTCACAGTGTTTCAGAAGGTGCTCACACACTGAATCCGTGCCTTATTTCTAACCACAGCCTTCTCTTGTCTTTGTCTGCCAAACAGAGGCACTGCCAAACATTTAATCACATCAAAAAGAGCTTTAATAAGCTGGGATCAAGTTAGCCCTTTAACCTCTTTTTCTGGCCCACATTGATGGTGTCCCAGGAATTTCTCTCCATTAAAAGTCTGTCTTCTGATCCCTTCATTGGTCCTTGGCTTCTTCTTTGGGCTTTTTCCAGTTTCCCTGCCTCCTGAGATGCTGCCCCACACTGGGCTTGGCTCCCAGGGAGGCTGCAGATCCCTCCTGGACAGATCTGTTCAGTCCCTTCCCTATCAGAGGCACCTTTTTCCAGGGGTGATTGTCCCCCAGCCACCCAGGGCACAACCCCCTTGCCCTGGTGCTGTCAGTACAGCCTGCTCCTGGTTCCTGTACCAGGATGGCTTCACCAGAGCCCGAGCAGCTCCCACCTTCACCGGGAAACCGAGAGGGTGTTAAATACCGGAGGGCTGAGAATTAATCCCGCCGGAGGCCCCCGGAAACACCTGGCTGAGGGCGGGCCGTGCTCGCAGCAGGGCTGGGGCAGAGCCCGGCTTTCCAGCGCAGAAACTCCGCGTTCGCTCCCAGCCTCTGGAGCTGCCAAGCGCCTTACGCAAGCCGCTTACATCAGCGCCGTCACCAGCCTGGCTGATAGGGACAATCGCAAGAACTGAGATATGCCAAGACCTCTTTTTCATAAAATGGTGCTAATTGACACTAATGATAATTCCCCGTTTCAAACATTTATCAAGCAAATCCGGTCAGGGCCATTCCAGCCCTCGGCGCAGGGCTGATGTCAGCTGGAGCGGCCTGGGACATCCTGTTTACTCCATGGAGGCACGGGCAGAGTGCCAGCGCTGGGACCCCGGGGGAAGTCCCAGGGACCCACAGGAGCTAATTAGGTGCTCCATTCCCAGCTCCTTTCTACGCTCACCGATGTGTCAGAGCTGCCGATTTAAACATCTAACCCCGGTAGCTATTGTTTAACATCTTCCTGAAGCCCTCGTAGGATGGAAAGTGTTTTATTGTGATTATATTTTATTTTATAGCATGCTGTATTGTTTGGCTTTTGCCTCCCAAATGCTGAACTGAAATATTTATCAAATACCTCTCCTTTTCTGGGTTGCTGCCTACATGATTTGTCACCCTCTGCCTTTCTGGTCTGGGCAGAGATTTCTTCTTGTGCTCACCGCTTCCTTCAACAGCCTCGTGATGTTCGTGCAGTTCGTCAGACTTATGCCTTTTATTCTGATGTTTATTTTCCCAACTGCCTTTACCCTGAGATGTGCAGACCTGTGTCTTGTTCTGGCCACAGTTTGGGATGTTAGGCTGGCACGTGCTGGGACAGTTCTTGGCCTCTGCTCTGGGGTGTCTATTTGCACACCCTGTTCTGGACAACGATTTCCAGATTTCCAACCCTCTGGCTGCTGCAGTGGGCTGTGGTGCTGTCCTGCTCTGTGTGGGCAGGGACCAGCAGGTGCTGCTCCCCTTGGGCTCTCCAGCCATTGCACCAAGGCAGAGCAGAGGTGGAGGTGGGTGGCTGGGCAGGTTCCTGCAGGGTGGGTGCAATGGCTGCCTTTCATCCCAGGAGGGGCAGATAAGCCTTTTGTGCTACCCCCACACATGATTTACAGCACAGGAGCCAACACCCAAAGCACAGGGAGGGGGCTCTCCTGGGAGTGCAAATGTGGGCACCCTGCCAGGCAATGCTCCAGAGGAGCAGCCCCATGAGGTGAGTGGCTCCTCACTGCTGTGCTCTGCAGGGATGGGGTCCCTCTGTGCACCCCTCCCTGGCAGCACATTGGCTCTGCTTATGGCTCTTACACAGAAATCGTATTTGGATCCAATAGTAATAAGAAAATACAAAGAAACCTGCTTTTGAAGGTGTGTAGAGCTCCCTCTTTCCCTGAAAGAAGCGCAGCTGGGGCAGGTTGGTGATTGCTCACAGGGGCTGTGGCAGAGCAGGGGACATTTGGCATCTAGGCAGGGTCCTGCCCCTGCTGCAGGAAATAGATGCTGTATCCCAAATATCTCTAACAGTGCTGGATGCACACGTGTGCACGGCCAAGGCTGAGGCTGTCAGGTGAGCAGCATCTCCCATTACTGTGCTGCAATCCTGAGGATCCCTCCCCAGTAATTACCCTTCCCAAGGGCTCCCGAGCCAGCAGGTGCCCCAGTCATCACAGCAGGCAGGCAAGATACAGCTAGCAATTAATTTCCTCTCTACAAATTATCAAATTACAAACTTGCTTTTTAATTGTACACTCTTTGAAGGAGGTCACTGCATGGCTGGGATATAGTTCTGCCTGTGGATCACCCAAGAGCTGGGTGGCAGCTATTTTAGGTGTCTGGGAAGGATGAGGTCTCCAGCTGGGCTAAATGAAAGCACCCCTGGGCCGTGACCCTGCTGCAGCCCCTCACACCTGCCCTGCCTGGCCACCCTCACCCCAAAAGATGCATGGGTTGCTCTACATCCCTAATGCCTCTTTCCACTGCACATCCACAGAGTGGGGACCAAACTGGTGGGAGCCCCCAAGCTGTGTGTCCAGCATCACTCGTCTCCCAGCTTGCTGCCCCACACCCCAAAAAGGCTCCCCAGCCATCCCAGCCCTGGGACATTTCCACAGGGATGCAGGCCCCGTGTGAGAGCTCCTGTGCCTGGTTTGCTGACATCACTCTGGGGCTGACTCAGTCACAAGAAGGGGGAAGGAAATAGGAAGATGGCCACGGGAAGGACAACATCCCAGACAGAGCACAAGGTGCTGCTCCCCACCCCCTGGCCTGCACCCACACCTGGGAAGATGCAATGACAGGTGACTGTAGGTATGAGCAGCACAAAAAGGCTTAACAGAGGTATGGAAGGCTGATTCAGCTGGTACAGGGGCTCCTCACAGCTGCACATCAGCTGCCACTTTGGAAGGACAGCTGCATAAGGTTGACAACTCTCCTGGCACCCAACCCAATCCCATGGCACAGCACACCTGAACTTTGCCCTCACTGCCTTTTGTTATTGACCATCCGCTGGCTTCATGTACCCAGCTGCTTCTGGGGAGGCTGTTTAGGTGGTTGCAGGTGTTTAGGTGGATGCAGGCAGATACAAACACCCCTCTGCTCATGCTGGAGGGGTAGCTTTTCCTTGTCCTTGTTACCTGCAGTAACAGTTGGTTCCTCCAGGTTGCAGTAAGTTTGTCAGTGTCTGATCTATCTCACTGTAGAAAAACTGCTAATGCTGTTCGAGTGATTTTTGTTAGGTGTTACATTTTAGCCATGAGGTGCTATTTGGTCTCTTCAAGCAGTGATGGAACATTCATTTCTTCCACTGACATGTCTGTGTACACCAACTACACCTGGAACATCCAATCCTCCATACCCTTCACTTTGAAGCCTTGTTTTGTTGGTCAGGCAGCTTTCCCCCATTTTTTTGTGCTGGGAGCTTGGAGTGGGCTTGGGCCAGGTCACTGTGGGAGTCGCTAGGGCAGAGGGTCTGGGCAATGTCTCTGTTCTTGGAGATCTCCAGCATTCAAATGTCTTGATCCAGTGTTTGCAACAGTCTTGATGGGAGCAGAAGGTTGGACCAGAGACATCCAGAGATATTTTCTAACCTTTATTTTCTTTTTCTCTGGGTGCTGTATCTAGCACAGAGCAGTGATTTGTCAATGGCCTCGTCACCGCAGGGCAGTCTGGTTGCTTCCATCAGCTGTGGTCCCTAGGTCACGTCCTCAGCCATTGCTTCCCTGTACAGAGTTTCATCCTTCACAGCACTTGTGCCCTCAGGTCCCAGCCTGCCCTTGTGCTCACAGTTTCAAGGTGTATTTGGGGCTGTTCCCTGGGTGACTCAGATCACTGGCACTAGCAGCATGTGCTCCTTGCTGTTTATGGCACCACCAGCTTGTGTCATCTGCTTGTCTTACCAGGAAAGACTTTTCTAGTCATTTACTTAATTGGTTAAAGTATTAAATTATGCAACACCAAGAGCTGATCTCCTTGAAGCTGCTTGTAATAGCCAAATGGCATCTCTAATTCTCTTTTGCCCTTCAGACTTGGTTAGAGCATCTGTTTGTATGCAGTGTTTTTAACTCGTGTCAGATGGCATTAAAAACCCTTGAGGAAAGTGGATTGCAAGGCATCAACCCAGCCTGTCAGGCAGGACAAGCTGTGGTCTTCTCCAGAAAAGAAGGACAACAGCTCTGTTTTCCAAACCTCTCTCTCTGGACAATGAGGTGCTTAACTGAGTGCCTTGGCTGTTGGGCTATTGGCAGGATTGGTGGTGTTGGAATATTTCTTGCCCTGTGATTCTTTCAGCTGAGGCCCCATGCTCTGCCAGTTTCTGGGTTTACAACCATCCTTCCCACAGCTCCAGAGTCCCAGACTGCATTGGCTTCTGGACTGAACAGGCTTTGGCTCAGCAAAACCCCGTGACAATTGCTTAAAAATATTAATGGGACAAGGAAGTTCCTTCTGGGGACAGCAAGGGCTGTTTGCTGTCTGCCATCAGTTCCTGGGCATGCCTTGTTGAGCATCCCTGTCTTGTGAAAAGGTTTGGGGTAGGCAGTGGTTATAATATGTAATAATATATATATAATATATTCTGGGGCTCACCAATGGTGGGCATACACTGGGTCACCTCTGTGGCATTGGGAGAAGTATCATGAGCAGTGACTGTCCACAGCACCTCTGCTCTGGCCCAGGCATGGTCAGCATCCCCTTCCTGATGGTCCTGTAGCTGGACGTGCTTTGCTTGGGTGAAGGCTGGAGGCCCTAGGGATGGGGCAGTGCCATAATTCCTGGGGCTCACAGATTCATTTCCAGGTTAAACAGCTGACTGGGTTGGTGCAGGAATTGCTGCTGTGCCCACAAAACTCATCACCTGAGCAGGTGACACCCACCTGCCACTCTGACATGGGGAGGATGAAGGCTGGAGCTGCTCATCCTGCCTCTGGTGGGATGAGAGGCAGCTGACAGGGTGGAGTGTTGGACACCAGTGAAATCCCTCATGCCAAGGACAGGGAGCTACAGCTCAGTCTGCACTGGGAGTGCAAAGACAGGGCTCCAGCCCTGGACAGGCTGAACCTCATCCTCCTGGTGAGGGGAGGAGGAGGAAACACAGCACACAAGAAGTTTGTCCTGTGGGAGGTGTGGAGCCACCATGGGGGTGATGGCACCTGGAGCCTCTGCTTGCATTAGCACCTTCAGGGAGATGTGCTCTTGCACCACAGTTTCTGCTGCTCTGCACAGATGTTTTCTGGCCAGTTTAGCCTGCCTGTGGCTGTAGTGTGTAACCCAGCTCTGGGAGGGTGCTTGTCCAGCAAACACTGGCTGGCTTGGCTCTACAGCCTCCCTTGCAGATGCTGCCAGTGAGGTTGGCTGTGGTGGGGAGGATTTCACCCACTCATGGCTGCCTTTTTCTTGGGCCTTTGGTCAGCATGTAAGGAAGCACTGGAAAAGGACCAGGCTGTCTGGGGAGAGCTCTGCTGATGTACTGGGGTCCTTTCCAGCACCCTGAAATTAGAGCAGTGTGCCAGGGAGATGCCATCTCACAGGTCAGACCAAGCTCTGCTTGTGCAACTCCTTTTGACTGTGCTCAAGGATAGGGGTGTCTCAGACTGTTCCAAACTCTAAAAGCTTTTTCTAAAGTAGTGGCTGTTTGTGGAGTTGCACTTCTTGTCTCTCCTTCCTGGCAGCTCAAATACCCAGAAGAATAAGCTGCACAAGGACGGCCCCAATCTCGATGTAACATGATAAATTATGTAACACAATGTCACAATTATGTATTTCTGAAAGAGAAGTAGGGCAGGGAGCTGCCAGAGACGGCTGCACTCTCTGATGAGCAACACCCACGAGCTGCTGCTGAATGAACCGTGAGCTGGTGGGGTCACCTCCCTCCACATCCTTAATGCCACAGTTCACTGCAGAATCAGTGGGAGCTTTCAAGACCCATTTTTTATTCCTTCAGAGGCACGGTATGTGTGTGTAAACCCTAACAAAGGGAATAAGCAGGTAGTTTGTGCAGCCAGCAGCACATTGCTTGATGCTTGCACAGCCTCTTGGCAGCTCTCAGCAAATCGTTTAACCAGGGCCCCGCGCTGGGTCAGGTCAGGGCTTTCTGAATCCTCTGACCACTGCATTTGCAGAGCCTTTCTTTGTAATTTCTGTACCAGTACACTGAGCACTCGTGCTTCATCTTCCTCACTGTGCTGGGAGAAGAGTAAATACATTGTGATCTTTGCAGAGCTTGTCAGAAGTGGGCAGGGAAAGGCAGAGACTGAACAAAGTGGATTGGTTTGGGCAATCCAGAGCCCGCAGGAAGAGTCAGCAGCCTGTGTTTCATCTCCGCTTCCTCTGCTCCAAACACAGATGGGAAAAACAGGAGGGGGAGGGAGGAGAGGCAAAGATAAAGTGAGAGACAGGAGGAGTGAGATCTGCTGCTGCAGTACCAGTGTTGTTGGAGCGAGCAAAACAGTTGTTGAGATTTTTTAGCCATGCTGTACTGAATGTCTTGATCTGAGGCACTGGAGTCAATTGCAAATTAAATAATTAAAATATTTCCTTTTTTTCCTCTTAGAGTAAAGGATGAGCTCCCTGGCTGGTGGTGGGCTGGCAGGGAAGCTGTGCTCCTGTGGGTGGGTGCCTGGGTAGCTCTAGAGGTGCCAGGAAGCTGTGTGAAGGTGTCTGGAAGAAAGTGGAGCCCAGAACACACTGCAGCTGTCTGGTGTCCCTGCCAGCAGTGACATCCTCCATGGTCTGTGTGTCTGTGCAATGGACCACAGAAAGTGTACTGCACAAAAGTGTCTGAAGTGAGAAAGGAACCAGTATCTGCACTGGGAGAAATCAGGGAACTGAATTTCCTCTCCTTATTCCCAAGAGCAGAGAAATCTTTTCCCAGCAACTCTGATCTTTCATTTTGGACTCACCCAGTCCATTAACATCCATGCCACTGTCCCTGGGAGCTCAGGTCTGGGCCATGCATGTGTGTTTGGGGCAGGAGGAGCAGCACTGAGCACAGCACACAGCACACACACCATCACATGGCTCCCCCATGGCCTCTGCATGTCTGGGGAGGAGGAAATCCTGCCAGAGCTCACCGGATGCAGAGGGGAATGACCCAGGCCTCCAGCAGACATGGCCTGTCCCCATCCCACAGAGGCCCAGGGCTGTGCCATGCACGTGGGCATCCGTGTGATGCCAGTGGAAGAGCAGGGGGCACTCATCCATGTGGGTATGTAGGATCAAGTCCTGAGAGCATTTGCTCAGGGGGAAGAACCTGAGCCATGCTGCTACTTTTCTGACTCCTCCAAAGGCTGTTGAGTCCTCCAGGTAAAACAGGAAGGCAGGATGTGACAGTTCCAATGTCAGACTGCAGCAGGAGGAGGCAGCAGCTTTCAGAAATAACCTTTGCAAGGTCATCCCCGAGCAAGGCGGAGCAGCAGTGGTGGGCTTGAGCACTTTTCTGCAATTCAGCTCAAAAAGACTGGAACTTGCCTTTTCTTTATGGGAAGGAAAGCATGTGATGACAGGTCCCCGGAGCTTTTATTTTGAAGCCAAATGCTTATAGTGCATGAAGACAGCAAAAGCATTTTCCTTCAGGCGATACAAATCAAATAAATGGAGACAGTACACTGCAATTCAGTGCAGGCAGCAGCCAGCACAGGCTGCACTCACAGCTCAGCATAATGGGGGCATCAGTGACAGAAGGTGCCCAGGGCTGGCATTGCCAGCAATCCCTCTGCCCCAAACATCTCCTCCCCACTGGGGGCCACGTCTCTGCCCTGGTGTAACTTTGCTGGAGCTTTTGCAGTGGGATTTTTCTGCCTTCCTGTTAAAGCTGGGTATGTGAAGCTGTCTGTAGAGTGTAATTAAACTATACAGAACCAGCTTCAGGAGAGGCTGTCTGGTTTAATAGACTTTCTGTTCAATGTTGCAAAGCTGAGTGGTGTTCCTATGGGAATGGAGGTATTTTTTAATTGTCCCTGTGGAAGAGGGATTAGCATTAGGATGGGTAGCTGCCCCATTCTTCCCACTCCCATTTGCTGTGATAAAACAGTCCAGTCTGCCCTGTACAAGAAAGTAGCTGCCAAAAAGGGACCTGTCCTCATGGGCTGGCTTTAGCAGGGTATTCTGAGCACTGTGAGGATGAGGAGCTTGTGTGGGGAGGGGCTGTGTGCTGGCCCCATCCTGGTAGAGGAGGCATGCAGACAGGTTTTTGGGAGCATGTGACTGTGCCTTGGGAGTAAGGGGGTGCTGGATGCAGTTAACTCACCTTTGCTGCATTAATGTCTGCTAAACAAATGATCCTGTGTGAAAATTGGATAGTAAGCAACACTAAAGCAAGAAATGAGCCAGTGGATTTTGTAACAGCTCTAGAACACTTATCCTCTCATTAATGGGTTTTACAGCTGTCATAAGTGAGCCATCTCCTTGGAAATAAAACATTTTCTTTACAAACAGCCCTTTAGGTGTTGCAGACTACTCAAGAGCTCGGGCTTGTTTCTAATTAAAAGAATAATTCCCTTCACTTACGTGGTTTGTGGCTGGACTACCTGCCACAGCTGCAAGCTGGAGCAGTTCAGTGGAGACCAGCAGGTCTTTTTTAATCCTGCTGGGTGAGGGGGACTGGAGCCCCACCCTCACATGGGTTTGGAGTACTTACCCCAATCTATCCCCATTTAGCAGAAGGTGCTGTGCAGCACAGATGCTCGGTATTGCTTTCCCAGTCACTCTGGCCAGGAGTTGGTGCTTTGTTTACCCACATCACAAACAGTGCAGGGAAAAAGCTTTTAGTTAAAACCCCTGAAAACGAGCGAGATGTAGCAAAGCTCCATGGCATTGGCATAATACCAGTGAGAAATCCATTTAATCTCACTGTGATGAGTTTGCTACATCTTCCTGTTTGATTTATAGGGTGAGTGCAATGTAGGTTTTGAAACAACCTGCAGCTCTGATATCCATTCTGGCCAACTTCTGGAACTTTTTCCAGGGGCTGTAAACAAGCTCCCCACATCTCCTGGTCCAGCTGCCTTTGATGAAGGGTTTGTCTCCTGCTGGCCCCTGTTCTGCTCACAGGGATAGGTGTATAAGTGGCTGTGACCCTGCCTCACTGCCTGGCACTGCCTCCTGGTGTAGTGACAGAGGGCAGCATGCTCTGGGGTGGCCCCTGCCCAAGCTGTTTTACAAGCCCATCTCAGCACCTTGGGACTGAGAGCAACAGGTTTGTTTGCTTCCTTAATGTGTCTCCTTTCACACTGGGCTGGACTGTGTCCAGGCAGGCATTTATCTCCCTTCCCACTGGAAGCTGTGCAGGCTCATGCCAGCTGCTGTCTGAGGAACTGCTCTCCATTTCAAAAGAAATCAAGTCAACTTTGTTCCCAAGCCTCTATTAATCATCTTTTCCAACTTCTTGTCTTCTAGCAGCAGGCTCTGCTTGGCTGTTTGAGCTGGAGGATATGAGAACCTTGCCTGGCTTATCCTTGGTGTAGCCCATCTCTCTATGTTCCTTCCTCCTGACCCTGGTCCTCTGCAGAAAGCCATGCCAGGCAGGATGCACCAGCCTGGGCAGTTTGCTGGTGGTCAGACTGGGCACCACCTGTTTGCCCTGCTTGGAATAATGCTTCCAGGTTAGGAGGTTTCCCACATACGTGACCTTGCCAAATGAGTCATCACTGCACGAGGACCTGGGGTCTCTCCAAATCATTCCCAATATGAATTTAAAGGCTACAGTCAACCCCAAATCTATGCCTGGCTATCTGCCACAGCTGCCATGTCCCACTGTGGGTGTGATCTGTTCCCACACAGGGATTGGGAAAGTCCTTTAAAAAAGCAAAGTGACCTTGTTAAGCAGGCCTGGCCTCCATACCTGCCAGTGCTCTCTCCAAGAGCTCAGGTGCCACCTCTGCCAGGTCACTGCAGAAGCATTTGTGTCAGGAGTGCTCCAGACTTGGAAAGGTCCCTGGCCCTCCCCGTGGAGCTGATGAGGAGAAAGGCTGAAGGAGCAGTCAGGAGTGGATGTTAATCACTGAAGGCACTTGTGGCTCACTTGTCTCTGGGGGAGATGGGACCTGCTCAGCTGCCCCAAGCTTGGCTGCAGAACAGCCCCTGCCATGTCCCCTCCTGTACCAACACCTGCAAAGCTCTGATCTCTTTGAGGAACAGCCTCTGCACAGCCCTGTGGCTCCTTCCCTCACGCCCAGTCTGTGGCACCAGGGGTGTTGGTCTCACTGGCCCGAGAGTGCCTGCACACCCGCAGTGCCGATGGCATCCACTGTGCAGCCAGGCAGGCACCTCCATCAAACACCTGAATCCCAGGGGCTCTGAGCAGTCTTCAGCGCGATGAACTGATGTCAAGGAGGATCCAGTCAAGAGTAAATAAAATTATCTTTCCAGAACCTGTGGTCTTGGCACACGGAACTGAGAGGAAAGGCAGCATTCATAAGGGCCTGGCCATGGGCATGAAGGGTTAAATTATGGTTGACATCCATCCTGCTGTGATTTGTCAGCATGGACACATGTAGTCTGTGGAGAAAAACAGGCAGAGTAATTTCCTGATTTAAATGAATTTCAGAGACCACCACAGGAAGGAACTTGGGATGTGTCCAAAGGGTAACCAGGCCATGGAAAAATACCAGGCAGGGGAAGGGGCCAGGGGAATCAGAACTTGGATTTTCCCCTTTGTCACTGCAGAGGTGACAACCACCATTGCATTTTCCAGTTACGAGTCCAGTTTAAGAAATTTAGGATAGTTTAAATGTCAGATTGTTGAATAGTCAACTTTTCTGAAGAGGAAAATTCCCTGAGAGCCTCAGCCTTACCCAGCTGGCATTTCATCTTATTTACTGAATTTTTTATTGTACCTGTGTCCCGAGTATAAATCATAAAAGTTATTTGCTGCTGCCTGCCTTGTCCATAGACAAGACATGGTATTTAGGCAAGGCTTTGTTTGAATCACTGCATTCCCACAGCAGCAGCAGGGTCCTTGTCACTCTTGCAGCAGTCCTGACACAAACTTAGTGACAGATCAGGTGTGGGATATAAATGGTACTTCAGGGAATCATGAACTTCTAAAAAATATGAAGGTGTGTGAAGCTAGAGAAGAGAAGTGAAGCTGAACCAGGCAGCAGAGACCAGAGAGCTGGGGTTGTGAATGCGCTCCTCCATGTCCTGGGGACTCGGGTGATATTTCTGTGCAAAAAAAGAACTGGCAAAGCACAGAGTAGTTAGAAATAAAGGCATGTCCCAGTTATTTTCATCCCAAGGACCAAAACTTCCCCAGCAGCAAACCTGCTCAGTCATTAAAATCAGTTGAATAGAAAGGCTTCTTGCAAGTGCTGTCAGCACCAGCACAGGCTGGATTGCAGAGATGGTATCTGCCAAAAAAGAAATAAAATACAAGCTATAAGAAAAAGTGCTATTTGACCATTAGTGAATGAATTTATCATCCTGCTTGAGATGCTGGAGTTAATAGAATAAAAGCCTTGTAGACAGTATGGAGGTTATTATTTAAGGCTATCATCACCCTTAATTCAAAATTCTCATTCCAAGGATGCCTGAATGATCACTTGGGCTACATTAAGAGCTGAGTAAGCCTGAGCTTTTTTTTTTTTTTTTGATAAGTTCTCTCACTGTTTTCCTGTCTCATGATGTAATGGCATGGTTATAGCAACTTAATAAATTGCTTTTTTAGGTTTAGAAATTGATGAAAATTAGCACCATGGTAAAAAATTCAATTTGCTGAACCAGGCTTGGATTTTTTATAGAAATTGTGATGTATATGTGAGAATCTTTCAACAGATAAGGGAACCTCAGCCTTAATTAATTATATATCCCAGTATTTGCTGTGCTGGGGGTCTGGGGTCTCCCAGACTGTGACTGTGACTTAGAGAGCAGAGTTTTACACAGGGGAAGAGGAGGAATAGGTGGTGTTGCAAGCAGTGTGTTGAAGATCCCTCATTCCTATTCCAACAGTGGGATTTGTAACATGCAATGCTTTTTAGGATGAGACCTGCAGGTGTGTCCCCATCCACAGGGTCTGAGCTTGGTGCAGCAGCCTAGGAGCATCCCAAGCACGCTGCTGCAGGTTTCTGCTGGAAGGACCTGGAGCCCCTTTAGCATTTGTTCTGCATGCAAAATAAATCTGCATTTGCAAATGTGGAAATGAGTGTTCTGGGCTCTCCTACCCAGTCCATATTCATGAATGTGCTTTTCATGTTAGTGTCATGCTGCAGTTTCCCTATTCTCAAGTCAATTCCTTCTTTCATATGGAAATTCTCCCCTCCCTCCAAATATATTTTCATGCATGCCAGGTTCCTGGGGCTGGAGCGGGGTTTTCTCAGAGGTCTCTGCCCTTAGCTGGGAGAAGAAAACATCCTCTGGTGACCTGGGGAGTCTGAGGTGAGAGCCTGAACACTGGGAACTCTCTGTGTTGATCCACATCAAAGTGTTTGGTTGCATTTTCCACTTTCTTTGTGGTTCTGCATTGAGATAAAACCTATGAAAGACCCAACAGTAGTAGCAGCAAACTGAAGGTTGATCATGTAGGAATAAAATAATTTAGGATGGAAAAATACCTTTAGGACCATCAAGTCCAGTGATTAACCAGGCACAATAAATATTCCTAAACATGAAGAGGTAGTTTGAAAGTAAGTCCTGCTCCAAGGCAGGCAGCTCTGAAAAGGGGCACAGTGTTCCTGCTGTGTGGGAGTATGTTTGGAAATGCTACGCTGGTAGCACTTCCTGAGTTAACAGAGCCTGGGGAGGGAAATGGCTGCAGGTGCAGGATGGAAGCTCAGCTGGTGAGCATTCCACATCCAGGGTCCTCTCCAGAGCAAATGCACAGTTCAGCTGAAAAGCTGAGTTTGTTCCCACACTGACAATAAACATGTAGGAACACAAGACCTGGGAAGGAGACGAGCAGCAAGGCTTTTCTCATGGTACCTTGGAGGAAAGAGGCACAGATACCTGCAATAACTTGCAGTATTAAGCTTAAGGGCAGCTTCAGCATCTTGGAAGCAAGTGAAGTAATTTGTGGTATCCCATTAGTGCAGATACACTTCTTTGCAACCAGAAGGAACAAGTCATTAGTGACACCAAGAAACCACTTGAGGAAAATCTGTGTGCATTGATCTGCTGTTGTGGATAAAAGATATTCTGCTGTGTTTCTGCAAGAGGACAAGTTTGTGACAGACTCCTATTTAGTGTGTATTAAAGATCCCACTGAAACCTCCAGATTTATTTATGAAAACACTCCTGGGGCACCAGCTATACTCCATGCAATTTCATTCAGGCTTTTCAGAGGTAGAGCTTGAATTAAGTATGTAACTGCCCACGAAAAAGCATTCATTTCATTACTCTCCTGATGAGAGGTAGCAGAATGCACAGCTGGGATTTGGAGGGGCTGCATATCAAAACTACCACTGTCTAGACAGAAAATAAATATGGTGGGAGAGACATGGCAGCCTGAGCCTTTGCTGTGAGGATGTGGTTGGGGGAGAATGACAGGGACAGAAGGATGAACTTGGAGGAGCAATGCAGCTGAGGAAGGGAGGGCTTGGTGGCCCTTGAGTGCTGCTGGGCTGTGGCAGAGGGTGACTATGCAGAGATGGCTTTTAGCTGGGGACTTCCCTCTGGCCTGGCTGTGACACTGAGGGCTTAGAGTAGTTTAAACATTTACCTGCCTTAAGCTTTTAAGACCTCTTTGATGGCCTCAAGTACTCATCTGCATGAAGAGCTTAGGGTGTCCTAAGCAGCCTTATGTCCTTTGGGAGGCTCAGAGCTTGGAGCTGCAGCTCAGCGCTGTGGAGCGTTTAATGGGATTTGTGCTCGGTGGCACAGCTCTGCTGCCCCCCTGCCAGACTGAATGGGGAGGCTGGAGCCAGCCAGAGCCACTCTGTGATGTCTGGAGAGCAAGGGAGTGGATGCTGCTGCCCATCAGCTTGCCTTTGGGCTAGATGAAGGTCCCCAGGAAGAGCAGGGAGCACCAGAAGCAAGGGTCAAGGATGACCTTGAAGGTTTGCATTGGCCTGATGCATGCAAGGACCCAGCCTGGAGACTGCACAGCCCCCAGCACCCCTGATTGTCTGCTGACAACAGCTCTGGCTGTGCCCCTGCCAGTGCAGCATCCCTGCTGCAGGGGAAACAGTTCAGTGGGCAACAGGAAGCAGGCAGAGCCAGGCTGGGCTCCCTGCTCAGGCAGCCTCTCAGGCAGCAGCGAGGTTGGTGTGCATCGATGGCCCAGGCAGGAGTGCCTGCAAGCCAGCAGGTCTCTGTCCCAAGTTTCACATACACTACAGCACCTGACAGCCAGCAATTAACAAATTCTCCTGGCCAAATCCTCCTGCAGCCCCACCTGCAGTCTCCCAGTCAGGCTGATGGTTCCCAGCATCCCTGCACACGTGGCATGGAGAAACCTGCCATCCCTCCTGCTCTTTGCTCATCAAAGTGATCTGGCTGGTGGACAGCACACACTGTACTCAGTGCTTCCAGTGCAGCCACCAGCAGTTCCAGGGATGGGTAAATGAGCATCAGAGTTGTTGGCACAACCCAGCACTTACAGCTCTGGCTGCTTTTGGGAAGAGCATCCAGCCCCTTCCTTGCAGGCAGGGGTTGCAGTGCAGTTCAGCCACTCCCTGGGTGCATCAACAAGGACTGAGCCTGGCCACTGCCAGCCTGCAGAGCTTGGCTTTGGTGCCACAGCTGGACTGTCCTCTCCTTGGGGGCTAAGTGACTGCCTCTGGCACTGCTCTTTGTCTCCTCCAGCAAGCCCCATCCCTGCTTTCACCTGTTCAGAAGTAGAGCTGCTGTTGTGCTGGTTTCCTAAGGAAACTAGGGGTTGTTCAATCATGGGTGCTTGCCTGGTCATCTCCTCCCCTTGCAGGCATGGCTGCTGGCATTCCTCGTTCTGGGGCCCCAGAAGCAGCAGGAGCAGGCACTGTGGGGGTCTCTGTACCTGGCAGGGCTGCAGCACGTGCCCAGCACTTACTCATCATTCAGACTGCCACCAGCAGCCCCCCACCCAGCAGGTTTTGGGGGCAGGAAGCAGCTGAGGGTCTGTGGGGAAGAGGTGTAGCTATTGTGGAGGCATAAGGTGTTTGTCATGTACATGGGACATGCTTTGAGGCAGAACAAGTAAAATCGTCCTTGGCTCAGCATGGAGGCAGCCTGGTGGATAGCTGATGTCCTGCTTTGTGAGGCTGTGCCAGCCCAGGGACCCTGGGGATACTGACAGTAAAATAAGCAAGTCAGGGTGCTGCCTGCTCATCCCAGAGGCAGCACTCAAGCTGCCTGCAGAGCTGGGAATGTTTGCAGGGAGCTTCACCCAGCAGATAACAGGCACAGCAGAGAACATCACAGCCCCCTCATGGATGATTTATGCCTGGGAAGAGGCAAGGCTCTGCTCTCAGGGTATGTTATCCACCCGTGGCTTTTTTGTTTCACTGCAAGGGGTATGTTTTGTGCTCCTGCTCAGCCAAATGTGAACTGGGTAACTCCTGCTTTGCCTGCAGTTGGCACCTTTCTGGGAAGCTTTTAACTCAAAACTTTAGTTTAATAGCTGATTAATCAACTTAACCCTCACATGGACCATAGGAGGTTTTTTGTTGTTTTTTTCTGGGGCTCTCAGAAGTACAATAACATGAGAATGCAGGCAGGACCAGGAAAAACAGGATCATCACCTCCTCTTATCCCATGTCTCCCTGCTCCACCTGACACAGGGCGGGTGCCACTGGGAGGGGAGCAGTGGCAGTGAACTTTCCCTTCCCCATCTGCAACATGCATTGCATGAGAACAGGAGACCCATGACACTGTGAATTGTCCAGGCCTTCCCTTTCCCTGCTGTTGCTGGCACAGATTGCCTTCCCATCTTGACACTGATGTCCCTGGGGACCCAAAGCCTCTGTTACTGCTGGACCAACCTGTGCCTGCTGAGTGCAGCCCATGCCCTGAGCTCCCTGTTCCTCCTGCCTTCACTGCTGCCTTGCTCCCAGGGCTGCCTGGCTGTCTTCCAGGCCATGCTGGCCAGCAGATAGCCTCAGCTCTGATGGCATATCTCTGCTGGTCAGCACTAGCTAAAAAGCATCCCTGTAATGAGAAGTAAGCACCTGCAGGGAGTGTTCTTGCCACCCTGCATGAAGCAGAGTCATGGCTAAAGGTGGCTCTCGAGTAACAGAGAGTCTTCAGCTGTGCTGGAGCAGGCTGGCTTGAAATGCCACTCCAGAGTGAAAATGACAGGGTTATTAATAGATGTGGCCCCATCTTTAGCCCTCAGCTGAATGGTATTAGCACTTCTTTTTTAGCACTAAGGCTAAATCTAATTTTATATAGTCTGAGTATGTCAGACAAAACTAGAAGGGCCCCAGAACAGCCCTAGACAGCAGCAATGTGCCAGCTGCTCTCAGCACTCTCTGGGTGTCCCGTGCTGACGCCAGTGCTGCATCATGGCAGAGACTGCAGTGGGGGCTGAGGGGCTGCAGGGGTGATGGGCTGGGTCCTGTGGAACAGCTTGTCCCTGCTTGCAGAACAGAAGTCACTACCAGGGCTTGAGGTTTGCAAGGCCATTGCTGATGCTGTTCTTGCTTTAAAGCAAGGATTATTTAGTTAAATGCACTGTTCTGTGACCATGACCATGCCAGCATCCTGGCTGCTGTCCTCCCTGCACCAGGGCATCCTTTTGGGCAGAAGCCCAGCCTGGCTGCCCTTGTGCCTTCTCTTCCTCCCCTCCCTGTGTAGGTCCTGGCATTACTCTGCCTCAGCTCACAGCTTTTTCTAGCAACAGCTGGATGCCTGGTGCAAGCATTGGGGCTCTGCTGCCTTGCCAACACTACCACAAATCCCAAAGGCTCCAACAACCTTGTTAGAGCTGCAGGTATGAAACCAGTCTTGCCTGCCCAGATTACCTGCCTGTTTGGCAGGATAAGACCACTCCTGGCAAAAGCACAGAGGAGAAATCACATCCCTGTGCTGGAAGTCAAAAACATTAATTAAACCTGCGGTATCATTGATTGCTATCTCAGGGGAGAGGCAGAGGGTGAGAAAAAGCTGGGGGGAAGGAAACTCAGGGGACGATTTGCTAGGAGCATTCCTAACCTTTAAAAATAGGTTGATTATTTCTGCAATGTCGGCATCTTCCAATGGGGAGGCACTTAGAGTAAGTCAAGCTCGTGCCAGGGATTTGCAGGGAGTGCACCCCTTTAGGGAAGGGGAGCACACGTGTCCCAAAACCCTTTTTAGTTAAATATTTGGTGCTGCCTAGGTAGGAGCCTTTCCTATGTGGGCACCCTAGCAGGGACAGTCGGATCCTGTGGAAAATCAGCCTATTTTGTCTGGGAATGTGAACAGGACACACCCTGACAGCTGGGCCAGGAGCCCTGTCACCAAGCATTGAGCTCTCCCATCTCCATATAAAAGAAAGTTCTAACCCACTTAGGCTGCGGAGTTATCAAGCAAATCTGCAATTGATCTAGAAATATTCATCCAACTAAACTCCCTCATTCTGAGACATTTGCACCTAGTGACTCTATCTAAGCAAGTTGCTTCAGCTGGATTAAGCCGTGCCAGAGGCTTTCCTCTTGAGCTGCAAATATCCAGCTTTCTACAGCAGCAAGGTCTGCAGCTGGTGAAACTCCAGCAGCCTCTCATGGATCCTGCCCCATCTCTCTGCTCACAAAAAGGGTGGGCAAAGGTGCTCTTTCCTCAGTATTCCATGGGTGCCTGGGGCTGCAGGCACAGCCCTGCCTCCCTGCCCAGGACAGCATCCTGCTTTCCCAGCTGGAACCAGCAACCTGCTTTACTGGCCAGCCTGCTTCACCACCACCAGCTGCCACCCCCGCGGGGGTGTCCCTGTGGCTGCAGTGCTTTTGGGGAGGGGATGTTGTCCCCATGCCTCACACACTCTTGGGGGTGCCCAGAGGGGATCTGGACACTCCCACACTGGGGAGTGGTGGCCACGGTCCCCATCTCTTCCCCCGGGGACAGGCAGTGATCTGCTCTTCATGGTGACTGCTTGGCATGCACCGTGATCTCCTATGCCAGGTCTTTCACTGGCACTGCTGCACCTGCTGTTCTTCTCCTTCTTGCTGCCCACTTTGCTGCCCTCTGCATGCACAGGCAGGGCACCAACAACCCTCAGCCCCTTGCCATTCTGGGCACCAGTGACCTACTCAGTTGTCTTTGCTGCTTTAGTGGCCATAGAGACACAGGAGCAGGATGAGACAGCACGAGCGTGGGGCTGTGAGCAGCATGAGGTGTTGGGCAATGGGCTGGGTGGCTGCTGGCTGCAGGGCTGAACAGAGCCCAGCAGCTGCTGAGCTGGCCAGACAGTGCACTGGTGTCTGCTGTGGGGAGTGCTGCACCTAATGGGAATCTGTTCTGGTGGCATTGGCAGATCAGGCAATGGCCAGGAGCCGTGGGAAGGAAGGTTATCTACCAGAGCCAGCATGGACAGGAGCCTCATTTACCTCCAGCCCTTTTTCCACATGAGGATGGCAAAAGCACAGTGGCATTTGTGGGTGGCATTTGTAGGCTCCTGTCGGCTCATCCTTTCATCCCAGCTTGTCTGACATGAAATGGTGCAAACAAAGCTCCCTGCTTGCTTTGACTGCTTCCCAGGGATCCCTCATTTACATTATAATGAAGTGATATTTTGCGGTATAAATAAACCTGAAAGTTGACATAGAAAGGATTTATCAACTCTAAAGGTATTTGCATGTTCCCCAGATAGAGGAAGAGAGCCACACAGGGATTTAGTAGGGACAAACTTCAAGTACTGGTGAGTACAGTGAAGATTTACAGCAAGATGAGAACATCTTGCTTGGGCACTTCAGAAGAAAAGTTGTGCCCAGGGCTGTCCTGAAGCAATGACGTGGGGGTTACTGCTGGGCTGAATGTCTGGTGTCTGCCTTTGTCACCTGTGCCCTTTGCTTTCTGCTGCCCCTAAGGAGAGCAGAGGGTTCAGATGGGGTCTCAGGTTGCAGGGACTGGGGGACACCACCTGCCCTTGCCTTGCAGACGTGTGTGTTCATCCCCCTGAGTCCCCAGTGCAGGTCGGGCTGGGATTGGACAGTCACACCGACCTGCTCTGCTCCCTTTCCTGGACCCTGTCAGACTCCCAGCCAAGCCCACTGACAGCCAGGGGGTTCTGATCAGGTTAAGACATGGTGGTACATCAAAACCCACTAACACCTTAGCAGTTAGCACTTGCCTGAGCTGAGCCACGTCTGCAAGTGATTTCGGAGTGCTGGCAGAGTGCTGGCATGATCTCTAGCAGCTCCGAGCTCCGGCTGGTGTCTGTGAAAGGCACTTCCCTGACCCACTTACCCCACAGCCACACCTCTGGCCACAGACCAGCTCCTGCTGGTGTCAACAAACCTGTGTTTAATCCATAAAAAGGCAAAATCTTGACTTTGCTAAAACACTTGACGGGACATGGTGTTGGAAAGTAATTTGTGAGCCAATTGGCAAAGCACAGCAGCTGCAGAATCTGACAGTGCACAGGGTGAAGACAGGAGCATGGCTGCAAGTCCAGCTGGCCTGGCTCCTGCTGATGCCATGCTGGCTGCTGGGAAGCTCTTCCCCTTCTTAATCTCACAGTTTGGCAGACCAGGATTAGGGGGAAACGTATCCCTTGTGTGGGGCAGGGCACAGTGGGGAGGGTCTCCTCCACTGGGCAGGGGTGAGGCTGCTCCTGGCTGGCTTTGGGATCTTTGCCTTGGGAGGAGGCAGGGGAAGTGGATAGCATCCAGAGGAGAGCTGGCATGCTGGTCAGGGCTAGAGGAGAGGTGCAGGACCTGGTCTGCTCCAGGGAAGGGCAGGCTGGGGGAACACAGCAGAGAATTGTGCCAGCAGACTGGAGCTTGGGGGGGTCCAGCTGGGCATTAGGACATGGCTGGGTCATTCCTCCTGTCTGCCAGGGACCACGGCCACCTGGCCCCATTTTGAGCTGTGCCCAGCTGACCCACATAGCCCTGCTATCTCTGGGAGAGGCAGCCCGTGCTGGCTGGTACCATTACACAACCCTGCTGCAGCCTGCTGCCTGCACACAACAATAGGCACTATTTTTATTCCCTTTCTGGTTGTCACAGGCAGTTCAAGAGTCCTTGGGGTGGAGGATTTTCTCCCACACACTGTTATGTAGGACATTTCAGTCACTTGTCCTTGTGACCTGCTTGTGCCTGTCTCTGCCATCCCAGCATACCCCTGCCAGGACCAGCAGGAACAGCATGTGGGGTCAGTGTCCTGTGGGGAACAGAGCCCCAGGCTTGGGCACTGGTCAGAGCCTGCCCTGCCTGCAGACACCAGAGGAGGCACATATTCCTGGGGAGATGCTGGCTTTGCCCCAGCCCCACCACTGTGAAGACATCACTCCCCAAACCAGCAGCAGAGAGTAGAGCACCAACATGGCCTGCTGGCCATGGGCACCTCTGCTCCAGATCTGCAGGTGAATTTCCCACCTTGGCCTCAGCCCAGCAATGGGACTGCCCTCCGTGTCCTGCTCTGTCCCAGGGGGTAAAGCCCCAGCCCCCACAGCACCCTTACAGTGCCTGGTGTTCCCAGGAAACTGCTGTCAGAGGTGGGGCTGGCCACTGGTGGCAGCAAGTCACCCAGAGCAGAAAATCCTCATGTGTGATGGGCACGATGTGCATGGAGCCATTTTCTGCACAATTACTCCAGTTTATTCAGTGTGATAAACCAATATTAAAGTAGGATGAGATGAGGCTTGGGTGCAATGTGTCTTCCTTCTGAGTTGATTCATTGCCATATTACTCAGCATGGGAATTTCCTAATGGAGCTGGAAGGAGTGGGGACCTGCAGCATAGGGATTAGATCAGACTAGAAATAAAATTCCCACACTTCCTCCAGTAGTTACATGTACTGTGGCTGCAGACTTCCCAGGCTTAACAGAATGATCTCTCTGCATGCTTCATGCAAGTACCAGGTGGGGGAAACCAAAAGGTGTTAACACACAAAAAATCTTTGCCAAAGAGGAGGATGGGAGTTGGCAGTGATGCCACATGGCAAGTGGGAGAAGGTGTCAGGAGATAAAGGTACAGCATGAGCAGGAATGGCAGTCCATGCTCAGAGTGAACAGGCAGTGCAGCCCCTGTTAGTATCAATTGGTGCCCTCCTGTCTGAAAGCCTCCTCCCAGGGATGCAGATTTCCCTCAAGGAAGAGCGGACAGGGCTGAAATTCCACCTGGCTGACACGACATCAAAGCACTTCTCCCCACTCCCTGCCGAGTCATGTTTTGCAAGGTGCAATCCTGCACCACCACATCCACAGGTTCTTGGCAGTTCAGGGCGCTTTGTGCATCCCCCAGTACACTGTCAGGTGTGTCCCCTTGGCAGTCCAGTTTCCAAAACCTGAGTTGCAGGACCTCTTGGAATAGTCCTGCACCCTGCAGGGCTTCCCTGCTCCCTGTGGAGCTTCCTGTGTTCTAACTCCTCTGGCTGGCAGAGTAGTTTCCTGGGGGAGCTCAGGATAAAATGCCCATCAGGGAATGGCGAGAAAGAAACATGGCTACAATTTCACTGTCAGCTGGATGGACACCTTTGTTAGTGATGGAGCCCAGCAGAGGTTGAGGAAGAGAAGGGCTGCTAAAGACAAACCCCAGTGACCTGGTGCCTCATGGCTCCAGAAAGCACAAGACATACTCTTGGAGGTAAAGCCAACCTCCTGACTGGCTTTACCGCCACTGTCTCCTTGCTCTGTTTCCTTCCTTGGACCATCTTCCCTATGTTTTCTCCTTGAACCTGGATCTGCCTCTCAGCTCCTCTGAGCCTCCCCTCCCTGGGGCAGCGGCTCCCTGTGCCTTGCCTTTCCCAGGGGCCTGGGGCAGTCTCTGGTGGCACGGAGCCCTGCTGTGCTCAGCAGGAGCTATTCCTCCTTGCCCTTTGATGTGTTGCATCCCTGCTTGGGACCGCTGATGGGGACAAGCCCTGGCCCATGATCAAAGCCTCCCCGCCAAGCTCTGCTGCTGCAGCCTGGCCCAGTCCCTGGGATTTCCAGGTGGGAAATCCCTCGTTGTTGCTCCGGGTGGTGGCACAAAGCATGGTAGTGTGGATGCTGGGAGCTTCCTGCACACTGCTGGGACCAGAGCCAGCATGGCACAGCACCCAGCTGTGATAACAGGGCACAAAACAGGGTTACTCATAAAAAATCACAAGTCAGTGCAGCCAACTCCAGCCATTGGAAAAATTCCAAATATGTCAGTATGTTGCATAGGCATTCCTGGTGAACCAGCCAGGCACGGCGTGTGCTGCTTGCCCAGGCTGTGCCAGAGGCTTCTGCCAGGGCATCTGCAGCCCACAACCTTCTCTGTGAAAGCCAAGCTGAACAATGACCCTGCTAAATCCACTTCCACCACTGCACTGAGAGACAGCCGGGAGTGACCTGCTCTAGAAGACATATTAAGGGGAAAAAGAACTCCTTCACCTGCCCTTGGTGCTGGGCTGGCAGAGGCCAAAGCTGGCCCTGGGTAGTGGGTTCTGGGGCTTTCCAAGCAGCAAGCACTGAGGGCAGTGGTCCCTGGAGAGGGGGCTGCATCTCCCTCCAGCCCTGGATCTTGAAGGGTGCCCAGGAGCACCCTGGGTCCCCAAGAGCTGTAGGAAGCAGCACATGGCAGCTCCATGCTGCTGGCAGGGCTGGTGAGACCCATGGGTTTTCCCACATCCCACTCAGTATCTCATGTTTTTCCAATGGGAGAAGCCACCTGCCTAATTAAACAGCAGTAACAAGCTTGGCATCGCCACTCATGCCTGAGCACACTGCAAATTCCAATGACACTTGCAAGAGGAAATGTGCTGCCTTCTGGGTCTCTCTGCTAATATTTAGAAGGCTGACTGCTGTGTCCTGAGCCCAGTTGGTGCAAGGTATAATTAGAAAAGCTGCTTGAATAGTGTTGTTATAAACATGAAGTTAAAATAATGGTGTGGAAGGAAAAGCCAGGGCCGTATGTTTCTGGGGTGTGTGTGCTACACTAGGCACTGTGCCCAGTGTGCTGCACTGATACATTATAGGCAGCCTCTGCTGAGGGAAATTAGCATCTTCGTGCTGTACACCAGGTACACCATGTTCTTCAGATGCAAGGGGAGAGTCATATTTAACACCACCCAATAGAACATTTTCCAATTTTTATTTATCAACAGGCATCTGTGTGTATTCCTCGAGAATGAAATATTTATCTGTAGACACATGCACGCAGAATGTGAGAGTGCCAATGTATTATTTATCACTGCTTCCCTCCCAGAGCTCATAAATAACTTATGGAAGCTGGCTGCCCAGCAGACCCTCTGGACAGCTACCTAGAACATCTCCAGCTGCCACACATGGCAGCCCCAGGCAGAGCATCCCCTGCCTCCAGGCCCTGCCAAGGAGAGGGCTGGCAGAGGGTGCCAATGCAGGGTGGCACTGGCCTCACTGTCAGATGCCTCCCCACACACCCCTGCACGTCCTGGCTGGTGCAGGTCATGCTTCCCTGACCCACAGACAGGGTGATGGAATCCAGGAGCCAAAGGGAACGTGAATGAGTGGCAGGGTCCCTGGAGGGAGCACAGAGGGATGTGGCTGCAGGCTCTTGGCTTAGCCACCTGGAAGGGAAACTGAGTCCAGCAGTGAGCCAAATGTGCCATGCTGGACTCTGGAAATGTTGTCATCTTACTGCAGGTGTCAGATGATGAGAGCTGCTGTGTAACTAACACACCCCCAGGCCCCACAGTAAGGGATACATCCCCTGTAGGGAGGATATGAGAGCTGTGACTGAGCAAAATGCCCTGTCCTTGAGGGAGGGGTTGGATTCAGGCCACTCAATGAACTCCTGGAATGGGAGCTGAGGCTGGGAGCCCTGTCATGGGGCTGGAGTCCGGGTCAGAAGCCAGGCTGCTCACACACAGCCTTTGTCTGCCCAGCCCCTGGGAGCAGTGCAGTGGGCCTTGTGGGCAGCAAACCAGGGAGGGGGAAGGCTTGGGGCTCTGAAGATCTCTGGGTGCAAATCGGGACCCCATGGGACACCATTTGAAAGGTACCATGGGTGAACAAGAGCAGATGGGCATCAGACACAATTTATGGCTTTGCATATATAACTCTCATTTCAATCATGTAAAAAGAAAAAAATTACCCTTCTGCTGGCTCCAGTAACACCTTTCTTCAGAGCTTAAGATGGACACAGATAAAACATACCAGAGAACTTTTTGCTTCCCCTGTAGAGTGACTGCAGAGAAATCAGTGCTGCTGCAGGAGCCCAGGGCCATGAGCTGGAGCAGATTACAGAGATCAGGCTGTCCCTGCTGCACTGCAGGGGCAGGTCAGGCTCTGGTGAGGAAAGAAGGGGAGAGGATCCCCTCAGCCAGGCCAGGCAGGAGCTAAGCAGCTCATGCATCTTGCAGGCAGTGCCAATACAGTGCACAGCTCTTACTCCCTGGAACAGCATGAGTCAGAGCAGGGGAACAATTACACAGAACCTAAAAAAATATAAAGCACAGTATTAATAACTAAGAATTACACTAAATTACTTCATAAGTGAATTACCCTCCCTACATTACCTGCTGAGAGGAGGAGCATCCCTGCCTTCTCTGCAGAGAAAGAGGATGGATGGATGGATGGATGGATGGATGGATGGATGGATGGATGGATGGATGGATGGATGGATAGGAGAATGGCTTTCTGAACTTTGACCTCCAGCACTGCAGGTCTCTGTGCTGTGCAGAATTGCTGGTGAGTGCTGCTCACATGGGCAAGGGCTCACTTTGTTCAGAGGCCACTGGGGAAATGAAGTGCAGCAGCTGTTCAGCTTTGCACAGAGATCCTGCACAGCAGCCAAGAGCGTGGGTCTGGCTGCATGGCAGGAAGAACTGGGCAGATTGCAGTTACCTTTGCTGTCCCATATCCTCCTGGCTGAGGCCAGGGCTTCTCCAGGAGCCACCTCCCACTGGATGAAGGAGGATCTGGGATGACCTGGGAGGCAGCACCCTACAGCCAGCTCAGAGTGGCAGCAGCCCCAGGGTATGTAGAGGGCTGGAGTGGCCTCAGGTCTCTTTGCCACAGCATCCCTGGCCCCAGAGAGTCCAGTGGGAGTGTGCAGCCCATGGCTGAGCAGGACATGGTGATACCAGGGAGTCTCCAGCTGGCACTGCTGAGCACTGGCCTTTTCCCAGCTGGAGGAGGTGACAGAGCTCATTCTCTTCCCAGGGTCACATCTCCAAAAAGAAAGGGAAATACTATCCTAGCAGCTCTGTATGCTGGATTTGCTCAGGCAGGCAGAGCCCCAGGGGAGGGTAATGTGCCTGCAATGTTTGCAGAACCAAAGACGTTTTAACTCCATCCCAGCAGAGCAAAACTCAGTGCTCATCAGACAAGGGTGCTGCAGGTCCTCAAGGAAGGGCCTGGTGCTGATGAGCCAAGGAAAGGCGTGACCAGGCAGGAGGCAGCTGCTGGGATGCTGCAGAGAGTCAGCAAGATTCATCAGTCTCTTGAGAGCATCATCCAGCACTGAGCTATTTCTAGGCCAGGGCTGTTACGGGAGGCACTACGGGGCTGTCAGGTACAGCGTGTCTCTCAGCTGGAGGTGTGCTCCTCGCCTTGGGAACAGCCATCCTTTGGGGGGCTCGCTGGCTTTTGGCTTCACTCCACTTGAAAGCCCAGCTCCCTGAGTGCATTTTAACGAGGTTCACACATTCCAGGTTTCTAGGCCAAGGAGGGCTTTCATTCTGTGCTGCTCTCAGCAGCTCTGCTGGAGGCAGCCCGCCGTTCAGTAAGGTGAGAGGCTGAAAGTGGTTCAATTTTGCAACAATAGTTGAGAACAAAGCACAGATTGTACCATTTATAACTGGGACAAAACAGACATAGAAGATTTTTGTGGGATTATTTTTTTTGTTTTCCTCCTAGCGCCGGTAGACTTCTGTGAGTTGAATTAAATGTAAGGTGTCAGCGGCCTTTGTCTCATGCTGGAGCATTTCCATTTGCATCTGAATGACAAAGCCAGGATGAGGCAGCAGCACCTGGGGAGGGAAAGAAATCAGAAGAGAGGAAGGAGAGGGCCCTCAGATTGGCCTTACTCTCCTGGCCTGGGCTATTTCTGGTATCTGCTGCTGGTTCCTCTCAGCACTATTTTTGTCTTCTATTTTTTTGTCCTGCACCTAGCACGTCCAGCTCATGTCTGGGCCTGGGGTACATAGGGATGACAGTAGGACAAGTAATTAATCCTAACTGACCTCTCCTAGTGACTTTTCTTCTCCTTCCATCTTGGGTTGACTTGCAGAGCATCTCTTCACCTTGAAAAAGAGTATTTTTATGTTACAGGGCCAAAAGTCATCATCACTATAATGGTTCTTAAAACAACCCAGCAAAATGAGCTCATAAAAGCTCCTCTTGCTTAATGCATCAGTGGGCCTTAGCTCACTTTACTCTGGGAACATAGGCAAGCCCTGAGGCTGAGCCAGGTCCTCTCTGAGCCGGCCCCCAGACAGGAGAGGAGAGGAGAACTCACCCATGCCCAGGTAGGGCACCTGAACAGGAAACCAAACACAGTCACTGCCCCTCAGTCAGCCACTGCCACATTCCCGATGGATACCACACAGTCCATAGCAGGCTTGGAATCATTTCCCTCCTCAAAGTGTGGATTTTAAATCACCCCACAACCTCCTCCTGAAAACCTGCCGAGCTGAAGCCACTGCAGGTCATGTTGCACAATTTGCTGTTGCAAGACAAAGAAAACAAGTTCTTCTTTTTCACAATTACCAAACTACTTCATCGAGCAATTTCTTGCCTCTGTGCTTTGGTTTCAGTTAACAGCATTCCTCAGGGAGGGAAGGTCTAACTGCACCTCTGAGTGCCTTACTGATGGTTCTGCCATTAAAGACAATTGTGTAAAGTTGCTGAAGTACTGTGACTGAAGAGTCGAACATCTTCAGTGCAGCAGCGACTGTGCCTTGCTCTAGAGCTGGACCAGGTCACGGCTCACAGGGATTGCAGGCAGGTGCTGTCTGGAGGGGCTGCCTCTTTCCCCGGGACAAACCAGTGTGGCTCTCGCCAGGGGCTTTGTCCCCACATGTGATAACCCCGGTGCTGATAAAACAGCTCCTGCTGGGGTCCCAGCACAGCCCCAGGTACTTAGCACTTGCCTGGGAGAGAGAATGTCACCTCGGCCTTGGGAAGAGGGCAGGGAGTGCTGTCCCCACAGCACACAGGCATGACAGAGGAACCTCAAGCCCCCATATGAAGCACCTTACTGTGGCAGCTGCTCAGGACTGTAGTGTCCCCATCACCCCATGCATGGCACAGAGGGAGCAGCAGGGCTCCCCACAGCAGCAGGCACCAGTGCCAGTGGCACAACTCAGCTGCACCCAGCCAGGGACACTGGTTTCCTTCCCATCACACCATGGCAGGCCCTGGCACTGGGGCTGTCCTGGCTGGCAGGTGCTCCCAGGGCTGCACTGTGCCAGGGACAGGCCAGCCCTCCACCAGCAGCAGCTTTTAGGACCGAGCTGTGATGGGTTGTGGAGTCTGTGTCTCTCCTGCTGCCTTTGCCATGCTTCAGGGCTGCCCTGCTGGTGCTTTCCTAGGGAGGGGGACAGCACCAGGACCAGACACAGGGACTGAAGGCCAGGACCTCCCATAGCAGCTCTTTTACAGTGCAAGGGCAGCAGCCCCCATTTCATGAGGGCAAGACCCTGGCTCTTGGCTCACTGCAGCTCAGCTGCCTGCCCTGTGAAGCCCCCGTGGCCCCAAGGAACCCATGGGGGTGCCCAGGCTCCTGTCTGGCCACAGCTCCAACCCCTTCAAACTTCCTGCATTTGTTTCACTCGAGCTATTTGGGGGAAGTAGGGTGTTGTTATGTCTTCAGCTCAGCATCTATTTAGAGAAGGATAATACCATTGTGGGGGAGGACAATGAGAATATGAAATGCCTAAAATTCTCTGTCTCTCACTATTTTGACTAATTATTTCTTCCTCTTTTTCCTCCAAATGGGGAGGAAAAATTTTCTTCCTTGGAAAATGACAGTGAGATTTAATGCCCTGGTTGAGTGGGATAAAGCATGAACCAAGCCCACCAAGATGAGCTCAGACTGATGTCAGCTATGGCCCTAGAGCAGGAGCTATGCTCTGCACAGGGCCAGAGCAAGGGAAGGTCAGGGCACAAAAGAGAAGGGATGGCCCACGCAGGAGATGACTGCCCCAGGAGACCTCAGTGCAGAGGATAGCAGCCAGCCCCTTCTGTCACTTTCCCAGGGCTATGTTTAGCTCCTGGTTTGCTTGGGGAACCCAGATGAGCACCTGGAACATCTTAATGTCATTGTCCCACCAGAGCTGGCTTTAGTAGACTTTTTTTCCTTTGCAGGATATAACTAATTGGTCCTGACATGAGGGAGAGTCATGTTGGGTCCTGAAATAGCCTCCTGCAGAGCTTTACTTTCAGAGGTGCCATGGGGCAGCATGAGTGCAAGTGTACATGAAACTGCTTTCACAGGGAGGCTGCATGGCCTGAGTGCACCTTCCATTATTTCTGCTTCCCCAGTCCTGGAAGCTCAGATTGGGGAGCAGAAATAATGAAAATCAATGTCCTGGCTGATGAGCCTCACCTCTAGGTTAGCCTAGAGGTGCAATAAGGACTCTGGGTCTTACTATTGCTGCACACCAGGCCCTTGCAATACCCTTTGCCTGTAGTGGTCCTTGCTCCTCTGTCGCTCTGGTGGCAGCCTGGAGGGTCTGATTTCGTTGGTGTTTCTCCCTTTGGCAGCAGCAGTGAGAGCTGTGAAGAGGCAGGGGTTCAGCTTACTTCAAAGCAGCAGTAACCAAAAGGTCTTAATGGGATTGCCCTGGGAGTCCAAACAGAGAGAAGGCAGATCTTACAGTGACTACCAGCTCCAGCAGACCCTGGTGGACCTGAGGTCTCCTGCACAGCTGTACCATGCTGTATGCTCTGCTGGAAATTTGCTGAGCCAGTGCTGCAGCTAGAGGGTTCTAGCCACAAAGTCAGGCATGGGGGATAGCTGCTGTACTGGTGTGGGGATAGCTGCAGTACTGGTGTGGGGATGGATAAGTGCTGTACTGGTGTGTAGGGTAACTGCTGTACTGGTGCATGTGGGATAACTGCTGTACTGATCTGTAGGGTAACTGCTGTATGGTGTGGGGATGGGTAACTGCTGTACTGGTGTGGGGGATTGCTGCTGTACCAGTACATGTGGGATAACTGCTGTACTGGTGTGGGGATGGATAACTGCTGTACTGCTGCATGTGGGATAGCTGCAGGGACTCCCCTCTTTGCCATGCAGAGTCTTTGCATTACAAAACACTCTCTAAAGCCTGGACATTGCTTAAGAAAGTAAAATTAGATCAGAGCAGCACTAAAGATAAGCAGCTCAGTTCCCAACCCAACTTGCCGGAGCACTGTGGCAGGACAGGACGCAGTGTCACCAAAGGATGACAAGTGTAGTGGCAGATTGCCCTGAGGGAGCCTGAACTCATACAGCTGCTCCAGTCCTGCTCTGATCAGAGCTGGATGTGTGGAGGTACTGGGGATGCCTGGGGGGACACTGGGACATGGGGTGGAGTTGCTGCTGCTGAGCCAAGGGCAGAGCAGTGCTCTGTGTATTGTGTGCTACATCTCAAAGGCAGATGCTGGGATGGGGAAGCACTTCCCATGGCCCTGGGTGCTCCTCAGGCGTCTGCACAATGGAGGCAGCACTTACTCAGCTCTGTGTGGCTGCATCCTCCCTTTGCTCATTTGCCTCCTGGCCATGGTGCCTGTTGCTGCCGGGGCCCTGGCAAGACACCTTCTGGTCAGGGTCTCCTGGGACCCCCAGAGAAGGCAGTGGGCAGGGCACAGACCCCAGGACCTGCCTCTGCTGCTGAGAAGCATCCATTTCTCACCATCCCAGGTGAGAAAAGGCAGGGGCAGGCTGCAGGGCAAACATGGTCTTGGCCATGTTCAGAAGTCATCACTAACACTCAGCTTTGATGAGCTGCTGTAAATGAACATTCCTGCCAGCAGCTGCCTAGGCCTGGCTCTCCACTTGCACTGGTCTCATCTCCTGGGCCACCACGAGCACAGATGGAGCTGTGTCTGCAGGTCATCAACCACACACTGGGCAGAGAAAGCGCGGGTCTCCCTGCTCAGAAATAAATATTTCCAGACTATTTTCCTCCACTTCCAGCAGAAGAGATGATGTTTTTACACCAAAGTGGGCTAGTTTCAGACAATCATATTGCTGATCCTGGAGCTGAAGTTAAAATCCTCGTGGCAAGCAGAGGGGAATGAGGCTTCCCTATGCCCAAAAAAAGGTGCTGGGGAATACCATATTCCTACCTGCCCTCCCTGCTGCCTGGTTCAGCGTCCCCAAGGACTTGTTTTAAGCAGCAGAATGAGAAGTTACTGGTAGGAAATGCAGGCAGCTGCATTCACACTTGACTCTATTGTTTCATAAGTATTAGCAGAGAGATTGAAAATGTAATTATGATAATTAAGCTAAATTGCAATCTTCCTACAGGAGCTACCAAATTATTTATATCAACTTTTTATCCTAATTCCCTTAACTGCTCCCTGCCCAGTGGAAGAAGAACCCTTACTGCTCTGGGCTGCCTGCACTGTGTTCCAGTGCAGGCAATCCTCAATGGCATTTGTGAAGCAGCAGCAAGTGGCAGCTCTTACTCAGCAGGAAATTGGGATGGGAAAAGAGCTTGTGAGAAACAGTGGTGCTGAGGGCAGAGCACTTTGGGGGCAAAGAGCCACAATAAGAGGGGAGAACGATAGGTAAGTGTGCAGGACTGGGAAAGGCAGTGCCCAGCTGCAGTTAGGGCTGGCTGCAAGGAGCAGAGCGATGCTGGGCAGATGCTCAGCAGGGCTGGATTCAGGCACTGCCTGTCCTGTCCCTTGGGGCTGCGGGTGTACCTCCCACTGTGATCTTTGGAGCTGAAGTGAGCACAGACCCCACTGTGGCAAGATTCAAGGGTCATGGCACAACCAGGCCAGCCTGGTGCAGAGCCTGGCTCTGCACACAGACCCAGCAGCAGCAGCTTTGGTGCTGCTGCTCTGCTTCTCCCTCCAGGAACACTGTCAGTTCTAATTAATGTCACAGTTCAGCTTGTTCATGCATCCGAGCAGACCTTGTGCAGCTCCACGGTGCTGCGGGAGGAGGGATGAATCCCATCCCAGAGCCTTTTCCTTCTGTCCCCCCTGCTTGCCTGGGCCACAGCAGCACGTGACACCGAGCATGTCACCCCTCTTTGAGGGGTGGCAGCAGGACCAGCTGTAGGAGGCAGCCTGCCCAGCTGCCCTCCACTGAGGAGCAGGAGAGTAAGGGAGGAGGCAAAGCTCTTTACTGTGTCCAGTTCTCCAGGGTCCTTCCCACAGAACAAAGAACATGTGTTTGAGCACATATGCCCCCCCGACCTTCATCAGTCCTGGGCTATCCTGTCCCAGAACTTGCCCAATTCCTACCTTCAAAGGGGCTTGATTTAAGCCCACAGATGGGAGCTGTGCTCTGGCTTACCAAGTCTGAGCGTGAAGAACATTTCCCAGCTTGGGAAAAAGCATTCTGCAGCCTTTCTCCCACCTCCACCCCTCAGCAGCAGCATGGACTGCAGTGACCAGGGTTGGATCTTGGAGGGTGCTGGGCAGCCACAGCCTGGAGCTCAGCTCCTTGCAGAGCCACCTTGTCAAGCCAAGGGCTGGATTGGGACCTTGTCCTTCATTATATAACTGTTTCTCTGAGTGTTTTCATAGCACTTAGCCCTCCCACCAGGCAGAGCCCCTACCGGCAAGGGGGAATGTCATGGTTTTTTCAATGCATGTCTTTGATTTCCTGCTGTTTCTGTTGCAGCACAGTTGTGTTCCCCCCAGTTTGTGCACCTTGCCAGGCATTAACCAAGATTCAGGCCCCAGGCAAGCAAGGCACCAGGCAGCAAACTGGAGGTGTCACCTTGTCTGGGGTGGGTGATGGAGATGTGGAGAGAAGCAGAACCTCAGAGGCCAGGTCAGCTCAGTCCCTCCATGGGGCTCTTTGAGCCCCGCGGATGAACCGACCTGGCCTGGCCTCTGGGACCCCACGCTGTCCCTGCACTGCCCTGGCTGCCTGCCCTCACATTCCTGTCCTTGCACATCATCTCCTTCCAGCTGCTGAGGAAAACAGCCCCTGCTGCTACCAGCGGCTGGGGTGAGGAGGGGGAGACGCCTTCACAGCACATGAGCTCTGCGGGAGCTGGGGCTGCTGCTGACCTTGGAAATGAAGGGTTTTTTCTTCCCAGCTCCAGGAGAAGCAGGAGGTGAGGCATAGCTGGCTGGCACTGCACCTTCCTTGCAGCACATCAGTTTTTTTCGTCATCAGTGGGACCCTGCCCACCCTCACCCAAGAAAACCAGGGGCTGTGAAGTGCTGTCACCCACAACCCCTTGGACAGGTGACAGTAGGTTGTCTGCCTTGTTCCTTCCCTGAAACTGGGGAGCTTTTCCCCACTGAATAATAGAGGGTTTGGTGTGATGACCAATAATTGGGCAATGGGACAGTTGTGATGCCTTGGGAATGACTAACAGCAGTGGGACAGGTCAGCTGCTCTTCTCCAACACACCGCCAAGGAGGAAATCCTGACGCCTTCCTGCTTCTCTGAGAGTCACAGTGTGTGTTCTCAAGGTGACTTGGAACTGTCCCAAGGTTGTATTTGATACTGAGTACTGCCTGTAGCCCCCAAAAAGAAAGAAGTTTTCACCACTGACCTGGTGCCATTCAACAAAATTTCACATCCAGGAGTCCAAAGCAGCCCCTCAGCCAACATTGTCCCCCCTGTTCAGACAAACTGGATGTGCCCCATGCAAGGCACATCTCCAAACTAAACTGCAAATAATTCTGGATCTAAACAGTACTATAGTCTGGGCTAAAAGTCATTTTATGACTTGGCTCATTCCACTTGACCACTGGCTAATTTTTCTGGTTGCACATGATATTTTTTCCTGTTGTGGATGAGGAAGACCTAAAGATGGGAGGAGGGCATGCTAAGGGCAGGAAAAACAAGAAGTTGTATATGGGATCCTGCCAACACTTCCACATTTGTGTGGCCCCTGAGCCTCATTTTCAGGAGAAAATCTGTAGTGCACCAGTAAATACACAATCAAGAAATAGTATTAGCAAAAAGGGCTCTTTCCCCCTTAATATCTTCATATTCTGGGGCCATCATTGTTGCCTGGATTAATAACATGCTCTATTTAGCCATAACACACCTGAGGAACCTCAGGCACCTGGTGCAGCACCTAAGCTGACTTGCCAAAGCATCAGCTCCATGTGTCAGGCTCAGAGCTGGATCATCGCCTTTCCTAGTGCTGTTTGTTATATGTATTTTCTGTCCAATTCATCACACACTGCCTGCTAGGTCAGAGATGTGTGAAGCTCAGTGTTCCACCTTGCTGTGCTGGACACGTCCTTGGCTGGCCCACCGAGCCTGGGCAGGGCAGTGATTTGCACCAGGGGCAGACAGCAATGCACGTAACTCTGCACACATCTGATTTCTGTTCCCACATCTGACTTCTTCCCCCACAGCTCAAACCTACTGGCAGAGCTATGAGGCTGCCTTTGCTCTCCCTTTGCCCGCCTGTCCCTGGGAAAGCAGTGGTGGGATGGGCTGCTGGCTGCTGGGGAGCAGTGTCACGGTCTGTGCTGCTCTTTGCGCAGCCCTCCCGCCTGCGCTGCGCCAGGGGCTGATTCACCATCCCCGGCTGTAAGGCTGACTGAGTGCTGATGGATGGAGCCCGATCGTGTCTCTGCTGACAGCCCCAGCAGGGGCAGTGCCTGCTCTGGGACACGCTCAGTGGGCAGCAGCCCTGGCACCCAGCAGAGACCATAGAACAATTTATCCTCTACATATGGGAGCAGGCCTTTCCCAAAGCCCTGCTGCACCTCCCCACATATCAGCCAGCAATAGGCTTTTCAGTTCCACAAGCAGCTACTTGTTTAAAAGGAAAAAACAGCAGCAGCTCACCTTTTTACTCAAATCTATTGGAGAGAAGGTCTAGCTCTCTCCTCCTCTCCTTTTTCTAGGAAGATGTTCCTTCAAATTTGCTGTGAGGAAAATAAAATTACCTTTTTCTCCTCACATGCACTTGCTCTCATTTTCAGGCCCAGGCATGCTGCTATGGGGAAGGCAGGGCAGCTAAGCACACATGAATAACCTCACACCAGCACTGCAGACGTACATATGACTTTTTTTTCTATGGTTCCAGTACCAAAATATCCCAGGCACAAAGGGATTTGGACTCTACAGCTAACGATCTATGCAGGCCTCTAAGGAAACTGCACAGTAGCCCTGCTAATGGCTTCAAGGGGAAATGCTTCAGGCCCTGGCTGCTGCTACTGCTGCTCAGGGAATTGTGCTTTTAGCTCTGGCATGCGATAAAAACCTTTTCTCACTGCTGCAGACATGATGGCTCTTCTGGAGAGAGGAAAGGCATTGACTAAGCTCAGGCCATTAACCACCTTTAAGCACACACTGAGGATATAAAGCAAACACCAACGGGTCATTCAACACCCAGGGTTAGTTAACTAATCCCCGTGACTCCCTCTCTGCCCTCTCTGCTCCCCAGGTGCCGTACTGCTCCCTGCTCCAAGCCCTGCCTGCTCCCTCTGCCCCGGAGCAGAGAGCTCTGGGCAGACCTGGGGCACTCAGCCCAGGGCGCTTCTGGCAAGTCCCATCTCGGGACAAGCACTTCGGGATAAGCTCTCCGTGGTGTTTCATTTCCTCTCCGTGCCCCTTCCCTCCCAAGACACAATGTTTCTTTAGCAAGGGATGTCTCTGCAGGGCCGGGCTGAGCGTCTCAAATCCAGCAGTGGCCACCCGCTGCATCCCGCTGCCCATCAACTAGGCAAGAAGGTGCCCACTCAGAGGGGATTCCCCCCTCTCCCCATCACCCCTTCCCATGAAAGCCACACCACTGTGCCTTCCTCCTCTGACTAATTCATACTGAGACAATGGTCTCGCTGGTGTGGTGGCAGATTTTGCAATAGGTTTTAATGAGCTATTTACAAGTTCCGAGGCGGGCTCCTTACACAAGGAGTGTGGCCTGGCCCTGGCAGCTGGTCGGGCTTTTCATTGACATTCCTGCGACTCCAGCGATTGCAGCACAGGCACAGTGGAAAACATTTAGACATCAGAAATGCCAGATTAATTATCTCTTAATTGATACCTCCACTTGGGGACAAATGAAACCGGAACATCTCTCCTGCCCTGGGAGCCTGCCACTTACAAACAGATTTACAGCTAAAAATACCGCGGCAGTCCCGTGGCTAATCAACTTCACTGCTTACCCTGGGTGAGGTTTAAAAATTGTCTCAGGCTGGCACTGTGAGCAGCGAGGGACCAGCTGCAGCACCTGGATGCAGATGGCATTAACGCTGTGCAGTATCCCCCGTGCCCAGGCGAGGGGCACCTCGCCTCGGGGCAGTCTCAGGGGCCCGCAGCCGGGTTTCTCCGGACTAGGATCCAGCCACAGCGCCTTGACAGAGGTTTCTAGCACTTTCCTGCCCATCATTAGACGCTGCTGAGAGGAAACCTCATCCCTGTGTCTTTTAACAGCCCTTAAGTGCCCAGTGCGTTTCCCTGTAGTGTAACATTTCCAGCGAGCCTGGGAATCTCGTTTTATGCTTGTAAACAGCTTTTTTGTGCAGTGCTATCTTGCACCTACAACACTTCCCAAGGGATCTCTCCCCCACCCAGCTCCTTACAGGAATCCACACACAGAGGCCAAATTGCCATAGTGACCCCATTTAAGTTACCATCATCTTTATTTTCTTCACATATGTGCAAACAGAGGAGATCGCAATGGTGGTGTTCTTAAAAATAACAAAATGTATTTGCATACATTTCCCTATGTACAGGTGAACAGCCACAAGTAGTCTTCTTTTGCACAGCAAAAGATCTAGAGCATTGAGACCGGGGACAGGACCGGGGCCCAAAAAAAAAGGTCTAACTTAAAAACAATAATAAAAAAAAAACCCAACTTCACAACAGTGCAAACCTCTTGGACACGACAGCACGATGGAGTGACTTTAATGGAGAAAACGGCGGGGGGGCCTCTCGGATATGAGATTTCTGACTGTAAACAAGGCGCAACACCTCCCTCCCGCCGCCCTCCCCGGGGAAAGCTATTCCAGGAATTTGGCAGATCTTCAAGGGCTGAGCCGGAGGTAAACAGCCCGCGGCCGCCTCCCCTCCTCGGGCCGCAGCAAGTTGGGGTCCGGCTCCGGCGGCCACCGGCACCGGCACGGGAGGGGCGGCCGCTCCCCGGGATGCTCCGCGGGACGCGGGGGCACCGCGGGGACCCGGCGGGACCGCAAATTCCCCGAGGGGCCTCGGCGGGGCCGGAGGGGTCCGGTGCGCCCCGGTGGGGCCGTGCACGCCCGGAAGGGACCGTGCATTCCAGGAGAGGCCGGAAGGAACCCGGTGCGCCCCGGCGGGGCCGCGCATTCCCGGCGGGAACCCGGTGCGCCCCTGCGGCGCCGCTCACGCCCGGAAGGGACCGTGCACTCCCGGAGGGAAGCCGGTGCGCCCCGCTGGGGCCGTGCACTCCCGGCAGGGACCGGGAACTCCCGGAGGGGTCAGAAGGAACTCGGTGCGCCCCGGCGGGGCCGTGCATTCCCGGAGGGAACCCGGTGCGCCCCGGCGGCACCGCGCACGCCCGTATGGGCTCGAGCGCTCAGCCGGTCTCGGGGTCGCCGGGGGGCGGCTGCTCGGCGTCGCTGCCGGGCGGGGCGGCCCCGTCCGTGCCGCCGCTCTCCAGGGAGGACTCGCTGCCCGTGCTTTCCCCAGAAAGCAGGCGGCGGACGCGCAGGTCGGCGCGCAGCGAGCGCAGATCGTTGCCGAGGCTGAGCTCGCCCAGGTCGCGGAGGAGCTGGCCCAGCTCTGGGCTCTCGCCGCGGCCGGTGCTGGGGCGCAGCAGCTCGCCCTCGGGCTCGCCCAGCGCTTCCAGGATGTCTTCGCAGTCGCAGTGCATGGCCCGCTCTTCCTGCTCCTCGCCCAGTAGGTCCTCCGTGATGGAGCCCAGCTTGGGCGCGCTGCGGCTCCGCTCTACCGGCGGCTTGTAGCAGCACTGCCCGTTGAGCAGCTTGCGCAGCGGCACCAGCGGGATGCTCTGCTCGCCCACCAGCTGCTGCTGCTGGTGCCGCGCGTCGTCCCGCTTCTTCAGCCGGCGGAACTCGGCCAGTGCCGTGGCCGAAGTCTGGTAGAGCAACAGGGCCATGGCCTTCGCCTTCTCGGGCTTGGAGACCAGCACGGCGTGGCAGCGCAGCATCACCGCCTTGTGCTTCAGCTCGTGGCGGTAGATCCAGGCAAAGACACGGGGCAGGCGCGGGTCGGCCACGCAGTAGGTGACCCGGTGCAGCAGGTAGAGGTGGCCGGGCCGGCGCAGCCCCTTGTCCTCGGCGTGGGCCATGCGGATGCCCTGAGCGCTGATGGTCAGCTTCATCTTGGTGCCCTGCCGGCCCGCCTCGCTCTTGCTCCAAATCTTGCAGACGGCCAGGTCGGTGCAGCCCTCACCTTTAGACTGGATGGTGGTGGCGTTGCCCAGGTAGAGCACAGTATACGTGGGGTCTTCGCTGGTAACGCGAAATTTCCGCCGCTTGGAGCGGAACATGCTGCCCACGCGGTGCAGGGCGCTCTCGGGGCAGGCGCGGGCCAGCGAGGTGAGGGCCGAGTAGTGCACGCTCACCGCGTACCCCTTGGGCTTGCTCTGCCGCCGAGCCTCGCCCGCCGCCAGCTCCACCTTGCTCCGCTTCCAGGGCAGCATGGCCCCGCGGAGCAGCGGCTAGGCGCCGCGCCGACGGCTCCGGGCGCGGGGGGGCATGCCACGGCGGCGGCGGCGGCTGGGCTGCCCGCCCGCCTCACATCCTTGCGGGCGCCGGGCCGCCGCGGCCGTAGATATAGGCGGGCGCCGCGCTCCGCGGGCGCGGAGAGGGGAGGCCCCGCGCACCGAGGGCGGAGCGCCCGCTGCCCGGGCCCGCCGAGCCGGCGGCTCGCTGCTCGCCGCCCGCCCGCCGCCGCCGCTCTGCGCCGCCCGCCGCGGAGCCCCGGCCCCGGCCCCAGCCCCGGCCCCGCCGCGCCGTGGGGCGGGCCCGGGGCGGTGCCAGCGCGGCCGGCCGGCCCCCGTCCCCTCCCCGCTCGCGGCGGAGCGCGGCCTCCAGCGGGGGACGGCCGCCGGTGCCGCCGCGGGCGCGAGGAGCGGGACCCCCGTGCGGCCCGGGACCCCCGTGCGGCACGGGGTCCAGCCCCACCCGGCTCGCCACGGCCACGTGCGGAGCCTGGGCGCCACAGCGCGCTCCTGCTGCTTCCGCCAGCACGGGCGGGGAGAATGGAGAGGGCACCGCGGGGGATCCGTCTGCCCCAAATCCCCTTAAACTGATAAAAATCCCAGGGCCACTGCGGGACCCCACGCTCTGCGGGAGCCGTAGCCTCAGCTGCCTGCACGGCCAGGGTGTGCCATGGACAAATCCCGCTCTTGCAACATGATCTTTCCTTTGGTTTGGTTAGTCCGGCTCTGAGACCTGAAGGGCCTGCAGCAAATACTAGTTATTATGTATGAGTAATCCTTTGCTCTTTATTTGTATTCAGCAGCCGAAGAGCAAGAAGCTGTCTTTTAATTTCTTGCCGGGGTTGCTGGGTACACTCACAGACGTAATGAAAAAGTTGGTCTCTGTGTTGTTACTATAGCTTCCTGTGTCATGTGTCAGATCTTGCTAAAAAGAATAGAAATTCTAGCATTGCAGATTGTGGCACTTCATCAGGGTTTGGATGAGTGCTCAACAAAAGGGGAGCAGTACATACTCATGCTGTAAAACATGTAAACACCTGCCTAACTTATTACTCAAATAATTTCTAGAGTTTGGATCAATCAAACCAGTATGTAATTATCGTTGTTGTTGTTACTATTATTATTTTTATTACTATTATTACATAATGCCATCTAGCAGATTATTTGGGAATTGCAAGTAACCACAGTGACCAGCATCAAACTATTAAGCCCATTCACTTATATTTCCAAAATCCCCCTCACTGGAGGGCAGCGTGGTCAGCACCATCCCTCGACCCTGCTCAGCCACAGCTGGTCCCAGGGGACGCCTGGCTGCAGCCATGGTTTCCAGAGGCCAGTGGTAAGTGTGGTCAGTAACATACTGCAGTTCTGTCTTCAGCAGCTCTAGCACAGCAGTTTGACAGTGTTAGGAAGGCTGCTGCTTGCCATGAGGAGTGAATGTGTTAATGCTCCATTTTCCAATGAGAAAACTTCAGCTGGAGGGCTGCACGGGCTGGGTGTGCACCCATCAGTGTACACAAGCTGTTGAACAGCCAGGCCCCTTGATGTGAAGCCCAGCACTCACTGGGATGCACATCTGGGCTCAACACTGTGCTGAACTGAACCCTCTGCCTCTTCAACAAAAGCACACTGGGACCTCACAGGAGGGCAGGTGAGGGGCTGAGGTCTGCCCTGACTGCAGTGCTCAGCAGCAGCTTGCCCAGCTGGGGGTTCTCTGCTCTGAGCCCTGATGCAGGCTGGGTGTCAGGCACCCACTGGCAGCCCCATGGTGCTGCCGGTGTGGGGGGCAGGAGGGGCTGTGTGCTGTGCTGCAGCCTGTGGCAGACAGCTCCTGCCAGCCTGCAGGACCCTCCCACTGCATGGCAGGGAGAGAAAGACTGATTGGTTCAGCTGATTCATCTCCAAGTAGCATTCAATGTACTTTTCTTTTCTCTTCTTTGTCTTGCAAAGTGAAAACAGAAGATGCTGCTGTGCACATAAAATAAATCCAGTGGCTTGAGGTGACATCTGATACCCATGCCTGGTGTGGCATTCCCAAAGTGCCCGAAGATCTGCCTCCTCCCTCAAGGTGTCCTGCTGAAGCACAGCTCCTCAGACCAACACCTGCCTGAGCAGTGCCTGTGAGCACAGGGCCGAGAGCAACCCCGTCTGCTCCTCGGGGATGCGTGGGCATGGCAGTCTCTCCATACGAGGGAGTTGCTTTGCCAAAACCTGCCTGCCTCCAGTTGTGGGCAGAGGAACCTGTTCTGAGCCTTTGGCTGGTGGCTCAGCAGGCAGGTGTTTGCTCCAGGTGGGATGGAGCAAGCAAGGAGACCCATATACCTTCCTGCAGTGCTGCCTCTGGAGAGAGGTTGGAGCTGGGGGGGCTGGTGCTGGTGCACAAACACTTCTGATAATGATGCCCATAGAGCTGTTTGCAGAGTCATGCTGGGCTCTGCCATCCTGAAGTGATCTGTGTTCAGGAATGTGGACTTCAAGTTTTCACAGCATGGCTCCTGCAGGCTGCTGAGCCCCCTGGCTCTCCAGCAGCCTTTGGGCAAAGTTGTCTGCAAACCCCAGTGGTGTGTAAGGTGAGGAGGAGATCTGACTCCTTTGCCCTCCTCATGGCCTCCCCAGTCCCAAGGCAGCAGCATTGCCATTTCTGCATTGCATTCTCAGGTTCTAGAGGTTTCCTTATCAGCATCCCAGAAACCCTCTGGGGGTTCCAGATGCTGGCTGGGGAGCAGCAGCACCCCAGAATACCTGCCTCTGTACCATTTGAAGTGCAGCAGCAAGGAAGGTGTTTTGTGGTCACAGCCCTTGAGAATGGAATCTGTCTTGGCTCAGTTCCTTGCCATGCTTGCTCGCCAGTCTGTGTGCCAGACCATTGTAGCTTTCTTTGCTTCATTAACGGGCCCAGTTAATTCAGGACCATCTCATTCCTGCTATGTGGCAACTGCTTCAGTTCTGGGCATGGACAATTGCCACATGCTTCAGCAGCTGAAGAGCAAGTTACAAATCATGGTGGTCTGTGACAACAATTCCTGCACAAAATGCTCTGAGTTGTGCTGGGCTGAGGAGCTGTGCCACAGCCTTTGGATGAAGTCCGGCAGCAGGGAGAAGCCCAGTTGAGTTTGGGGCACCTGCTCCCTGCTTGAGGCTGTTCCTGTGGATGTCTGTATTTCATTGCTGGGAGGAGAAGCTGAGGCACAGTGAGAGGGGTGCCTGCCCTGTGTGGCCAGGGCATGCTGCTGGAGCACGAGGCTCCCTCCTGCCTGCAAGGCCGGCAGCACCCGTGATGTGTAGGACTTGCACGCTGGGGCTTATCTGCATGGCGCTGTAGCCTGGGGGGGAGTGCAGCAGCCTGCTCTCTATTTATGCAATATTCCAGCAGCTACTGAGCATCACCTGCCTTCGTGCATGCATGGAAATCCAGAGCAAGGCGTGGGAAAAGCTGTAAGATATGATCTCTGCCCTGCGGCGCAGGGCCGGCAGCACAGTGAGTGCTGCACTTTGGGCAGACCCCACTCCCTGCCCCTCCATCCCTGTCCTGCCCTGGCCACTGCAGTCTGCACTGGAGCCCGTGGTCACACCCCACCACGAGCCCCTAGGTTCTGGGGCGCACGGTGTCTCGGAGGTGCAGACAGGCAGGCAGCTGTGCAGTACCTCTGTTGGAGGGAGCTGCCAGGCTGCCCATGCTGGCTGCCCTGGGCAGTGTGGAGAGATGCAAGAGTCTGTCTGATGGGAGAGGGGGAAACCCTGCAGGGAGCAGCCCCGCTTCAGGGATGGCTTTTGTGCCCAGCAGCTGGAATTGGAGCTGATGCGGATCTCTGGTTGGGGAGAGTGGTGGGGAAAGTTGATATGACAAGATCAAAATAATTCATGGGAATGTACTGATTTTGTCAGTGTATGAAAATGTGTCAGATTTTTTCCCCCCAGGTAGTAATAGAACTTCTTGTGCCGCAGCAGCTGAAGTGACACAGTCAAAGTGAAACACTGCAAACCAGCATTCAGTATGTTCCAAAACAGTATTTCAGAGTCTCTATAACTATGCAACATGTCAAAGTTTTGACTCTTTGTTCCAAACCAGGACAAAGGAAATGCTGAACTGTCAGGTTTTTCCATGAAGCGGAAAGACTGAGCGGCTCCTGAGCCTCACAGCCACCAGTGCTGGCAGGCAGGGTGCCATGGCCCCAGCCCTGCCAGCGTCAGCCAGGTCCGGCCAGCAGCAAGTGTGGATGGCTGCCTGTCACCAGGAGCTGGGACAGCATGACCTGCTCAGGGAGAAGGGTCCTTAACAGCCTTTAATGGAAGCCACATGCCACCCCTGCCGCCCTCCAGCCTCTCTGAAGGGGAGCAGCACCCCATCCTGGAGCGGGTGTGCCCCGGCAGGGCCCGGGGCTGGGAGCGCAGGTGATGCCAGGGCCATGTGAATACTGTGGGAGATCCTTGCACAGGCAGCCTGGATCCCCTTGGGGCACCAAGGGTGATGCCAGTGCTGCTCAGGCCGGCAGTGCCCCGGGAGCAGGGGCTGTGCCGTGGTGCTGTGGTTGTTTTTCAGTCCCCGAGAGCGGCACACCCCGCTTCCTGCACAGCCCCGGCGCTTCCTGCGCCGGCTGCTATAATTAGAAGGGCAGCCGGTGTCCAACGGAGCAGAGCCCTCCCTCGGGTGTCACGGCACCCTCGGGCGGCTTGCTGGGTGGGTGGTGCTGGACAGCCGTCCTCAGACCGTGCTGCCAGCCAGGGGGCACAGGGGTGGTGGTGGGGCAGCATCCTCCGCTCAGTGCTCCATCCATGGGCCATGTTGAGGGGCAGCAGTGGGCAGCACGGTGAGACTCCCAGGCACAGCTGACACAATGGGAGCTGGAGAAATCCCATCCGTTTCCCTCCGGTGCTTTGTGCCTTCAAAGAGGCAGACAGTTCTCTCTAATTAACTTGCCCTCACCCTGCCAGGCTAGGAGGTGATTTTATCTTCATAGGGCTGGTGGAAAAAACGGAGTCTAAAAAACTCAGGGCCCCAGTGGTGTTGGTGCCTTCTCAGGGCTCAGCCTTGGCCAGGCAGCCCTGCTTCAGAGTTTCCTCATCATTCTGCTCTTTCTAAAGAGGAGCAAGACCTTCACCAAGAGATGGGAAGCTTGCAGAACAAGCTCTCACTCTTCATACAGTGCCAGGCCACTTCTGAGTACAGCTGGAAAGAAGGGGGTTCAAGCAGCTGCAGTTGTGCACAGAGCAAAATTGTCTTGGTGTTCTTTCAGGGCTGCTGTGGGGAGGGTTTCTTAAATGGGTCTGCTTGTCAGGCTGAGGCTGGCAGTACCACTGAATTGAGCATTGTGAACCTACATGAATAATGAATAGCCATCACATGAATATTTTAGACACAAGTCCTGAGATCTCCCAGTGCTGCCTTAAAGGAACATGGAGGAAAAATTGTCCAGAAAGAACGATGTTTCCTTTAGGCAAAAATGCACTGTTATCACAGGCTTTTGAAAAAGAGCTGCTGCTGCTAAGTAATTCTCAGGATATGCATCAAAAACTGGAGCAGTGGTTTGGCTCCAAGGCATAAGAAGTTGGGAGAGAAGCCCAAGACAATGATTACAATGTGCTGTAAGGACAGCAGATTTTACTTTGTCTATGCAATGGTTTTGTGAGAATTCCCAAAGCTGTAGCCACTTTCCAAAGAGCCAATGGTGCTGGGCACTTAGTGCTTTTCTAAGGAGTGGTGAGAAGTTTTGTGATGCACAGGGGTGCTTTCTCTCCCAGGACAACACCTCAGTCCAGCCCAGTCAAAGAGATGAGTTGTAGAAAGAAAGCCTAGCAGCAAAAATTGTGTTCATTTTGCATGCAGTGATAGCTACTCCATCATATGGGAATGGGCTGCAAATCAACAGGTTTATCACGCTGTGAACAGCAGCGTGCCCCCCTCCTCCAAGCTCTCCTTGCCTGGCTGTGCTCTTGGCATGCACACTCTGGTGCCAAGCTGCCTCTGTGCAGCTCTTGTGACAGCATCTGTACCTCAGTTTCCCTTTTCACTGTGTGTGATTAATCCATGCATAAATGTCTTCTAGGAGCAGCAGGCTGTCTTGCTCAGGTAGGCACACAGAGGGGTGAGAAACATGGCAATTAGAAATATGCAATTACTAGTCCAGCTCTGATATTTTTGTCACTTGGATGACCCAGTCTACATCTCCTTGAGCACTGCTCTGCTCAAAGCGATCTTCGCAGTGCTGCTGGCATCACCAGACAGAAATAACTCCTTGGTGTTTATGAAGTGCCCAGAAACATATCTGTTGCAACAATGAGGGCAATTTGGGCGTTGCTTAAGTAGGTCCCACAAAGGTGGTAGGAAATACCTGCAGTTAACTGTCCCCTGAAGCACTTCAGTCTAGAAGTGGGGAAAGGTGGGGGGAAAGAGGGCAACGTGTGGGAAAGACATCCCAATCTAAATGCAGAGATATTTTTCTGCAGGTTATCTTCAAACCTCCCTGCCCTAGGATGGGTTGCAGGTGATGGAGCAAGCCTCCTTTTCCCACTGCACCAGCACTTCTGCCTGTCCTTGAGTGTCTGTTTCCAGTTCATGCCACTGAACACAGCTGCAGGTGTCCCATGGAGATCCACCGAGCTCTGCACTCTGTACTGACAGTCTCCAGACCCTGGTGGTGCTAGGCTGAGCTGCCAGGGCCGTGCCAATGGGATTATTAGAGCATTTTGCCTGTGGTTGGGCAGCCTGGGAATGGCACTGCACGTGCCTCAGCTGTGGGGTTAGAAGTGCTGCCAGACCCGAGGCGTGGGGATCAGCCAGGCTGGCTGGCTGCTCTGGCTGGTGATTATGCATTGTAGAGAGAAGGTAACTTTTAACTGAAGTACAAAAGAAAGACAATAATGAGCACTTATATTACTGCTTCAGTGCCCACATAAAGACTTGAGATGGTTTTATTAAAGATTACTTGATTAGAAATTATTTTACTAAATGTCTGCCTGCTGTCTGCAGCCCACCAGCTTCCATTGAAGCACCTCACCTAAATGAAAAGGCGACTGCTGAGTCCCCTTTCATCTCTCTTATTTGCCTTTAGGAAGCAAAGGAGGGGCCAGACCAGGCTGGTGATGGCGGCAGAACCTGGGATGAGCATGGCAAAGGATCAGACGTCCTTGGGAAATTTATGCCATGCAGTTACTGCCTTTGAAAAGAAGAAGAAAAGAAAAGCTGTGCCTTCCTAATGGGTGTTTATCATGGAGCAAGAGAAAAGAAAAAAGAGAGAAAAGAGAAGAGAGAAAAGAGAGAAAAGAGAAGAGAGAAAAGAGAGAAAAGAGAAAATAGAGAAAAAAGAGAGAAAACAGAAGAGAGAGAAGAGAGAAAAGAGAAAAGACCACTCCCACCCAGGGCGTTGTGCATGCTGCCATGCTCCTGAAGTTAAGCTTTGTCTGCTTCAGTTTTCCAGGGATTAGACAGGTTATTCTCCAGTTACAATTGATACATATTACAGAGTTGTAGTGAAAATTGTCCGGCTTTAACCCAACAACCATAAAGGAGAAATGCTTCATAAATCAGTTCAGTGAGCAAGTACAGGTCAAGTTGTTTATTAATTTATCATGCTCTCCCATCTTGACCCAGACCAGTCGCAACGACTGCTGCCAAAATCCATTCAGTGGTTCCCTGGCTAGTCATGCAATTTCCTCTGTCTGGCAAAGATGCCCAGACTCTGGCTGGATTTTGCCAGCAACCTCATAGTGTATCTCCCACATCTGCACCCAGGATCCTGCTTTGCCAGCCTCATTCCTTGCGTGCACTGTTTGCTGTATTGGGATGGTGGACACTAGGGAAAGGAACCTGCACTGTGTGTTACAGGGCACAGGGTCAACCTCGGCCACAGGAGCAGCAGAGGGAGACACAAACCCCTGCCGCATGGCTGGCTGCTGGGCAGGGTTTGGCACAGTGTGGTTTGATAGCATCTGCACCAGGCTGAACCAGCAAGAGAAACTGGCCCCACAGCTGCCGGGGCTGGCAGCCCTGAGTGCCACCCCATGCCAGGAACTCCAGCTACAGCACCAGCCTTGGGCTGGCAGTGAACCGTGCCCCCAGGCTCAGTACTGGTGGGAGGGAGGGGGTTAGAGCTGAGCCTGAGGAGGGGAGACCCAGAGAGATGTGTGTCCATACTGAGCACCACAGGGTGGGAGCGACAGAAAGATGGGTGGATGGATTGGATGGATGGATTGGATAGACGGATGGATGGATGGTCACAGAACCAATTGGGTAGGAAAAGACCTCTGGTATGGAGTCCAACACCGTATCAACTAGACCATGGCACTAAGTGCCACCTTCTTAAACACCTCCAGGAATGTGACTCCACCAACTCCCTGCGCAGTCCACGCCAACGTGTAATCACCTTTTCAGTTAAGAAATTCTTCCTAATGTCCAACCTAAACCTGCCCCTGTGCACGTTCAGACGGTCCTACAGTCACGGCCGGGGCCGGGGCACCGCCTGGCGGCGGACACCGGGACAGGCCGGGGCAGGCCGGGGCAGGCTCCGGGGCGGGGCAGGCGGGGCGCAGGCTCCGGGCGGCGGAAGGGGCCGGGCGGCGGAAGGGGCGGTGGAAGCGGGCGGTGGAAGCGGCGGCCGGCCCGCCTCTTCCGTCGGCGGCGGCACATGGGCAAGAAACGGAGCGATGGGCTCGGGCGCTCCCTGCAGCGGCAGCGCGGGCTGGAGCGCCGCGGCGCCTCCTCATGGGTGAGCCGGGGGCCGGGGAGGCGGGAGGGAGCTCGGGGCGGCCCGGGCTGACGGTGCTGTCCTGTCCCGGCAGCTGCACGCCAGCGAGGTGGTCGCCGAGCGCGGCCCGGAGCTGCGGTCGGCGCCCGAGCAGAGCCCGCTGGAGGAGTTCCTGGCCACGGCCGAGCTGGCCGGCACCCGCTTCGTGGCCGGTGAGCAGCGGGGACGGGCCGGGGGCAGATCCGGGGGCCTGGGGCAGATCCCGGGGCCGAGGAGGGGGTGCCGGGGGCCGAGGAGGGGGTGCCGGGGGCCGAGGAGGGGGTGCCGGGGGCCGGGCGGCACCGGTTCTGGTGTGAGTGAGTGCGAATGGGAGCTGGCGGTGGGTCTGCCGGCCGCAGCTGGGGCAGGCTGTGGGGCCCTGAGCCAGGGCTGGGGCAGCAAGGCCAGGATGGGGTGGCAGCGCTGGGGACGGGTGTCTTTGGATGACTGTCTGTCCTTCAGAGCGCCTGAATGCCCAGATCGTGTCTGCCCAGAGCTGCACGGGCCTGCTCACGGCACAGGAGGCCCAGCGCGTCCGGCAGCTGCACCAGGAGAATCAGGAGCTGCTGCGCATCCCGCGGAGGTGAGCTCTGCAGGGCTGCCCGGGCGACCCTTGGCTGAGCGGGGCTCCCAGGCTGATCCCCCCGTGGCTGCAAGCCTGAGGACAGCCTCAGGTTGGCAAACCCTGCTTTTGGAGAAGGCGCTAACTAACCTATGGGAGCGGGCTGTAACCCACAGTACAGGTGCCAGTCTGCCATGTGAGTGCTGCCAGTGCCAGCCTTTCTAGCCTGAAGGTGTGGGTTTCCTGCCCAAAGCTTGTCACTGCTGTAGCAGGTGCATCCAGGCTGCCTGATAAGCCTTTTCAGAGCTCTATGAAGGGTGAACAGAGAGATTAATCCCATCTTAGGGACCCTGCCAAACTTAGCTCAAGAAAACAGCTCTGTGGTATCTGGTGTATGTGCTCTCTGCTAATGGAGTTTGGAAGGAACAAGGAAAGAAGATTTACTTAAAACTGCTGAAAATAGATGCATGTACATCTGAACCTTTACTTCAGCATAGCTGAATGTGTGGTTTTTATGTTCTTTATGTTTACTGAAGTAATGTAGCTGGACTGACTGCTATTTCTGACCACTCACTCCAAAATATGCTTGTTATAGGCCGCAGTGGGATAGGACAACCAGTGCAGAGGACTTGAAGCAGGCAGAGAGAGAGAGCTTTCTCGAGTGGAGGCGACAGCTTGCCCAGTGAGTATGCTGCCTGTGGCTGGGTAAGTAGCTGGTGGCATTTAGTGACACAGGAAGCAGCAGGTTGTATTTATCCTTGTTGGATCAATAAAGCTAATGGCTGTTCAGTAGCTCTCTGTACTTGTCCTGGAAGGCTGGACATCCCAGCCACAATCCAGCATGTCTTTGTGGTCAGGTCTGAAAAGCTGTCTTATGTGTGTGTGTTCTTTTAAATTAATTCAGGATGACGTGTGATGTTCTTCATTCACCTGTGAAGTAGAGGGTTACTGCTCTGGATGTGTCTTTTAAGAGCAGCAGTGCTGCCAGCCTGCTGCATCCAGCAGCCTGTGCTGGTCTAGCACTGCTTCTGCTGGGCTGGAGACATGGGTGGTATCTGCTCACATCCTGCAAACCCGTGCTCACCCTGAGTAAAGTTGTTCAGGTGGTGGTAACACCAATTTAAAGGTTGTATAGAGGTATTTCAGGTGCCATCCCCAAATTTCATTTTTTCCAAGTGGTACTCAATTAAGAAAAAAACTACTGGCACTTGGGATAACTTCTCTCATTTGTTATCATGGCTCTCAAATTTCACAGGCAGACTCTTGATGAATTCTTGTTCTTTCCATCTTTTACCACTTCTGTATTGACAAGATCAGAAGCCATTGTGTCACCACTAAACCAGTGCCACTGACAGCAGTGTACCTGAGGGCTTGATCTGTTTGACAAAACATCAGAAATAGTGCCTCTATATGAGTTTGGTTTTGATTACTCTGCAAAACTAAAGCCTTCTGGATCTTGGGAAGAACTGAGCTTACAGCCTGCCATGGACCAAATGTGATGTTGTTTTTTCTGTTTTGCCTTAGCCTCGAAGAAGAGAAAAAGTTAATTCTAACTCCATTTGAAAGAAATTTGGAATTTTGGCGTCAGCTTTGGAGAGTCATTGAAAGAAGGTAAAGTATTTTGCTATCCACTTTTTAAAAAGTGATGTTAAATGTATTTTCATGAATTGTGGTTTCTGAGACAAGCTTCAGGTGTCTCAGCACAGGAAAAATTAAGTTAGTAATGTTTTATTATCAGCACTGCAGTGATTTTGTTTTTGTGGTGCCTGCTAGCTCTCAACAGCGTGATGTGCAGTGGTTCACTGTGAGTCTCGTGGCCTTCCCCAGTAACTCTGTGTTGGAGGCCTCCTTTAGAAAGTGCCTTTGAGGTCTCTTGCCAAGATTAACCCCTTCCCCTCCTTCCCAACCAAACTGCAGCAGCTGATGTTCAGGAGCAGGAGGCAAGGAGTAAGTAATGTTGGGAAAGAAGGAACCCCTTGTCTCTTTGCTACACAGAGAACTTGCAGCAGTGCACAGAAGACAACGGGCTGCCATACCACAGGAGCAGCTTTGTTTGCTCTGCTGAGCTGTAATATAATAAGGGTGGTATCTGCTATGTTAATCTAACTGGGGCATTTAATTTCACTAGTAATTAGGTTTAAGATCGTCTCATTTCACTTTCCTAAAATTGAAAAATACTCCACCAGTGAGGTCATGGTGAGCTGGTCCTTTGACAGAAGGGGCTTTGTACTGAGTGCTGTGGGCCCTTGGCTGGGAGAGTGCTGGTCAGGAACATCCATTGTAGGCTACCATGATGTACACTGTGAGTGTACAGGGTGTTTTGAGGTGACTGGAATGTGTTATTAATGCCTTTCTGCTCCTTTCAAGGCTTTTTATTTCATGTAGAGTGAGGATGCTGTCTCAGAAGTGAATGTTAAAGTCACTCAATCCTTACCTTTTCAGATAATTTGATCTGTTATCAGCCTTTTCCATGTATTTGCTTCAAACTAGTTCCCAGCAGTGTGGTTCAGTAACTTCTCTGTATCCCATCCCAGTATGATGGTGTCAGCTTTCCCTTGTATTGGTATTTAAATGTCTGTAACTGTGCAGTCCTCTTTGTACCCATGGGGCTTATTAGATTATTCCCTTGGGGGATTTTTTTTTTATTTTAATACATAATGAACTGGCTAGTGAGGCTTGAAATTCTTCCATTCAACCTGTGGTGTTCTGAAGTTGTCCTGACTTAACAGAAATCCCTGTCAAACAAATATAATTAGCATGTGATAATACATGGCAGCATTTTAAATTACTTGCCTGGAGAAGTTCTAGTGGAAGAGGCTGTAGTTTAATTTTCCTGTCCTTTTGACAAAAGAAACATGAATGCCTTTGGGATCTGAAGCCATTGCATTTAATTACTATGTGGAACTAATGACTTCTGCTCATGTATGTGGCGGCAACCTGGCCTCTGGATTTGGAAGCTGTTTCCTAGAAACCACCTTACTGAAGCATGTTGCAAGGCCTTGCTTGCATGGGGGAGTAACATATTTTACTGAAGTCTAAGGCTATTTTTTCATTGTTTTATGCTTTTTGTGGCAAAAAGAGCACAGAGGGACTTTTAAAAATACCCAATATCAAATGCTTAGAATCTGCATGTCATTTGTGGGAGGCTTTGTACATCTTGTTCCATGCAAGGAGGACAACAATATTCCAAAATACCTCGCTGTGTAGGAACACCACCTCTTCTTTCTCTCCGTCACCACCCTGCCACAGCTGAGGATAACACAACTTTGTGTTATCACAGTTTTTAGTACCATTCTAAAAGATGGAGTACCACTACTGTGGTTCCTGCCTGCTGAGCATTTCTGAAGAGTGGATGGGTTGGCAGAACTGTCATGTTTTCTTCCCTCTTGCTGGCTGTATGGTTGTGCAGGAGAATGAGCCAAGAGAGAAGGAAACACTGTATGGCAGTAGTGGCTTGTAGCACAAGCATGGCTCTGTGGGGCAGGTGGGCTGCTGAGATGCTCTGTTGTTCAGTAAAGGTGTTTAGTAGGATAATACAGTTGAAACTATTAAAATTCCAAGGAAAACCTAAAAGTGAATAATTGCTGTGTCTTACTGCTTTCTTTGAGGCAATGTAAGAAGGAGTACTTCATGGGGCTTTCCTTTACTTTTGCAGTGATATTGTAGTCCAGATAGTAGATGCCAGAAACCCCCTTCTGTTTAGATGTCAAGACTTGGTAAGTAAACCACTTTCTGAATGTTGTCTTCATTTTATGTCTTAATGTTTATGTGATAGATTTTTTGTTCAATGCATTCAGCCACCTTGAAGCTGTTTTGCTGTTGTGGCTGAGTGAGTATCTTAGTAATTGTTGCAGTTATTCTGGCATGAAATTATTTTTCTTTGTCCTTTGGTATTTCACACAGAATGTTGTGAATATAGAGGCTCTTCTGCAGATGTTACATTGTAGATACTATTTTATTCCTTGTTACTCATTAGAAGTGTCCTCACATAAAGGAATTGTCTTATGTAAACGCATAGTGAAATAAAAGTGGGTGAGGATTACAAAAGATCAAAAATCATTGAAGTGACAAGTTTGTAATGATAGGCTATAGAACACTGCATCAGGGAGACATGAAATTGCTCAAATAGTTACCTTAGGAGCTCCTGCTGCAGGGTGCTGATTAATATCTTGTCACAGCTCTAAGGAGACAAGATGTTTGCACACATGACCAGCAACAAGCTGTACTGTGGTAGTTGCATGCTCCAATTTGTTCTTGTGGCTGTCTGCTGAGCAGCACTCAGCCCACCAGCCTAGGGATGGTAAGCTTGGCTACACTTGTGTGGGGCTGCATGGAGTAATTTGTGCTGCTGCTCTTGTATTGTCTTGGGTGGAAGGAGTCAAAACCAGAGCACAAACTGATCTTTCTCTTGTTCTCTTTAGGAAAGTTACGTTAAGGAAGTCAGCAATGACAAGGAGAACATGATCCTGATCAACAAAGCAGATTTGCTGAGTGAGGAGCAACGTGCTGCTTGGGCACAGTTCTTTGAGAAGGAGGGTGTCAAGGTGGTGTTCTGGTCAGCTTTGGCAGAGTGTGAACGGCTCTGTGGAGAATCAAAGGTACTGCAGGTGACCAGTTCAGACTAGGTCTGTGCTGGCTGCAGCTGGTAATTGCTTTGCAGCTATCCTTGTGATGTACCTGAGCACAAAAGGATTATTTTAAAGACCTGTGCAGCTGTAAAACAGCATTTGAAGGATCAATTCAGAGACAAAAGTGAGGAGGGTAAGATGGTGAACAAAGTGCAGAAGACAGAAACAGCCCTTGTAGACCTGCTTGCAAACTCTTAACTCATTGAAGGAAAACCTTTCCAGGTTGGATGCTGCAAGGGCTGGAGTTATCTGTATAGAGGATTTTTTCTTTCCCAGGGAGGGGAGGTGTTTCTTGGAACCTAAAGTACCTGAAAGTAATTTACCCAGTGGAACAAACTGAGCTGCTGCCCCAAATTACATGTTATCAATTGGTGCTGCTTTCTTTGTTATGACCATTCAGCTGTTGAATATCCCATATTTCCTTCAAAAAATAACTACTCTGTTCATCTGGTTTACAGTTCTTGGTTGAAATGTTTTTACAGACTGGTTTGAAAGTGAGATTGAAGGTGTTAGTTCTCTCTTTTTGGGAAGAAAGGTCAAAATACTATTGTTGTGAAAATATCTTCATTTTTAAATGTAAACTCTTTGCAGGGAAGAAGTGTAGAGTTGACTGAAAACTAAACAGCTTGAAATTATTTTAATGAAATATTTAGACATGAAACAAAATGGCTTTGTGTTGTGAAGATTTTGAAAAAACATTCCTTTTACTCAGAATGCTTAATAATTTAAAAAAACTAGTCTGGGTGTGCACATGTTCATTCTGGAGAGGAACTTCTTAATGACTTCACAGAGAAGCTGTGAACAGTCCCTCTTGGAATACTTTTGTCATTCTCCTGAAACAGGCTAGTTTTTCCTACCTACATCCTACTTAAGAGCTCTAAAAAACCCCAGTGTGATGAAAGCACTGAGTTGTCAGCTCTTGGGGTCTGGCTAATGAGAGCTCACTGAGGCAGCAGCAAGGCTTGGGGTTGTGTTTGCATTTCAGCTCTGAACTGCTGTTCCCACAGGAGCTGGGCGCTGAGGGGGCAGCGGAGCACCCAAGCAGTTCTGAGGAGGGAGGCTCCAGTCAGGAAGATGAGAACACAGCACCAGATGGCACAGAAAGAGCATCCACAGGCAGCACTTGGCAAAGTGCAAACCAGGTCCTGGACAGTGATAACAGCAGTGATGAATATGAAGACTGTGAAGATGATGAAGAGGAGGACTGGCAAACCTGTTCTGAGGATGAAGCTGGTGACAACTTAAATGCTGTTGGTCCAGAGAGGATGGAAAGCAGGACTGATGGTGCTGCAGTGCAGCACAGAGTGCAGGAGCAGAACAGGAACATCAGGAACTTCAGCCATCTAGTACAGAGAAATGAGCTGCTGGAGATATTCAAAACTATGCACAATGGTCCAAGGGTGAAAGATGGGGAAGTAAATGTTGGGCTGGTGAGTTGGACTTTGTGCTTAAATGGAACTTACTTAATCTAAATTCTAATTCCATGTGCCCTCCATGGGAAAAATTCATCCTGTAGTTTGGCTTCCCATAAGGATATAAAAACTAGCAAGCACAAACCACTGTGGCTTTTGTGCACAGATTAATACTGAATCTAGAATCCTAGAGCTCAGTGTGCCCCTCTGCTTGCCCTAATTTGTTTTTTTTAGAACATTTCATTAAAGAACTTTTGTGTCAGATCTGTCGGTCTTTTGGCATCACCCTGCCTAATAACATATCACTTCTTTGTTGTCTAGGTGGGTTACCCTAATGTTGGCAAAAGTTCAACCATCAACACAATCCTTGGAAATAAGAAGGTGTCAGTGTCTGCTACACCAGGCCGTACAAAACACTTCCAGGTATTGCTAACAAATAACATCAGTCTTTTGCCCCAGTGGAAGAGAGCTTCATTATGACCTATTTGCAGCCACATGCACTCACTGAGAGCTCTGCCAGCCTGAACTGTGGCCAGCAGAGTAGGTTGGAGAGGGGTGGTCTTGATGTGTGTAATTTTGGAACTTTAATTCTTGCTTCTAAACTTGTGCTCGATTTTGAGTCACTCATGAGAGCTGTGCACTGGGGCATGTTTTCAATCTCCTGATTTTATTTAGTTACCTTGTCCCTTTTTTTCCAACACCGGTCATGAGGAGAGACTCTTTTTAAAGTTAGTGTTCCTCCAAGTAGCTTAAAGTCAAGGTTTCAAACTATCCTTGTCAACATCATTGCTGTGAATAAATGTAGTTTTGCTGATATTTTCATATTGATCAAACTCTGATTTTGAGATTGCTCCCACACTATAGCATTGGAGCTGGTTTGTGGGATTTGTACTTTTCAAATTCCTAGCTGTTTCAGAAGGTCCAACATGAACCTAATGGTTTCTGGAGTGCTTTCTTCTCTCCCATCAGTCTGGAGAGCTGAAGATCTTGCTGCCCCCATCTGGACACCTTATTTAGGAACTTTGAAAATGTTGCTGTCTTCTACATTTGATCTCCTTAATTCATTGGCTGGGACCAGCAGGGCAGGTGTCTGTGTTAGATTTCTGCTTATTGTCATTTGCATCCATGTTTCATCTATGCATTTGCTTTTGGGGTTTTTTTTTTGGTTCCTTTTTCCTCCATGGACACTGAGTTGCCATAGTGAACTAATGGATTATTTATCATGTAGACCCTGTATGTGGAGCCTAGCCTGTGCCTGTGTGATTGCCCTGGTCTGGTGATGCCATCTTTCGTCTCTACCAAGGCAGAAATGATTTGTTCTGGAATTCTGCCTATAGATCAGATGAGGGACCATGTTCCACCTGTTTCTCTAATATCCTTTGCATGGGGTTTGTAAGAGTGCATGCAGGGGTTGGATCTGGAGTATGCCAAGGAGCATGTTCCTGCTAGCAGCACACGTGCTCATGCTTTGAGGGAGGTGGGACGTACTGGATAACACAGTCCTGCTGTGTTGGTCTTTTCCTATCTCATTTCAGCTTAGTCATGTTTGTCAGACTTGTGTTATTATTCTGGTTTGCAACAAAATCCAAAAGTCATTCTTTTGTGTGTGCTCTTAGAGTGACAAGGGCAAGCTGTAAATCACAAAGTGGTTTCCTTCACTAGCTTATGTTTGCCAGCATATCCCACGCAACATTTTGGAAGCAACCTATGGAATAAATATCATTAGGCCAAGGGAAGATGAGGACCCAGACCGAAAGCCAACAGCTGAAGAGCTGCTAACAGCATATGGATGTGAGTGATGATCCTTTTAAAACCTGTCACCTCCACTGTGTGCATGGTCCTGAACATGGCCTTAGGAGAACCTTCTGAAGTTAGGCCCAGCTTGGGTCTGTTATGCATTTGACCTCTTTGATAGGGCTTGCCCTCCTCTCAGGAATGGTCTTTGTTAATGGCTCATCTCCTCTGTGAGTTGGAGTGGTGCTTTGCCAGTCTCATCTGACAGATGTAGTGATAGTGGGGAAGATACTGGTGAAATGCCCTGCCAGTCTCTAGTGTGGTGCTCTTACCCTTTCAGATACCTCCCACCATCTGTGTCTGAATTAGACTTTGAAGAATGCAGTAAATTCTCATTCTCTGCTTTAAAACAAATATAAAACCCTAGCAATTTTCTGCTAGTAGGAAAATGTCAGCTCTTATAATTTCTTTCAGGACAGGATGCTTCTGCAGTACCTTTACAGTCACCAAAGCCCTTCCCCTTCTCTTGCTTTTCCCAAGAGAAGTCTCTTTCTAAGGGAATATTTTTGAGAAAAAATACAAATGGGTGGTTAGACAACAGAGGAGAACATATTAATATTCTCTTGTATTTACAAAGACTATACTTTGGATTTCTCTTCCAGACATGAGGGGCTTTATGACATCTCATGGACAGCCAGACCAGCCGAGATCAGCTCGATATGTGCTAAAAGATTATGTCAGTGTAAGTGTTTCTCACATCTAGGTTTTCTTCTCTTTTCAGAGGTGAATTAAAGGTTGCACTGGAGTACAATGAAGTCAATTCTATTTCTCTAGATAAAATCACCATCTATCAAAAGACTCTTGAAATTGGGCTGCTTTTATGTTTTAGAAGAATAAATTGAATTTCTCAAGCTGCCTAATCTTAGAAAGGTGATTGCTTAAAAATATGGTGCCAGCTAAATAAATAATCTATCTCCAAAATAGGTAGCAGATACTCAGGAAATGAATTCATATACAGCTGGACCGATATTTGGCACTAAGGACTGTTGCTCTGAGTATTGTAATACTGCATGCTTCTTTAGTACCTCTTGGCAACTTATTGTTGATAATTTCTTATTAGGATCCTCTGGTGCTCCTGAGAGTTTTGCTCTGTGTTGTTTGCAGCTGGGCACTGCAGCTGCAAATGGTGCTTTCATGCAGAGGTGGAACAGTACTTTAACTTAGGAGTCAAGCCAGTTGTTGCCTGGGAGAAGAAATAAAGTGTACTGCCAGTGTGAACCCCTAAACTTCAGGCCCTTCTTAGGGCTGCAGTTGTTTTCTTTGCTCTCTGAGTTTCCTTTGTCCCAACAACTGTGTCCCATTGCTTTCACAGGGGAAGCTGTTATATTGCCACCCACCTCCTGGTATTGACCCAAATGATTTTCAGCACCAACATCAAAGATGCCCTGACAGTATAACTGTGCAGGCCACAGGACAGGTGAAGCCTGAGAAAAATACCAAAGCAAAACAAATTGAAAATGTGGTGGACAAAACTTTTTTCCATCAGGTAAATTCTGGAAAAGACTTGTTCTAGGAATTTTTGCTGCAGCATTCATCTGTAGTTACTGGGGGGAAACCACCTTTGAGGATGGAGGTGTGCTGGGTTGAATTAATGGTGTTTAATGCTGTAGGATCTGCATGTAATTTCTACCCAAGAGCTCTCTGTTCTTTTTATTGTCTCCTAAATCACTGGGAATGTCCTAGGTGACAGAAAGATTGCTAATGAGGTGTGCACAGATGATTTTTCAGAGGTCAGCAGGGTGACCCTTGTCTTTAGGAATCAAACATCAATCTTGAGCAAACAGGAGGGTGATTGAGAAGAAAGACAAGTATGAATGACTTGGCAACTGACCCAGAACAAGGTTTTGAACTAACAGGTCCTTCAAAGTGACATTCCTTTCCAGAGCAGATATATTTAGAGGCTGTGATAAGCTTTTAAAAGATAATTTAATATTTGTGATATTTATATTTGTTATATTTATATATTTTATATATATTAGGATTTAGTATTATGTTGAGGTTTTGACTCAGAACCTGAAATCAGATGAAAAGAATACAAACTGATTTAAAATCCAGTCAAGAAATCTCAAAATTAAGTGGAAAATGGGAATTTTTCTTAACCTGTATGATTCTTGTTAGATCCTACAGGCATCTGTTTTGCCTCTACACTACTGAAAAAGTGTATTAATGACTCATAGTGAAATATGAAATCCTTAACTGACCATATCTGACAAGGATTAGAACAGGTTTTTAGCTGTGAATAGATAGCATGTTCCATTCTGTGTGGTTAGCTGGATGTGAACACCATTTATTTAGCACAGCTAAGATAATCATGCATTTTGAAAACAAGAACTCGGGCTCTTAAAGAAAAAAAAGTGAGCTATTTCAGAAAACCGTGACCTGAAAAGAATTTTTGGGATTACCAGACTGTTGCTCTGTCTGCCCAAAGTGCTGGCACAAGCTGCGAGCCCCGTCAGTGCTGCCCACGCTCCAGACTTGAGCAACTTATTTTGGTCTGTGGCTTTCCTGGGCGCCAGATTTATTTGTGAAGACAGTTTGTTGTGCACAGAGCAGAGGCTGTGAGGATCCATGCTGGACTGGAGCTGATCCTGGCTGGGACACGGCGTCACGTCAGCGGCAGGCGCCGGGGACCCGGCAGAGCTGGAGCTGCTGGCAGGCTTTGGCTGCCTGCCGTGGCCTTCCTGCGGCTCTGGGGCAGGGGCTGGGCCTGAGCTTGCCTGAGCCTGGTTTACTGACACGCTGCAGTGGTTGAGTATCCTCCCCTCGGTCACTGGAGGTTGTGTCCTTTTGCAGGAGAACGTTCGTGCCCTGATGAAAGGGGTCCGGGCTGCCATGGGCTACCGGCCTGGCTGCGGCCTCGTGCCGGCCGCTGCACCCAGCCCTGCCAGCGTGGGGGGAAAGCCCTGGAAGAAACACGGCAACAGGAACAAGAAGGAGAAAATCCGCAGGATCACGAAGCACCTGGAGGCTTAGCTGTGGCAGCAGTATCTTGCCTTTTCAGGGCAGGCACTGCACTGTCTCACAGGCCTTAACTGAGGGGGAAAAAAAACAGATAAGTGGGCATCACTAGCTCACCTGGGAGCTCTCTGCAGTGGATTGGCCTGGCAGGGGTGGGGGTGGGCTCTGGTGGCTGGAGTTCATCCCTTCTGAGAACAAAAGAGACCTGGCTGTTGGTGTTATCTGGAAACCAGCCCAGACATTTGACTGCTGCTGAAACATCCTTTCAGTGGGAGCAGATGGAGCTGTGCAGGAATGTTTTTTCCTTCCATAAAGGATGTATTTTATTGCTGTTGCAATCAAAGCAAGCCCTGGTAAAACTGACTAAACAGTTTTAAACAGTTGAATTTCAACGAGTGAAGTTTGTTACATTTTGAGACACTATTACTCTTTTTCCTTTTTTTTTTTTTTCCTGGGCTTTAAGGCTTGTTTGTTGATTTGACAAAATGCTTTAGTGTGTTGACAAATGAGGTAGAATGATCTTTATTGCCCTCTTCCTTCTCTGCTCTTCTCAGTCCTATTCTGTGGAATCTGTAACCACACCCTATTTCCCAGTTTAAGCAGAGCACAGCGCACCATGCAAGGAAAATGTTGTTTTTATATCCTTTACACTGAGCTGGTATCAGTTGTTTTTGTGTGACTTCCCACTAGTATTTTAAAACATTGGCTCCATATGACTGGCTAAAAATCTGGTGCTAATTTGTCCTTAAAATATACTTGAGATTTTACTTCCTCTGTGTGTCACGTTCTGTCTCATTGCCCTAAGTCAGAGAACTGTCTATTAGCAGATTTTAATTGAGTACATGAGTATTTGTGCTAAAAAGACTTTATTTACCAGAGGGGTAAGATTAAAGTGAGATTTACTTCTCAGCTGCCCTACTGAGAAAATGTTTGTGCACTTGGTCAGAGCTCCTTGTTCCTCGTTCAGCACAGGGAGTAATGATAGGACTGGAGAAGCTCACAAAAACGAGTCGTGCTTTGTTTTTAGTTGGTGGAAGGAGTAGCACATGATGCTGGTCTCTTGATGCTATAAAAAGCCATTGCTGTCTTGTAATTCTGTACTTTCCAGGCTTTAAATGTGGATGGAGAGATGAAAGCAACTGCTGAGCAAAGCCACAGCAGATGTGGGGTGTGCAGCCAAGCCAGTTTTGGTTTTGTGGCCCTTTGTGTGTGTCCTGAACAGCCAGGTTGCACTGTGTATGCAGAGGGTCCCCTGACAGCAGAGCTCTGCCTCAGCTCCTGCTGCCCCTGGAGTGCCTGCTCTCGAGTTCCTGATTACATCACTGGGGGGGAGATAACTTTACACATGGCAGGGCACTAAGTATAATTAATATGGTCAGTGGTGTTTTCACTCAGTGTACCGTAGCAGAAAGTGGATTCTCAGGAGAGGCTGTTTAATCTAGTTCTCCTGGAGAAGGTGATCTTTGCCTTGGTTTCCTGAAAAGGTTGTGCCTTAGCCATATCACTCTGATGTGGCTTCTCCACCCTTCTTGCAGGAAAGACACCTGCTTTTGTCCCTTACAATGCTTTAGGGACTTGATTGCGCAGAAACACTCCTTTGTTTTTGTCCTGTTCTGTGTGACACTGTTACCTGTCAAACTGGAGTATCTTTCATTGAAGATGCAAAACATTTTTTTTCTGTTCTGTTTTTCTCCTTTTGAAGCATTTGGAGTTGTTAGCCCATGTTGCATGTACCCAAGTTCTCTCCTCGTGCATTGTCTGCCCTTTCCTGTTAGTTGTGTCTCCATGAGCTGCCTTGCTGGACAGGCTGTGTCCTGATGGAGCCCCTTCCAAATCTTGTGAGTGACAGAAATCCCCAGGGCCTGAGAGTTGGGATGATTCCTTGTTGCTTGCAGAAGCCTTTTGCTGTGAGACCTGCCAAGCAACTTGCAGTGTTTGCATGAGTGAATGGAGGATAATGTAAATATGACCAAGCAAGTAGTGTGTGCTGAGGTGTTAAATACAAACTGCTCCTTGCTGTGCTAAAGGACTCTTGCCTCAACAGAGGAAGGACTTACAGACCTGTTAATATTTCATGCTGTTACTGAGCAGTGGGCAAAATAGGTAAGAGGCAAATTAATGCTTTCCTGTGGTGGTTTGATGTGTTGCTGGGCCACATCCCTCCCTGGCAGTGCCAGCTGGGCCTTGCTGAGAGCTCAGTGCAGCACATGGCAGCAGCTGGCAGGCGTGAGGCCATGTGGGCACTGCTCACTTGTCAGAGCCAGCACAAAGGAGACAGTGTGCTCTGCCCTGGCCACCTGTGAGTGAGCTGCTGCTGCTCCACTGCTGTCTGGAGAAGGCCAGTTTCATTGTGGAGTGCTGTTTTCTTCAAGTGCCTTGTGTCTGTAGAGGGAGTGTGCAGGCTGCAACTGGTTCCAGTCTCTTCTTGGGGATCCCCAGCACCCCAGTGCTCTGTCTCCCCTTTCAGGCAGCTTTGCTTTGTAATGCAAGCAGCTTATTTTCCTGGCTGATGTTGTGTCCTGCAGTGATACCTGCAGGAGAAATGCAGAACTGATTTGGGAATATGTTTTGGAGCTGAAGTGGCCTTCTATGGTTGTTGCACTTGCATTGAGAGCTGCAGTGCTGCCTGCAGGTCTCTGCTGCCTGGTTCAGGGGTCTCACACCAGCCTGCAGTCTCCCACAGCATGTGGTGTCCCAGGAGATCGTGGGTGGGTCTGTGCTCTGCCTGGCACTGGGTGCCACACCTGTGGGGCAGCACTGGCAGCCTGTGCTGGAATCACCAGCTCTGTCCTGGACGTCCAGAGAGCTGGGGCTCTGCTTCACACACAGGACTTGTCATTGCATGTCTGAGCTGCCATCTAGGCCAGCTAGCTACTACAAAAAAGTGTTTTGCAGTCTTGTTTTGAGGAAGAGCAGTATGTTTTACTCTGCTCCTGAAACCTGAAGCATCATGGGTGAGCAGTTGAGGGGTAGGGGATGCCAGGATGCAAATCCCTAAGCCACTCTGCTGTGGGAGCTGTGGCTCTTCTAACTGCACTTCTTGGCAGATGATGTGGGAGCTTTGCTCCCTTCAGCTTGGCAGAGCCAGCACTACACAAACAAGTCCCCTGCCCATTTCCCCACTGCAGACTGGGGCTGTCGGGGTCAGGTTCTGATCTTTTCCCAACATCTCAGGTCAAGGATCAGAGGGATGATGGCTTTTTGCACCAGGACTCTGCAGCAAGGGACTGCCGTGTGGGATCTCTGGTTTTCTGCGGGCACCACGAGGACCAAAGCTGCTGGGCTGTCTGGAGGAGGCTGAAGTCCCCCTCTCCTGCCGTTAGGGGCCGGCCTTTCCCAGGCAGAGGAGCAGCCCTGTTGCCCCCAGCAGCCCTGCTGGGTCCTGCTCCAGCTCAGGATCCCAGCAGAGGTGTGGCTCCCGGGGGTCCCACCCCACCACAGCCCTGCAGAGTGGCTCATGCCCTCCCCACCACCCGGGCAAGGAGGTGCCAAGGGGACCCCAGTGGGGAGTGTGGCTCTGGCCAGGGCAAGGCAGCAGCTCAGTCCAGGGCCTTTCAAGCTGTTTCTACAAAAGCGAAGCAACGCTTTTCTAATTCTCCTGAGACACTTGCTTTAAAGTAAAAAGCAACCTTTCTTTTTCCCTCTCTGTTCACAGCTCCTTCCCTCCTGTGAGGAGCTTCAGGCCATTGCCTGGCCCCTGCAGGATCCTTTACCCCCATTTGGCTGTGAGGAGCAGTATTGTGCTGTCCCCCTTCCCTGTGTGGTGGCTCTAGTCCAGCTTTTTTACTGTTTTTTTTTTTTTTTTTTTTTTTTTTTTTTTTTTTGCTACAGAAGGAAAAAAATATTGGGGAAAATATCCTGGGACAGCTGGGAGAGAGGCAGGGAGCAGCTCTCCAGTATACCTCAGAAAATCTCTCCAAGCTAAATGCCTGAGGTGCCCAGGACATCTTGAGACACAAAGAGGTCATGGTGAGGACAAGAGGAAAAGAAACCACTACTGAGTCAGAGGAACTCTGCCCCAGTGTTCTTTCTTGCTGTGGCTGTGGGAAAAGGGTCTGTCCCATGGGTGGTGTCAGGGCAGGAGGACTGCATGTGCTGGGTGGAGCAGACTTGGGTTTGCCCTTCTGGAAATGTCACCAGCCCTTCATCACTTGGGAGCTGAGGCAAAGAAACATCATCCATGAGGGAAGGTCCTGCAGTCCAGCCAGGCTTTTTCTGCCTGCCCAGAGCAAAGGGAAGCTGGAAGCATCTACAGAGCCCCTTTGTTTTGGTCAGCATTGATAGACCAGTGCAGGCTCATCTGGGATTTCACAGGGTTTTCAGTAAGAGTGTCTGCTTGGAGCTTCTCAGAACTGGCTGTGCTCAGGGCAGTGCAGCACTCAGGAATCACTGCTGTGAGGGTCTCGGGGAAAAGGGATTCTCTTACTCCTGACACCACATCTTGCTTGACCCCTCCGTGTTCTCCTGAGCCCTCTCCTCACATTGTCTGGGCAGCAAGAGGGGTGTGTGAGAAAAATGGAAACCAGGAGTATTCTGCTTTGCCATGGAGAAAGGGAGAACCAAAAACTTTATCGTTGCAAATGCAGCCAGTTCCCCTTTCTGGAAGGAGGCAGTGCAGGTCCCGTGCTGCCCAGGGAGCTGCCTGGGGCTCCCCTGCACCCATCTGGGGTACTGCCTGCTCCTTTCTCTTCACAGTGGGACTTTGAGGATGTGATGGTGCAGTGGAGCCAGCCCAGCAGCCCCTCCAGGATATCCCAGCACCTCAGCCAAACAAGCAATAAGCAGCAGAAGGTACTTCCTTGGGGATCTCTGGGGGAAGGTGAGAAGCTCTGGGGTGCCACCACAGGCTGCCATGCCATGTTGTGCCTGAAGCACTGCCTGGTGGAGCAGGGACAGTTCCCAGCATCTTTCACACTTGTCCTGCTGATAAATGGCACAGGGGTCCCCCTTTCTCACCACTGATGGCTTCCTTCTCTCTAACTGGGGCTTTGGGAGAGGTGCAGCCTCACAGCTGGATTCAAACCCATCAGTCTCCTCTTGTGACTGTGCTGCTGTTTCCCCCTGCATTACAAGCCATGCCAAGTGCAATTCAAGCCAGCTGATCCACTCAGCAAGGCAGGAAAAAGGGACAGTCTGTGGCTCAGTGCTGGTGGCCACCACATTTCCTGGTGGTCCCTGGCTGCTAAGTTTAGCACCACGAGCCATGCCCCAGTGAGATGGAAACCCATCCAGCAGGCTGAGTGTGTCTTCAGTGCCCTGTGGGGAGGGCTGACCCATCACTCATGGTCTGCATGTAAGGAAGAAAGAAATGGAAAACCACAGTATTTCAATGCCTTGGTCAATTCTCATCAAGCTCTGCTGCCTGGCACTGCCATCCCTCTGAGGGAACTGCTGAGCTGGCACCTGCCTGGGGCACTGGAAAATGCTCAGCTCATGAATGGGGTGAGGATGAGGCCTGGGGCCACCAGACCCTGCCTGGTTTGCCTGCAGCAGCAAAAAGAGCATTTGCAGAGCTCCTGCTGATAAGAAGGGCCTGCATTCGTATTTCCAAAGGCCTGAGCACACTGGTGAGTGGCAAGGCTCAGAAATCCAGACGCCAGACAATGGAAAGGCTGGAAACATAAAGGAAAGGAAATTCTTCTGCTGTATTGCCTTTCCTATGGTGATAAGATAACCTCAAGTGAAACAAAAGTCTCTGCTGCAGACGCTGGGGTGGGCACCTCAGTTGCTTTCTGAAGCTCAGGAGCACGTCCCTGTGAGCTGGGATCTCCCCAGCCAGTGGGTCTGTGGCCACAGGGGCAGTGGGCTCATGGTGTTCTCTGTGCTTCACTGGGAGCCTTGCACCAGCAGCCCGGCCTGGCCTGCTCCTGCTCCATCCCACAGGAACGTCTGTGTCCTTCATCTACACTCCTCCAAGAGAAATCAGAATAGTTTGGGTTGAAGGGGACCTTCAATGACCATTAGTCCAGCAGCCCTGCAATGAGCAGGGATATCTTCAACTAGATCAGGATCATCAGAGCTCCAACCCTGCACTGAATGTTTCTTGGGATGAGGAAACTACTGCCTCTCTGGACAACCTGTTCCAGTGTTTCCCCTCATTGTAAAGAATTTCTATCTTAAACTTCATCTAAATTATTCCTCTTTCACCTTAAATCCATTACCCCTTGTCACATCACAGCAGGCCTTACTAAAATGTTTGTCCTCATCTTTCTGGTACTGAAAGGCAAGTCTAAGGTCAGCCCCAAGCCTTCTCCTCTCCAGGCTGAACAGTGACAGCTTTCTCAGCCTTTCCTCATAGGAGAGGTGCTCCAGCACTCTGATAATCTTTGTGGCCTCCTCTGGCCCTGCTCCCACTGCTCTGTGTCCCTCTTGTGCTGGGGACCCCATGGCTGGGTGCAGTACTGCAGGTGGGGAGCAGAGGGGCAGAATCCCCTCCCTCACTTGTGGCCATGATGCTTTATGTGCAGTCCAGGACACATTTGGCTTTCTGAGCTGCCAGTGCACATTGCTGGCTCATATCCAGCCCCCCATCCACCAGCACCCCCAAGTCCTTGGCAGGGCTGCTCTCAGTCTGTTCTGTGTTGATACCAGGGCTTGCCTCAACCCAGGTGCAGGACCTTGCATTTGCCTTTGTTCAACCTCATGAAATTCCAATTGCCCCAGTTCTAGGGCTTGTACAGGTCCCTCTGGATGGCATCCCATCCTTCAGGGGTGTCAGTTGCATCACACAGCTTGGTGTCTTGCTTCAAATCTTACTTTAAACACTTTGGAAGAGCTGAGGAAAATGAGACCATTTGCTAGTATCCTTTTCTATTGGGTATATGAACATCCCCAAGCTGGTGGCAGATGAATGCATTGCTGAGTGGCTGAGGGACAGAGTGACATGGTCTATATATTAGAAGTTATTTTTCAGAGTGGGGGGACAGGGACAGAGTGGTGTCCATGGGGGCAGGACTGGGAGCAGGATTAGGTGCTGCCAAGGAGGAGGCTGGTCATGGGAGCAGTGCTGAGTGGCAGCTGGTTGGGAAGGGGCTGGAAGACAATCTGATGTGTGTACAGCACTGGGCACCCCCCAGTGTCCAGAGCTAAACAGGCCACAAGAAGAGGTGCCAGGGGCACAGGTGGTATCTCAGTAAGGATAGAGGGGAGCCTCTGCAGCACTGTCCTGTCCCAAAGAGGGGATGTGGTGGGGTGGGTACCCTTGGGACAGCAGAGAGAAGGAAAGGAGGAGTGCCTCTGCTGTGTCTCAGAGCATGGGGACATTGAAGTCTGAAATTCAGTTGGCTAGAGCCAAATTCAGATTACAGCCTGCAGGCTCAGAGCAGGCCCAGATTAACTGCGGAAGTCATTGTGGGCTATTTTGGGCAGCAAGACTGGGATGAATGATGAGAGGAGTTCAGGGAGGCGGGCCAGGGCTGGCCCTTTGGCTCAGGAGGGCCCCAGGCTGTGGCACTGGGAGCAGCAGGGTGGGCTGCAGGAGGTCACCCTGTGCTGACGTGCTCTGTGCTGGCCCCAGAGGCGTGTGCCAAGGGCTGCCTTGGTGCTCCATCATTGACAGCTGCCCTTCAGAAAGCACTGGGATGGGCGCTGTGCCCAGCGAGCAGTACCTGGTCCCTTCTCATGAGGGTCCCAGGGTGGGAGCCATGAAGGTGCACACTGGTGTTGGGTCAGGCTGAGGGAAGGGACATTTCAGGCGAAGGGAGGAGCTGCACAGGAGGGGCTGGAGCACATCACACACTCCTGTGGTTTGCAATTTTCCAGTGGCTGCACTTGTCCTCTGCCCTGAGGTGCAGCAAGTGGAGATCGGTGGCCTCAGCCCTTTCAGATCTTGTATTCAGTTCACCTGGGGTTTTCCCATTTGGTTTCACTCGGACAACCCAGCTGTAGACAGCAGAGAGCTGAGCTGTAGGCATAGGGGAGCACGCAGGAGTCAGCAGCAGCCTTGCTGGGATGGCTGTGACACTTGCAGCACTGGCCAGTCTCTCCCTTCACCCAGCCCTGGGAAGCAGGAGCCAGCAGCAGAGCAAAAAAGGGCACAAAGCACCAAAACACCAGGTAGGTGTTGTACAGCTGAGCAACGTGGTTTGCTGTAACCTCTGCCTGCTCCCAGCAGCCATCCCTGGCTGCTTCTGCTGGGGTATTTGGGGAGACACCACTGGCACCAGCACCTCTGTGCAGTTGTGCTCAGGGGGATGAAGAGCTTTGCACAAACAGTGAGGTTGGCTGCAGGCATCCCTCATGATCCCAGTGCTGTTCCCCCTCCCAGGTGAGCTCAGTGGGTCAGGCAGGGGTCCCCTGTGAACATCTGCAGGGTCATGCTGGCTGTCCCACTGGCCATCAGTCCCCCTGTGGTCGCCTCCTGCCCTGTGGCTTGCAGCAGATGTGAGCCAAGCACCTGCTGCTCCCTGCTCTGCCAGGGAATGTGGTTTGTGGATGCATTGAGCAGCCTTTGGGTCCTCCTCATGACCCTGCTGGCGAGGGTCCCCAGGTGGCCTTGCAGCAGCAAGAAGCAGAGAGGTCACTGAGTGCCCTGCTCTCCTCCCTGCGTGGGTGCTTTGCAGGCAGAGGTGGGTTCATGCGTGGCTCTTTGACTTCCTGGTGAGATGACATAAGCTCTCCAGGTGATGATCCTCTTTGCCCTGGGACTGGGAACAATGTGCCTCCTGTTGCAACCGGTATTTCAGGGGCCAGGCTGTCCCTGGGGTCAGGCTGGTTGTCCCTGGGGCAGGACAGCCACTGGCCACGCTGGGTCCCCTCTGTGGTGACAGCACCAGGCTGAGTGCCTTTGAAGTGCCCTGCTGTGCTCCCTGACAGGATCTGAGCAGCCATTGTGCAAAGCAAAACAAACCCTTCCTATCTGTCCCCGGCTCAGAGCTCAGCTCTGCTTCCAGCTGTGAGGCTCCAGAGCCAGCACAGCCCTGCCAGAGGCTGCTGATAACCATCTCCCCTTGCAAAAGAGTTCAAGTCCCTGCTCCAGGCGGGCGATGTCACCTTATCAGCACTTGAAGGCTCCTGATAAAGGATCAGTCTAACTCCAGCTGCGTGCCCACCTGCAGACACAGTGCACGGGGTGCAGCCCAGGTGAGGGTGGCCAGGGCTCCCTTCCTTTCGGGAGGGTCGTGGCTGCCCGGACCCCGCAGGGCACAGCCGGGGCTGGGAACAATGGTGGCCACTGGCGACCACGGGGTGGGCGATTACCGAAAATCATGTGCTCACCCCGCGGCTGCAGAGGCAATTTGTCAACGTCCCGTTTTCCTTTCCCTGATAAGATAGGCCTCCAGGAACACAATAATGCTTTTCTGAGATACAATCGTGGCTCCTCTACCCAGCACACACGCAGGGGAAGCTAATTTTGGCCATGCTGGGCTGGCAGGGCCGAGAGGAGGCTTCTGTCTGCCAAGGGACAGGGCAGCTCTGTAAGCCCCAAGGACTAGGACAGCCCTGGGGGCAGCAGTCACTGCCCCTGTGGGCTGGCACACTCCCTGCTCCCTGGGGCACTCCTGGAAGGTGCTGGAGCTGCAGAAGGAGCTGTAGCTGTTGCTTCATGACAGGGAGCTGATATGGTGTGGCCCAGTGCTGCAGCTCTGCCAGCACCTGCCAAGCCCTGTCAGAGACTGGGGCAGCCGTGGGCAGCAGTGCTTCCCCTGCAGGCACCCAGCACGTGTAGCTGCACCCTCACACCCTCTTCCCCTGCCCCATGCTTTGATCATTATCCCACCCCAAAGGTGGCACCAGGATGTCAAGCCAGTGTTCATGCCCTGGCCAAGGGAAGCTGCCCACTGCCAGCTCTGCTCCATGGGGGAAAGTGACCTTGGCTGCCTGTGGCAAGCCAGTGCCTCCACAGGCTGCTCCTGTGCCACCACAGTCTCAAGGGGAAAGGGGTAAAAGGCGCATTGGCAAAGGCAGACCTTGCGCCATTCCCAGCCTCCCTGGGAACCAGACCCTTTTAATAACATGTACAATATTTGTAGGTGGTGGATCTGGCTTTCCTCGGGAGGATAATGAGAAGCACACCCATCTGGCAGAGCTGACGTTTCCATTTTGGCATGTTGCTTGGGATGCACTTTCTGCACAGTTTGAAATCTGTGCATAATCCTATCTTCATGAACCACATTCACTAGTCTGATAATGTGACCCCTAAAAAGGTCAATGGAAAAGTTAATATAATTTATTGGCTGATTTAAAAAAAAATCTAATCATCTCTTTTTCCTTTTTCCTGACCCCCCCACCCGCACCCAGTGCCCTGCTGACATTTTCCAGTCATTCCCAAAACAATGGCCAGGGTGGGAATGCTCTGAGCGGGTGCAGCTTTAGAGGAGGCTTTTCCTGAGGGGCTGCAGATGCTTCTGCCTGCTCAGCCTCCCCTCTCCAAGAGGTGTGTCAGGGGTGATGTGCTCAGCCAAGGTCACAAGCCGGGCTAGGGATAGGGCTGGCACCAGGTCAGGTTTGGGCAGATCTTGTGGTTTCAGTGTTTGCTGGGTATCCTCTGCCCTGTGGGGTGACTGGAGTTCAGCTGCTTTGGGCTGGCTGTAAGGAGACACACCTCTGCTGTTGATCATCTCTGCCAGTTTTGTAGCCATGGAGAGTGGGGAAGGAGGATCCAGCCAGATTCCTGGGAGTCAGGAAGTCTTGGATGAAGCCATTGAGGGCCCCAGGAGCCCTTTCTAGGGACACAGAGCCTGGGAGGTGCCATGCTGCTTCTGGGGAAGGCGGCAAGAAGCTGCAGTGCACCCGGGTGAGCTCCTGTGCACGGCTGTGTCAAAAGGGATGTGCACTCATCTTCCTTGCACTGTCCTCCCTCTGGGTTTCCCAGCCACCAAGAGCACCCACAGCACGCTGAGCCCGGGGTGTCTGCAGAGCCCCAAGCTCTGTTTGGAGCAGTTAAGCAGCCAGGTGTTTGTCAGGGCATGACCTGTCCTGGGGAAGCAGACGAGCTTGCTTGTTAGGGTGGAGCTGCAAAAGTAATTACGAGCTGCAAAAATAATTAGACCTTTCTTACTCTAAAACCTCACCGCTAGAGAAGAAAGGACCCCAGAGGGCAAGGAAGGGTGGAAGGGATCCAGCAGCTTCTCTTTCAGCATTAGCTGCTACTTGGAAGCCGTGGCTTTGGAGGTGCCACACTGCAGAGCTGAAGAGAGAACATTGGGAGAACATCTTCGGGCAAGAGCGGGGAAAGGGAAAGCCCAGAACTGCCCATCGCTGTGGGGCTGCAGCACTGCAAGGCCGGGGTGCTGCCACAGCTGTGCATGCAAACCCTGGCTCCTGTCAGCAGCTGACTGTCCTTCCCAGCTTCTTCAGAGCACTGCTCCAGGCCTGGCTCTGCCCAAGGAAAACTGGAGAGATGGAGGGAGCCTGAGCAGCCTGGCTTGGAAAGCAGAGAGCAAAGGAAACACAGGTAACTTCTAAAGTCGATAGTTTCAGAAAAGCAAAATGATGTTCTAACATGGTCTCACCTTGTGCTTTGTGAAGCTGGTTTGTGCACGGGGCTGGCCGTAGCCTGAGGGCTCACTGGCTGCGCAGCTCTGCCTGCTGCCCACCCTGCCTGGCACTGAGGGGTGTTGCTGCCCACCAGCAAACCCAGCTCCCCAATGCGGGGAAACTGGGCTCCCACCCTGTGAATGCTCCCCTGCCTTGCTTTTCAGTGCCTTGAAGGTGAGCCGACCTTCTCCAGCCCTTGTATAAGATGTTCTTTGTCCATCAGCACATTCAGCTCCTGCTCTGTTCCAGCTGGTGCCGGGCCATGTGGGCAGGGAACGCCAATCCCGGTGGCAGCAGTGCTGCCAGTCTGCGGGGTGGGTAGGGAGACACCGGGGCATCAGAGGGCATTGCAGAAGCACAGTGTCTCAGATCATAACAAACTCATGGGCTTTACCCATTTAGTTGAAATAACAGAGATGAAAAAGTTATTGAGGATGACTGATGGTGGGTCAAATGACCAGACAGCGTAACCTGCTTCATTCTCTGAGGCGCCACGCCAGGGAGAAGAGCTGCACACAGGCTTTGGTTCCTGTCCTCTCTGAAAGCAGAGCCTTTGGAGAGCACAAAGCAGAAGAAAGGCTTCCCAGCCCTCTGCTTTGTTGTAACAGCATCGACTGCCAGTCTGCCAAGCACTTTCCCAGGAAGTGCTGTGGGAACTAGGTTGCAGAAGTCACTTCAGCAATAACTGCTTGATCTGCCCTGGACCAGGCTAAAATTGTGTCCAGTTTCAAAGTACAGCAAGGGTTATTCCTTAAACTGGCAGGATGGGGGCATCTTGGTTTGGGATCTGTGATGAAGTCCTGGAGAAGTGGATGTGAAATGCCCCTGTTCCTGCCCATGTTGCAGTCCCCGGTGGTATGGCTGATTTGTGTTTGGCTACCTGGTGGCAGGGGGTGCAAGGTGTCTCTTCACCCAGGAGTTCAGAGCACTTCAGCTGCTCACTGCCATCACAGATGGCTGGGACAGTGGCCTGTGTGGGCCTCCAGCCTGGCCCAGAGCAGCTGCAAGCTCTGCTGCTTCTCTGCAAATGATGTTGAAGGACAGAAGGTGAAATCAAGGGTTTCATGTGCTATAAAATCAAGTCCAGGGTTTGGTTTGCTTTTTATTTTTGTTTAGTAGGGTAACTTTGCTGTGATAAATATGTCTCAGAAAGTGGGAACCCAAACAACAGTAGTTCAAAGACATTTTTCCAGTGCCACACATTTAAGCTGCTCATCACAGCACAGCTTTGTTGGGCGAAGTGTAACAGGGATCGTGTCCTCTCTTCCTGCCAAGGGTGTAAGAGCAAGGCACCAATTCACAGATCTTGAAGAATGTGACAGTGGTATTTCAGCAGCTCTAATGCTCTGCAGCCTGTGAAGGCTGCACAGTAACTGAAAGGAAATATCTTTGGTTTTATTCGCTTGGCTTTATTCCTAATTCACTCTTTGATGCCATCAGCCTGGGATAATAAGTTTTTAGAGATATGCTTGAAATTAAGGAAATGAGTCTGATTAAGTCCTTTAAACATACTTTGAGAGAGAAATGTATAACAATAGGGATATTAAAGGTCCTATTTTCAAGCAATTCTAATATGAAATCAAAACATTGAGCTGCTAGATGGTGAGATCCATTAGTGGTGTGCGTGCATTCTTCAGCTGGAGAGGGTATCACCTTCAGCTAGGAGAGCTGCCAGAGAGTTTGAATCTGTCCTCTGTGCTGGGTGGGCAGTGATCAGCAGATTCATTTCACAGTCAAATACTTGCAGCTAAATAATAAAAGCAAAGACTCTTGCCCTTTGCCTGTTGTATTTTGCTGGGTAGAAGTGATGGTTTCTCTAAAGGCTCATGTTCAAGATTTGTATGTGGGGGTATTTTAGCTCTGTTTAGCTAGTTGTTTTATTTTTCTTAGCAGTCCTGGGGTAATTTAGCTGTAATTAGGTTACCTAGTATGGGGTTTATGCTGTCCATTGGTCAGGGTGGAGCTCCCCCCCGTTCACTGGAATACTTCCCAGTGAAGTCAGCAGTGTTGCAGGTACCTACTGGGTCCCCTTGGCAACTTTTCCCTGTGGTGGGACAACTGCTGCCAAACTCAACCCTCTGTCACAGTGTGGCAGCCTTTGCCCTGCTGTTATGATCACCAGTGCTGATGTGGTGCCCCAGGATTTCAGCCCAGGCTGCAGGCTGGATGGGACAAACCCTGTGCAAGCCATCAGGAAACTGGTGTCCTCGGTGGGGACAATCCCTCAGGGAGCTTTTGAGTGTGTGCTGCATGGCAGCTTTCTGAAATACTGTGGTGGAGGTGCGAAAGCAGATTAAGGCACTCACATCCCACTTTTCCCTAGGTATGATGTGAGCTAGGCAAAGGCTGTCAGTCCTACTGACTGAAGGACTTCTGCCTTCTTTTAAAAATAGGAGGGAGAGGGAAAGGGGCAAGTACCAACAAAAAGGATGTGCCAAGTAGCTCCACAGTGATTCCATTACAGCAGGGAACCAGGAGAGGAGAGGGGAAGGTAAATTCCATGGAGGGAATAGTCTTCAAAGGCCCTGAGAAGTAATCTGGAGACAGGAGTGACCTCCTTTACTGCTTCCCATGGCAGTCATGGGGCTAGTGAGAGGAATAGGAAAGCACAGTATTATTTTTTTCATCTGCTATAAAAAGTGACTTTTAAAGATCTTGTTCAAGTAAATGGAGCAGTGAATTCTCCTTTGCCTCTGACTGCTGTTGAAGACATGAGACTTACTAGATAGGCTGCTGTTGTAATGGAAATAACTCACCAGGCTATTTTAAACCATGAAGAACTGGATGTCTGGGAAATGGGGGGAAAAGGATTGAGTGGCACAAGAGAAAAGAAACTTCATCTGTGACAATCTTGGGCACTTTGTACAATTTCCTCTTAAAGTGGTTTCACAAGCTCATCTGGCAGAGAAGTGATAAATTGTTCAACAACTCAGGCTTGCCAAAGTAGTTTAAGGAGCTTTCAAAGGAAACTTTTAAAGACTTGTGGCTTTCAACTGCATGTGAATCATCTTGAAGAGTGAAACTGTAATTGCTAACCACCATTTAATGAGTTACCATATACCTGTCTGTGTTCATGAGCTCTGGCACTCAGTTCAAGAGTCACATTCCCATGCAGATCCCATGCCCGTGTCTGAGAGCCCAGAGGGATGCCACTGCTGTTGCCAACCTACTGAACTTGAAAATCTAAGCTGGCAGAGCCTGCAAGCAGCTGAGGTCAGAGAAAACACATAAAGGCAGCAGGAGGAATGTCATGTCCACACACACAGCCAAGGCACAGAGCCGTGTCCTTTCTCAGCCCCTTTTCTTATGAGCCTCTTTTTGTTTGCCTAAGGATGCATGGGGATTAGAAAGAGTGAGCTATGGGGATTTTATCCCCTGTGCAACACCCTTGCCAGGAAAATCAAACAAACAGGGCCAGAGGTGAACCACAGGAGGCCTCACAGCTGTCCTCAGGGAGGGCTTGTTGGTGCAGGGCTAGCAGAGGTGTGCTTGCAGCATCTGGGGCCAGATGTGGCCAGCTGGCTGCTGGTGCACTGCAGAGGTGGGTCCCATAACCTCCTCTGAGCTAAGGCACATATTTATACAGCCCTACCAGAAAGGCAGGGTGGAACACGCTAATATATACACATTAAAGAGACTGAATAAATAAACAGTAGTTTCTGATTTATTTTCTCTGCTACTTGGATATCTTAGTTTTGGCACAAGATAGGTTTCATACATAAATGTGATCCCCAGATAGGTTTTTGTCCTGCCTGATTTAGAAACCATGCGCAAAGGAGAAAAACTTCACAAAAGTTCTTAAAGCATAATGATATTTATGCTGTTTATTGCCAAAGCACATAAAATCCTTGGCTCCTTTCAGCTAGGTAATATACAACAAGTAACAGTGCTGATCTCTGCCCTGGAGGATTTACAGTTACAGATGGGAGATAACAGTGAGTACAGTCAGACTGGGAAAGCACATAAAATGTGATTAGTCAGTCTGAGACTCACTAAATGCTGTACACTTAATAAGGATTGTTCAGCTCATTTGTGCCTCACCTGGGAGAGAGTGCAGGGTTTGGTGGGGCAAAGCCAGACACAGAAAACAGCAAACGCCCTCGACACTGGGTAAAAGGTGATGGGAGGGAGCAATTGAGAAATTGAGAAATGTGTAAGAAATGTTCTGGTCGCAGAAAGCTGTAAATTACTTGTACGTTTTATTATTAAGTGGGACTTGCACCCAGTTAAGGTTTCAGGTGGAATATATGTAATTATGCCATCAAAATCATCATGGGAAGCCCGTTAAGAAAGGCTGCAGGACTTAGCACTCCTCCTGTCCTCAAGCCCCAAGCTGCTCACCTCCTCCCAGAGCAAAGTCTGGAGGAATTACACTGTCTGTGAATGGCCATAACATTTCCAGAAGCACTGACAATCCTGGATTGTTCTCTCTGGCTCATTTCCTCCTGCTCACCAATCCCTCTAAGGTGAACAGAATGGAGAAAAAAAATGTTGTTTTTCTTGTAATTTCTCTCACAATTTAATTTATTTTTTTCTACCAGGTAAAACACCTGATGTTTTAAAAGCACTGAATGCTGTGATTTCTAGGTGTATGCCTAGAAATAACTCGTGATGCCCTGGGAGCCCTCTCTTCCCTAGGGAAGCTGCAGCCAGGAATGCTGCAGGAGAGCTGAGGTTGCCAGGCACTTCCAGCAGTACAAACCAGAGCGATGCCAAGAGAGCTGGAAAGCAGGGAGTGTGCCAACCACAAAATTAATCTCTGAGTTAATAAAAGCCTGCATGGTTTGAGGTTTGTGAAGCAATAAACGAGTTCAAATTTGCCAGTGACTGAAAAAGAAAAGCAATTAGGTGTTAAGGGAAACCTTCTAATGGGGATAAAGATAATACATTAGAATATACAATGGGTTGAAAAATGTGATGAGAAATTAATCTTTAATTGAAAATTACTAAAGGCATTTTCATGAAGAACATAGAAATGTATATATCAAAGCAAACCTTTTAACTCCTTTTACTAATAGGGAATGATAGAGTAAGAGCTTCTGTTTAATAGCACTAATAATTTCATAATATTTTTCCTCTGAGTCATAAGATAGGCTCTTTTTACCAGTGAGTACTTCATCCAAAAAAAAAAAAAATCTGCTTGGCTTCTCCTCATCATAGTAGTGTATAAGTCTGTATGACCTAGAAAGCTACTTGTACTAATATGTTTTACCTCTGCTTTTCCAACACCCAGGCAGAAGGGGACCCCTTTCACACTCCCCACGTTCCTATGACTCCACTGGGGACACTGCTAGCAAGTTCGCGAGGCTGAAAGAGGTTATGAGAAAAAGTGAGCCTGAGGAACTACCTCAGTGTGATCCAAATGGAACCTGGGGCAGTCCTCCATCAGTGTGTTGTTAGGTGACTCAAATGTGCACAATTTCAGTGGCATCAAAGGAGGCTTTTCTGGTTTTGAAACAAAACATCTTGCTCAAAAGGGAAGAATAGGCAACAATAAAGACATATATAGATGGGAATTTTGCAAGCTGATTGCAATGGGCAAGGATAGCAGTGATTTAGGTCGGTTGGATGTTGGACAACAAAAATTGCAATTCAATGAAAAAAACCTCTGAAATTATTCAGTAATTTTTCTGTTCTTTGTTTAAAAAATTGACACAGCAGTGTCACCATATTGGAGGTATTTCACATGGTCTTTCATACGTAACCAGAGTGAATGAAAACCACTGGTTCATACCCATCTTTAAAACTTCCATGCAAAAGAATTTTAAGAATTGCCTGAGAAGATCACCAAGCTCTTAGTCCTGATTTCTCAGTAAATACTGCATCACTGAATTTCCAGAGAATCAGGGGAAGTTACTGCTGAGTCATTCCACAAAACCCAGTGGCTGGTGTGTCCCGGGTGAGCAGGGACAGAAGCTGAGCCAGGCTGACACCAGCCTTGGCAAGAGTGGTGAGGTGTGCAGACAACAGAGAATCAAACTGTGACAGCAGACTTAGCACATTAACAGAAAATAGATGGTTTTGGGGTTTTTTCGAGTAGAGGAAGGCGTCCATCTGATTTGAGTCAGAGCAGCTCAGCGTTATGTGTGGGTGGCTGCCAGAAGGGGCAGCTTTCTCATTTTGTTTTCCTCTCATTCCCTTAAACAGTGGTCACATGAGTGAATCAACTCACCAGGCCAACAAAAAACTGTGTCTTTTCCTCCTATCACTGTCAGAATTTCCTGCTGGATTCCCATGCTGGGCAGACTCATCCCAGAGCTGTGGGTCACTGGAGCTGTCACAGGAGGCCCAGAGTGGTGCTGGGCTGATGTGATGTTCTGCCACATGGATGTAACCCCTGTTCAGTCACTGCTGGGGTAGCATGCAAGGGGATGTAACAGTGAATGGCTCCCTTCATCTGCAATGGAGAAGAACTACTGGAAAAAAATAGTATGTGAAAATAAATATAGATCCTATGGTGCCTCACAAATCCTCTAAATGGTTTGCAGTGGTCTTTAAAACTGAGCAGACAGTTGACAGGGATGGGTTATAAAAGCAGGTGTAGCTGGGACAATAGGAAAGATCCCTGATCCCTTCTGTCAGGCTGAGGGGAAGAGCTGAGTGAGCACTGCGGGCTGGGGTGTGTCATGGGGGTGCCCCAGGGCCCTCAGGCCTTACAGGGATTTCCCTGAGGGGATCCCCAGCCTCTCTCGCCTCTGGCATTCCCAGTGGTCTCACTGAGTGGGGTGTGCAGAGCTGCTCGTGTGGGGCTCGCCTGCCCAGGCTCACCAGTGCTGGCTGCAGCCAAATCCCCACAGCAGCCACAAGCCCTTGGCCTGGTGTCCTTCCCTGCCCCGTGACAGCCCATATCCATATCCCCACATCCATGTCCCCCCATATCCATGTCCCCAACCCCATATCCCCATATCCATGTCCGTCCCCATATCCCACATCCATGTCCCATATCCATGTCCCACATCCATGTCCCATATCCATGTCCCCATATCCATGTTCCATATCCATGTCCCCATATCCCCACACCCATGTCCGTCCCCATATCCCACATCCATGTCCCATATCCGTGTCCCATATCCATACCCCCATCCCCATACCCCCATGTCCCATATCCCCATGTCCCATCCCCGTGTCCCCATACCCCCATGTCCCATACCCGTGTCCCTACCCCGGTATCCCGGTATCCCGGTATCCCCGTGTCCCCTCACGTCCCCTCACGCGCTCCCCCGCCCCTGCCCCTCCCGCCGAAGCCCCGCCCCCCCGGGCCCCGCGCGACACCCCGCTCTTCCGGCGCGGAGCGGCGCGGGCGCGTGCCGCGCCGCCGTCACTTCCGCGCCCGCCCCGCCCCGCCCCGCCCAGCGCGGCCGGCGCGTGCAGCCGGTTGGCGGCCGATCCGCTCGCGCCCCGCGAGGCAGCCGCGCGCGGCGGGCGGGGTGGGGGGGGAGCGCCGGTCGCGCGCCGGTCCCGCGCCCGCCCCGCCGGCGATGGGGCTGCGCTGAGGCCGCCGGTGAGTGGGGCCGCGGGCACGGCACGGCCCGGCCCGGCAGGTGAGGGAGGGTCCGCGGGCCTCCGGCGGCGCCCGCGGTCTCCGCCGCGCCGGGCGCGGCACGGCCGCCCGCAGCGCCCTTCAGCCGCGCCGGCCGCTCCTCCGCCCGCGGCAGCGCCGGGCGCGGGGCTTGTGGCGGGGCCGGTGCCCTGGAGCGGGGCCCGGGGCGCGTGGCCGGCGCGTCGCGGCCGCGGTGTCCGGACACGTGCGGCGCTGGCCCAGGGGCCGGGCCGCCCCCGCCTTGCCCCGGGGCCACCCGGCACTCGGGCAGCTCTCCCGGGCCGCTTCCTCCTCCTCCTCCCAGCCCGGCTCTGCCCGCGGTCCCGGTTACCGAGCCGCGCGCGTTCGGGCTGTCGGGCACACGTCAGCGGTTCTGCAGTGGCGGGGCCGGGGGAATGCCGCTGATCGCTCCGAGGAGAAACTTTGGCAGCCCGAGATGAGGACTCAGTGCGTCTCATCCTTTTTTCAGCACATGAGTCAGTGCGTGCTGCTGCTGCTGCTGCTGACAAAGGCTGTAGAGCGCTTTTCCATCAGCTGGGCTGTGGAGCCGGGATCTCGCACTGCGAGCACCTCTGACAGGAGGCCTGTTTGAGCCTGGTCAGGATAAACGGCTCCTAGGTGAATTAAACACTGAGAACCTTAACAGAGTTCATACTGAAGGTGAAGATAAACTCGAGTGTCTGCAGTATTGGCTCTGAAAGCTTGCTGCTGCCATCAGTGCTCTGCCTTGCCTGCTGGGATCAGTGTATCCCTGCAGGTGCTGTAGTTGGAAGAGAGTTTTGGAGCCCTTCAGGAAGCTGAGATAGCAGAGCCTCCAGCAGCAGGAGATGGGTAACTGAACTGTTCCAACATGAGTGCTGATGGTTGTCTGGCCACGTTGGCTGGCTGCTTCCTCCTCTGAGGGTGCTGAGTTAGAATTTGTTAAAGTGTTTTCTTTGCACTATGCACTCACTGCAATTGTGTGGTGTTTTCTTAGCAGGGGCAATCAAGATTATGTTTCATTTAGCCTATTCATTACTCTGACTGGTTTTTTTTTTTTGTTGTAGGTGACTCAGCTGTTGTATGTATGAGATTTGTCCACACACTGGCTCTTCAGACAGGTTAGCAATATTTTTCAGCCATCAGCTCCATCGTGTTTGGAAGAATTGCTACCTTTTCTTAAAATTTTGTACAATGCTGTTACATCCTGTAGAATATTGATTTTCTTGGTCTTGTGAGAAACAGCTTTTTTGGCATTATTTAAATTTACTCTGTGGTGTAAGTGTGGTCCTCATAAGTTTAATGTCCCTGTATCAGTGTCATGAGTGACAGCAGTGTATCTTTATTACATGTATACTGAGGAAATGTTTGTCTTGGTATTTGGCATGACACTGATGGCTGCATACTGCTGCTTTTGTTAGCTGCTTTTTCTCGTTGGCTAATTACAAGTACAGTTTCACAAAGTTTAAAGAAAACATACTGTGTAAACTTTGAGCTGTGCAATTGACTTGGGAATTGATTGGTACTGATCTAACCTTCCTGACTTCTAAGAAGCATATCATTAACATGATTTAGTGAAACAAAAAGGTCACCTATTGTTGGTGTAGTCACCTGTGGGAAAGAACGCTGGCTTCTGGCTACATTGAGTGTTCCAGTGTGAGCACCTAGGTCAGCTGTGAAAAACTGGTGTTCCAAGGTTGTCAGTTTTTAAAGTGCTTCAGAAAATAAGTAAGAGGGACCTTTTTGTTTGGATTTGGCCAAGGCTGGCTGTCTGTGACACAAGGAGGTGTGAGCAGTGAAAGGGGTCTGAGCAGTTCTGAGACTCCAGCAGAGCTGCTGGACAGCAGCTGCTGTATTCCCAAACGCCTCCCAGGAGCAGTGGGGCTGTTCCAGGCTCTGCTCGGTGCCTTCCTGGGGTGCTGTCTAGACTTTGAGCTTGTTTTGCTCTCCCCACTTACATTTTTTGTTAGTTGTCTTCTAGGATCAGGCATCTGTTCCTGTATCTGTTTCTCATTTCTTTCTAGTCTGTGGAGGACCTCATGGCATTGGTAGGCACTAATGCATCCCTAACCTGGGGAGAGGGGGGTGAAAGGTCCCAGCTCCTGGCCAGGAAGCTCTCAGTGCCTGCAGGGGAGTGTGGGGGCTGCCTGGCAGGAAGGGAAGTTGCATCATGATGTCTGAGTGATTGAGAAACTTTGTGATTCAGTCCTCTTCTGCTGCTGTGCCATGTGACAGGCATGGTGCATCAGACCAGCTATTTTACTGTGTTCCTAATCAATTATTTAAAAAGAAGGAAATAAATTTCTGTTGACATGGAACCCTAAGATTATATTTTCTCATCTGCCTTGAGGAGGTACTGTCCTACTGTTTTTTGTGTGGAGTGTAAAACAGCCAACAGGACATTGATTTTCTGTGGGATGAAGAAAAATTCCATTTATTCTGTGGAAGTAAAATACCTTTATGTTGTTAAAGCCAGGTCCAAGTGGAGTGTCCAGGTCATAGAGGAAATCAGTAGTAGAACTGGGAACTGACATGGAAAGGTCAGGTTTTCATCAAGCATTTTGACCATTGCACCCTTGTTCCTTTTTCTGGAAACATTCAGATAGCATTTGCTTTATTTCTGTAAATAACAGAAATCTGCAGCAGGGGATTACTTTGACTTAGCTTGTCCAAGGCCTGTTGTAGAAATTATTATTACTTCTGTTGTGCTAAATGTCTCTATTGAGTGCTGTGCTTTAGCATCTTCAACTGCAGACCAGGGAGCATGGTTGTAACACCTTCCTTATTTACTGTCTGTGTGGTAGACACAGGATGGATGCCAGCATCATAAAGTCACCCCAGGACAGAACCTGATGGTAGCTGGCATGGAGAGAAGATGTGTCATTCCTTTATTGCCTTGTGAAACTAAGTCCTTTTGTTAAATCTTCTAAAACTCTTGAGTTTTGGAAATGAGAAAAAAAGGGTTTCCTTGGATTTAATTTACTCAGTGCCCAAACCTTGTCAATGTAGGGTGAACGTAAGTGTTCTGCCATTTGTGTTCAGGCTCATCTCTGAATGTCTGCAAGAATTGCCTTGGAGAACAGAGCTTGCTTGTATTCAGATGCAGGTTTTTTTTGGGCAGGGATTACTGGTCTCCACAGAGTGGCATCTACTATGGTCAAACCTGCTTTGGTTCTGGAGTTGTGTTATTGTGAAGATGAGTAGGTTTTGTGGACTTGCAGTGGCAAAAAAACTGCCAGAATTCTGACTAGTGCTTGGATATGGTTATAGTTAGCATGAGAAAGTTTATACAAGACAAATCCTAGTTCAAAAATCCTAATTTTACAAGAAAACATTGAAAAAAAAATCTTTTAAGTAACAGTAATGCTAAAATGTTTCCCTTTCACTGTTACACAATGAGCTAAAAATAGTTTTCATTCATAAAAAAGCTGCTTCCTTTGTTAAATAATCTGCATAGCAGAGAACAGAAGTTCATTTTGTAGTAAACTGTAGCTGTATTACAGCTCCAAATCTGACACCTTTATTCCTGATTGAAATAAGACTGTAAACTTTAAATTTTAGTAGCTGAAAAGCAGGCTTAAATAAAATAGAATGGGTGATACTCAGTTTCTGTTCAGTAGCTACGGATGTGATCTGCATAGAAAGCTGAAGTCCTGTGCCTTGCAGCTCCTTTTCTAAAATGTATAATTTCTGCACCATCTTCATGGAGTGCTGTGCAGGGGATGGGATTGGGAACGGGTCTCCCTGGCTGTGGAATCTTGCTGATTGCTCTGAAGTCGTGCAGTGTCAATCACATCCATAATCCTACCAAATTTAGCAGAATTAGCTGCCTTTGCATTCATACAGCTCTTTGGATGTGGTAGTGGAACTGGTAGCAAGTCCATTACTTTTTAGTTGGATTGAGATTTTTTATGTGGTATTTAAGACTAAAAGATCATCCTTCAAAATCAAAATACACAACTCTTTTTTTTTTTGACCTTTAGCAAAGTTATATGGCAGTGATATTTTCAGTTTAGAGGGTACATGCAGTAACATAAATGGCAGCTCCTTCAGATTTTGTTCTAGCTTAGATGTCAAAATGAAAGGTGATAAATGGCAATGGCTGTGAAATTACAGCTGATTCTTTTAAAGGATAGGAGAACAGTGTAATGAGAAGGCTTTTGAGAAACAGTAGTAAGAGCAGCTTAACTGGATTGAGATGCAATGAGAACATATATGTAGAATGTGAACTTGAGTCATGTTGTGAAGAAGATATGGAAAAGACAACTAGGGGCAGATATCACAAAGGCTACAGTGCACATGGAGTGTCACGTAGCAAGAGACATAAAAGTCAGCTACCTGTAAAAGTAGTAGGAAGATTGGGAAACATAGTAGGGAAGTAGTAGATTGGGAAGTAGCAGTAGGAAGATTGGGAAATGCCTCACTTGGTTTGGTAGGGAGTGCATGTGTCTGCAGAAGGTGCAGAACACCTGAAGGGCTTAGTGCCTGTTTTGCTTGTCTTTCACATGGTGTCATGCAGGTGCTTAACCTTAGAATATTTTTGACAAGGTAGTATTTTACACTACAGCATACTTCCACTAGATGTTTCTGTGTCAACTGGCCCTGATAAGTTTCATTGTACGATTCTTAAAACTCAAAAATATTACCTAGAACTACTCAGAAGTTCTAGAAGAGTGGCAAAGAATGAGTCTTCAATCAGTTACAAAGGAGAAGAGCTCAGGGAGATGAGTTACACTCTGACAGTTCAGTTTGTCCCAGTTCTTCCCATCATTTGAGATTAATAAGCAAACATTCTATTTTCAAGTGCTTGGAAGATACAGCAGCATGAACTGATTTGTGGGAAAAGTAATTGTGTCTGAAGTCTTGATACCTTTTTACTGCAGAGCAGAAGGCTCAGTGGCTATAGCAGGAGCAGTGGAGGTTTTGTCTCCTGAACTGATTGATTTAAAAAGGTTTTCCTCATTTTAATGGCCTCATAAGTAAATGGAGGCATGATCTGGGGGTAGATGATCCTGTCTGGAGAACTATAATTAACAATTTGGTGTTAAAATTAGAAGTTATGTTGAAGGATTCTGTCCTGGGTCCTGGCCTTTAATGAAAATATTAGTCAGCTGGCTGATTAAATGTGCTTAGTAAATTCTCAGGGACTGTGTTGGAGGACCTGATGAGAGTTCAAAATAACCTGAAAAAATAGCACAACATTCAGTAGGGACAAATGCAGGTGCTGCACATAGGCAGGAATTGCCAGCTGTTGAAATGCAGGGTGAGAAATAACTGGTTAGCTACTAGAAAAAGGACCTGGGGGTGTACTGGATCACAAGTTGAACATGAGTCAGTGTCATGCTGTTTTGCAGAAAAGGCAAATATCTTACTGGGGTGTTTAAACAGCAGTATTGTCTGAGAGACGTAAAGTTTAAATCCATTGGCTTTATTTGCTGTTGATGTACAGTCTGTGCAGACAGCATCTGCTTTGGGTGCCAAGATTCAAGAGGAATTTGGACCACTTGGAAGGAGTTCAGAGTAGAGAAATGAGAGTAATCAGAGTTCGAGGAAACAACTTCATAGATGTGGAAGAAAATCCAAGCTATTTTGGCAAGAGATGAGGAGTTTAGGGAGAATGTAAGAGATTTCAAGTATTTAAAGGATTTGTAAGAAGGAAATGATATTTTCAGTGGCCATGATGGGCAGATTGAAGTGGGATTAACTTTCATCACAGAAAACACCAATTAAGTTTTCAACATTTTTCACAGTTCATGTAGAACTTTAAGAAGTCTTTACTTATGGCTATGAAGAACAAGTTTGTGTGTTTAGAAAAAATCGTATATGGTTTAGGTTGGAGAATAGACTAAACTCACTATTAATGCCCCTTTAATCTCATTTTGTAAGATTCTAGTTTTGGTTGATGTTAAGTTTGAGCCAGTGAGGGAGAAATAGACGGGATTCTTTTTGTCAATCTCTTTGTTGTATCATGTGGGTGTAGATCTTGTACAGGTTCAAATGGTTAGAGCTGTGGTGCTTGGTTGGTTTGGAAACATACAGTGTTCTGGATTACTTTCTTGCCCTGCATGCTGCCTCCTGCAAATAGAACAAGGTTTCTTGTGCTGTCAGGATGTTCTAAACCGCCAGGGCTGAGGTACTGCATGTTAGCAATGTCTGTGTGAGTTAAACCTAGCAGGGCACAGATGAATTTCCATCCATTCAAGTAGTCTTGGTAGCTTTCAGATTACTGCTTTAGCTTCAGGTGATAATCTTATAACGTTTCTCATCCGTAGCTGCAAAGGTCCACCTTTGGCTTTGAGGACCTCTTTGCAGTTCCCATACTGAGGTATATTCACCACTGCAGGGATCCTCATAAGTGAGGACAGACCCATTGCAAAGTGGAAAGTCCAACTGTGGGTGTAGCCATACTATTTTATATATCATTGCTTTTATGCACTATTATCATCACTTTTGATTGTCTGCAATCAAAACAAAGGATCCAGCTAATCCTTCCAGTTCAGCAATTGATTTGTAATGTAACTGCAATGTGTGAAAACACTTCAATTAATCCTATGCATTTTGCTGCCATATCACGTCTCCAAATCATAGAAGAAAAGTGCAGTTACCCTCATGAGCTCTGCCCTTAAGATCTGCTATGGAGTTTCACATCAACAATAGCAAGAGCTTATTTTCTGGAGGCTGCATTTAGTGCAGCAGTAGATAGCAGTAGCTGAAAGGTCAATGACAGGGATAATGGCTGGCCTCCAGTGGGAAGATTGTACAGTTGAGTTGCATTACCTGCCTGACTTTACCTTTGCCCTGTAATACTATTTATTGAACTGTTTAACTTTTGGGTACAGGTTCATTTCCTGAGAAGTCCTGTTACGGTTGGCTAGAGATATTTTTCTCTGAGCAGAGGGGTAATTTTTCTTACCTCTGTTTCTCAAACAGGGGGTCTATTTTTATCATACAGGCATGGAGGGTTCTTCACATATCTGCTGTTGTCACTAAGTTGTGAAAGCTTGATCCAATGTCCAGTGAATTCAAAGGGTTGCTCCACTGGCTTGAGTGGTCTTTGGCTGAGGGTGCTGCTGTCTGAAAGTGGTGCTTCTGTCACTAGAGCAGTACTCCAGATCTGACAAGCCAGCAAAAAGTTCTTTTCAGACCAACTGGTAATTCAAATGGAAACATAAAAGGGCTGTCAAATGTGCAGTCTTGCAGAGTACATTCTTTAGATTAACCCTATCTTCAGCTCATCCATTTAGTGAGGACCTCAAAACCTTAAGTAGTGCTTTGAGAGAGGGTCCTGACGTTATTTTCCTGCATCATAGCCATACTTTATTGCTGGAGGCAGCCTGCTGAGCCTTAATGCTGGCAATACTGAAGACTTGTGTTGTAAGGGGCAATAGTGTTGAGTCCAGTTCAGACAGCCAGACTCTAAATGCCAGTAGGGTATGGATGAAACACAGCTTCTCCTGTGTTACAGTTGTGCTGTTGTGTTGGCCTTCAACTGCTTGGGTGAGATCAACTTCTGGTGAAGGGCATGTATCTGGAGCAGAGGCAGATGTCATGTGTCTGAGTGAACTGGAGCACTTGGAAAACCATTGTTGTGCAGTCTAGGTTGGTTGAAAGTTTACTTGTGCTCCTAACTTCTTAATTTTCCTTAGTTCATCTACAGATTTGAATTTTTGATACAAATATAATTTCTGTTTTTTTATGAACTTGTTTTCTCCAACAGAAATAACTTTAGTAATGAACAGGCAAAAATAAGAACACACAAATTTCACCAGACAAATTGCATGCCTTTTGTAGGGTGAGAGCACAATGGAAAATAACTTAGTCGTGTCAGCCTGACAGAGTTCTTACTCAGTAGTGTGCAGATGGAGTTGTCCTCATAGCACTCTTCATTCTCCTACCCTTTCCATTACCCAGCAAAATTCCTTCCCCAGAGTAATACAGGTTTTTTAAGTAGGGAGACTGTTGGCATAGTTGCATTCTGAGCATGTATTATGGAGGACTTATATTCTTAAGCTGGTGCTGGTGTGCTGGTAGCATTTGTAACCCCCGTTCTTAGCCCGTGGTCATTTCAGAAGTGACTGTTGGGTGTGTCCAGTAGTGGCTGTCTCTGCTGGAGATGCTGTTCCACATAGGTCCATTGCTGGAGCAGGTCATAGAAGTCCTTGGCTCTGGTTTCAGAGCAGAGTATTTTGAGTTAGTGTAGTCTTCACCTTGCATTTGGAACAAAAAGTCTCAGTTTCCTGCTTGCTGTCATCTTCTGCTGGCATAAATGTCAGTGAAGAAATAGTATCTTAAATGCCAGAATTGTCTGTGTAGCTGAAGTCTGATAACCCTTGTAGTACCATTGGTGGGTGTGGTAGCAGGACTCATGCAGCCTTAGAGTCAAGTCAGTAGTGCTGGTTGATGAGGTATTGTCAACAGAAGAATGTATTGGGTTGGCAGTATTTTGGTGTGCACTCTCAGAAAATACTTCTTGTTGGCCTAGCTTAATGGAAGTAGTTCACCTTTTGTAAAGCTCACTTACTTTGGAGACTAATTTTTGGTAGTGCAGACATTGCGCTATACCCACATGGTTTGCTAAGTTTGTAGGGCAATATTTTATGGAGAATTATCTGTGTGGTGCTCTATCCTCCCATCTTACCTTTGCAGGATTCCTGAAGAGTGTGTTTTATATCTGTGTGTCCCTCTATGAGAGAACATCCTCGTTCTTTAGTAACCAAAGGAACATTCTTTTGGTTATTGATTTTTGCTAGGTTAGCGGTTTTCAATTTTGAAAGTGTGGTAGTACATACAGCTGTGAAAAAGACCTTGGTACCTATAACATCAGCATGAAAGTTAGTAAAAGTGTAGTAACTGGTGGTTGATTCCTTTCTTAATGTCCCATAGAAATAAGGTAATGTCCAGAGCTTCAGTGTTTTTCAAAACATTTTGATTATTTTGCTTATATTCAGATGAAGCAATTGTTTGGCAGTTTGCTTTTCCTAATGCTGTAGGCAAGGAGAAACTAAAGTGCATGCTCATAAAGCTAATAGAGTGAGGGTCAAAATAAGGGCAAAATGAATCCTCTGAATTCAGGAGTTCTTGGCAGGATGATGGCAAGCTTAAAACATGCCACAAAATAATTAAAAAAAACCCAGAAAAAATCCACTTAGTAATAAGTAAGATGATAGAGTATTTGGCTCATAAAACTCTTGAACTACAAGTCCGTGGGACTGGAGATCGTTTACTGGGGAGCATCATTATGAGACTCTCTCTGTGTTGTCTCCCTGACTGCAGGGGAAATGCACGTTTGATCTGACCTTTCTGGCCCATTGTTTTGTTGCTCTATTTGCCTTCAGCCCAGCTCTCTGCTCTTCCATGCCACTGATACAAAGAGTATGGAGTAAAAGCTACTTGGGCATTTAGTGTAAGTGAAATTGTGGCAGTCCTCATTGGTACTTTAGGAAGATGACCTCTGTTTTCACCTAACATTTATGAAAAAGCAAAGCTGAAGGGGAAATCTAGGTCAGGCATCTGGACTAGAGCTATCTGGGAAGAGGCTGTTCCTGAATATTTGGCTAGACAGTGGTGATATTTCAGATAGTGAGGTCAGTGCTTGAGGAAAAAGCACTCCTTGATACACTTAATGTACTTGAAATATTTCAGTCTTGCTTTTCAGGAAACTTTCCTCTTCACAGGGGAGAAGATGGATACAGTTACACCTCTTAAAACTGTTACAAAAATGTTTATATCTAGGAAAGAAAGAGAAGTTCTAGAAAAGGTATTTCTAACAGTAATAACAATGTTGCTCTAGACAAGATGTGTTGTGGCAGAATTTCTCCTTTAAGGTAAGTGTGCAGGATAAAAGTTAACGATAAATGGACTGATAAGCAAAAGCTATTACTTATCGGAGAAGCAAGATTCAAGACCTTTGCTGATGGTCATTAGGACTGAGAAGATTGCAGCAGTTGAAGGGATATCCCTTGTCAGGTTTTTGCAGTCTGTTTCCATTATACAGGAGATGTCTCCCACTGCTGATGCTGTGGAAATCATTCCCAAGGGGCACAGAAGCACTGAATAGTGCCATTTAAACAGAGCTATTTAAGGCAATGATGAAATGTATTGTAATTTAATTTCATGGATTGTAGAAGTCCTTCTCTGAAATACAACTGTTTACTAGATATCTGAAGCTCTTCTGGGTTTGTAGGACTGTTCTGAATGACTGGAACATAGTAGCTAGGTGGATGTGGGCCAGGGTTTACATTACAGGCATGGAGTTAAATGTTAGAGTCCTGTATGTCTGTTCTCTTCTTGTCTTTGTCGAACTTCTTTTCGTGGAAACAGAGAGTGCAACTTTTCCTCCTTGATTTTTTTGTCTTGCCTCATTTGGTAGTTCTGAGAATAAATTAATAATTTTCAGGAGTTAAGCTGTCAGGTTCTATGAATTCCTGTGCATAAAATTTGTCCTGTACAGCAGTTCAGTCTTGGAATTGAACTTGTTTGCAGATTTTTGTGTTGATTATTTCAGTTACTGCAATTTGAGATCAAAAGAAATAAATTGTTACATGTGACGTCTTAAGTTGAATTTATACAGTCTTTTAATATTAATATTTAGTGTTGTTATATGATACCTTTCAGTAAACAGTAGAACCCTCTGGTTTAATGTATAGATTTTCTTATGGAATATATTTTTAGAAATTAGTACAATTTGGTGTATAATTTGTAAAATCTGTTATTCAGGAATATACTCTTGTGTTGTGTGTTTTAGTAGTTACATAGTTGAACTTCAGAATATCTTAACTTTTGCATTTTGACTTCAGGAAACTGAAGAAATACTGCTGCTTTGTCTGAGAATGCTTTGCTGAAAGCAGTGAAAGGTACTAAGTCATAATTAGGATGGGAAAGGAAGATGTGAAAGCCAATTGCTTGCTTATGAGGAGCGTGACTGCTGTAGTCATAGCTGTGTGCCACTATGTGTGCTTCTGAGGAAACAAAAATTAAATGTCTAAACTTTAGAGGAAAGTTCATCTCTTGTGATTGGTCTTAGTTGTGCTTGATGATCTCCTTGCAGACGAAGAGAAATTTGATTCAAATGTTCTTATGTTAACCTCAAAAATATTTTCCAAGAATTTAAGAGGAAGAGGAAAAAAAGTCATTGCCTCCTTTTATTGAGCATCCATACTACAAAAGCAAATATATCCCAGGAAGCAGATACTCTACATTGCACAATAAGGCGGCAGCCACACAGGAAAGGTTGGGCTCTTGGCACAGCCCCTAAGGGGAAATGCTTCCTTGAAAGGACCCATTGTTGCTGGGTCTGGGTCTTCAGACTCCCAGTTCTCCACTGGAATGGCTGCAGGTCTCTTGGTGCTGGCATGGGGCATCTTTGCCATCCCCATTATCTAACCAGAATAGTCTTGGTTATTTAATCACATAGAAGGGCTGAGTAAAGTTCACACCTCGTGTGAGAAAGGAAAGTTTCTTTGGAAGCAGCCTCAGTGCTCAGATTGAGAGCTCATGCTGGGTGTAATGGCGCCATGCCTTGCCCAAGATACTTGGAACAGTTTAACTTTCTCTTCCAAGAACAAACAAAACATAGTCTGTGAATTCTAACCCAAATGTCTGGTATACTCTTCCAAGAGACAAAAGAACTAATAAGCATCCAAAGTAAATGTATGCTTTGTTGGATTCCCTGACTGTGGGACAGGTCTTTCTCTCATGGCAGTTAGGTAAGAGATCCAGAAATCTGAAAGGAAGTGGTAAAGACTCTGTTTCTGTGAACCTGAGAGTGGGAACAGGCTTTGGGTGATTGTGATTTTTGGTGCTTGGTTTTCAGTTTAAAATTTTCGTTAATGTGAATAGCTGCTGCTCGAAGTACTATAAATGAGATAGTGGGAAGGTTAGGTGGTAAAATGCTTGACTAATTGTCCTTGAGATGACCAACAGCTTTCCTAAATTCTCTTCAACATATCTTCAACTTCTTCATTGCTGCTATATTAATAACAAATTTCTAAGTGGTCTGAAAGTAATGATCTGAAGACCAGTTAGAAAGTAAGTTTTGAGTGTAGTATTGGCTATAGTACTTTGTTATCATGATGAATTGACATAGTGAGTTTATTGTTAGATGTAGAATTATCTTTCCTTAATGTAGCCTGTACTCTACTATAAACATTGCAATTGCTCTTACAGCCTGCAAAAAGTATACTTTACAAAGAATACACTCTACAAATGTAAATACAATTTTGGTTTGGGGATTGTTGGATACAATGGTCTTCCTTAAGCCTAAACACAGAAACAAAAGCTTGTATTATAACAGAAAGCCTAAGATGGGAAGTGATAAAATAGGTATTGAGTGGAGGGCTTTGTTAAAATTTAGCTCGTGTACTTGTAAAATTTCCATGTATTCATTAAACTATTATGTCATTCTTATTGTTAGAGCTTGGTTAGTTGACTAAAGTGTTAAGCTTTGTTTGTGGTACAAATTATAGCCTTAACTCCTTTCAAAATACAGTTGAAGGATTTTTGATCTGCCATCGTTATTTTAGTTTGTATGTCTTACCCGAGCATCTGTTGTGCATTATGTGGATAAGTTAGTGTTTAAGGGCTCAGCTGCAAGGTACTGGAGAGCTGTAAATGCATCAGCTCCCATTTCTGCAAGGTGCATTTCTTAGGGTGAGGCTGCCTCTCAAGCAGAGCATCTCTTGTGTTTATAAACCAAATACGTGTAAAAATACAAATATGTTCAAATAATACTGAGAGCTTTACAGGTGCATTATGTGTGTAAGCTCATGGTAATGCACATTGAAGTAAAAGTCATAACCTTTTGGTTTTTACTGTCACAAAAATGTGATAGCCCCAGGCCTTCTGGCTAAGTCATGTATCACCTGTAAAGGGACCTCTTTGAGTTTCTGGGTGGTCTTTGAGTGACATGGGTTTTATGTTTTGGGGACAGGCAAAGAGGCCCTTGCACGTGATGTCAGAGGCTTGCCAGGTGGTGTGAGACATCACTGGCATTGTGCTGCTGCTCAGACATGATCCTTGCAAGTTCAGGGTGTAGCAAAACCTGTCTGGCACACACCATGGCTCTGGTCCTGGGTACCTGCAGCAGTGAAGCAGAATCAGAGAAGCAAAAATGTGGAGTGCAGGCATACCTGTGTACAGAAGCTCCTTGGAGACTGAGAATCCAAAGAGAACAACTCAGGAACTCTTTCCTTAAAGGACGTACAGAGACTAATGGTGAATCCTGATCACAGGCTCTTTGGTGACAAGATGTCATGAGGTGCATTTTGGCAGGACTTTCTTAGAGCTGTTTGAATAGATTTCAAGATTTTTAATAGCAAATGTATTAAAGTGGTTCTTCTTTCATTCTCAGTGGCTGCAGATTCTGCCTGTCTTGTTTCAAAAGCTGCCAGTGGAGAAATTTTAGGAAATAATACGTTATTTTTATAGATGCTAAAGTAGGATATCTTATGTAAAAGAGAAGTACTGGAAAGTAAATACAGGACTTATGTCCAAGACACTGTGGGCAGAAATTTTGATTCCATCCCTTGCAAGCTGGAAATGTTGTGTCCAAATTTGCTTTTTTGGTGATTGATTTTTAGCATGTGCAGCATATTATGAAATATGTTTTGAGAAGAATGTGCTTGTAAGTATTTTATAATTTTTTTTCTTAGCCTTGTGTCAAGGAAAATATTTATTTCCTTGTGTCAAGGAAAATGAACTGCCATCCCTTTCTCCTAATGGTCAGCTGTCACCCAGGCTGAGTTTTCGTCTTTCCTAAGAAGTCAGATGTATTTTCAGATGGAATATTTTCTTAGAAGATTCATTCATTCCTCTTCCCGGCCCATTACAGCTCTTCTAGTTTGAGTGTTTCTTCAGTTTTAATTTCATTACTGCCAGTATGCAGAGATTGAGCATTAGCTGGTGTTTTGGGTATGTGTAGCAATTCTTTTACCTCCATTTTGGGGCCATTGCATGAATCCCAAAAACTTTCACAGTAATGTTTGGAAGAAATGGAAATCAGTTTGGTAACTGATCTCAGTGTGTGGGAATCTCATGGTAACAAGAATAAGCCCTAGTGGTAAACATTGCCTTTGTATGCTCTGTTCTCTTGTAGGATTGATTTCTTCTTGGGGTAAATTGTTGAAAGTATGGCTCTAAAGTGCAGAAATTTTGAATTTCTGAGTGACTAAAAAATTTTGGCTTTCAAGTTGCAAAAAAAAAAAAAAACAACCCACTTTTTTTCCCCCCTGTGTTTTGGCAGCTAGTTGGGATACAGTTGGAGATGATAACTTTCAAGGTGGTTTTTATTCAGAAATATGAAAGGCTTTTTTATGACATCAAGCTATTTAGAAACATAATTTTTAATAACAGAGGTGTAAGGTGGCTCTTAGTGGAGGATGTACTTGTTGTAAATAAGTTCTGAAAGAGGACTTTTAGCCCTTTAGTAGCCTTCTGGACCCAGAAGAGCCTGGTGAGTCACTTGCTAGGACAGTAGCTGAGATGTCAGGAATGGAAATTGTGTTCGATTGTTTTCTAGACAGGTCAATCAGGGCTTTTTTTGTTAATAATTTTCTTCCTGTATTAGTTTACTTTGATTTATTTATTGAAAGTAATTGCATAGGGTGCTGAGGAAGATTTACTTGTATTAATCTTTGCACAGAGGTGAATTTGAAGTTTGGCCTCTCGTATGTGTCTCTTGTTTCTCCTGCCTGCCTTGCTACGTCTCTTGGTTTGCCTTTTGTGTTCTTACCAAAGCAGAGCTGGTTGAGCCTTGTACAGAACAGTACCTTGTTTCTGTGATGTTCAGGTAGTGACAAAGTTCACTTTCTAAGCTTTGTGGCACTCAGTCTCTAAAGGTTGTCTGATCTGGTGTGTGTGATTGCTTCATTACACTCTGTGATAAACTGCAGCATGCTGAGAGTGAGAAATGCGTGCATTTCTGACCCGCTGCCTTTAGCTCCTCAAAACGTTGTCTTCACTCACAAGCGCTGTAAATACAAGGAAGGGTTTGGTCAGCAGCATAGATGCTTTTAGCTGGGCAGATAGTATCAGGGCTTGTGCATAGCCCTGCGAGTGTCTGCAGCTCCTGGGGAGGCATTTGTTGTTTGAATAGAAGGAGCTGGCCCGGGCGGCCGATGCCTGGAAGCGCAGCCTCCGCGCCAGCCCGGCCACAGTCTTGCAATTGTTCGGCCACTCTGGAGGGAAGAGGAAAAAAAAAAAAAGCATTCCAAGCAGTGCCAAATTTTCTTTGATATGTTAATCTTTTGATAACAGTTTGAAAAGCCCTTGGAGACTTTTTTTAGATTTTAGACAAAATAGTTCATTTGTCAGGACTTCCCTTGTAGATAGGGTCTCCGTTATTAAGAACTGCCTCGCTAACTCATGGTAACAAAAGCAAGTGCAGAGGACAGCTGCTGGACTGCTCGTTGGTAAGAGAAACTATCAGTTATCACTGGACTTCTTACAAAAATCTGAAAAGAATAAAATAGGGAGCATTTAATACAAATGTGTAAGTTTACTCACGTATTTTAAGCAGACAGATTATAAGAGCATAAGCAAAATTAATAACTTGATGATTTTTTATGTGTATCCATACATGGATTTTATTAAAGACTTCAGCTTTAAAAATTATATTTTAATCTGAGAAATCTGGGGTTTAAATTATTCAGTGGTTGCAGGAGATATCAAAAGTTTATTCTTTTGGAGTTGTAATTTGTCCAGACTTTAAACATTTTCTCTTGAAGCTATGAAACTGCTACTTATATTGAAAAACTGGAAGAATAAACAGACAGCAACAACGTGTGTATTATTTAGTTTTTAAGGATTGTGGAATTGGGAGAAATGCTGAAGGCAACAGAGAGAAGACTGTCTTTGCTTCCCACCCCAAAAATGGAACTCTAAGGGTAAAATTTGCACTGAAGTAGTTTACTAATTATGCCAGCTGTTAGAAAACTGACTTGAGGTAAGGCAGTAGTCCTTTGAAAGTGTGGCTTGCAGAAATCTTCAGGTGTACTGATGGAGACTTGCTCTGGTGCTTTTAGAACAATTTCCTTAATAAATACACCATGACTTCACTTGCACCTCTTATACTGTTGCTACAAATGTTTGTTACTTACAAATATTTTGGTACAATTGCTTGATATCCTAGTTGTTTAGTCAGGATAGATGAACAACTATGGAGTGGTGTAGTAATTGAGAAAAAGTGCAGCATTTTCTTCATTATGAGGGATGCATATAATTTTATGTACACTGCTGTAATTTCTTCAGTGATCCAATTTGTGATTTATTTTAGCTTCAAAATAGTATCAACTTAAATCTGAAGCCGCAGGTGCTGTCCTGTTCACAGCTGCACACTCTTCAGGACAGTAACTAATTGGAAATGCTGTTCAACTTAATTTTTATATACTGTGTTTTGCAGGGTTGCAGATTTAGTGTTTAAGCTTGTGACTCAAATGTATGCTCTTAGAAGTACTTAGAGTTCAGACACTGTTCAGCTGATCTCTAGACCATTTGTTAAATTTATACCTACATTGTTACAAAATGTTACAAGAGATTTTATTATCATTTCAGTGGCAAACTGCCTTTTCTTTTGCAGACCTTTTTGATATTTCCTACTGCTCTGACTCTAGAATATGCTTAGTTATACAATAGCAATGCAATAAGTAAAAATTATGAGTGGAGCGGTAGTAACTTCGGCATTTCTATTGATTATAAGTCTTCTTTCTTTAGAAGGTTGCTGTTTTCAATTTGTTAAAAGGGGCAGAGGATTTCTTTGCCTATTCACTTAAGGGCCAGAGAGAGGCTGAGTGGCAGCCTGTAATGTGCATCAGAGGCACATTATATTTGGATATCCCCAGGTTCATATTGCTTATTGCAAGTGGATTTCCACCTCACTTAAGTTTGAGTACTAGTAAAATGTCATACTCTCTCACTTGCTCTGGAAAGACCAAGGTTTATATTTAAATCTTTAATTAAAGGTTTAAAGTAGTGAAATGTTTAATTCCCCATCATATTATAGAAGGAAGGAAGTAAAACTCAGATGCAGATTGCTAAAATCTCTTGTGAATTGGTAAGGTTTTTTCAGTCTGACCCAGCAGCCTGAAGTCACCCAGGGAGGCAGAACCATGTGGTGATGTTCAACCCCAGCTTTCAGCAGGGCAGTGGGACACAAACCAAAGAACTTGCCCGTTTGAACTCAAGGTGACATGCTTGGGCTGATGGTGTGCCAGAAGAGATATGATATGAGGGGGACTGCAGTTCTTTGTTGTGGAATAGGAATCATTTTCATGACCCATCAATGAAGAAAATATTTCTATAATGCTTTTGAAGTTTAGAGATTTGAATTGGACTTTAATATGGAAAATTACCAGCAGTATGTGCCATGTTGAGAATGTGTGTTAGTTGAAGGTTGTTCAGTAAATGAGACTGTACAAAATAATGCAGATGGAGCTAATGATGTGAGTCAGAAATAGCATCCTAATTCTCCTCATGTATTCCCTGTCTGATTCTACCCAGCTGTTCAAAGAGCTTACTGAATCACAGGAATTACTGCTAGTGCTGAGATTTCTTTTCATACTTCTTCAGACCCACAACTTGATGTTCCTTCCCATTGCCTTAAATGAAGTAAATTGCACTTTCTTCTCACACTGCCATGATGTCCCATGAAGTCCCTGTGCTGACATATTGGCCAAATGGAAATCTCAGTGGAGATCCATTGATCTGGAAGCTATTTGCCTTTATTTTTCTGCCTGGTGCTTTCCTGTATCAATTTCCTACTTGATATGTCCATCAAGGTTGGAGAGATGCCTGCAGGACCCTTTTTGATGTTACTGTACATCATAGCAGGGAAGTGTGTGCTTGTTTAAGAGCAGACTAGCTCAAGTATGATTAGCCTAATAAATCTTTCCTAGACCTGTGAACTCTATTAGGAGTATAATTCTGTAAATACACAGAACATTTTCTGGCTGCATGACTTCTTGATTGAAAACGTGATTTGTGTGGTGTACATAAAGTTGTTTGATGTAATTAATTCAAAGATTGTCCTCAGGAGCTTTCTTAGCAGTCCTGTGTAGATTTAGGACAGATTTTAACTGGTTCTGTGTATTATCTACATCTTTCCCAGGATAGAAACCTCCTTAGCTAAGGAAAGTGGCAATTTAGGTGAAAGTGTGGTTTAGAACTTTAATGACTTGTGTTGCTTAATTTCCAAATAAATCTGCAGTAAAATTATAGTGTAGCAATAGAAAATTTTTAGCTTAACAAGTCAAGGGAAGTGTGAGCTGATGTTCCAATCAAAGCAGGCAGTTGTTGCCAAGTTAGCTTGCTTCCATTCAGAACAAAATGCCAACTGTATCAATTTATGAAGTACTGAGCTTCTCACCTGAGACTCAGCTTTGGGCTGTGATGCAATTCTCTCCTTTGAGTGTGTGTTTCTTCTATTAGGACATTATTCAGCAGTGGGAATAGATTTCTGAGGAGATCCAGTTTTGAGTAGTAAAATAAATCTTTCCTGTTGGGTTCCTGCTTCATTTATTGGGTTAAGTGGGAAGGAGGTGGTAGGAGGCAGAAAACACGTGTGGATGTGATGCTGTAGATAAGCTGCAGGAGATGGGAGGAGGGATCCCTCAAAGCTGGCATTGCTGGTGAATGTAAGTGCATGGATCCAGGGGCTGGCTTTGAGAGGACCTGACTTGTAGTCTGCAGATTTGGTTTGTGAAAATATTGGGGAGTTAATGATAGAGAAGTTGGTAGTGATTGTACTTATTTACTTTATTTATTAATAATATGTACTTATTAATAACAGCCTGAAAAAGGACAATTAGAGTAGCTGCTTGTGCTGTGACTTGAGGACTGGTTATAAGCTGTGGTAGTAAGTCTGTCTTCAGAGAGATTTATGTATATGCAGTGAATAAAATTGAAGGCTGTACCATGTCAGTGCAGAGATTTGTAGTTAATCTATGTCTTGGCAGGTGAGCACTGGCTATTTAGTGACTTTAATTGTGGTAGTTTTTTGTTCCTGTGCATTAATTATAAATTGTGTACAATTAACATGTATTGGGCATCCAAATGAAGGTTAGGTGCAGTTTTAATTTCAAAAATTTGGCTTTTTGACATGGTACTTTTGATTTTTCTTGCTTATGTGATGAGGAAAATTCTGATAAGCCTCACTGTATTTAGCCTTTGTTTGTAGCTCTCCCCTTTTGGAGTAGGGATCTGTGTGCACTACATGCATCTTGCAGACAGTGTCATATTTTTTCCATCTTGACTCTTTTCTGATTCTTGAAAATAGTGATCATAATCTCTCCTCAAAGCACCTTTCAAGATTAGCACTGTGAGAGATTTTGATGCAAATTGAATAGTAGAGCAATTGGAAAGAAGGGGAGATACTGACCAAAAAGGAAAGACTGACCAAAAAGCATGTCTTGATTTAGAAATAGTAAACTGGGGACTAAATGTTTTTAAGCAAGTATTTATTCTGCTCAGATGAGAAGTGTAGATCTCAGGGGTACTGTGCCTTTCCTCTTGAAGGATACCCTGACTTCTGAAAGCATCTGATTGTAGCTATTCCATATAGAGTGATACAAATGTGTAATATTAACCTACTTTTAAGTTTGTTTGATTTTTTTAAAGGAGTAATTGATATTTCCATCATGAAGCTTGTAGAATGTACCAAAAACTGCTTGCTGCATGTAGAATGTAGCCAAGTTAAATTGGTACAAGCTTCTTCCTCCTCTTTTAAAGCCTGACCTTTCTGCAGTATTTCACTTATATTCATCTGATGGTCAATCATAAAGCTTTATAGACATCCTTGGATAGTTACTTCTAGAAACTAGTAACAGTGAAAACTGAAGATAAATATTAATATTTTGTCAGTGTTATGTTTTATGTACACACTTACCAAAAGTAACTTGAAACCACCTAAAACTTAGGTGTAAAATCAGTAATGTTGCTTCCATTTTTAATTCTTGTCTTGTTGAAGGTCTTCCATATCTCAAGTCGAGAAGTTCCATATCATACTAAACATGGAGAAAGAAGAAAAGAAATATGTCAATAAAGCAGAGGAAGATGAGATGGTAATGAATTCTGTTAAACTTTTTTTATACAATGAAAGAAATGCATTTTCAGTGCTTTTTGCTTAAAGGTAGCATATTATATTGGGGAGTGGATTGTCTCAATTTAAATCAGTTTAGCAATTTGATAGGATTATCCTTGGCAATATTTTTTGGTATTAAGAAATTAGTCTTGGGGAGGAAAGGTTTTTGTTAAGGTCAGTAGTCCAATAGGTAACACATTTTGGTGCTTTAACATTTCTACTTTTACACATGAAAATGGAAACAAAATGAGTTGTGTTTTGGTTTTTTTTATTATTACCATTAATGCTTCATAATTTGATTCAAAGCTGTAAGTTTTGACAGGAAAGTACAAGCAACTGATCTTTCAATTTCTAGCCCACTTGGGTTTCATAGGGATTTTTCTAGTCCGTTTGGTATATATAGGGATTTTTTTTCCAAAAAAGATGTTTCTCTGAACTGAAGTTCTTTTCTGTCCTTGTCCACCCTGCTAAGAAAAGCAGTTCTTCACTAGACAGCTCTAATACAGAAAGTAAGCAAATGCATCTTAGAACAGGAGGTGCTTATGGCCTGTTCACTGAAGTTAATTTTTTTTTGAGGAAATAATTTTATTTTCTCCTAAAAACAAGTATTAACTTCTCTCACCATCTTTCACTCTCCTATTTTTATTGCTGAAGAGTGTTTTCGAGGTAAGAGAGATTGGGCTTTATTTCTGCTTTTTGTCATCAGAGAAGGTGGCAAACCAAACTTTTGAAAAGCCTTTTCTTAGGAAAGGAGTTTAAACAATTTCTAACATGGTTTAATGAAAAGTGAAAAAAACATCCAAGAAGTTCATGTCAGTATGAACAATGGGTGGGACTCAATGGGAAACTTCATTACCCTTTTACAGCAGGAAATATAATCTAATGATGTAATGTGAAACTCAGGAATGTAACACAGTGTCCAGTAAATCACTAAATTATTTTCTGTTCCTGGCTGTCATCAAGTTAACTTGGTGCTTGCACACTGAATACTTGGGAATTTTTTCATGGGAGAAAAATTTTTCTAACTGGTGCAAGTTACGGAACCTTTGACTGTGGTTTGGAGTTGGTAAATCAGCATTTCTTGTTAAATGGCAGGCAAAATAAGCAAAATTCTCTACTAGAAAGTGATGTTTGATATATTTAGGGGCTTTTTTAGAATGTATAAAATTCAGCCTGCAGTAGTGATTCAAAACTGTGAATGCTAGCTAATCAAATGTTGTGTCATAAAATCAGCATTTGACAAAACCACACACTTCTGCTCTTAAATGTTCAGCTGACTTGTGCTATGTCATGGTCAAAAGTGTTGTTGTTCACTGAGAGTTAAGGCAGGGTGTGTTGCAATCTCAGACCTTAGGGAGCAATGCAGAGAGGAGACAGTCTTGCAATGAAATGTTTTATACTGTGTGGATGATCTGCCTCTGTCAGGCTTTTATTGATGTTTATATTTCTGACTAAGCAAAACAGTGTTCCTTTTTGCTCCCACTCCACCACATATTTAGTGTTCCAATTCTTTCCTTCCCCCAGAAAAGCAAAAAAGAGGAAATGGCTTGGAAATTTGATTTGCTTTAAATACTGCACATAATGAAAAATTAATGTCAGCATCCCAGGCACAGTAATTAAGAGAGTCATCATTGCTTGTTTTACTGCCGTGCAGGAGATCTATGGCTATGATCTGTGTCGCTGGAAGTTGGTGCTAGTTACTGTGGGAGTGATCTGCTCTGGTGGCTTTCTTCTCCTCCTCCTCTACTGGATGCCCCAGTGGCGTGTGAAAGCCACGTGCAGAAGGACGACGCTTAGGGACTGTGAGGTGGTTCTGCTGAGAACGACTGTAAGTGTGCAGGGGATGTGCAGTTCCTTCTGGGTGCTGGAGTACACCCATCCCTGCCCTGCAGTGCAGGCATGACTGTTTACTGCAGTGCAGGATGGTGCTCCTGCGTGTAGCTCCTCTGTGGGGAGGCTGACAGCGGTAGCATAGTCTGTCTTTCAGCTGTAAGAATCAGATACAGAAATGCTGTTGTCATCAACAGTTACAGAACAAATACCTTGTTCCTATAAGCTGAAACATGGTTTCCCCTCCCTTGTTCAGCAAAGGTACATTTGTTGAAGTTAGGTGTAACTGCTGACCCAAGTGCAAAAATATTCTTTTAGAATTGTGGAAAGAAAATTATTGTTAAGGTAGCTGATATTAACATGGAGATATGTTCTGTAATTCTGTATGGGCTCTGCTGCTAATCTATGATCTGTGATTTTGCTACAGCTGTTGTAGCAAAATGCTGTAAAATGCTGTTCAGATGCTCTTTCAGCTAACTCACTTTCCCCTGTCTTTTTAAGGATGAATTCAAGATATGGTTTTGTGCAAAGGTTCGCATTATGCCTTCCTTGGGAGCCAGTCCTTTACAGAATCCTAACCCTATTGTGCACAAGGTTTCAAATGGCCATGCTGTTCATTTCTCTGAATCTGCTGCAGAAGAGAATAAAAATGATTCGAGAAAACATTTGCCTGTAAGTAAACTTGTAATACTGTGCTGGCTAATTCTCAAGTACTATTGAGAATAAACACACACGGTACAGTACATGTGAGCTGCTAACTCATTTTTGAGTGGAACAGAAATCTCCTCAATAACCTGTTACTGGAAATTGTGGAAAGCTTGAAAGATTATGTTGAAAGAAAAGTACTCATTTTTCAGTGAAGCTTTTCTAAATTCAGTTTCTGTCACCTCTCAGAATAAAGTCAGTCAGAAGAGAAGTGTTAAGTGGTACCAGTTTGACATCTATGTTTTGTTGCCCTTACAGATTCGTTACTTCACGCATCACAGTGTGAAGTATTTTTGGAATGATTCAGTTCAAAGTTTTGATGTTGTACGGTAAGAATATTTTTTCTTATGTGTTGTGCTTCAAACTGTATTTAAAAAAAATAAAAAAGCATGCCTAAGAACATGCTGAAAATTGGTGTTATTTTCTGACCAGCTGTTTTAGCTCACTGAGTCTTTGTTTTAACCATAGTGAGGGCAGGGAGATTTTAACTCAGTGCGAATTTGGAAGGAAGATGTTTGTTTAATCTGCCTTTCTCAAATGTGATTTGTGTAGGGTGGCAGGCTGCATGCTTCTGCAGGCTTTTTTGCCTTTTCTTGGAGTGTTACTTGAGAATCAGAGCACCTGTTGATAGACAGTAGTACTTCTATAAACACTTAAAGGCTTTGCTTATGATGAAATAACTTACATTTTTTGTGTTGCTGAACTAGACCCAAAAAGAGTGTATAGGAAGAAGAGGAATTCACCAAATACCTTTTTTGCTCATGTTTGTGGAGGTCTGTTTCTATGTTTTAGTGCAGTTGAGCTGGATCTGATCCATCTTTTGTTACTCTTTAGTAACAAAAACAGGTCTATTGCACTGATAAAAAATGTCTTTTAGTGGGCAGCACTAGCTTGTGATGCACTGTATTTTCTTTTGTCCAGCAACACTGTTGCATGATGTTAGGGTTGAAGAAGAAAGTTTTTTCTTTCTGTGATAAGGCCTTCTCATAATGCCACAAGTTAAATAAGCACAGGCTTCTCTATTTTTGGCAACTGCCCATTAAAACAATAAATTCAGATCACAAATAAAATCTATTTTAAGCTTGAATTAGTGTGTACTGCATTGAACCATCGTGTGGAGATGGATTTTTTTCCCAAGAAAGTGTGCACAGATAATATGGAAAGTTATCAAAAATGAAAACAATTTTAAGCAATTACTATAGCACAAGCAATTACAAAACTGAGCAGTCCTCATCTGAGAGGGTGGAAATGTCTCAGTTCTCAGGAGTAAGTAATTAAAAGCTTTGTATGCATTTTTTGTGTTAAGCCTCCCATGAAATACAGTTGTGCAGGTAGTGACACTCATCATTTTGCATTGCAGGCTCCTGTTTTCATGCCTACAGTGCTCCTAATTTAAACTGTTCAAAGGGAATAGTTCCCACAGATGAGATTAAGAAACTGTACTTGTATGTTAAGAGCAGGTATTGGAAAAAAAATCATATGACTTCATGTGTTTAGAAAAAAATGTTGTTCCTTAGCATTAAAGCAGTGACTTGAAACTTGGCATTTGTGGCTATTTGACTGTGCCTTTTGATGTTCTTGTGATAACTTGGCCAATTTATAAGCCCTGGAAAAATCTCAGATATGCCTGTGAAGTTATGTGAGCATTTATTCAATCACATTCTTGCTGATAAGCCAAACTTTCATTTGTTTGATGTATTAGCCATGACTGAGCCTGGCCACTTGTTTAGTCAGGTACAGTAGCTGAGCTGGACAGGATTATTTAGCTATTGAATAATAAAGAGGAGAAAGAAGTGGATCTGAGACATACTGGATACTGTTAGAGCACTAAGTCACTTTTCCACAAGGTCAGATAAAAATGCCAATTTGTTACAACTTTCCTCTAAAGTGTATGGTCGTCTAGTGAAGTACAGATACCATGTGCAAAATAATATCTGAGCTTGTGAATGATAAATATTCTGAAATGAGGTCTTGAAAAATTTGTCCTTCTCTAAGATAAGTCTTCTTATTCTGCTCTTCAGTTTATATGTATAAACCAAATAACATGGTAAAGAATCAAGTTAATATTTATAAAGAGACAGTCTGTGAGACAGAGGTCTTTATAGCAGAACCCTTCAAGCAGGCAGAATGTTTGTAGTTGTGATCTAAGCACAAGACTGCATCATGAGGAGCATTCACTCTGGGCTGCTGCTTACGCAAGTACTCAGAGACAGAGCAGTTTGATCACATCATGAAAGGCTTAGCACAACACAGGAGGGGGGGCAAATTAAGATTTTTTGGGCAACTAATTCAGTTATGAGAGCTTGAGTTTCATATCATTGTTCTTTTTATATTACCATAATATTAAGATCACTTTTTTAAACACAGGAAATGCAAGTGTAATTGTTCTTGGACTAAGTCAGACTTGGTCACATAGCCAAAGAGGATGCAACTCTGACCTTGGATGTCTGTTTTGTTTTAGCTACTGTCAACTGAATTTCTGAGTGGGTTGATGAGTGCTTTATATAATAAACTGTGCACATGGGGATTTTAATGCCCTGGGAATTCAGTCTGTAGCAGTAGTGTAAAAAGCAGAGAACACCGTGCTAGAAGCTCTGTCCTTGCATGGACATTGCACACATAGGTATGCATGTTTGCATATAAAGCACTTAAATTTAGGGACCCTCCTTAAATCCACTGTTACATTTCTTTTCCTACAGGAAAAGAAAAGTTGTTGTTGGTAGAGTGGGAGGAAAGACACAGCTATTAACAGAGTTTTGTGTATTTTTAAATCCAAAATAGTATTTTTTAAATCCTTGAAATTAAAAAAGTTTAGAGAAACCTGGTAAACTTAGGGCCAAGTTAACACATAATTTTCATCTCTGTTCTTGTACAAGCAGTTGGTGGAAACGTGATCCTAGGCTTTGTTGTAGTGAGGATATTTAAAGCTTTCCCTGTGTTCTAGAGAATGGAAATAATTGTTACGAAATGTGCACAATAAAGAGTTGGGTTTTTTCTTTTTTTCTACTGGGACAACTCTGAATCCTTTTTGACAGATAAGTTAATAGATATCCAATATATGAAACATTAGTGTGGAATAATGCTGGTTGTGTCAGGATGTTTGTGAAAGCCTTTTGGAAAGTGATATTTTCCTGTCCATCCACAGTATGTCCATGAGAAAATGCCTGGATATTGGGCAGCATACATCTGATTTAGTGCATGAGGTAGTTAACACAATCCCATAGCTGTAAACATAACAATGTTTTAGATTTTTCTGCATATCTGTAGATTTCCTAAAGCACAGCATTGGCTTTCACAGCTTGTGGAGAAGACCTGTGAAAATGAATCTTCCGGTGATAAGAAAGAACTGAAAATGTAGGATGCATTTTTCCTTGTCATGAATAACACTGTGATAGTAAGATGCTGTAAAATAGCTGTGGTATAGACTTATTTAATAAATTGATTAATAATTATTTCTAAAAACACTTCCATTACTACTTAGTGTCAAATGAAGATAATTAGAAGAAATGTTAATCCACATTGATTTCATATAACATTTTATGAAACTTGCTCACTTTTTAAAAGCCTTTGAATACTAATTATGCTAGTATTCTACTTCATTTTTTAAGTGTCTCCATTTTGATTGGAATAGGTATGACCACCTTACAGAGTAAGGTATATCAACAAGAAGATTGCTTTTAATGTGTCACTGGTATCTGCAGTTGTGACAAGACCAGTTAAGAAAAATTAGTCCATAGATTTTGTTATTTTATAAAACAGTGTATACCTCTTGGCAAAGCTCTTTTGAGTCACTCAAGACTTAATTTTAAATATCAAATTTCTTAAATAACTCATTGACTTTTCCTTTATTTAGAGGTCTAGATGAATCTACCTTCTGCTCTGCAATTCATAATGAACACAGCACAGGACTGACAAAAGGAATGCATGATTACAGGTAATATTGCAGTAGTATTTGAGGGAAGAGTTGTTGATGTTTCATTACCTGTGCTCAAGGTGGTAAAAAGCCACCCAGAAGACAATTGAGTGATCAGTGTCTGATTTTTTTTGAAAATGAGATTAAAATATGGGAGCATCTGCTTGCTTATCAATTCATCTTCTGGCAATTTGTGTCTAAAATAGAAGCCTTTCCCCTCAGATAATTTTAAGGGCTTTTTCATGTCACTGTCATTTAATCAGCTCTGATCCCATTAGGGCTTGGTTTCTTGCTCCCTCTTTCATTATTTGCCTTTTTTCATGCTAAGAATAAAACTAAGATACAGGACCTTAAAAACATTGTCTTACAGCAGGGTCGGAGTTAACACTGGTTTAAGCTTAAGCTAATGAGAATCACATACTGGATTTCAGAATGACATATTTAATAACATTGGACTCATACACAGTTTACACAGAAATCTTGTTATGGAAGAATCTAAAAAATAAGGTACAGTTTAAACTGAAGTATAAAATAATTATCTTTGTATTGGAACATCTCACTAGGTAAATGCTTTCTGAAAAGCACTTCTTGAAACTGTGATAAATAAGAAGAGAGTCACAGATTTGGGGACATGTTATACTTTATCAGATTAGCAGAATTCCTTTGACATCAATAAGACTCCTAAAAAATCTTAACTTTTTTGTATTTTTCTTTTTTAATGCAGAAAAGCATTCTATGGAGTAAATGAAATTGCTGTGAAAGTGCCTTCCATTTTTAAGCTTCTGGTTAAGGAGGTAAAATCTTTAACAAAATATAGAAAAAAGTATATAATTGAAAGTTGTTTCAGGTGCAATGACTATTGACTGTTGGAAACCTTCCCTAGAACCCAGCACTGTAAAACAAAATCATATGGACAATTTTTTTTGAGCTCTCCAGCTCTCCTTAGAGTTAAAGAGGCCTCAGCTATAAGCTCTCCAGAGTCCACAGCCTGGTGCCTTTGTAAGGACATTAGAAAACATATCAGAATTCTTTGAAAGGGTCAGCATCTTATTTATTTTTTGTAGTTAATTTAAAACATAAAATGACTTATGTTCTCCATGAGGAGGCCAGGGATTATATATTACAACATATTCAGCAAATCAAATGAAGTGTTGTTGAATTTGTTCAGTTTTCCTTGTATCAGGTGGATTTGAATAACTGCTTTGTTACCTTGTGTTATAATAATGCACAGTAGAACTTCTGAACAAAGAAACACTCCAACCTGATCTAACGGAGTAAGAACTTGAGGTATCAGGGCATTTATTAAGAATGAATAGAAAATAACATCCAAATTGGTTTAAGAATTATAACTTAAGGTGCCATCAGATATTCACATTACCTTGTTTTGAGGTGTAGGGGAAAAGGCATGCAGTCTTCAAAGTCTGTATTTGTGTGTTACTTAAGTGAAAACTGTGATTTTGAGGGGCTGAGGAGGTAGTGAAAAAAAGGATAATTTTGGCAAATGAAAAATTATGTATAAAGAACTGAAATTGTCTTCTCCCTGGAGGAGGATAATTTCGGCTTTGTTCTGATGGAGAACCCATGTGTCCTTTTGTTGTAACTAGAATGTTCTGTCACTCTTCTAGGTTCTCAACCCTTTTTACATTTTCCAGTTGTTCAGTGTGATATTGTGGATCACTGATGAGTATCACTACTATGCATTAGCAATTGTGATTATGTCTGTAATATCCATTGTTAGCTCACTCTACACCATTAGAAAGGTAAGTTCAAAGAAAATAGATGCATCTTTTTGGCTTTTTACTGATTGCCTTATTTTGTTGTGAAATTGTCTACAAATTTTTTAAGAATTTTTTAGAGTTATACGGATAGAATATTGTTATGCATTTTCCCTCTTTGAGCTGAAAGAATTTGGATTTATGGTTTTCTTGGAGACCTTTGCAGACTTTCCACACTGATGAATCAATAGGTTTGCCTCAGCTAACAGAAACACTACCTTGCTTAAATAAAACCTGGACACAAGTTTATGTACCAAGTTTTATTGACAGTAGTGGTTCCATCTTGGCATTGTTTCCTTGTTTGAAAAGGCCCTGCAGAACTGAGCACCAGTGAAGCATATGGATTGTTAAACTGGTGATTCACTTTGCTCTGTAGACTTAGCTGATGGAAATCAAAGTAGTAATTACCCTTAAATTGCAAGCTCTGAATTCAGAGACAAAAAAAAAAGCCCAAACAATTTCTTCCTTAATACAAGTTCATACAGCTACTGCAGCTGTTACTTTTGTATGTTAATGACCAAATGATTTTATAAGATTTTGCATGACAGTGTATGCTTGCTTCCAAAATGCTGTTAAAATAGGAGCCTGTGCAGGTTGATGCACTCAAAGTTTATTTGCCCATAAGTTTTCTAAACTATATTCAAGAGAATGTTTTGAGTAGTGTTTTGTTGTTAAAGAATGTTAGTAGAGAATCTCATCACTTCTACTGTAGAATGTACATTTAGAAGGCAAGCTGTGCTTTTGAATAATGAATCTTTCTCCCCTTTGCAGCAATATGTTATGTTACATGACATGGTAGCAGCTCACAGCATTGTAAGGGTTTCTGTCTGCAGAGGAAACCAAGGTAAATTTCACAGGTGGCTTGGAAGGTTGAATTTAAATTGCTCATGAAGTGTGAGTGTAAAGTGAGTCTGCATCTGTTCTTTCTCTGATCAGCTTGAAATGCTTGCATTCTTTAGCAAAATTGCATGTGAAAAGAAGTTTAAAGTGGAATTTAGATATGTTCAGGGTTAACCTTCTAGATGGAATTTTCAGTGAGTATCTGGTTTGTTCTAGATCAGGAGCTTGTTCTATTGCTGTTTTGCATTCTCTACCATTCCACTTATGTAATTGTTATTCTGGTTTCTTCCCTGACTTAAAGATGTGCATGTGTTGTGTCTCCATTACAATTTGTTACCCAACAAAGGTTGCAATATGATTTCTGAACTGTCCTGAATATTTGGATACCACAGCAGTTAAAGGTGTTGTATCTAAAAAGTTGTGATGCATGACATTGTTTTTAAGACACACATTTGTGTTGAACCCATGTCTTTATACTGAAGTTACACTGTAGCTAATCATGAATATCTTTTGTACGAGCTTGATTCTTCTCATTTGTCATGGTGTGTTCTTTCCATGTGCTCTGGAGGTCAGTCTGTGGTGGAGTTGGGGTTTATAGATGGCTTTTTCTGTATATTTTAAAAATCTTTCCATGCCATTAATTAAATGGAGTTGTACTTCATTTTATTAATAGTCCTACTTGTCACCACCTGGATATTGAATGTGAGGATCTTTATCAGGTTTTATAGGTGGTGGCTATTTTCAAGTAAACTTGTTTGTGTTCTAATATTCAGAAATAGAAGAAATCCTTTCCACTGACCTCGTGCCTGGAGATACCATGTTGATTCCATCCAATGGGACAATTATGCCCTGTGATGCAGTTCTGCTCAGTGGTACTTGCATTGTAAATGAAAGTATGCTAACAGGTAAAGTAAATTTGGTACACAGTGCTGCATGGCTAAAAGTACTAGCTTATACCTGTGTGCATGCTTACTTGCAGTATGTTTTAGCAGAAGTGGATATGTTTATTTTGTTTGAAATGTGTATGTTCTTACAATTAGACATGTTCTGAAGTACATAGGTACTTGTGTTCTGCTTATCTGCAATAGCTACATAATACTGCTTGGAAACTCCAAAAATGAGTGATTGTTTCTTATTAAAAAATTTTCTTCTTGATAGTTTGTCTTCCTGCCTCTCAACTTGATGTCGTCAGTGCAGATGGAGTTCAGAATATGCTTGATTTGTATGAATATGCTTGATCCTCTTGCTGGTGCTAGCAACTGATAAAAATTGATTGTTCCCCTGGCTTGAATGCACTCAGTCCCCAAAGGAGCTGGGAATAATTTTCTTCAGCTTCTAGCTTTTCTGAGTAAAGATGGGGGTGATGCTTTTCAGCAAGAGAAGGAAGCTTGTCCTGTTTTTTATTTTAATGAACTATGTTTTACATCACAGACTGTGATTTGAAGTAAGGGACACAGAAGCTCTATAAGGAATAGAGTTAAATAGCATTTGGGTGAGGGATCTGCTGAGCTGAGGCTAATAGGTGAGAGACCACCTAATAGCATGCTAAAAGGTAGATGACTTCCACAAGTCTGCCTGTGCTGCTGAAGTGAGGTTATATTATTCCACTTGTCGTTGTGAATGAAAAAAAAAAAAGTCTGTTCTTCTCTGATCTTGCTTAGAGACTTTCTTTCCTTTAAGGTGAAAGTGTTCCTGTCACAAAGATTAATCTGCCAAATCCTTCGGAGTATCCAAAAGCAGTGGGAGATGAGATCTACAGTCCCGAAGTGCACAAGCGGCACACGCTGTTCTGTGGAACCAACGTCATTCAGACCCGCTTCTACACTGGAGAGTTGGTCAAAGCTCTGGTAGTGAGGACAGGTATTGATTGTTACGTTTATCCCTTGTAAATGTACTATTCCTTTTTGTAGGTGTGTGTCAACTGGCTGATGCTGCTAAACTTGGTAAAGGAATGTACCCCAAATAGCTTGATAAAAGTTTTAAAATGGTGATAAAACTAGATGATGGTCTGAAGATTAAAGTTGGCAAGGAGAAAAGTGAATCGGTCTTCAGCATCAATTTAAAACTTTATTTGAATGTGTTTTCATGTTGTGACATGGTTCATATTCTGCAGTAGCAAATTCAAAGCCTGGAGGCTTCATGGCTTTTCATCTTGTGATGAGCTCAGTTGCTCTGTTTCGGTAGAATCCTCTGTGCTAAATATCAGGGTTGAGGGTTCAGCCTTTGCTGTGGTGACCTGCACACTGAAAAGCTGTCAGGGAGCTGTCACTGATGCTAGAAGACCTGGCATTGACATTGAGGTTGTAGTAACAGACTTCGAAGTATAAGCAGATGAAAAATGTTTTGGGCACACAAAATTGGGTATTAATGTTGGGCTCTTTAAACATTGAGGCAAAAGTTCAAGGAGGACCTTGGGATATCTGTTGGTTGTTCAACTGTAAGACCTTTAGAAGGATAGTCTCCTAGTTTAGTTGTCAAAATGCCATCAGGAGGTGCCCTTCTCAGAAGATGACTCCCTGCACTGCAGTTTTTTCTGAATCTTTCATTCTGGCTCTCAAGGGACCTTAAGTAGACCTGCCATTTAAGTATTTAATGTTGGACTCGGAATATCTTAATTTTCTTTTTTGCAAGGACTGGCTTAATTAGACCATAAATATACCCACTAGCTCTGCACTGTGAGGGGCAAAATGCAGTACAACAAACTCTGCCAGGCCCAACCATGTGAGGATTGCTGCTGCTGCAGAGGACGGGTTTGTTTGCATCAGCTGCATGTCCTTGCCATAGGAGAGAAGCCCTGAGTATGACGTGCACATATAAACACCTTAATTACAGTATTGCAAAACATCTGCTATGGACATTGAGAAACAATTGTAATGAAATTAGTAGCTTAAGGGTTTTATTGAGGTTTTTAATATATTTTAATAGCTTTTCTTTTCTTTGTATTTTTAGTAACTTACTCCTTTTTTATTTCTAGGCTTTAGTACTGCTAAAGGACAGCTTGTTCGTTCCATTCTGTACCCAAAGCCAACTGATTTTAAGCTCTACAGAGATGCCTATTTGTTTCTCCTGTCTCTAGTGGTGGTAGCAGGCTTTGGGTTTCTTTACACAATTGTCAATAGCATCTTAAATGAGGTATGTTTTCATTTCTGGTCCAGAACTGCCTTATTTTAGAAAAGGGGTGACCATGACTTCCATCACACTTCAGATGCTGAGAAACTATTTGATTTAAAGTGAAAATTGTTTTGCTTTATTTTATATCAATGAAATGAGACACAGTTATTGAGAATAAAATTCAGCACAGAAGCAGAATTTGAATATCTTACAGGGAAATTTGAGTTTACCTTGATTTCTCTTGACCCAGTTACTAGATTTTTATCTTTGATATATGTAAGATTGCCAGCTGATTTATAGACAGTTGGAACAAATAGGGTACAGTCCATCCAAAACATGCTGCAGGGAAAAAATCCTTATTAAGGAATAACCTGATAAGCTTTTTGGTTTGATTTTTTTTTTTTTGCTCCAAAAATTTTGTATTATTCCGTTAATGTTTTAAAGTAATATATTTCCAGAGGAAGAAGTGCAAATTTGAAGTTATGGGTTGTGGATAATTTAGTCCTGGATTATTGTGGTTGCTGATGGTGGGTGAAGATTGTGCTAAATTTCTGGGGAATCCAGAACACACTGTACTGGGGAAAACAATGTGTGGGTTTTGCTCTTGGTAGCACGTCAGTGGGACAGTGAGTCTGTAAGCAGGGAGCTCCTGTTCATGAACTCTGACCTCTACTGCAGGTTCCAGCTCGTACCATCATCATCGAGTCTCTTGACATTATCACTATCACGGTGCCTCCAGCACTCCCTGCTGCTATGACTGCTGGCATCGTTTATGCACAAAGAAGGTTGAAAAAAATTGGCATCTTTTGCATCAGCCCACAAAGGATAAATATTTGTGGCCAGCTGAATCTTGTGTGTTTTGATAAGGTAGGTGAATTTTGAAACCTTGCTACCTGAAGGAGCATTGTCTTAGAAAAGACAGAACAAAAAGGGAAAACTCTTTATTTTTCATGTGAGTTAGATGATTTGTGATGTGTTAGCCTCCAGGTATTCAGTGTTTACCATCTGTTATTGATCTGCTCTAAAAAGTTTTTGTGATTGAGCTGCTTTCTTATCTCAAAACTCCCAAGTCCCAACTTACTACTGGCAGCTCAGAAATGTGAGAGTTGATGTTTACTAAGAACTTTATTTAGCACACAAACTTCTGAAAAACTCATGTGTGAAGTCACACTTCTCATTTTCATTCATTTCAATGAGCGAGTGTCTTTTGTTATTATTTGTTAAGCAAACATGAATGAAAGACAGTAATGCTGCTAGTCAGAATTCTTTGCTTTTGACTATTTCCTAGATAAAATTTACTTTCCTCCTTAGATTTTATCTCAAATGATAAGTATAATACTACCTGTATTATTTCAGCTATAAGTACATTTCAGTTACTGTTTTAACTATGTAAGCTAGTACCAATTAACTAGTACCAGTTCTTTAATGCCCATTTTCCACTGTCCCCAGTCCCTGAATATTGAGATAATGTTCTATCATCTTTGGGCTTTAAGGGTCTGTTTCATTTGTCCTGTCTCCAGTGAGGAGCATGACTGCTTTCAATGTTTTTGAAAGTTATTTAACAGGTTTGGAACTAGCAAAAAGCAAGGGAGATACTGTATTTTCATTTTCTGTCTCAAACTCTTGATTTGTATGTGAAAACAAAGGTAAATATATTGTTCAAGTGTAATTTGCTTAAATAGCTGTTAACTTTTGCTTTGCTGGAAGATAATTTGTTCCTGAAGGCTTTTCTTCATGCCATGGCCCTTGGTCTCTTTTGCAGACTGGCACACTTACTGAGGATGGCTTGGATCTTTGGGGAATTCAGCGGGTGGAAAATGCTCGGTAAGGATGAGCTCAGGGCTGATAGCAAATATGATACTCATGTTGTGCTGTAACAGCTTCAGCAGAATAGAACAGAAAACTCAGTGTGAGCTCATACATGTTTCCATTTCTGTAATGTGCTGTAGGAAGGCCACTTAAGCTGTGGCTTAGGTGTAGTGGAAGTTAAAACTCCAAGTAAAGCTGAGGTAGAATTTTATTTGTTGCAGTCTGAGACCTCATCATGGTCATTCTGCAAAACTGTTGCAGGTACTGTTGCATATTTCTTTAATCCTGATCTCCTAAGCAATGACTGTTCAGGCTGCTAAAATTAATTAGCTTTGCTAATTAAGTACTAAGTGATAAGAGGGCTTTGTATGAGAGATCAAACTAGACAGGGAAGGAATGGAATGAACACTGAGTGTTTGAAGGAGGAAAAAGTTGTGGTAGCTTCTGAAGATTCCAGCCCAGAGTCTTAATTTGTTTTCTGTGTTGTGTGAAAACGCAAGTGAAGGGACTTGTGCAGTCAATTTTCTTCTGTTAATCTAAACAAACCTTTTGAAGTGGCTCATAATAAATAATTATAGTGCTAAGTATATTATTACTTCATTGTTTCAGTTTCCTTTTGCCGGAAGAGAGAGCTTGCAGTGAGAGCTTGCTGAAGTCAGAGTTTGTTGCTTGCATGGCAACTTGTCATTCCCTTACAAAAATTGAAGGGGTGCTTTCTGGGGATCCACTTGATTTGAAGATGTTTGAAGCAATAGGATGGGTAAGTGCCTTTTTTTCCCTGAATATGGTATTATGAACAAGTCAAAGTTAATGAATGTATAAATTAGTTGATTTATTTTTTAATATAGATTTTAGAAGAAGCAACTGAAGAGGAAACAGCCCTTCATAATCGAATCATGCCAACAGTGGTTCGACCTTCAAAACAACTTTCCCCAGAATCCAAGCAAGCAACAGATCAAGAAATGGTATAAAAACTCAAAACAATTTATTTGAGTTAAAGAAACTCATTTTACTGTATGCTGAGGTTCTGGCTGATAAAATCGAAATTGGATCAGAACTGTGAGGGTTTTGATGGCAAAGATACAACAAACATGTTTAAACCAGTTGAAGGTAGTGATTCAGTATATGCCCTTTTCAAGGTGAGCAAGCTGAGTGTCAGCATTATTGCTGTTACAGAGTGGTTGTGAAGTACAGTAATGCTTTTTGAGCTTATGCCTTTTAATATTGGTATTGTTACCAAATTCTTGTGTTTTAATAAAGTGCTTAGGTGTGCTCACCTTGCAGTTTCAGTTAAAGCAATCATTTGTTAATGTCACTGTGTGGCGTGGAATTCTTGCCACTCTTGTACCTTAGAGCTAATATTAAGTGCTGACTGAAAAAAACAGAATGTCCTTAGCAAATATAAAAGTTTTTTCTAGCTGTATTTTGAAGTATTTTTAAATATTTCACAAAGGGAAATTTTAAGCATGTGAGTGTATATCCAGATTAGCACAGAGTAGGGTAGTGGGAGGATATAACAAGTCAGTACATTTGTATGTATTTTGTAGTAGATAGAGCTGTCTTTCTTTTGTTCAGAGCTCAGTGTACGTGCACAGCAGTAATTTCTGTGCAATAGTTGACATCTGAACATTCTTGCAACTTAGTACATTATTTTTTGGAGGGATATACTTAATAATCGTGGCCTCTTTCTGAAACACCATTGTACTTCAGTCATTTACAAAGGCTAAACAGACAGTTTGGATGTGAAAGGTGTTGGAAATTCTAATCAAGAATTCGAGCTCTACAGTTCTACTGTGTCTCACATAAATAAAGGATATTAAACAGATGCAGTGTATTTATATTCAGCTTTAATGAAATCCATTAAAAATACAATATGACTTGATACCGAGAATGCTGTGCAGATTCTTTTACTGATTCATGTTGAAATTGTTTGTAGCTGAAGAAATATTTAAAATTGATATTTAGAATGACTGTATATTTTCTGTTTTTTCAGGAATTGTTTGAGCTGTCGGTAAGTATACTTTTTCATTTGGCACATAGCTATTTTTCTTAAGATGCATGTGGATGTAACCCTTTTGTTGCTTCCTTCCTTCCTGTCTGACACAGACTGGGTATGAAATTGGAATCGTGCGCCAGTTTCCATTTTCCTCAGTGTTGCAGCGCATGTGTGTCATAGCCAGGGTTCTAGGGGAAAAGAGAATGGATGCTTACATGAAAGGTGCTCCAGAAGTGATTGCCAGCTTGTGTAAGCAGGAAACAGGTAAAGGAGCAAATTGTTTTTATTTCTGCTATAGCTCAGCTGAAACATGAATATTTTAATAACGCAAAACTTGATTTTTCTGAAGTTCCTGTTGACTTTGAGCGTGTCCTGGAAGAATACACTAAGCAGGGCTTCCGAGTTATTGCTCTTGCTCACAGAAAACTGGAGTCTAAGCTTGCGTGGCACAAAGTCCAGACTATTAGCAGGTAAGAGTGACTTCACTTTTTTAATAAGTAACAGATTTTAAAAGCTGCATACTTTGAATTAATATGTAATGTGTATTTCTGTTTAAATCAATTACTACTCTTCTTTAGCTTTTTTCTGTCTTGGCATAGATAGTTCTGTACATCATTTAGTTGTGCCCGAGACACACAAGATAAGCAAGTTTTTTTCTGCAATGAAATGAATTCAGAGGATGAGCTTTAAGCTGGAAATGAACTGGAATATTATTTTCATGATGTCTGATTTACATTATTGTGGCAGAAAACCTCGTCTGATTTCTTTACTTGCACATACTTATATCATCTATGTTTATTAAGGATAATGGCAAGTAGTGGCAATCCTCCTATGCATGTTTGATGCAGTTTCTTTGTCTCCTAAAGGCAGCATGTCCATTTTCTCATTGCAGAGGTTTGAAAGGTAGAAAGATTTCTTCCTTCAAAGAGTAGTACCTCCTGTGAATTATTTTTCAGCTGAGCCTAGTTTTGTGGATAATGTCATCTTTCCCTCAGTGCTTGAATGTGTAGCACAGCTATGAAAGTGCCATCTTTGACTGTGTTCTTTTGTATCAGCCTTGTGTGCAAGATGAACATTTGGCAAAGCAGAGAAATGAGTTTTGCAGTTTCAGGTGTGAAAGTCTACAATAGAGTAGAATACCCAGGACCTGTAAATGTGCTAACTTTTTAATGTAAACCAAAGAGAATCAATTTCTCTGCCTAATTAGCTAGTGCCGATTAATCTTACATGCCTTTGCAACAATGTAGTAGCTTTTATGTTAAGGTTAAACTAAATTGGAAAATAGAGGTGTGCACTCTAAACATATCTTAATATTTGGCCTGTGAATGCAGTTAGTTTCAGAGCAGTTTTTCTAGCTACAACCTATTTGAGACTGTAATTTCCTTTTGTGGAAGAAACTGAAAATTGTGCTTGAGAGGAAACAACATTTTCTCTCACTGGTTTTCAAATAAAACAAGGGAAATAAATATAAATTATTGTGATGATATCTTTCACATAATTTTTTTATAAAGGAAATTACTTAATGATTAAAAATACACATTCCTCTTTACTTTGCTAAGCAGAAAATCAGGCTTTTAAAGCTGCATCTAATAATTGTAAATCTTAAAATCTTCTCTTCTTTGTCTCTTTTTCATCAGAGATGCTATTGAAAGCAACATGGATTTTATGGGGTTAATTATAATGCAAAACAAGTTAAAGCAAGAAACCCCTGCTGTACTTGAAGATTTGCATAAAGCCAACATTCGCACTGTCATGGTTACAGGTTAGCATGTAAACATTTATACTCAAAGATCCATCTCTTTCTGGTCTTCTTTTAATTATGTGTATGAAGTCAAATTTTAGTGTCAGTGGGTTTACACTGTGTTTATAGCAACAGGGAAGTGTAGAAACTTGTGAAAATATTCAGACTCCAATTTTTTTCTTTTTGGGTGCAAGTTGCTTTGGTAAGTCGGAGAAACCAGAAGAGGCTTTAATTCCACTTTATAGTTTCTTCTCCCTAACTCCAAGGATAAGCTACTTGGTACTGAATTGGAGGATGAAAACCCTGAAAAGTCTTCCAAATCAGGCTAAGTGGAACTCCTAGTCTAATTTTATGACTGAACTTGCTTTGAGCAGGAGGTTGGACTGGACGTCCTGAGGTTCCCTACCATTTTGATTTATACTATGAAAAGTCATTTTGTATTGGATTTTTTCTGGGAGAATGACTTTGGTCCTTGTCTAGATGTCTGTGCTTAGTGTTTTTCATACAATATGTGTTTGCATTTTAAATCACAGGTGTTGTGATTTTGGAATGTTTTGCTAGGCTAACAATACAGCTCTGTTTGCATATTCTGTGACTGTGTAGAAAGCAGTATTTTAAGTGGCTGCTGGTTTTCTGCCTGATTTTCCATATACTAAGATTTGGTCAATTGGAGATCTTTATAGCTCCACGCAGCAGATGAAATTTCTAGAGGAAGGAGTTTACCTGGGGGTTTGAAAACAAGCAAACTTGATTTGCTCTGAGGTTGGCACTGGTATGTGAGTCAGTCCTCTTCATAATTCTCTACAGGCTTCGTTAGATTTTCTCTTACAGGAAATATCAATGTATGATTTTGATGCTTTTCTGACTGAAACCCTTTCAAATGCAATTGTTTAACAGGGGATAACATGTTAACTGCTATCTCTGTGGCCAGAGACTGTGGAATGATTCTACCTCAGGATAAGGTCATTATTGCTGAAGCACTACCTCCAAAGGATGGGCAGGTTGCCAGGATCAACTGGCATTATGCAGATACCCTCGCAAAATGCACTAGTTCATCACCAGCCATAAACTCAGAGGTACTATCACCATATTATGCATATATATTAGTGTGTAAGCAGTTTTACTGTTCTTTTTACGTTCCTCCATTAAATAATAAATCTGCTGTTAAGTGTCAGTTCAGAATTGATATACTGGTTAACTTTCAGATCTTCAAATACCAAAGACTAGTAAAGCAGCTGGGGGAGGTAGTTTTTCAACTGTGATATGACATTTGACATTTCACTTGATAGGGTTTTTTCCCCAACATTTCCAATCTGTCAAAACTTCTCTAGCTGCTTGTAGTTGAAACATTAAACTACATTTTCTTAGTAATATATGTGTTTTTATTGTATTGTTGTTTTTTTTTTCCCCCAAATGATCTTCTTATAAACCTTGTCATCTCTAGGAATACTCCTAGTATTAGCTTGAAATGGCAAAGTATCTGTGTAAATCCATTACAGCTAGAGTATTAAACTACTTTTGATAGGATATTCCAGTTAAATTGGTCCATGAAAGCCTTGAGGATCTCCAGATGACAAAATACCATTTTGCAATGAATGGGAAGTCATTTGCAGTGATTTTGGAGCATTTTCAGGACCTGGTACCCAAGGTGAGCATTTTACTTGAGTATGGGCACTTTCAGTGGTGAAGAGCCTTTGCCCTGTGAGCATTAAGAACTCTCCTGTCTTGCAGCTCGTGCTACACGGCACTGTGTTTGCTCGCATGGCACCTGATCAGAAAACTCAGCTGGTGGAAGCTTTACAAAATGTAGAGTAAGTATTTGCTTAAGCATAGAAAGCAAGAGGGTTCACTGTGTTTGGTGTGATAGGAGACAAAAATTATGCATGCTGCTAGCTGTTTTGCCTAAAGAAAAATGCTGAGCTGAGAGAACATTTTGTGTTGATAGATCAGCCTATTAGCTGATCTGATAGAATGAGAGTAGTACCATCTGCTGGCTAGTTGGGAAAGTTTCAGACTTTTCATGAAGTTTTAGATAAGGAATATCTGCATAAACTTACTAACGTATTTTATAAATGCAGTTGCTTAGTTTATGAAACAAACCTATCAAATGTCTCCTGTGTATTACAGAAGTAATATCAAGATGACTTCTGTTCACATTGGTCATTATGTGACTGTTAGTGTCAGGCCTTGCAGCTCTACAAAATACTACAGAAGTGTCATTGCCTAGAGCAAAGATTCTTTAGACCACATTGGGGTGATAGAGAACTAATTAACCATTATTACTTTGATTGACCTGTCATGGTCATGTTACTTTTCTGTTTACTTCCCTATATGTATAATAGCAACAGTAATTGACCTCAGCATTAATGATCACCCATTGTTATGCAAACCCTGAATAACTCAAAGTAATATAGAAATATTTAATGAAATAGGCTAAATGGACCATGCTTGGAGAATGGTCCAGAATGCTGACATCTGGTTTGCTTTTTATAGTTACTATGTGGGCATGTGTGGAGATGGAGCAAATGACTGTGGGGTAAGTATATTTTTATTTTCCATACAGAACCATTCAGTTAAATTGTACAGCTGAAGGCAAGTTCTAAAATGGTCTCTCTTTCAATGCTACCTGGCAGGCACTGAAGAGGGCACATGGTGGTATATCTCTGTCTGAACTTGAGGCTTCTGTGGCATCACCATTCACTTCCAGGACACCCAGTATTTCCTGTGTGCCAAAGTTGATCAGGTAATGCTACTGACTGTGGACTTAAATGTGTCTGTGTAACTCATTTTGCATGCTCCATTTTAGTATATATTTGATGCTGCAGGAAACCTGTGTGAAACAATACATATATTTTAGTGGTTCTGTTTCTTTACCAAAGGTACTCAGAGCAAAACCCTGACATAGCATGATTTACTATTTTTGTTCATGTAAAGTTAATTTTTCAAAGCATGACCAAGCTTCTACACATTAGTCTTTAATTTTTCTTAGTCACTTTGCTAGTTTCCATAAAGGCTGTGTGTAATTACAAGTAGCAAAAATCTTCAGATAATTGCTCAGCACCACACAAAGTAGAAGACAAATTCTCTAAATAGGGTTTGACCAATTTTTTGACTCTAGAATTGGAAATTAGGTAACGATTTTGGATAAAGGTCAGCCAAAGAAGAATCATGAGGTCTGTGGGGAGCTAATGAAGTAATGGAATTAATTATTAAATGTAATTATCAGAAACATTTCTGAAGTCAGCAGCTCTGTGGCCGACTGTGTGTTTATTCAGTCCATGCAGTAAACTAATGCTTCATAGATGCTTGTGTAAAAAGACTTTCATTTTAAAACCTCTGTTGAAAACACACAAAGTCCAAAGAGGAGTGAAGTTAGGTGGTGGCTGAGTTCAGAAGACATACCCACAACTTGATGTTGGGGGAAGTGTACCATTCTCCTGTTTCTCTCATGTCCCTCAAAGGGTTTGCTGTTGTGTTTAATTGCAGCTAACATTTTGGTGGGCAGAATTTAACTGCTTGCACAGAAAGCTCTGTAGTTACATGATTGCATCTGTTTTGACAGGGAAGGCCGTGCTGCTTTAGTAACTTCCTTCTGTGTGTTCAAATTCATGGCATTGTACAGCATCATCCAGTACATCACTGTTACTTTGCTGTATTCTGTAAGTATTCTGTCAATACCTATGCAGTATCAGCATAATTCAGAGATTTGAAAATTGATAGATATTCAATACAAATTATTACAAGTCCCTTTGAATACAACGTATGAATTCAAAAATACATTTAGACTGAAAGTGTTGTTAGTATTTTGAGGGTTTTTTTTTCATATTAACAATACAAAATACATGGTAGTATCTGTTTAGAAGAGGCAATTACCAATGGCTGTGCAAAGAAAGTCTCTACAGTGGGAAGACCAAATAAGCATATATACAAAGCAAAAATATAGGCTTCAATTATTTAAAAACTTTCAGCATTTTGAAATGGCCTAACTTATTTTAAAAGGCAATGCATTCCTTTTATGTTAGATGTTGAAGAAACTGGAAGTACTGATTTAGGTGGGTGGGGGGGAAGCAAAATGGAATATTTCCTGTTAATAAGATTGGTTTCACGATAGTGGCATGTGATAGAAATCCTGTATTTTAATTTGTATTCTGAGCAAGTTAAAGGTGCAGAGTATTAAAGGACCTTTGAGGGGGAAATTTTGACAGCTGTATGGTACATAGGAAGGTTATGGTGTTTAAAGAACTGTAGGCCTAAGCTGTTATTGTATTGGTATGTAAGATTTCAATAATATAATTTTGATTACAAACAAATTACAATTACAAATAGCTTGTCCATCTTGAAAAGGAAACTGTTTCATACTGTGATACTTCAGGAATTCTTCTGTGAATTGTAGAGTGTTCAGGACTCCTGCAGGTAAAGGAGGCCAGTTTGACAAGACACTCTCTTGTTTATAAAGCAAAATACAAAGAATTAATGCCGTGAAAGTGTCAATATAAATTGTGAAGAAATTATCAGTGTTTCATTTGTTGTTTCTCTCCAGATCCTGAGCAATTTGGGAGATTTCCAGTTTCTCTTCATTGATTTGGCAATCATTTTGGTGGTTGTCTTCACTAGTAAGTACTGTATTGAATTACCACAGGGGCTTCAGTGAACCGCTTTTTGCTTGGTCAGATTTTCTTTAATATCTAATTACATGTGGTTTTGAGAAAACACTATGACATACAGTGAAGATGTTATGACTATTACATCTATGCATTAAGAAACCCAAACCACACTATGTACTGAATTAGATTCATCTGAAATTTGTGAAATGTCCTAAACACGAAGCAGGTTGTGGGCACAATCTTGGGAACTAAGTCTTCACAGTACAGGAAGCTGGTTTTGGAATCAAAACAGGAGTCGTTGCAATATCATCTTCCTCAGTTGTTTTGATTCCTTGCATTCTTTGAACTTCCGTCCACAAAATGTAACACTCAAAATATTGCCTAGTGAAACATTTGATTTCACATATGAACCTAACATTCAAGTAGTAGAATTCCATTTTCAAATTTAATAAAAACATCTTCATTGAAGCAATGGCAGTCCAAAAGTGAGGAGGCAAGCTGTAAGTCCTTGTGCCAGACAAAGGGAATTTGGCCAGACACTACTAATTCCTTAAGTCTGATGGCTGCTACTGCCCCTGCTGTGCTGTGCTGCTGGGGAACCAGCCTGTAGAAGGCACTGTGGTGTTGTTCTAGGGCTCTATGCTCTTTGCAAAGTGGTTTCACATTTGCAGTTCTGGACTAAATTTTAAAGTGATGTCATGAGCAAGCCATTCTAATCCCACAGAATGTGAACAGGATAACTCTTGAAAACCATAACGATGCAATGTGTCATTTGTTTTTTGTTCTCTCTGCAGTGAGTCTGAACCCTGCTTGGACAGAGCTTGTTGCACGAAGGCCTCCATCAGGTCTTATCTCAGGTCCACTTCTGTGTTCCGTGTTGTCTCAGATCATCATCTGCCTTGCTTTCCAAACCTTGGGCTTCTTTTGGGTCAAACAGCAGTCCTGGTATGAGCCTTGGACACCAGACTCTGAGTAAGTGTGTCAGTGGCTCTGTAGGATACAGGAGTAATTAGAAAGCTACAGGCAATAATGCTCTCTTCTTTCTTGAGCCCCGCTGTGGGGACTTTGACAATAAAGCTCCTGTATTCCAGCTTCTTAGTCTGCTGATTTTTTGTGAAAAATATATGGGATAGTATGGGATTTCTACCCACTGGCTGAAAAAACAAAATCGGGTCAGTGTCATATGGCTTGGTCTAATGACTGTTCAGCTTTAGGACAGTCGAGGTAGAAATTTGTAATTTATGGTTCACACCTATTCTATCTCTTTCATATTATAAAGCTTTGCTTTCCTGTTAGAGCTACAGTAAATAATTATTTTTTTTACATAAAGAGGTGTTTTAATGTTATTTTTTTAGATTGCAATATTTCCTTACCTGTCTCTGAAGTCTGTCTACAATGATAGTTTTTAAACAGTTTATGTAGAAAATTTACAAACTGACAGCGTAAAAGAACTTGAAGCTTTAAATTCACAAAAATTACTACCTCCCTGCCACAGTTTTGAGTTATTTTTTGCTACCTGTAATATGTTCTCAAGTTTCAGCTTTTTTACTACTGTAGCAATTTGTTCTGTCAATATTTTTGTAAATAAGTGGGCCATTTTTGCATCTTCTCCCTAACTCAGTGTTCAATGTTTTTGTGTTGCAGTGCATGTAATGTGTTGGACACCCAGAACACCAGCTCTGCACACCATGGGAATGAGACTATTCATGATGAACATTACATTAAAAATTATGAAAACACAACTTTGTTTTTTATATCCAGTTTTCAGTACCTCATAGTGGCAATTGTCTTTTCTAAAGGAAAGCCCTTTAGACAACCATGCTACAAAAATTGTAAGTCCTTTCTTAGTATATACAGTTTCAAATAAAACTCCTAAGTGACTGTGCACTTGTTGACAATTCTGTTGTGCCACTTCAGAAGCAATAGTGTTGCTAGGAGATCATAGTGGAGTTATCCTCTCATAATCACAGCTAGAGAAAAGGAAATATTAAACTGTTATTATGTTATTATGGAGAAATTTGTGTTAATGATTGCTTAATTTGTAGACATAGATGTGTCTGTATATTTCAACTCCACAAGTGAGCCAGTGAGAAGGAGTCAGGCCTTATCTGTCTTTATGACTATCAGCACAATTAGTATTGCCCCAGTTTGCCTGGAAGGGGTTTATGGGAGAAGAGAGGTTGTTTTCAGGCGGTAATGAACTCATGATACATATTAAACTGTCTAAACTCTTGATTGTGAAATGGTACAATTAAATTTTTTTTTCTTCTTCTTTTACAGTTCTGTTTGTTTTATCTGTTATAGTTCTTTATGTCTTCATATTTTTCATCATGTTGCATCCTGTTGAACCTATCGACGCATTTCTTGAGGTGAGAGATCTGTGAGTGTGTGAGCTTCCTCGGGCAGCTGGTGGGCTGCTTTTGGGGCAAGCATGAGCCCTGCAGAGCTTTACCTTCACATCACTGCGTGGGAAAGGGAGGATTTATAATTCTGAGTCTGGTTGGGATGTGTGTTTACTTATGTGTGTTTCTAACCTCTGGCAACTTGTTTCCACAGCTTGTGTGTGTGCCACCGGAGTGGCGCCTGAGAATTGTCATCATCGTTGTTCTAAATGCACTTGTATCTGTGCTGACAGAGGTAAGAGATCCACGTGGAAAAAATGCTTCTCTTTTAAGTGCTTCTTTTTGCAGGGTGCATGTTTGTCTTTTATTTAGGTCACTCTTCACAGCATGCCAGAAGGAGTGGCTGCTGTTTTTTTGCTAGGTGTGTATTTCTACAAGTGTCCTTGTAAACTAGATTTAAGGTGTCAAGACTTCCTGTGTCTAAAGTGTAATTTTAAAATCTTTTTTATTAAAAAATGGGGGTGGGGAGGAAGTGAAAAGACTTAATAATTCAACTATTTCATATTAAAATACTCCATTTTTATTTTCTGTGTTACTTCAGAATAACAACATACTAGAGAACTATCTAAAATCCTTAGGGGAGCCCCCCTTCCATCATTTGGATCATACACATAGCTTATTGTTCAGAATTATGCAGGTCTGTGTAATGCAGGTCTGTCTGATATGATCAAAGTCCAGAAGTAGAGATGTTCAAGCAAATCTGCTTTTTCCATCACTGAGCTCGTCTGAAGTCAATCACTCTGGATGTTGACCTCTTCTGCTATAATTCCAGAGTTAATGTATGCAGAAACACGCCCTACCTTTCATCCAGGTGTCTTGTTTTTGTTTCCAAGAATCAAAGTTGGACAGATAAATCTTCCAGAAGAAGTCTGGATTCACAGTCAGTTATTTATTCTGTGGTTAGTTTTTCTCCCTATTAACTGACATGTGATTTCCAACCTGAATATGTTTGGGTTTTGGTTGCAATCATGAGTCACTTTTTTCCTGCAAGATGAAAAGGCCTTCCAGCATTATCTAGTGCACACTATAATTATCTGTTTTTACTGTGTAACATTTTCTACAGCTTCTAATCAGTATTTCCATTACAATGTGAGGGATTACAATCAATGTAACCAGCATAATACTTCCTTGGATCATATAATTTTGGTCTTCAAAGAGTACTACAGCATTAATATTGTGTCCAATTGACATGTTTTTTCCCTTTATTTGTGACCTAGTGAAAATTAACTCAAACAAAGGGCTTTTTTTCAGATACTTGAATCAAAATTACCAAGGTTTTGTGTTTAAAGTGTTGTTCCGAATTGAATTTGCAAAACATGCTCTTATGTTGCTGCCTATTGGAACATGTTTTTGTGTTTTCACATGGCAGGCAACAACTTGTCTTTTCCAAAACGTGTCAGTAGATACTAATTTTCTTGGCCTCTTGTCTTGTGGTTAACAAGTTTATCCACTATTAAAGCTCCTGTGCCTTTCTTACATTGTCCTGTATGTACTCTAGCTCTTCCTGTGATGATTTTCCTTTATGGCCTTGAATTCTTTTGCTTTTTCTGTATTAGTGAATGCTTCATAGTTTGGGGTTTTTGGCTTTCTTTTCTTTTTGAAAAGTCAAAATTTATGTATTTTGTTGTCTTTACTACTGAAACCAAACAGCTATTCTGAACCTTCAGCATCATGGCTTTTTTTGTCTTCTGATAAAATTAAAACAAACCTCCTTGACAGAAACATTTTATTCAATTTCAATATTCAGTCCAGTGATAAGGATTAGTGAGAGAAATAAATTCACCATCTGCTTGAAAATTCCTTTGTTCTGCTGGTGATCTTGTAACTTTTATAGAAGCTGGTGTTCTTTCTGTTCTGGATGTGTAAGGGCTCCAGTAGGAAGTCTGTACAGTGTGCCAATCCATGTGTCAGCACGTGCTCTTGAGGACAAATGGTTCTCCTCTGGTTTAAATACGTGTTCATCAAGTTCCACTTTTGGGCCTTGCTGGTTGTCACATCAGCCTGAAAACTTGTGAATTTCTACTAAACATCACCTAAGCAATATAATTACCTGCAGACTGTGTTCTTTCATCCAGTATTTCAAAACCTCATCCCACTCTTTTTCCTATGGAGTTTGAGTTAGCATCTTTGTACACTTCAGTCATTTAACTTTCGTTACCAAAACTGCAGGGGTGATTTGACACATTTCTTCTAAACAGCCTTCCCAATTTCTATTGTTGCCTGTACTTCAGTAATAAAATAGAAGTACATACTTCTTGGCAGTAATTGTGTGGGCTGTTATGCTTTGTCTTAAACCAAGTTTCTCCCACTTTATAAGTGTGAGTTGAATGCTTTGTTATGGCAGATGAGCTGTTTTACTGTACAGCAGGTGTCCCAACAGAACTGTTGAGTAGCAGTCCTCAAATCCCAAACCTTGTTTTACAGTACACACTTCACCTTCTATAACTGGAGCCCACCTCTTGCATTTGCCCAATTCCAGCAGTGTCACTCTGCATTCTCTAAAGCTTTGTCATGTAGTGCCAGCTCCTTGGGTCCACTGTGTTGTGTAGAAATCCCAGGCTATTTCTTTCCCTCACTTCAAGTGTAGGTCATTGTATTTCTCTCCTTGTGTGCCTGGCTGGATTTTCTGCTCCCTCCACTTTTCACTACAGACCTGGGCCACAGGTCACATGCTGAGTATCTGGGGAGATCACTGGTGGCAGCTCCTTCCATCGTTTAACAAGGTAGCCTGTATTTCACCTGGAGTTTATTCTGCTGAGAGCTGTTCCTCAGGAACTGCCTCTTTAAGTGTCTCATAATTATGAGACAAATGAGGAATTGGATCTTCCTTAGTCACACTTGCCAGTGTGACACTTCTGTGTCACACTATGATCATATGTAGTTTTGTCATTGCTTCTACAACAGGAATAGTTTCTGACTGTGGTTGTTTTCAGTTTGTTTTCTGAAATGCCCTGAAAAGCTTTTGCTCCTTCCATGTGGGTGCCAGACTAGGTTCACAAAGCATGCAGATTCTTTCTACCATATGATAGAAAATATTGCACAACAAAGGCAGATCCTAGCAGCTGTTCCTCCTCACCCCTGAAGCCTGGTATAGACATGCTTAAACCAGACTGGCTTCAAAAATGAACATCTAACAAGCTGAAGATTTGTTAGCTGATGCTTTACAAAAGCACTGTCAAATTCTGGTATATTATAAAATCATAAGCATTATAAAAATCTGTTGCAAAAGTCTGACTAATCAGCTCCCCATTTCCAATGGCAGCAGTTAGTCAGGTGTTAGAACTGGAATCTGTCCAGGGATCAGAGTTGTAGGCTCGAGGCCATGGCAAGTACAGGTTCACACCTGTGTTGTCAGATTTGCTGAAAGCTTCTGAGTCCATCCATGCAGCTGAATGAGGATAACCAGATGTGCTCAACATACTATTCAAACTCTGCCCTCTTTTAAAACCATGGAATTACACATACCAAATTCCTTTATTCCTGCTGGTGGCCCAGCTTTGCCACCCTACTGCTACTTTTCTGAGAATGTCCCTGGTTTAAAACAGACTATGTAAAAAGGATAGCTCCAAGATGGTTTATGGGGAAGCTGCTCTAAGCACTCATGTCTTCATGTGGTGCTTCATAGGTTTTTAGAGTATAGAAACACATATGTATTTATGCTTTTTACCTATAGAGATGGATGAAGATTTGATCATTATTACTGTTGATTTTAGAGTATATGTTCATATTCTTAAATTTTGTGTGAGCACTTTAGAATGAAAATGTATCACAAAAGTACCAACAAGTAGCATAAACTCCCTGTTTTGCTTGCCACTGAATTAGTTATGCCTAACGCACTGTTTCAGGTTTTATTTGTAATGTGCACACTAACAACAAATGATCATTAGTTTCTTTAACTCTTCCCACTCACTGTAATGTCTCACAGAATGTCCTCCTTGATATGATCCTTTGGAAGGTTGTGTTCAATCGAGACAAACAAGGAGAATCTCGCCTCACCATACCCCAGCCGCCTCAGGTTGGAGACGAGTATTTTGCTGTCCTCGTTTGAGTGCATGTGGATTAATTTGGTTTTGTCTCTATTTATCTATAACTGTCTGTTGCCTTATCTTTAGCTTAAGTCTGCTTAAATTAGATTTCTGTAATTGGAATATTAAAAACAAAGGCTTCTGGGTTTATATTTTTTTCTCTATTGATGCTTTAAAGAGTTTAGTGTGTGTGCAAGAACTGTGAAACAAACCTAGAGTATTGCTTTAAGACTTTTTTTCTCACTTCATCTTTAGTTTCCACATCAGCAAATTTTTTTGGTGTCGCAAGTTAGTATGCTAGGACTGGGAACATCTTGATTTGCTTAGAAGCAGTTAAAATAAATTAATTTGGTTTAGAGTTTTAGGTCCTTGTCTGAGAGCAGTAATTTTCAGCAATGTACAAATTAAACAAAACAAGATGGCAAATGAAAATACACTCTTACTGCTTCAGATGTTTAGGACAATGAAAGATTTTTCAGGTGACCACGAATTTTGGTCTGGTCTGCCCCTCTGCTGTTAATACATGAAGGAAATCTGTGATTCCCATAAAAACAGCTTTGCTTTAAACCTGTTGGCTTATTACTTTTGGCTGATTGTACATTTGTGCTTGCTAGAATTATAGTGGTTTATTTCTCAGCACTAAATTTTATTAAATATATTCACTTCAGATTTACATTTGTCCTTTTGAGGCCGTTGTAGAACAAATTGTTTTGTGGTCACTGAAGAATGGAAACTGTGCTCAAGGCTCACATTTGCTTCAGTTCACTAATTGATAGACATTTAGAGCATGATGAAAACTATAGAATGTGTTACCATTAAAATGTCAGCCCTGCAGACTATAGGGGCTCTCTGAGACATGAGAGGGATTCATTCTCAAGAATGAGGATTGTTTCTCCTCCCCAACTAGTTTAATTACATGCATTTAAGACTGGGAGAGAAAGCATAGGAAGGAAGTCTTAAGTTCAGTAATTTGTGTCCTTTTTAGTAGCTATTGATACCTGTAGTATTTAGATTTCACATGCCAGCAAGTTAAATTCTGCTACTTTTGTCTGACTGGCTGCCTTCAGTTTAACAATTCATGACTTAAAAAGTGTTTTGGAGTTTTAGGAATTTGCTTTTTATAGACCAGGCTTTTATTCTCCAACACTAAAATAATTTATTGTTCCCTATTCTATCTGTGATTATTGAAATGACTATAAAATAGGCATAAAAACTGTTGGTGGTCTTAGATGTTACGACAATGTGAAATACTTGGTTTTTTCTTAATGTTTTTTGAATGTCATTACTACCACAGTATAGAAGAGATGACACAACAGAAGAGTTTCTGTACCATAGGTCCAATCCAATGTGATATGAAATAGTAAATTAAAGACTGAAATAATAGTTTTTCTCCTAGTAATTTACTGTATTGTTACTGACTTTTTTTTTTTTGTTGTGGTAATCCAATTTTCAAACTTGTTCACTTCTGCAGGAGGCTGGGGATCGCTGTGGAGTCTGTTTCCTTTCTTCCCTGTTTGGTTGTAGAGAGAAGACACCAAAAGCCAAGTATATGCACCTAGCTCAGGAACTGCTGGTTGATCCAGAATGGCCACCAAAACCCAGGACAACAACAGAAGCGAAAGTACCATCCCAAGAAAATGGTTCATATCAAATCATCACTGTAACGTAGCAGTGGATCTTGGTGGCATGCATCTTTAGTAGTATTCAGAAGAATGTAATTTTAAGGCTTTATTTGAAACTGCAGTGTGCTAAATGTCAAATTCTAATGCAGATATTTCCAACTGTTTTGTCTCTCTGAATACAAAATTCAGAGCCAGGCGTCTTATGGCTATACATTTTAAAAATGTAAGTTATCTTAGGCAGAACAAAAATGATTGTGTTTCCTTCCACCTTCTTTCAGATTTCATTGTTCCTAAATGAGATGCATTTGAAGGTTTAAACTGCAGGGCAGTTAAAACAGGTTCACATTATTTGCCTGGAGTATCTTAATAGTTGTTCTAACCTGCTTATCTGGGCATGTGTTCATGTAAACCCTATGATGTGATGGTTTCCTGGCTGTACTAGAGGTGCATAATAACCCTGTCATGGTTTGGGGTTTTTTTGTGTCTGTGTTTTTGGTTGGTTGGGGTTATTTTGTTTGTTTAGTTGGTTTTATTTGACTGATGAAAAGTTTTGTGCCTCAGAACGGTTCTAAAGTTTGTGTGGGTGTGCCTCTAAGTTTGTCCCTATTAGTAAGGAGCGTTTCCAGGTGTAATGTTTGGGTTCCAAGTTCAGTTCTTTAGTCTGCCACAGCAGGAATTGGGAATGCTGTAGAAGCAATATGCTCTGTCCTTAAGAAATAAGCACATTGCTTTCATGTGGATTCTTGACTTCTCTTCTAGCTAACCATAGGGAAGGCTCAGGTGGCCTCCAGGGGAGGAGCCATTTGGCTACACTCTAAAGTTTTTGGAGAAAGAAGGATGGAGAATCTAAACCCTTTCTTCTATGTCATGTTTTATTACATTTAGCTATGCATTTCTCCATTGACCTTGCTTTTTCCAGCAGAAGGGTTGGATTATCCCTTTGTGGACCATGTTTTATTTGTGAATCTAAAGATAATTTTCTTATATACCTTGAAGTAGTAAGGCCAGAGTTACTGCTGCAAGGGATATGGGAGTGGAGGGAGGTATTGCCACGTGCCCATGGGTGGGGTTTGTGCACGTTAGGAGCACAGGCATTTCAGAGTCTGCCAGTGTCTTAAGCTCTACATGTAGCTGTACAAAACAAAATCAAGAGAAAATTGAGCTAAAGTCTGTCTTGCTGCAGAACTATAAGGCTTATGCAGATTTTATTTATAAAAAAAAAAATATGAAAAAAATAAAAGCATGTATCACCACTAATGCTGCTTAAGCACTAGGGGTAGCCATACATAATTTTGCCATGAGGCAGTATCAGAACACAAGACCACTAGAAAAATAGGTCTACAAAGAAGTAGAGGCAGACAGCACTTTGACTTGCAAGGCTTAAAACTTTTTTTGGGTTTTTTTTTTGTTTTTTTTTTTTTAACTACAAATTACTTATCTCTAAACCATTGTTGACTTTGTACATGTTTGGAAAAGTCTTCCTTAGTGTCTTTGGGAAGATGATAAATTGAGTCTTGATCAGTCTATTTTTGACTGGGGCAACTAACTGGTCCAGACACCTCCAAGCTTGGGAGGAGACCTCTGGTCTGAGGAAGTCAGGATTCTGGAGAGATCCTTTGGAGTAGTTGTGGAATGAGGCTCACTGGCCGGCTGGGATTGTTTTGAAGTGTGTATATTCTGATGATGGAATTTGAGGTTTTGATGTTAGGGATTTTTTTCTTTCTCTTTTTCCTTTTTTTTTTCTTTTTCTTTTTTCGGGTTTTGTTTTGTTCTTTTAAATTCCTGTGGAGACAATTCCATTCCAGCCTTGTTTTAATAAGCAGGATTTTTCAGATCAGGCCTAATTCCCTTGTGCTGTTCTGTAAGACAGTATGGACAGTGTGCCCTGCTGCTCATAGAATCATTAAGGTTGGAAAAGACCTTCAAAATCATCAACCATTAACCGTGTTAATGTCAATCATGTTGTGGTTTCTGCAGTGTTGAATATACTGTGCCAACTGGGAATTTAAAAGTGGTGCTAAATGGTTTGGAAGACCTTTTCCTAGAACTTGGTTGTTGAAGTTATTGCTCCTCCTAAATAATATGCATATGGGTGTACTATCTTCCAGTCCAGCTGTCAACTCTTTTCCTGATTTCTGTTGTTGTTGTTGTTTGTTTTTGAGGAGTGGAGCAGGGGGAAAGGGGGAAGTGGTTTTCTTAGCATTCATTCAACAGAGCAATGTTCTTCTAATCCTGGCTTCATAAGGTCATAAACATTGAACAACATTGGTGGCTTTTAAAGGGTCTGCAAACATTGGATACATTAATTAGTCATGAACCTGAGTCAGGTGGCTAATTTCTGCCGATGTTGATTTTACAAAATCTTTGTAGCATGGAATAACTGATGAAGAATAATTCTTAGCTGCGTAAGTAGTATTCAAATCTAAACGAAAATAATATTTTAGTTGAAAAATATTGTGAAGCTATGCATCTTGGACCTGGGAGCTGTGACTTATCCTTAAACGCATAAGCTTCTGCTTTCCATTTCATTGACCATTTTAGATTTGCTGTTTCATGAGAACTGAAAGGAAATATTTATGTCTTTCCCTTTTATATGCTTTTGCTTAATACTTTCCTAGACTGATAATTTCTCTTGGCTTGTTTGGTTTCTGAAGCTGGTTTTTCAGTCTTATTCTAGTTTGTTAGACTTACCTGGAAAGTGAGGAGGAAAATGGCTCATTAAGGTGGGCTTGTCTTCAGAGAACATTTTAGGGAGCTCTTACTGAGACAGAAATTGCCAAGTGTCTCCACTTAGCCGAGTGACTAATGGCTCATGAGCGTAGCAAACTTGAATGTTTTGCAAATGGAGCTTGTTTCCTCCAGGTCTGCGCTCAGGGTTGGTAAATGTTCCTGAGGTTGCATGCTTGAGCTCTGACGCTTAGTCAAGAATAATAAATCAGCTTTTCTGAGAATCCATCTTGTTATTGCAAGTTCAGCCACAAAATAAGCTTTTGCATTTTCTGCAATTATTGGGATTTATGCCTTCCTGCCCAAGAGCTGAATTTGACCACCTATAATTTTTCTCATTTTGAGTAGTTTAGTTTTTCTGGTTTTCAGAAATGCAGCAAACTAGATCTTCACTAGTGTATTCAGTTTCTGTTTTTAAGTAAGATGAAATTCATTTTGTAGTGAAAAAAAATCTCTTTCAGTGTTCATCTTGGAAATCTAAATTCAGGTGAACAGACCAAGTTAGTGAGCTCCACTAGATACTGGGTAGACATTTCCTTCCTGCTGTATATTTTGGCCTTATGTTGAGGAGTTTGATTTATTATTAAATTATTTGTGTATGCAGACTTCAATCTGTACGTATTTTATTTTGATGTATTAGGATTTGTAAATATTACTGATTTTTAAATATTATTTATGCACATACTTAAAGGACTGGTCTATCCAGAAAAGCAGTTGCTAAATAATAAATGTTACTTTTTAGAAATAAATTACAAGATCATGAAATTGTATATCCCTCAGGGTTATTTTTAAAGTTTTTTCCTTCCTTTCCCTTCAGAGTCAATTAGTAGTAACTGTAGTTTAATGTACTATAGAACTAAATCTACTGTAAAAAGAAAATGCTGCAAATAATGCTTGAATAGAAGCGGCTGAAAAAACCCACAGAACTGACTGTCCATATTCATCATAACTTTAAATTGGAAACTCTTACTGTTGCACTTTTTAAAAAGTTGTTGGATTTTTAATTCTATTTATTTTTTTCTTTCTTCATGAAGGTTGTGCTGAACAGTCATCCCAAATTGGGTAAATAATCCTGTACTGTATATGTGTATATGCAGTATAATACTAAGCAGATGTGGAGTCCTTTTTATGCTGCAAATTTTTAATGCTTATGTTGGTCATCACAAAATGAGAGAGCTCAAGTCCTGTAGGATTTCTCCCATGAAATTCTGAATTGTAAACTTAGGGTTTTGTATGTCTAAGGGAAAGCTGTGGGTTTTTGACAATTTTTAGAGTCTTGAATATGTTGATTTTATATACAGTAAAGCTTCAGGTTTTTAAAACTATTTTCAACAAACTGCAGCTTGTTTAATAATTATGTGAACCAGAAACTACTTAGTTTGTCATTAATTCCTCGAGCCTAACACAGATTAAAATGTTCATCATTACAGCACTCTCTAGAAGCTCAGCTTCCTTTTATTTTTAAATCTGAAATGATACTACATCTTTGTATTTAAAATATGTATTGCTGCTCTAGAATGGTACCCTGTTGTCAAGAGGCATACATAAATAACTGTACAATAGAATTGTAAATAGACTTGTAAATCATTTTTGTGACTGAAGCTCTTTGAAAATAAAATTAAAATGAACGGATATTTTAACTCTTCTCATTAGTTTAATGAAATTGTTTTAATTATTCTTTATAGAATTACTTGTAAAGCTTGTTGAAGAACACAGGCTTACTCCCTCTGCTGTCATGGGATGCTGTTCCGTGGCTCTGCATTTCTGCAGGTGGGGTGGGAGGGGTGCCTGCTGTGTCTGCAGGGGGATCACACTGACTGCAGCTTTACCTGTACATGTGATAGCAGCTTGTTTCCACCTTTGGTTATTCAGATGTTCCTTCTGTTTGGACATGTGGGAGGCATGATCTGAGCTGTCACCATTGTCAGAGTCATCTTCAGAAAAATCATGTGGAAATGAAGACATCTTTTCTGTCCTCTGGCTCACCTTCCATTGAAACAGTCATTGGCAGAGCACATTATTTGAAACTTGAAGACAAGATACTTAAAATACCGTTTTACTTAATAACAAAAAACTTAATCTTTCCATTTCAAGCTTCTATTTTTACAACTTAGCTTTTCTCTTTCAGAATCTTACAGGTTTTAGGTTTTGTTGGCCTGCCACTCCAGAAGACTTTGAGGAAAAACAGAAACTAAATGTGTCAACCTTGGAATGCTTAGCCAAAGCACTAAGTAAAAAGCCCCTTCATTCCTTACTGAAATTGCTTTGACTCCAATCCTGCAAGAATTATTAAAAGTCAGAGCAGCTTTGTGAAGGTAGGAGCACTTGGTTTAAAGTGGATGTGTCCACTCCTTCAAAACCTATTTAGCAGACCTGGGACAAATTTGAAATTTCTGATCACATCTCACACTGAAATGTAGATTCTGACTGCAATCAGATTTGCTTTGGGTTGGCTGAAGCACATTCTCCAATATCACTGCCAAAGAAGCTACAAGTGGGTTTTCTGCTGTTGGGTGTGTGACTTAAAACTTTCTCCTGTTATGTGAGCGGCTTCAAGCCCTACTTTTGGAGTTACATGCAACCTATGGAAGTTGGTTGCTTGAACAATTGTAGGCAAAAATCTGCTCTGAAGCTTCAAACATTGTTTGGCCTCTGGCCTGTCTCAGTAACCAGGCACATGTGGGTGGAAGTGTTATCTAGAGGATGCGTTCTGCTCTTTTACTTCCCATTTAAAGTGCACTGTCATGGTGAAGCCTGATTGCCTGCTCTGCTCCTAGTAAGTTGCTTTAAAAAGCAGATAAGTTTCTAAGGTACAGCTCAAAATTTCTTTTTCTTGCTTGTATGAGTTTAGGAACTTGCAAGACAGTAAAAGAGGTAAGCACCACTGCAAGCAATACATGTGCTCAGTGTTCTGTAAGTTCAAAACTGATTTGAGACTTCTGATATAGTTACAGTATTAATGTATTGCCTCTGGCATCCTTTTGTAGTCTTGAGAAATATTGGGGGGGAGCTAAAAAGGAAAGAGGCTGTAGATAAAACATTTATTGGTAAATGACCAGCTAGGCTGGTGCCTTTTCTGGAATGCCAGCTGTCTTGTGTGAGGGTTTGAGAGAATTTTAAGGCATGGGAATGTATAATTTTGATCTTTATTGTGGGTATTACTGTATTTTGTACTGTTAATCTCTTTAATTTTTTTTTAATGCTGTTAGCAGCTCTAGATGTTTGAGACCCATAGGCTTTTCCAGTTCTTGTGGCAGCACTTACAGCCTTCATATCTTGCAAAGAATGTCTACCATTTTGCTGTTTGTTTGTCAAAACTAGTGCTTTCTAGCATTTCTGAGCATCTAACCTTGTCTTCTTGTATACTCTTATCTTTTGCTGTAAGACCAGGAAAACAGTCATCATGGACCTGCAGGATAGTGTTAGTCTGTTTCTGATTTTACAGCGTGGCCTGTAGTCATAGCTTCCAAGGGACCTGCATTTGCAGTTTCTAACATAACAAATTGGGTATTTTTCCATCCATTTGGTTCAAGTCAGGGCTTGAAACAGAAATTTTCTTAATGTGTTTCTGGATGGAGGGTTCTGCTCGTGGGGATAGGTAGGATCAGGGACAGGCTGAGTTACACATTTATTAAGGTAAAAGCATCACTGGCTTATGACACAGAGTTTTGGAGTAGGGAGGATTACTAGGAGGGTGAGATTCTCTGAAAGATTCTTGCTTGACATGTGAAAGATCTTTGGAAGAGTGAAATCTTATGCTATTTTTTGGTGCTGCCTATGTCTCATTCAATGAGTTGTGAAAAGCCCACTGAGATCTTGTTTTGTGGCACTGTGTTGCTGGCTGTTGATAGCCCTAAATGCCACGTCCTTCCCTTCCTGAGGGAGAGTTAGAGATTTTACCAGACTTCAGTACTCTGAAGCTGAATAATTTATTTATTTTTTTTTTAAAGCACTCCCTTTTGCTCTTCTGGCTTTTTTTTTAATGCAGTAGCTGGTTTGGACCTGGAGCTGTTTTGGGTCCATTGTGGTGTGTTCTTGTCAGCAGTTCAGATGCCTGAGGAGCTCTGCTGTCCTTCCTGGTTTCTCTTTAAGTGAAGGGGGTTGTTCCCAACACTCTGTCTGTGGGATTGCTATGGGAGAGCTTCATCCTTGCCCTGGAAAAGAGATGGAGCCTTCCTCTCCCCGCCGTGCTCCTCCTCAGAATACTGACATTGTGTCAGCTGCCCCAGTTACATCTGTGGAAGTTTTGTAGCCATTCCAGTGGTCCCAGCTGCTGCTTATTCTGCTGCTCAGCCGGGTGCTTGACATCCAGGATTCTGATACACTTGGACTTGTTGATTTCATTGAGGAAGTATTTCTAGACTGTGGGTTTCTGTTTGACTTGCTCTTTTAAATATTACCATTTACATCTACAATGATTGCTTTCCTGTTTGTTTGGAAATGTATGCAACTTTCCAGCTTTGTGGCGTGTTTCATGCAGATGTACCTTTATTGCTAAACTTCCCATCTAATTTTGTGCACTTCTTTCCTCTCACTGTACTTCTAATTCCACTGCTGATAGCTTGGTATTGTGTTAAGCTGTTGAAATGAGGCTTGTTGGTTATCAGAGGCTCAGTGCTGTCCTGTGCCATATGGGGTCTTCTGTGTTATTTCAGGCTGTGTCAAAAATAGCCTGTTCCTTCTTGTGTGTTCCTGGGCTGTTCCAAGAAGCCATCACTTGAAAATGCTGAGACAGGATTTAACTGGACAGTGCTGTTTTGCTTTTCACCACTTAAAGTACAGGACAACCTTTTTACCTCCATTGTCTATTTTTGCAGGCTAAACTTTATTTTTAAACCTCAGATAACTTACATTGAAAAACACAGTGAGTGCAGGACCTTTTGATAATTTTTGAAAAATATTTTTGGCATGTAATTTAGTATAATATACCAAACCTTGTCTAGTGGAAGATGTCCCTGTCAGAAGGAAAGAGATCATCCTTAAGGTCCCTTCCAACCCAAACCCTTCTGTGATTCTGTAATGCTTTTCTGTTCAAATAAATACGTGTCTTTTGACTACTTAAGTGTTTCATCATGATTTTTGTATACTTTTATTATAGTTAATTGGTACAAATACAAACAAGGAGTACTTGATTTACAAAAGTTCATTTATCTGTACTTCTCAGTGTAAACGGAGCACTTCAGGATTATTGGCAGTCAGCAATAAAAAGAGATTTTGAAGTTTGCTTTCAAGGCAAGGGAAATTTTGCACACATTTGCAGGTTTATGATATAATCACACATCTTTGTGAGCTGTGTTACCTATGATCAAATCCTGATTCTCTCTTATCTCTTGTAACAGCTAATGTTTCTGGCACTTCAACAAGGATGTTGGTGTTTCATTTGTCAGTGATGATCAAGCTTTTCTTCCAGTTGGATGCAGCTATTTGTCCTGAGAAGTGTGACTGCTCTTCAAAAAATGCAATTCATTGCTCTGGCCCCCACATAAAAGACCTGGAATTGTTAAATCTGCCTTGCAACATGACAGAAATTCACATAACAAATGCTAACATATCGTATTTGCAGGATGTTTTTGCTAGGATGATGGAACTGCAGCATCTCATCCTGTCTTCAAACAACATTGCTCTGGTTTCACCAATGGCTTTTAAAGGTTTGGGAAGGCTCACAGTCCTCAAACTGCTAAATAATAAACTGGTTGAACTTCCCCCAGAAGTATTTGATGACATGGTACAGCTTCAGCAATTGATCATTGAAAGTAACAGGCTGAAGTCTATCGAGGAGAATCTGTTTGACAAACTGGTTAGTTTGCAGGAGCTGTACTTGAACAAAAACCAACTAACAGCACTTCCCAGTGGCGTGATGAAGAAACTTGCCAAACTCAGAGTACTGAACTTGTCAAGAAATTACTTAGCAGCACTGCCTAGAAATATATTTAGTGCATTAGCCAGGCTTGAGAGGCTGATGCTGTATATTAATAGGCTGTCTTCCATAGAGTCAGGTATGTTTGATAGCCTGAAGGAGCTGCAGGAGCTTTTCCTGCATTCCAATAATATCCATTCCATTGCCCCTGATGCGTTTCATTGTCTTCGTAAACTAAGAACGCTGACACTCTCCAGAAACAGGCTTCAGGTTTTGCCTTCTGGGCTTTTTTTGCACTTGCATGACCTGTCTAAACTGACCTTGTACAGGAACCCACTGAAGTCTCTTCCAGAAGTACTGTTTGGAGAGATGAGACATCTTGGTAGCCTATGGCTGTATCACACAAAGCTCTCAACAATACCAGATTTTGTGTTTAGTAACTTGACAAATTTAGAGCTTCTTGTGCTGAGTTTTAATCCAGAGCTTACGGTTCTTCCTAGGAATGTATTCAGTGGCCTGAATGAACTGCGGGGCCTTTCTCTCCATACAAGTAATATTTCCAGTTTGCCAGAGGGAATCTTTCTGAGCCTTCAGAAACTGCAGAACATTTCCCTCTTTGATACAAGGCTTGAGGCTCTTCCTAAAAACCTCTTTCATAATCTCAAGCACCTCCAGAAAGTTTACCTGAATAGTAGTAACCTGCAGTCTCTTCCTGCAGACCTCTTTACTGCTTTACCTGAGCTGGAAGAAGTTGTCCTTGACGACAACCCTTGGAAATGCGATTGCCAAATTCTCGGTTTCCGAGAATGGCTCCAAAAGAGCAGAGCAATAGTTAAAAATGTGCAATCTCTGATGTGCCACAGCCCAATGGAACTGCAGAATGTTTCTCTTGTGTCTCTAAGCATCGATGACCCAGAGTGCCTGCCAACCACAGCAATGACCTCTCAGACATTCAGCTCAACTTATTCCCACACTTCGCCATCTCCTGTGACGGAGCACTTCACATCACCTCAGGAGACTGCTGGAACAGTGCTGTCCCACATGGAAATCACCAGCACACCCACGACAATTCCTCCTGCAACTCCAGGTTTTACCTACTCCCGTGATGAAGATGTTGGACAACCTGGGCTACATTTCTCAGATGTTCCAGTCCAAACTTCTCCCAGCATCATAGCACGAACCAACAGTGTCAGAGGGACAGATTTAACTACTCTTGTCTGGTGGGATGAGTTTCCAGCCCACAGCAGTGCTAAACCCTATTTTAATACCAGAGTTACTTATTGCCAGCTATTCTTGTGTGTTCACAGTTTGATTTTAACACTCCAGAGTGTAGTCATTGTGCTCAGTCTGTATGTGATGGGTAACACCAGGCAGCTCTTGCTCTCCAGGAATATTCCTGCTCAGCCTGTAGTTCTGATAAGAATATTAAGAAGATAGAGAAATCTAGACCAAGAAAGAACTGGAATTCTTTGGATGCTTTTTGAACATTTGAGCAGTTAATACTCGATTCTGATTTGGATTACAGATCTTCATAGCAAAGACCATAAAGACCTTGTCTTTATAACATAATGGAAATGAGCTTTATGCACCTTGCAGCATTTGCCAAAAGTGGCTGGAATCACTGTAAATTGCCACAGCACTTAGTGCATGAACCCAGAGGGCAAGATGGAAGTACTGTGTCACCCCTACACGTGTGCTGTGGGTTTCCTGCCTTGGAGTGCTGCCTTGTCCCCTGCCAGAGGCTGCTGCCTGCTGAGTGTTCACTGCTCAGATGGAGTGCCATCCATGGAGGAACTCTTGCATAGGAACATGGCTCTAACTGTGCTTTAGAGATTGCCCAAAGTACTCCAATAATATTATTTCCTCTACTGCCTGCAATCTTTTGTCTTCTTACTGAGAACACAAATGGTGGTTTTGGGAGGAGATGCTGGGAAGGACCTTTAAACAATAGGGATGGGTGCAGAATGTGTGGTGCAAGTGTCTTAACTTTTGCTTTCTGTCCTCAGCCTCTTTCCAGGACGTGACACAAGGAAGGGGTACCAATTAAAGCTAACAGCAGAGGAAGTTGCTGAGCTAGGAAGTATAATCTTGGTGTATTTTATTGTTTGATTGGAGGTTCTCTGGAAACTTTGTAAAGTTCCTACAACTCTGAATTTTGAGTAAACACTTTCATCTTTAAACTTTGGCCAGTGTTCTGAAAAAACAAGGCGCTCCTGGCTGTGTGATGCAGGGAATCTTGAAACCAGAGTACCAGGCGGATGCCCAGGACTGAGGAGGGGCTCCACAGAGATGAATTGGTTTGAGAGCTGATCTTGACTGAGCTGGGAGAGAAAAGAATGGTCTCTGCTGGGCGTGGCTAGCAAAACAGCAGCAGCTGAGGGGCAGGGAGCCTGCCTGAACTGAGGGCCAAAGTGTCACCTCCATGTTGAAGCTGGCTGTGGAACATACACAACTTCATCAACTTGGAGTGTTCAGTCACGTTTTCAGTCTCACTATTTTTTACCTTATTACATACTGCTATTCCCTGACTTTCAGTCCTTTTAAGTGTTGATGTGCAAAGGCAACTACTAAGCAATAGTGTGGGTTTTGGTCTTAATACTAACATTTTATTAATACTTTGAATTGTATGAATATTTTTGTTCATAGGTAGACTGGTGGCTGTCAGACTGCCTGTGCTTTAGTAGCTCTTGGGTTTAACTATCAACTTTTATCTACATTATTGGATTTAGTTTGCTCTTAAAAGCTCTGATGTGCTTAAAACCCTCTGGGTGTGGATCCCTGGCTTCTTGGGCCAGAGAGCCTCTATTCTGTGAGTTATTTTGTAGCCTTAGTGACTTTCCTACTATTAGGGACTTTCCTGGATGGCCTTTAAATGCACAACTGACTTGAGGTGAAGAAAACTTGCATTTCCTGCAGGTTGGTTATGGTTGGTTCCCTGCTGTGTTACTCTAGGCAGTGAGAATAAACTGTGACTTCTTTGTTTCAGAGTGCTCTGCATCTGAGCCTAAATTCTTCTTCCAGACTTTGAAAAGACAGAATGTGCTTCTATAGTGTTAAATGATCATTGTCTTGCTGGGGAGGTTTAACAAAATTTAGTTAAACCTGGCTAAATGGGAGTTAGGGCTATCTCTAAAGAAGCAGAACTGCAAGTCGCTGCAAGTGGTGCAAAGCAAGCTGTGACTGGAATCATAAACAGATGCTCCAGCATGTTTACTGCAATATAATTGAGAGAAGCACAAAACCTACAGTGAGCTTTCTCAGTGGTGGTTCTGGGTGATTGCACGTAGTATTTAAGAAGAGAGAGTTGTTGCAAATTTAGGTTCTTGGTTGGACAGCTGTAATGACCACTTAGTGCTGTGCCAGCTCCAGCGCTGTCGCACGATGCCACGCAGGCAGATCAGTATAATCAGGACTAGTGAGGAAAGTCTGTCTTTGAGTTCTACAAACCATGCTGGTGGTCGTTACCTCAGTGAAGGAAGTGTGCTTCGGGCTCTCGGATGCACAGTGTCTGATTTCTAAGGAAAAGCACCTGTTTGCCCATGGTATGGGTATGACACCTCGCTGTCCAGCCCGAGGGCAGCACCAGCGGCTGCCTTTCTGAGCCCTCCTCTGGCTGCCCTGGCTGCAGGGGAGCCAGCTGGGCCCCCACGCTGCTCCTTGGCTCCCGGTGCAGTCAGTGAGCTGCAGCTCTGGCACGTGGGGGCTCTGGCACAGAGCTCTGTACAGTCAAGTGCTAGGAGAGGATGATTCCTCTTCACATGCTGTCATCGGGCTTTCCCCACGCCGGAGCCAGACGGGGGAAGTGAAGTCATCAGACAACAAAAGGCTGGAGCAATGAGCGCCTGGGGTGCTTTACTAACTTTCCTCTGAGGTGTCCTGTTTTGAGCTGCCACTGATTCATTGTTTTTTGCCCAGTGGAGCTCAGCCCTTCCTGTAAAATTCCCTGGCCTGAGAAATCCAAGGATATCCTTGTGCATACCCCATTTCTGTTTTTCCTGGAGAAGGGACAGTTGTCCAGGTCAGCATGATGCAGCTGTGGCAGGCAGGAAGGCAGCAGGCTGGTCCCCAGACCCTCCTCTCTGGGGAGCCCTGCCTCGCTGCTGCCTCAAAGCTCTGCTCCCTTGTGTGCAAGGATTTTCTCAGTCCCTGCAGCCCACGCTTGCATCATCTACTGCCCAGCCTCTGCCACCAGGCTGGAAGGGAGCACAGCAGGCTGGAGGTCAGAAACTGGAGGTACCTAATCCCTGATCCAGCAGGTCCCTGATATTGGAGAAGAGGTGAATGCAAAGCACAGGCATGGAGTGGCTGAAGGGGCTGGTTCTGCTCTCTTGGCTCCTGATGGGGGCAGAGTCATGGTTAACAGCCCTGCACGTTATCCAGACCTCCAGGGCAAGGACCTGTTTCCAGGACCACGTCCTGGCTGGGAGTGCTTGGGTGCCTCACCACCAGGCCAGCCGTGCCAGCCCAGTCACAGCTCGCTCTGTCCCTTCAAATGCTCACTGCTGTAGCAGTTGCTCCTGTTCTCTCTGTTGAGGAAATCCTGGAGCAGTGGGAGCTCTGACCTACCCTGTGCCAAACCATGAGACTATTCATTGTGTTTCCAGCTTTGTGTCACTACAAATGCCATTTTCCTTTGCTTGTTGGGATTTGAATCCAGAGTCCCCAAAGCACAGGTTGCTGAGGGGGGAATTGAATTAACTGCTGCCACAAACACTGGCAGCTCTGCCTGTTTCACAGCCACTGCAGCAAGCATTTCCAAGCCACCAGCACACACATCCTTTCCTTGTGTCCCTGGTGTCCTGGTCCTTTCCATCCCACCATGTCTGCCTCCTGAGACCAGGAGCTGCAGGAGAGGTTTGTCACTGCTTGCAGAGGGCAGTGAGCTTGGGCAGCTGCCTGTGAGTGCAGTTCAGTTCTCCAATGCACAGGGGCAAGATCAGAGCCTGCACCTCAGATCTTTGCTGTCCTGATGTCAAAGAGAAGTGGGTGATGGTAGATGTGCTTGGAGCAGGGCCCTAGCAGTGCTCTGGGGTTCAGGAGTGCATGCAGCTGCTGGCTGCAAGGCAGGAGCCCTGGGAGCCCCTGCCTGACATTATGGAGCATTGGCTGTGTCTCCTCCAGGCCTGCAACCAGCAGGGCTTGCCTAGAGCTGCTGATTTGGCAGCCCTGATATCAGAGCATTTCCTAGGGATGTCAGAAGAGCTGGGAGGAGACGCAGCCCAAGGCACATTCCCACTGGACAAGGCCATGAGAATTTACAGCCTCCCAGTGAGCAGAAGGCCTGAAGCTCCAGCTTTGTCCCAGCTAGGGAGTGGCAAACTAGGGAGGTGTTATGCCTCCATTTTTGTAGCCAAAATCTGGGTTTATACTGTGTGTGTTTGTGGTGGAAAAGCCCTGGTATAGTCTCCTACTTGGGCCAAGGGGGGTGAGTCCCAGTTCACTACAGAGTGGGAGCTTCTGTTCCAGCAGCACCCGGACCCATCCACCACTGGGCTCAGCCCTCAGCAGTTGCTGCTGCAGGACCAGCATGCCAGCCCTCCAGCTGTGCCTTTGTGTGTCTCTGCATGGAAAAGCTCAGGGCAGGGAGCCAGTGATGGCTGGCAGCAGCTCTGCAGTCTGCTGTTCACTCCTCTGCTGGCTTCTCCTGGGAAGAAATGAGGCCCCTTCCCCCTTCGTGTGTTGGGAAGAGGTCCCTGGGACACTTTGCGGTGCCAGAGGTAGCTTTACAGAGATGGAGCTGATCCAGGAAACATTTCTCAGCGTATGAGCCCCCTCCATGGCGTCCCGCTCCAGCTGCTCCTTCCCCCTCTCACAGCGCAGTCGGACGAGCTCTTTCCGCTTCGGATTATCTCAGCAGGCGGAGCTGGCCGGGCCCCGCATTCCTTCCAGCCCAGCGCTGCCCCGGGCCAAGCCCTGCGTGCTGCTGCTATCGCTCGGGCCAGGGCTGGGCTGGAGGAGACGGTCCTGCTGGTGGGGTGAGCCCCGCTGGAGCCTGAGGCCCTAAGTGCCATTTTCCTTGAGCTCCAGGAGGGTTGCGGTGGGCCTGGGGCTGGTGCCTGGATGGAGGTCAGCCTGACGGCCATCCCTGCTCAGCAGAGCTGCTGCTGCTCCCCGCGAAGTTCCCCCTTTGCACAGGCTCTTTCCCAGGGAAGGCAGGACATGTCCCCGTCCCTTGGGGCAGATGATGGCATGAGCCCTGGCCCTGCATTCCGCAAGCAGCGTGGGAAAATGTCACCAGGGCTGGATCGCGGGCCCTGTGGAGGAGCTCTCTCATCTGGGCTCCTCAAAGGATTAGGGTGGGCCCGTGGTGAGGCAGGGGCTGCTGGTGCTTCTCTAAGGGTGGAGGTGGCCCCAGCACCAGTCCTGAGGGACTAATGTCCCTTCCTTCACCCCTCAGCTGTGCTGGGGGCCCGTGGGTCCTGCAGGGCTGAGCCCCAGAGGTGTTCCCCTGTGCTGGGCTCCCGCTGTGGCCCCAGCCCACCCTCCGCGCTCCTCCTGCGCCCCAGCAGCGTCTGGCCCGCAGCCGGGGCCAGCTGGGCTCTGTGCGCACCGGGGCCACCGGGGCGGGGGCTCACAGCAGGGTGGGCCCTTTGCAGCAGCCCACAGTAACTGGGGGGTCCCAGCACTGCACTGCAGGCCATGGGGAGAGCCCACCCTGCCCAGGGCGCCAGTGCAGGCAGGAGCTGGAGGTGTGCAGGAGCAGGGGCTGAGGGGGGAGCTGCATCTGCATGGCGTGGGTGAGCATGCTCAGCTGCTTGGCAGATGAACAATGTGCTCTCCCAGCCAAGCCCACAAGCTGCTAATTTTAGCGATTACATGAGTTTTTCCAAGCAGTCTCGAGTCCCTTGGTGATTCATAGCCACTCAGCTTTGCTGCATCCGCCACCCTGGCCGTGGGGATGTGCTGGAGATGTGCCAGCATGGACAGACAGACACAGGGCTGTCCTGCTGTCCTGTAGCAAGGCAGACAGCTCCAGCAATAAGTGACACTGCTGTTCTGGGGCTCCATTGTCTCCTTGAAGGTGGAGGGATACAACAGTGACTCCACTCTGTCCAGGGCTTGGTCAGGGGGGCTTCAGCCTCAGGGTGCTGCAGCTGGAGGTGGGAAGGGTCCACCAGTCAGTCCTGGGGCTTTCCTGCAGCATGAGACCCACTCCATCCAGCACTGTGTGAGTTCCTGGCCATGTGGAACAGCCTCTCCCTGCAAAATGCTAATCTCACCCTCAATCACATCCGTTTGCTGTCTCAGGAGCTGCCGCTCCCCTCCAGATGTGTGGGGTGGGTATGTGCTGCTGTCCCAAGCGCTCACACCCTCTGCTCCTCTCCCTTGTAAGTAGCCTGGGGCAACCTCCTGTGTGCTCACCTCTGGGAGTGGCTGCAGAAGTGGCTCACGGGCGTGTGCCGTTTGTTACTCAACCCTGCTTTATTTTTAGGGATGTCTTAAAAACAATCATCTTTTCTGGACGGGAGCCAGAGGCAGTTTCCTGAGGCCTGGTAGAGACAGGGGGGTTTTTGGCAGGGCTGTCACGTGGACCACTCTGAAACTTTGCATCGTGGTAAGGACCATAATCTGATAACCCCCCTGTTGGGGCAGGGTGTTTGAGGTACCCATCACTGCATCCCTGCCTGCCCTGGGGCAGCACTTTGTGGAAGGAGGGAGTCCGACATTCCTGGGATGAGCTGGGCTTGGAGCAGTGGTTTATCGGAAGTGCTGAGGTTTGGTTTCTGTGTTGCCTCGCTGAAAAGCTGTGAGCTTCTGGTTGAGTCAGAGTGGGCAGAAGCCCAGCAGCACTGGCAGTGGACAGACAGAACTGTGATAAGGCTGTGAGAGCCCAGCTCTCGTGCCAGGGCTGCAGGGAGCAGGCAGCTCCCAAGCCCAGTGCCTGACCTCCAGCTGCAGTGCTGTCGCAGAAGTGGGGAGATTGTTTGGGGAAGTGTGGTGTTGGGAAACTGCTGTGTCACTAGAGTGTGAACTAGAGCACTTGGTGGGTGGTGCTTTCAAAATGCCCATTCTCTGTGCCCAAATGCCTGGGTGTTGCCCCAGAACAGGCAGGAAGCATGGCCAGGGGTAGTTTCAGCCTCTGCACCCACTTTCCAGCCAGAGGGGTCCGTGGCCATCCAGCATGTCCAATGGCAGATGGGCCTCCCATGCGATGTGACACCGTGGTGGCCGTGGCCTCCAGCTGAGGTCCCACTCCCTACCATGTTCCCACGATCCCTGTCTCCTTCCTTTGAGACTGTCTGGGAACTCTGCTCTCCATCCCTGCAGTTTGCTGTTTGTCCTGGTCTGGTCCCCTCTCTGAACAGAGCAGCTGTCCCTTCCACTGCCCTGCACACTCCCAGCCCTCACAGCATGACACATTTCCTCCCCTTCTCCGCTGTTCCCATCCTGAGCAGCTCCTCGGTGCCACCGGAACCTGAGCCGAGGTTGCTGCAACCGCGGAGGCACGGCTGAGGTGAGACTGCGTTAGAGGCAGGCAGGGAAGTTCCAGCTGCCCCATGCTTAGCAAGGGACTGCAGTGGCTCTCCAGGAAGCCCAAAGGGGCCACGTGTGCTGACTCTCCTTAGCTGCTTCCTCCCGAATATCCGTTCCCGGCAGCTGCTGGACTGGGACTGCCCGGAGGAGGTGGGCGAGGTGGGGAGACCTGGGCTGGGTGATGGGGCCCACGGGCACCCCAGTGCACCCATGTGTGCTGGAGGGGCAGGGCTGGCAGCAGGTGCCCCTGAACAAGTTGATGGATGCTTTCCAAACACCCCTGGGTACCAGGCTCCATCACCTGTGTGTCAGGACTGCTGAGGGGCCAGAGCAGGGGCAGCCACTGGGAGACAGCTGTTGTGCTGCTCTGGGGTGCCAGGGATGCCCTGCAGTGGGGGTTCCTCTGTGCCAAGGTGTTCCTCATGGCTTGAGGACAACACTCTGGCTTACTGAGGGCTCTCTGAAGCAGCCTGGCCCCACACAACTGCTGACCCTGGCACAGTTCTCGCTTCCTGGCAGTGCTGGTTGTGGTGCTCAAGGGTTTGTGGCCCCTTGGCATCTGTGGCTATGGGGGAAATGAAAGCTGTGACCTGGGCAGGGGCAGTGTGCCAGGGGTCTGCCTGCACTGGTGGCCCTGGGCTGGGGCACAGTCAGAGGTCCTGACACTTACAGGAGCCATAGATGGGGAAACAAGAGCTGTGCCTGTGCCAAGGAAGTGCCATGGAGCAGCCCTGGTGTGAACTCGTGCCAGGGAAGGACAGGGTTGTGCCCAGGGGTCCGGCTTTGCTGGTCTGCCCCCATGGGTCAGTGGCTGTGTCCCTCTGGGGACCAGGGGGACTCTGAGGGCCAAGCCACTGCCTGGGCACTGGCTGACATGAGCAGCATGTTCACAGTGCTCTCTGCTTGTCTTCTTACAAGAGCACGGGGTTCAGGAGGGGGAAACCCAAAACCCATCCTTGAAATGCTTGCTCTGCTGAGGAAATAGGAGTTGGAAGCAGCTCTGCTCCAGCGCTTTCCCTAACCCCGCCACTGCCCCTGTGCTGATTCATTGATTTGGACGGGTTATATACTGGGAGGGGAAGAATGAACCACACTCTGCTCTCTTGCCAGCACAGAGCTGAGCTCGCTCAGTGCTCGTGGCTGCAGGACACTCGGGTAAGTCTCCTTCTCCTACTGCCCCTCTGAGTGGACACGGATTCCAGGGACTGCCAGGGCAGTTCTGAGGGGTGGTGGTGGAGTGGTGGGATTTGCATGTACAGCAACTTTTTATTTGATGGAGATGTTTATCTTGCAATGGTTCTCTGAAAAAGTGAGACCACTTAGATGCTGTGGGAGCTGAAAGAATTATATAGGCAATGTATCCCAGACAATGATCAACAAAGAAAATTAAAGAGGGCAAAGTAATATTTTGGGGCGGCGGATGTTAGGAACAGTGGGATGCTGAGGGGCTGAGCAGCAGAGAATGTTCAGCCTCTTGGTCTGTAAGTTTTTTATCCCTAGAAGAAAAAGAGATATCAATTGTTTCCAGCTGCCTTTCCTGAAGGTTGCTCCAGTGTGTGTGCTCTCAGTGCTGCCTTACCAGGGAGTGACATGAGCAGGGCTTTTGATGTGCCGAGCTTTTGGGGAAGTTTATAAATGTCTTGCTATAAACATAGCTGTTCTTGGACGCAGATTGTTTCCATATGGGAAACATAAACCATGCTGGCTTGGGGAGGGTTCCTCCCTCCCTGCCTGAGAGCAAGAGTGTTCCCTGTGGGGAGGGCAGGGAGGAGGGCAGAGCCTGTGCCCCAATACCCTGGGGGCCAGCTGGGGCACTGTGGCCAGACCCCTGTGCTGCCTGAGTCACTTGTCTGGCTGAGCAGTGCTCAGAGCAGGAGCTGCAGGTTTTCTCCCCTCCTTGTGCCACCTGAAGGTGTTAATGGGGTCTGCTCCATGCCAGCCTGGCACAAGGCTGCTGCTTTAATCTAGGGAGGGAGGAAGCTCACAGGCCAGAGGAGAGAGGAGAGAGTGTCCATGGTATCTGTGCTCAGGGGTAATGGAGAGCTTTGCTGGGACCAGCCTGGGACCAGCCTGCATACACGTGCCCACATCAGATACCCCTCTCATGGCAAAAATAGGCCAGGCTGAGACCTCCTGCTAGGGATGGGGGAACTCAGGGCCAGCCTGTACCCAGCCTGTGCTGGGAAGCTGGCAAGGGTCCTGTTGACCCAGGCTCCTGCAGGGCTGGGGCTAAAGCATCCCTAGGCACTGTTCTTGGCTTTGCTACAGGAGCTCAGACCTCAGAGGGTGCTGGGGACACTGGGGCAATGTTGGGACCCACTGCAGGTGCCACGAGCCAGCTCTTGTGAAGATCTGGGCTCTTTGGTGGTGCCGGGAGGCCGGTGCTGCTGGCTGCAGCTTGCCACACTCTGTAAAACAGGAAACCACACTTCTGGCTGCCAGAGGAGCCCAGAGAGCTGGGACGCCAGGGATGCCACTAATAGCTGTGGTATGGCAGCCAGGCACTGTGGCCGCCAGCTCTGTCTTGCTCTGAGCTCCTGCCTGGGCTGAGTCAAGCCTTGCCTGCCCCAAGCCTTCCTTGTCTGCCTTTTTCTGCCTCGTTGCCATGTTGGAGGCAGGATGGCTACAGCCTCGGCGGCTTTTTCCAGGGGGAAAGCAGCACCCATCCCTTGCAGTGGCTCTGGGAGCTGGGAACCCCCAGGTTTGAACCCCCCCCCTTTGTTTTATCTGCAGGCCCAATGGAGCAGGGAGGCTGGCAGTGGTGGCTGCTGCTGCTGGTGGGCATCCAGCTGGCTAGTAGCCAGTGCCCAGAGCAGTGCCAGTGTGTCCGTAGTGCCCAGGTGGAGTGCTTTGGTGCCGACATCACCACGGTCCCCAGCCCCATCCCTGCCAACGCCATGACCCTGCAGATCATCAACACGGGCATCGCCGAGCTGGGCGACGCCGCCTTCGGCAACGCCTCCCTGCTGATCGGGCTGCGCGTGGAGAAGAACGCCCTGTCACGCATCAGCCCCGGGGCCTTCCAGAACCTGCCCGACCTGCGCTACCTCAGCCTGGCCAGCAACAAGCTGCAGGATCTCCCTGTGCAGGTCTTTCACCCTCTGGACAAGCTGGAGTCTCTGCTCCTCTCCAGCAACCAGATCCTCCAGGTCGAGCCTTCCCACTTTGCCCATCTGAGCAACCTCAAGGAGCTGCAGCTGCACGGGAACAACCTGAAGGAGCTGCAGGAGGGGGTGTTTGACCAGCTGACCAGCCTCACCAAGCTCAACCTGGCCAGGAACAACATCGACCGCCTGCCGCCCCGTGCCTTCGAGCGGCTGGCGCGGCTGCAGGTGCTGCGGCTCTACGAGAACCGGCTCCGGCACATCCCGGTGGGCACCTTTGATGGGCTGCCAGAGCTGCAGGAGCTGGGGCTGCACCAGAACCAGCTGGAGACGCTGTCCCCGGAGCTCTTTGTGCACAACACCAACCTGCAGAAGCTCTACCTGTCCAACAACTTCCTCACCACTCTGCCGAGCGGCGTCTTCTTGCCCCTGCACGCTCTCACCAAGATCACCCTGCATGTCAACCGCCTGCGGGACATCTCCCCCAGTGCCTTTGGGCCCATGCCCAACCTGCAGGAGCTCTGGCTTTACGAAAATGAGCTTTCCACCCTCCCCACTGCCGTCTTCAGCAACCTCACCCAGCTGCAGCTCCTGGTTCTCAGCAAGAACCGGCTGCGGTCGGTGGCACCGGGCGCTTTCCAGGGCTTGGGGGAGCTGCTGGAGCTGTCGCTGCACTCCAATGCCCTGCGCCGCCTGGATGCCCGGGCACTGGAGGGGATGCCCAAGCTGCAGAACATCTCTCTGCACCACAACCAGCTGCAGGCGCTGCCACGGGGCCTCTTCAGGGCCACCCCTGGGCTGCGGCACCTGCAGCTGCACTCCAATGCCCTGGAGTACCTGCCTGCCGGCATCTTCTCCCCGCTGACTGCCCTGCGAGAGGTGAGGCTGCACAACAACTCCTGGCGCTGTGACAAGGACATCCTGCCCCTGCAGGGCTGGCTGGAGGAGAACCCTCACAAGGTGGGTGAGATCGCCCCGCTGTGTGCCCAGCCTCCCGCCCTGCAGGGCACCCCCATCGCCGGGCTGCCACAGGACCAGTTCCTCGACCCCCAGGCCCCCACTGCTGCTCCTCATCCCGGCACCCTGCTCCCTGCTGACGCCTCGGAGGCAGCATCAGATGATGCCTCAGCAGCAGAAGATGCCTCGATGGAGCCCCCCACAGGGCTGCCAGCCTCCCCACGGGAGGATGAGGAGGAGAAGAAGGAGGAGGAAGAGAGGGGCCAGTGGGGGCTGACACGCCTGCAGAGTGGGGTGGTGGTAGCAGTCATCGTGCTGGTGTGCGTGGCCCTGCTGGCTGCTCTGGTGGCTCTGGTGGTCTATGGCTGTCGGAAGAAGAGCCACGTTGTGCTCATGAGGATGAAGGCTCCGAATGAAGCCTGAGCATCTGGCAAACCCTGAGGGCAGAGGTGCTTGTGGGGTCAAAGGACATGACAGTGGCTCTGCATCAGCTGCCCTTGCTGACTGGGATGGGACAACATCACCGTGTGCGCTGTGTGTGCCACTGTCCTGCTCTGCCCCTGCTCTGCAGCAGGGCCTCCCCAACGAGAGACCTCCAGCTGCCCACTGTCCCCAGCCCTTCCTGCCTCCAGTGCAGCCTCTGTGCTCATTCCCTGCCCAGGTCCAGCAGCTGAGGTGTGGGATGCAGAGAGGGACCTCTCGAGCCAGGAGCCACAGCCTGGCCATGATGGTGCTTTACCCCAAATAACAGGACTTCCCCATCCTTCACTTGCCCCATTCCCTGCAGTGCTGCTGCCCTCATGCTGCCTGCTGCCCTCACCCCTGCTCAGCTGTTCTTCCCCACCTTCTGCCCCACCACGCCTCCCTCCTTGCCCCTGCCTGGGCAGGCAGTGTGAGCCATCATTCTGGGCCAGGATGACACCTTTGCCCCAGGGAAGCTGCGTGTCCTCTGCTGCTCCTCACTCGGGGTGCCTGGGCAGGGCTCCCCGCGGGGCTGTGCTGCTGCCAGGCTGGCACACCCTGAGTGTCTCAGCTGCGTCCCAGTTGCCCTCCCTGCCTGCAGGCAGGGCAGGCCAGAGCACAGCCAGCACCCTCTCCTGCTCCTGGCATCTGCCTGCTCCCCTCATGCACCTCCAGCCAGGAGAGCCACGGGACAGTGTGCTGGCATCAGGGATGGGCAGGACCAGCCCCCCAGCCCTCACTGCATGCTGGTGCTGACCCTGCTGTGGCTGTGTCCCTGCCTGCAGCACCCTGCCTCAGCCCCACAGGGTGCCAGGGGCTTGCACTGTGAGGGTGGAGGAGTGGGACAATGAGTGTGAAGCGTCTGCAGGGGCTGGGAGAAGCTCCTGTGCTCGTGCTCCTGGATTGCTGGAGCATGTTGGGGCTGCTTCTGCTGCACCCCATTCCTGGTCCTCATTTCCTTAACACCCTCCACCAGCTAGTGAGCAACCTGGTCCTGCTCTGCTTGACCACTAATAGCTTCTTCATCCTCTTCTTACTCCCTTGAGTGCCTTCCTGTGTGTGCCCAGTGCCCCTGCTGGGTGGCAGCCCTTGCCAGGGGGGATGATGGCAGCACAGAGTGCTGGCTGCTCTCCAGTTTGCAGATGGGTGCCACGCCATCCCCCCTGTATCCAGCTGCCTTCTCCAGCTGTAGCACGACCAGGGCTCACCTCCGTGTGTGCTGCAGTGGCACCAGGCTGCCTGAGGACTGCTGCTGTGGGACAAGGTGGGTGTTGGTGTCCCCCCTGCAGTGCTGGCTGCTCACAGCACCTCAGCAGGCAGTGCTGGTGCATGCTGGTGCATGTGATGGGTCACCCCTGTGGGCCGAGTCCTGCACGGTAACAGGAGACTCATGACTGTGTCACGGGAATGTTGGGTGCTGATGTGTGACTTCTCATTAAAGTGCCACTGTCCACTCCAAGTGCCAAGAGCTGTTTATTCACTCCTTTATGGTGGGCAGCAGGGGAATGGCCCAGCAGGGACAGGGGCTGCACTTGATTTCCATTCCTCAGAGATTTTTAAGGTGTTGAGGAAAAGCCTGTATGAGTTGGTGAGGCTGGGAGAGGGTTAGTGGGCTGTGTTTGCAGAGCCCTTCTGGTACCTGGACTCCAGCCTGGGATGATGGACCAAGGAGGGCTAAGCCATACAACAGCAGTGGGTGGGCTTCTGGAGAGTGAGCTGAGACCTCAGCATGCTTCTCCATCCTGCACAGTCCACTCCTGGCGTGGTGGGAAGCTTGCTTGGCTCACTCCAGAGCTGGCTGCCCCTGGGTTGTGTCAGCTGTGTTTTTCCATGTGTCACCATGAGACTGACTGAGTGCAGTGAAGTATCCCTCCTCCTACCCCTGAGGGTGTCTCCATGGCTGCTGCCAGCCAAGCCTGGGCTAACACAGGCCCTTGCAGTGCAGCTTTTATGGTAGTGTGGGCTGCTCCTCCAGGCAGGCTGAAACTCCCAGGGAGTTCAGCTGATCCATGGCTCCCTCGCCATCCCACTGCTGGCTGGGATGCAAAAGCCCTGGTGACCACCGTGATGGTCCCACAGTGGTCCCCTCCCCAAAGAGCCATAAGGTTGGAAAAGACCTCTAACCTCATGTACAGCCTTCATCTGCCTTGCTAAGCTGCCCTGGTTGCTTCTCTCATGGCAGAGATATTTTGAGCACCATTTCCCAGTGAGATTTAATGAAGTTCTGGGGCTCTCTTAGGGGGCTTCTGGAAGCAAGTATGCTGACCTTGGTGTGGGACTGGAGCCTGCCACCCTGCCACCATCCCTTCAGCAGTGGATGTCCGGGGCCAGAACCCCACTTCCTTGCCAGGATGCTCACAGGCAGCTGCCTCTGGCCTCACCTCCAGTCCCGCGGAGGCCGGGTTATTTTTCACAGTGCTCCAAGGACACGGGTTGTTGTTGCCGATAAGCAGCGAGGGGCAGCTCCGCCCCAGCAGGAACAGCTTGTCCCTGGCTTCGGCTGGCTTCCCATCTGCCCCAGAAAACACCGTCCCATCCCAGCAAGCAGCATCCCTGCAAATCTGCCGCAGGTTCGGCCACCGTCCCTGTGATGCCACACTTGGTAAGTGGTGTCCACACTGCTTGGGTAGTTTGGGGGCCTGGGATGGGTGGGAGCCTGTGTTGGCTCTGGGGAACACAACTGAGATGGAGGAAAGGAAATGCCAAGCCAGCGCTGCTCTCAAGTGCCGGTGTAAGTCCAGGAGAGCTCCACTGGGGCAGGGTGTCTGTAGGTGGGCCTTGCCCTGGGGTGGGCAATGTCCCCCATCACGAAGCAGCACTGGCATGTATCCCAACTAGGGAGGGACTGGCAGAGGTCTGGGGGCCACTGCCTCAAAAAGTGCTTCTGTGGGCTGGGAATAGGCATTTGGTCAGGCTGAATATCCCTCCAGCAGGTTGATGCTGCTCTGATTCCTTGTGGAAAAAGAAGTACCTGACTGGCAGTTAGAAATACTAGTGGCGGAGCCCACAGCTACTGCCACTGAGCTCAGAGCAGCCCTGCAGGGCTGTCCCCATCACCCAGTGTGCACAGCACAGCCCTGTGTTTCACAGATTCTCCTGCCCTAGAACCTGGCTTTGTGCCTGTGGAGATATCTGATGAGGGTACAGGTTTCTCCCAAGACTTCCCCAGACTCACACAAGTCCCACCTCAGCTGCTGCTCTGCAGGATGTGGCTGCTCGCCACCTTTGGTGAGGGTGGCATCGCCCTGGTTGTCACAGGGTGGGCTGGGACACAGAGTAAAAACCCTAGGGAGACATCTGGGAGGGAAGTGCTCCCCGTTCCTGCAAGGGGAGTGCTGGGGAGGTGCTGGCAGCAGGGGCTGGAGGGATGCCCATGGCCAGGGCAGCTGCCTATGCTGATGGTGTTTCAGAGGTTGATCCTGCTGCAATTCTGGCTGCAGAAGCCCTTTCCCCAGCAGTGCCTGCCTGTGGGTACATGGGGTAAGGCTTGGTTCCTTCTCCAGTGCAGGCTGCTGATCTACGTGCTGCTGGGGCTGGGGTCCCTGCTGGTGGGGGCACTGTCCCCATCCTGCCCCCCTGCCTGCCAGTGCTATGACACCTCCAAAGTCTTCTGCTCAAACGAAAAGATGCGGGAGATCCCGGAGGGCCTGCCAGGAAGTGCCACCCACCTCTTCTTCGTGGAGACAGCCCTGAGCAGCATCCGCAGCGGGGACTTGGGCTCCAGCACCACGCTCACCAAGCTGGTCTTCATCAATAACAACATCCAGCAGCTGGAGACTGGTGCCTTTCAGGGGCTGCCCAGCCTCACTGAGCTGGAGGTGTCAGGCAACCCCTTGTCATCCGTCAGCCTCGGGATGCTGGCAGGGTTGACCAGCCTCAGCAAGCTCTCCCTCAGTGCCAACACCATCCGCACCCTGCAGCCGGGGCTCTTCACTGGCTCTTGCCGCCTGCAGGATCTGAGCTTGTCAGGGAACAAGATTGAGGCACTGCCCCCTGGCATCTTCCGCCCACTCCGGCGGCTCCGGGCCCTGGACCTGTCTCAGAATGCTCTGGCTGAGCTGCCGGATGGGCTGCTGGCCCCACTTGTCGCCCTTCGTGTCCTCAAGCTCAGTGACAACCTGCTGGCACGGGTGCGTCCTGGTGCTTTCAGGGCACTTGGCCAGCTGACTGAGCTCCACCTGGATGGCAACCGGCTGGAGGAGCTGCCCTCCGGCATCTTCTCCAGGCTGGGGGCGCTGCGGCGGCTGCAGCTGCAGCACAACGCCCTGGGCAGCCTGGCCCCCGACATCTTCACGGGCCTCCTCAACCTCACTGTCCTCAGCCTGGAGGGCAACAACCTGGCCACCGTGCCTGCCATGCTGTTCACTGGCACCCCTGGCCTCCTCCACCTCTCGCTGGCTCGCAACCAGCTGGAGACACTGCCCCAGGAGCTCTTTGCTAACCTGTCAGTGCTGGAAACCCTGGAGCTCTCACACAACGCCATAGATCACCTGCCCACTGGGGCTTTCCAGGGGCTGGCAGGGCTGACAGAGCTCCAGCTGAGCCACAACAACCTCTCCAGGCTGCCGGCGCGGCTGCTGGCTGGGCTGCCCCTCCTCACCGCCCTGGCGCTGGACCACAACCGCCTGGCCCGCCTGCCCCCGGGGCTCTTCGATGCCAACGAAGAACTGGTGCGTGTGGGGCTGGCCGGCAACCCCTGGGTCTGTGACTGCCACCTCTCCTACCTCCTGCGCTGGCTCCAGAGCTTTGCCGAGCCCCTCATCCACGGCCAAGCCTTCTGTGCCGATCCAGCCGCTCTCCGGGGCCAGTCCCTGCTGGAGGTCTCCGGCGGGCAGCTGGAGTGCCCAGGCGCACACGGTGTCCCCTCAGAGGAAGGCTGGCACACGGATGCTCCGGGGCACTGCACCTACACCGACCCCGAGGGCACGGTAAGCGTGGCCTGCAATGCCACGAGGTGCCAGCAGCTCAGCCTTCGCCTGCCTGCGCCCGGGCAGGAGCAGGGCCTGGGGCCGGCCTACCGCGGGGCCTGGCTGCTGCGCTCCCGCTGCGGCACGCTGCACGTCAGCCTCCTTGTCACAGCACAGAGCGGCAGCCAGCCCACACCGCCAGCTCTGCCCGCGCTGCCCTAAGCCTTGGGCAGGCGTTTGCTTCTGCTCCGGCAACCTCTGAACCAGCCTGGGAAACAAACAGCTCTGCGTCTCGCTCCGCCACCGCTGCCGTGGTCCCCAGCTGTCCTCGAGCTCTCCGCAGCAGCTGGCCCGGTGCTACTTATCCTCTCAGCTATGTGTTTCCTGTGTATTGCAAATATAATTAAAATTTATCTATTATTTCTGTGCTGCTAGTTCCCATGGCAGAGAGAGGAATCATTCTGTCTGTGTGCCTGGGAGTGAAGTGAAGGTCGATGTGGCACACTGGGATCTTGTCAGGAGCTGTGCATGGTGGGCACAGTGCAGCTGCCTGGTGGTGAGCAGGTGCCACTGTGGCATCCTCATAGTGTGCTCGTGTCTGCCCGCTGCAGCCACCTTCCCTTGGCACTGCAGAGGGAAGAGAGGCCCAGCTGCAGCCTGGCAAAACCTGAGGACACGGATTTGTGTTGTCCAAGGGAGGTGGGTGAGGGTGAGTGCTGCTGATTGCCCAGCAAGGGGCACGAGCTGCCTGGCTGCAGGGTGAGCTCCAGCCCAGGTGTGCACAACCAGGTCCCACCCCTACCCTGTCAGGGCTTGGTCTGCAGCCCTGCAGCCTGAAAATGGAAAGTGGCAAGCTTCATGTAAATGAGAGGAAGAACTTCACTGTGAGGGTGAGTGGCACAAGTTGCCCAGTGAGGTTGTAGAGTCTCCTTCTCTGAATATATTAAAAAGACAAGTGAACAGAGCCATGGGTACCCAAGGAACCCTACTTCAGTGGGGAAGTTGGACCAGATGTCTTCCACTGGTCCCTTCCAACCTCTCCCATCCCGGGATTCTGATTCTGTGGCCTGTGGAGACAAGGCACAAAGTCCCAGCAGTGCTGCCCACGCAGGGGTGACAGGTAAGGCGTGTGCTGCCCGGGAGGGCGAGCGTGGCTGCACACACGGGGCTGTGAGCGCACAGTGTCCGTGTGAGAGCGTCCCTGTGTCTGTCCTGTCAGCACGGGCCTGTCCGAGTGTGTCTGTCCGTGCCGCGAGTGTCTGTGAGTGTCCCTGAGTGCGTGTGAGTGTGCCCGTGTCTGTCTGTCCGTGCGTGTCGGTGCCGCGGTGCTGCGGCACCATCTCGTGGCCAGCGGGACCGGGCTCTGCGGGCCCGGCACAGCCGGGGGAACCCGCTGGGGACACGGATGGATACGGCATTGACGCTGGAAAGGGGTAAGGCTGTTCAAAATGTGCAGTAGTTTGTTTTTAAATTTGCCAAGAAAAGTGCAAGGAAACCCAGCAAGAAGAAGCTGAGCTTTTATGAGAGCAGGTGAAAATGGAAGAAGTTTAAATGCAGCCAGTGCAATTACCCATTGGGAAGCAATGGATATCCTGTCAGTTTGCCTCAAAGTGAGCATCCCACAGGATGCCCTGCACTAGCCAAGGGCACTGGGTATCACCATGGGAGGGTCTTTGGCTTGCACTGGGGTGCAGCACACAACACTGGGGTCAGCAAGGTGTGGAGCTGCGGGGCTGAGCACAGAGCCGGGGTGTTGTTGTATTTGTTGAGCCACAAATGTTTCACTGTTTATAAGGATTAAGAAATGTCTTCAGAACTGCACTTTTAGCTACATCAGGCAAATCCTGAGGAATTAAACAGCTGTCTGTTATGTGGATGGGGCTGATGTTTGTGAAACTGGTGAGTTACCCTGCTGGAGATACAGGACCTCAGCAAATAGGCTGCTCTGGAGATCTTCAGCTTTCCCTGGATGTGACGAGTCAGGTGGTGCCAGCAGATAAGGCCTGGGGAGTACGTGACTGCGTCCCCTCCAAGGGGTTTCTGCCGTGGCCTCCTGCACTGGGGGCACAGCTCCTCTGCTGGCTCCCTGGCCAGCCCTTATCTCCCCACACAGACTTGTGTTCTGAGCTCATGTGAAACTGAGCCCCGTGCCTGGGACGTGGATAAAGAGCTGGCCAGGTGATGCGACCCCATCTGGTGTCCTCACTCCTCCATGGCAAGGCTCGTTGGTGGCTGAACTCGTTTGCAGGTGCTCAGCCAAGTAAGTGATGCAAAATGCTTCTTTTTGCTCTTTAAAATGTGCTGGGAGGGGCGGTGCGGAGGGCTCTTGGTTGTTTCCTTGCAGCAAGGAGCAGGGAAGGCTTCAGTGCCATGAGCTGGGACCATCACTCCATGACTCTGCCTGGCTGGAGCCGGGGACAAGCACAGGAACACAGTGAGGGTTTTAAAAGGGTTTTGTGGTTCAAAACTGTCTATTTTCATCCCCACACCCTCAGATGTTTCCACATTTCACCCACTGCACCGCCCCTGCAGCAGAAGTGAAGCAGGCACTTCTACAGCCACAGCCCCAGCTCTTCCACCTCCCTGGGGAGAGGATGGGCAGGAATCAGCAGTGGATTCTGCCCTGGGAGCCCTGGGGGGCAGCCTGCACAACCAATGTCACCTCCAATCCATTTCTCTTCAAACCCACTGGCTTTCAGTCTCCTGTATTTGCTGACATCTCAACATTCTTTAAAAAAAATAACTCTTCATAGTAGATTTACCCTCCCAGAATAAGTTTATTTGCATGGCCAGCTTTGATGGTCACCCTAGAAGAAACTCGTACCTCTTTTCCCTCTTCCCACCCAGGGCTGTGAATTAAAAGTCGGAAATATGGTCCCAGTGAGGTGCTCATGTCAGTTAAACCCCAGTTAATGTGTTAGCTGAGTGTTTCCAAATGTTTCCGTGGAAGAAGTGGGCTCTACTAGTCAGTGCACATCAGTGATTTCACTTCCTACCTGCAAGGTCAGAGCCCCAAATGTTAGGTGTTAAATTGTTCATCTGTGGACATTCCAAGGTTTTAATGAGCCTTGCTTGGTTGCTGTTCTCAGGTTAACTATTTCTGTCATGACCAAGGCCAAAATATGGTACAATTAGCAAGAATCCTGAAAAAGAGGTGCTTAGAAACCATGTTTCAAATCAGCCCCCCCCCTGAACTGAGAGGAGCGGCAATGAAATAGCAAGCCTACCCAGCACAGTGTGTAAATTCTAAGCACACAAGGTCCTCTGGTCTTGGCTGGCTCCTGGAGCCTTGCTGATCCCTCATTAGCAAGTGCAGGGCTGAGTGCTTTCTGTTGTTGCATGAATGGGCTGCTGCCCTGCTGACTAACTGGACCCACTGGGGCAGCACTAATGGGCAGCAGCACTTTGCCTTCTTCAGCCAGGCTGACTGAGCCTACAGTCCAAACATGTGAGAAGGGCCAGAGAACAGACTGTCCAGCCCTTGTGCCTCCTGGAGCATCTCCCAGTGCAAGCCACGGGCTGGCTTGCCTTCCCTTTCCATCCCCTGCTACCAACAGCAGTGAACTGGTGTAAATGCCGTGTATGTTTGCTTGTCCATTCTCTCTTTCTCATGAAATGAGTCATGGTATGTGAATAGAAGAGTCCTGAGAGCTGAACAACAGTGTGGTACCACAGTTCATGAGCTGTGGACAGAGATTTATTGTTCTTCATAACTGATTTTTTAAACTTTTTTTTCCAGCACAATGTACCAGCATTTCTTTTTCCTTTTCCTCCTGTCTTTTAATCCCCATAAATGCCAAGATCAAATCCTGGGTGAAGATCCATATGAAATGCCCAAAGACTACCAGGAGGTCTATAGAGGGACAAAAAATGATGTCAAAGAGATCCCAAAGATTGCAAAGCCCTTTGTTTCTGAGATGATCTTTGTGCAAACCAGCATCACTTCTATAAGTAAAGGTGCCTTCAGGTACATGCCTAATCTGATTAAGATTTTGTTCATTGGCAACAAGATCAAGACTGTTGAACCTGGAGCCTTTGATAATTTGGACAAGTTGAGGGACTTGGACATCTCTGGTGCCTCATTAGAAAAACTATCTGTGGGCACTTTCCAAAACCTCCCAAGTTTACAGAGGCTGGAGCTGAGAGACAGCCAGCTCAGATCCATCCCCAAAGGCCTGTTTGATGGGCTGGAAAGTTTGGGAGAGCTCTCCCTGCACATCAATGCAATCCCTTCTCTTCCAGAAGGCATTTTTGACTCTCTAGTCAATCTAACTTTTTTGGACCTGTCTAGAAACAGGATCACAGCTCTTCCTGTGAATGCCTTTAGCAAACTCACCCAGCTGCAAGTCCTCCGGCTGTATGAGAATGAGTTGCAGGACCTCCCAGAGGGTCTGCTAGACAGTCAGCTGGAGCTGCTGGAGCTCAGCCTCCAGAGCAACAGGCTCAGGGCACTGCCACCCATGCTTCTGAGGAGCCTGCCTCACCTGGAGAAACTCCTCTTGGACAACAACCTCATCAGGGTTCTCCCACCTCAGGGTTTTTTTGGTTTAAACAAACTGAAGTTGCTGACTCTGGGCTCAAACCACATTATGGAGCTCCCCTGCTGCCTTTTTGACACCATGCCACACTTGAGGGAGCTGGATCTGGGCAGGAACAGTTTGGCCACACTTCCAGAGGGCATCTTTGTCAACCTCACGTCCCTTGGCAAACTCATCTTGTCCCACAACCAGCTATCAGCCCTGCCAAGAGGCGTCTTCACTGGGCTCAGCAAGCTCTTGGACCTCCAGCTGGACACAAATCAGCTCTCTGCTCTGGATGAAGAGGTCTTTGCTTCTCTCCCAAATCTGAAAACCCTCAACCTTCGAAAGAACCAGCTGGAGAGTGTTCCCCAAGGACTCCTAGACCCTCTGAAGAAGCTCAGCTCAGTGTATCTGAGTGGTAACCCGTGGAGATGTGACTGCAACCTCTGCTACCTGCACCGCTGGATCCTGGGCAACAGGGAGAAGGTCAAATTGTCCACCCAAGTCTCCTGCAAGAGCCCACCCCACCTGGCAGGGCAAGAAGTAACACTGCTGAGGGATGAACACCTGATTTGCCTAGGTACTCTGCCATTTAACTCCACACTGCCACAAAGGACATCAACATTCCTGTCACGTGGAGCCGTGTCCACAGCAGCACCAACCATGCTGTCATTGGCATCCTCTCCTATCAGGACACTGACAACCACTCTTTCACCTGTGGCCACCTCTGTGGTGTTGCCAACCATGCCAATGGAGGCTGCCTTCACCACTCTGTCACCAACCAAGCCATCTGAGGTCTTTGTCACCGTCCCACCACCAGCTGTGCTGCAGAAGGCCTTCAGCACCAGCCCATCAACAACCAACAAGCTCAAGACCTCCACCATCACCCCATCAACAACCAGCGTGACAAAGTCCTCCACCACCACCCCATCTCCAGCTGTGCTGCCAGAGACTTCCATCACCACCCCATCACCAGCCACTGTGCCCAGGTCCTTCATCACCACCCCATCACCAAATGCCTTCATCAGCACCTCATCACCGGCTGTGCTGCCAGAGACCTCCACCACCACCTCATCACCAACTGTGCTGCCAAAGGCCTCCACTGCCACACCATCATCCTCAGCTGAGATGCCCAAGGCTTCCATCACCACCCCATCATCAGCTGTTTCAACTTCAGCCATCGTAAGGCTACAGTCTCCCAGGACCACCCTCCCAGCACCTGTGCTCCTCTCTCCAGCTTCTGCCACCACACGGGTGCCAGCAAGCTCACTGTCAGGCACCACCAGGCAGGAGCCTCCTGCTCCCTCAGTGCCCAGGGAGAGGCCAGCCACCATCCCACAGGGAACACCCGTGACCCCCCTTGTCTCAGCTTCCTCCGTGGCTCTCCGGCCCCTCCCCAGGACTGCTGCTCTGGGCACAGTCCCGCTGGCCTCACATTCACCATCGCAGCGTGCTCCTGCACCGGGCAGGGAATGGGGCTATTCCACCACCTGTGACTTGTGCACAGCTGCTCCCCAGCAGACTCCTGCCCGGGCAGGCACCGTCCTGCTCCCAGCGCCTCCCATCCCCACACTATCAGACAGCACGAGCCCCTCTCCAGCCTCCCCACCCCCGACCCCCAGCAGCCATCGTGCCTGGGGCTTGTCCCTGTGGACCAGCCCATGGCAGTGCCAGCTGTCCCTGGCCTTGGGGCTGGCCGTGCTGGCACTGCAGGCTGCCTGCACACTGCTGGGGGGAGTGGTGGCCTTCCTCCTTCACCAGGACACCCGCCACCACCCCGGGCCACCTGTGAGGCTGCTGAGCCTTCAGGCTCTGGCTGCTCCGGGGACCCCTGAGCCAGCCCTGGCACCACCTTGAGCTTTGCTGCCCCTGTGTGACCAGGATTGTGCCGCTGTCCTCCTTTGGGGTTTGCAGCCGTGCTGGCCGCAGGGCGCGCTGTGCCTGGGATGGGGGTCCCGGCAGCCAGGCCGATCCCAGTGAGGGGGTCCCAGCAGCCAGGCAGCTCTGGGATGACTCCGGGCGATGCCTGGAGCCTGCAAGCCCATGCACGGTGTCCCTGCCTGACGGCCCTTCTGCCAAGGGACACTAGATGGCATCCCGACACAGGCAGTGGCTGCCACCGCAGCGCCGGAGCCTCCGCACCGCCGGCCGGGACCCCGCGGTCCGGAGCCCCGGAGGGTCAGCAGCCCCCACCGGCTCTCCTCCCATCCCTGGAAGGTGCTTGCAGTCCTTGGAGAAACCTATCACTAGGCTTCCTGTCCCGCACCCTGTCTTCTCCCTGAGCTACGTTACAGGATATGTCTGTCTGTCCCACCGTCACACACAGACCTCTTCCCCACTCCCTGACCCTTTCCTCCTCCCTGATATTAAAGCCTCCTCTGCACGTCTGATGGGCTGGTGAGAACTGTTTTCATGTTTTCATCCTGGGGCTTTTCCTGCCCTGGCCTGCTGTGGGGGATTCCTGTTGCTCGCTGGAGTGTGGGGCCCCCACTCAGTGCTGGGGTAGGAGCAGGGCTGACCCTGCACAGGCAGTGGCACTGTGAGACAACAGACAAGCCTTTCTTCCCACTCTTAAATCTCCTGTCCTCCAAAACCCCTTTGTGGTGCTGCCTGCCCAGCCCCTCTGGAGGACTGATGTTTCAGCATGGCTGCTTTACCATAACCTCACCTGGGGCTGAGCCCTGGCTGCAGGATGGGAACAGCTCTCTTGGGAAACTTGGCAGGAGGGGTTGGTGAGAGCCTTCACCTCCGCAGTCATGGGCTCCTGCCAGGCCTAGGGCAGTGCCAAACTTAAACAAAAGTGCCTATTCCTCTGTGGTTCTGCCATCACAGAAAGTGTCGAAACCTTTCCTGGGAAGCTTTATTTGGGAAAATTTGGGCTGATGAATACAGGGGTTGCTCCCTTGATTTGGTTCTCTAGATACCTTTTTTTTTGCTCTAGATTCAGTGTTGATTTTGCCTTGTGCAAGGTAAACTGCTCCCAAATTTGATCACAGTTTCTGCAGGGTTGCAAGTGTCTGTCTTCAACCCCTTGCCACTGCTGCTGGCTCCTGCTCCATCTTGTCCTGCCTTTGGGTGGCCTTCCCCAGTTGTGTGGCATGGGGGCTACCTGGCTTGGAGGTGTCCCAGGGAAAGAGTCCCTGAAAAGCAATAGTCTGGACATGTGCTTCACAAGGAAAAGCAGGACAGAAACTCAGAAACCTGGCCAGTGAGCCCTGAGTGCCCCAGTTCCCCTGCAAGACCAGGGGAGGGGGAAGGGGCTGTGTGCTGGAGCGCATGCCTGCAGCTATGCATTAGGGACCTGCATACACATCCTTGCTGAGAACCTGTGCAGTGTCACAGGCCCTGCAGCTACTCCTTGAAGTGCTGCTGACGGCTGTGAAATACGGGAGGGGAGCACGGGGCAGCACATCTGGGCGGGATGGAGCGAGCGGCTCCGGGGCCAGGGCTGGCACAGCAGGTAATGAGATACAGATGAGGGGGAGGGAGTGTTTTTTCTGGCAATCCAGATGGATTCAGCTTAATACTTGATTTAGAGGGTTTGAAAGCGGGGGCTGGCTGCTGGGGAACAGACCCCGAGCACTTCCCGAGGTGATGAGGGGGGGTCTCTGCTGGCTTTTCAGATATTTAATGGCCCAGCGCAGTCTAAACAGGGAAGTACTTCGGGGTGAGATTAGCACAACATAATCACATCTTAAAAGGTCTTCAGAGACACAAGGCACGTCCGCTCTCATATTAATTACTGGTTATTAATAAAGCTGGGGTCAGGCACGAGGTGTTCGCTCCGGAGCGTGCTGGTTCCCTCTTTGCAGGGTGGTGCTGTATCCAAAAGCAGCACAAAGCCCTGCAGCCTCCACCTGTGCCCATCCGGCTCTGCAAGCCAAATGGCCAACATTCCTACAGCTGCTTTTAAAACTAATTTGCCCCATAATACCCCGAAAGGGCCATATCTTTCTAAGTGCCCAGAACACCTCTAAGTGCTTCAGAGTGCTGTAAAATAATAACAGCCAGGGGTGTTCTCAGCACAGGAATTTGCTGCTATGATCGATTTGTAATTTGCAATGAAAATACAGTGTGTTCCCGGGGCCAGGCTGGTGCAGCTGGCTCTCAGGCAAGACTCAGCTCCCTCCACCACTTTAGGGCCAATCCTTGGGGGGTTACGGCTGGGCTGGGAGGAATTAGCAGCTGTTCCCATTTGCCCTTGTTGGGGCCAACAGTGGACTCCAGGAGGGAAGGAGCTCAGAGGGACACAGGGTGTCCTGGGGGCGATGTGTGAGCAGCCTGTGGGGCAGCACCCTGGGGTTTCCTGCTTGCTGAGCACGAGCAGCCAGAGAGCACAGGGAGATGGGGCAGAGCAGGGGGATCTGCACCAGGGAGATCAGTGTTTGCTGCTTCAGGCTACAGCTCACTGCAATGAAGGTGCATGGCTGGGGCAGTGTTGTGGAGGGCAGGGTCCCCAGCACACCCTCTCCACATCCCTTTGCAGCATGCCTCTGCTCTGGGTAGTGGTTATAGTTTTTAATCTCAGAAATCTTCCTCTGCTTGCTGCTCCTTGCACAGGATGCCCCTGGTTCTCACTTTGGGGGGGAAAAAAAAAAAGTTGAGCATCCTCATGTGGCATCTCCAGGCTGCTCGGGACACTCTACACCTCTTCCCAGCTGCTGTGACTGCCTGAGTCCCTCACAGCCTCAGGTGACCAACTGTTAGAAGCAGAGGCAGGACACTACACATGTGTGTCCTTGAGTGGCACTGGGGTCTCCAGCATGGCCTGGGAGTCCTGCAGCTGCTGCTGGGTCTCTTTCCGCCCTGTGCAGGTGAGAAGTGGTTCCCACAGCACTGTCCCTCATGCTGCAGCACTGACTGTAGCCCTCTGCATGTCAGCCCTGCTGGAAGCCACCCATGCTGTGAGTGTGGTGGCCTGTCCCTGCCACCTGCCTCAGCTCCCTTTCCTGTCCCTGGGGCACCCCATGGGCAGGAAGGGGACTCACAAGCAAAACTCTTTATTGTGGCTCATGGGAAGGGGAGGCAGTGAACACCTGCATGAGGGGATTTGCACAATAACCCACACGAGGAGCAAGCCTGGGCCTCTGGTGGGCAAGTCTCACTGCTGGCTTGTGATGAGAACCTGTCCCAGCTCGTGGCCACGCTGCCACAGCTTCCTCCCTGCATGCCTGCCTCGTGTGCTGTGCCAGACATGTGCCAAGCTGTGCTGGAGCAGTGTCTCAAAAGCTGCTGGTGTGGGTTGAGAGGCAGGGGGAGCTGGGGGCTGACTTCTCTGTGTGCTGGGGGCAGAGCAAGAAGGAGCTGGTTTGACACCTGGTCCTGTAGGAGCAGCGAGATGCCAGCAATTCCACTGGAGAGGCGGGATGGGTAACACAGGACCTGCAGGTTGAGGACAGAGCTGGGGCAGCTCCCTGGCAGAGGTGGGAGCTACTGGGATCAGCCTCAGGTCCGGCTGCACAGGCATGGGCAGCACTCATCCATCCCCTACTGCAGCCAGCAGAGATGGCTTGTGGGCTGCTTAGGGTGCTGCTGTGCCTCCTCAGTGCTGGTGATGGTTTTGAACACCAGCACCACTCCTCTCTGCGTCCTCTGGATGGTTTGTCTCCCCCCTCCATCCTTCACATTCAGCATCCCTCTCCACACCCACTCACTGCCCATCCAGCCACGTCAGGCTGCCTCTTGCAAGGAGCCCTGTGAGACACATGGGGCAAGAGCTGAACTGGGACATTCCCGCTTTTGCTTTGCCCTTGGCATCTCACAGCCCTACTGCAGCAGGGGCCTGACTTCCCCAGGGGCAGATGGGGCAGCAAGAGGACACACAGATTAGGGACAAGGTTCAAGCAAATGAGGGGCTGACACCCCTGGCATTCTCATCCTGTCTGCCTCATGCCTTGGGCTGTCCAGGCTTTTATCCAGAGTTTGGGCAGGGCATGAGAGCAAGGGCAAGAAAAACAAGCTGGTGCATCCTCCCTTGGGCAGTGAGAGAGCCCGGAGGGGCGGAAGTTCCTGTTTGTTTAAGGTGCAAACAAGTGCTGTTAATCTGCTGCCTGTTTGTATTTCTTCAGAGCCCCTGAGTGTGGGGGGAGCGGAGATGGGGTCTCCCCTTTGTGCGGGGGCAGGGTCAGGCTATTGGAAGTGGAGGTGAGAAAACACAGAGGGGCAGCTGGAACCTGCTTTGGGAGGGAAAGATTTTTTTCGGCTATTTATGATAATTAGTGGGAAACGTTCCTCAAGCGTTTCAGATTATTCTGTAATGAAGTTGGGTCGAATGTTTCCGCTTTGTTCCCCTGGAACCATTAAAAATCCCCCTTCTTTGGCTGCCTTAATGCAATGCTGAAAAGGCACAATGGCATAAAAGTGGCTCTGGGCAGGGCAGCACGCCTCCCACCCCGCCAGATAGAGCCCTTCAGAGCCCACATTTTCTGGGTTATAAATCCCAGCACTTGTAATGTTCCTGCAGAAGCTGCTGTGGATCCCATGCCCAGCACTCCTTCACATCCCTAATGCTGGTCAGGGTGTGTGAGCACCACTGAGCTTGGTGTGCTCAGGAGAGCAACGGCCAGCAACAACAGAGCAGAGTGGCAAAGGACAGGAACAGCCAGACATGCCATCACTCCACTGTTACAGAAAAGCTACTTTCTGCCTGTGGTTGTGCTGGGAATTTTCTGGGGTGAAATGTTGCACTGGGAGAGGACCAGTCTCCATTCAGGGGAAAATGAGGGGGCCAGCCCAAAGGAAAATCCTTCTGATTCTAGGCCAGATCCTGCCCTGCCTGCTGGGCCAGGCAGCACCCAGGCACCAGAGCAGAGCAAGGGGCCTGAAATCCAGCCAGGACCCTCCAGGTGAATCATTAGCAGTCTGCAAGAGCTGGCTCAGTCTCCTCTTGCTTTTAGCAGTGGAAGGCTTTTCCAGCGTATGTGATGAAAAGAAAATCCACCTGCCTGATCTCACACATCTATCAGCACTATTCCCCAGGGATGATGTGTACAGCTAATGGGAGCTCTCCTGCTAAAGCTGTGATAAAAAGGGAAAATGGCAAGAGCTTTTAGCATACTGGTGGGGGCTGAATGTGATGGATTTTGGCCTCCCCATCAATATTCTTGTGTGGACTCCAGTTGAGTTCAGTGTCCTATGCTGAGCACAGGGCTGCAGCAGGCAGGAGGGAGCTGCTCCACTTTTGGCTGGCGAGGACAGCTGGGGAGTGCTTGGGCACCCAGTGTGGGCACCCAGCATTGGCACAGTCCTACAGCTCTGCAGGAGGGAGCCATGCCTGCTGGCCAGGCACCTTCCCTCCCCAGTCACAGGCAATGATTGCTGACTGGGACCACATGTCCCTTAATGCCCACCCCCTGCCCTGTGGCTGGAGCCAACACAACCCACTAAGGTCCTAAATCATCCAGTTGTGGAGCAGAGGTTAAGCACTAGGAGCACAGCTCCCCAGGAACTGCCTCATCCCTCTGCCTTGCCTTCCCCTGCCATAATCAAACAGTCATATCAGTCCCTTCACTCCTTTCAAAGGGGGAAAATTTGCTAACAAATTCCTGCCAGCAGGACTTTTGAGCTCTCCTGCATGGTGGGATAAAGATACCTGTCACCTCTGCCCTGTCCCCAGCACCAGCTCACGCTGGGAGCACGGCTGGGGAGCTCCATGCTGGGCTGGTGACTCCAGGCAGTGTGGGAATGGGCTGGGAGGGCTCTCAGGAAGAGCAAAGGGCTTTCGTTTTCCTTGACATAATGCATGGCCCGCAGTGATGAGGTGACACAATGAGCCCTGCTGTGAATTAGCTGGATCCTTACCTCGGGTTTCTGTTAGGGCAGCTCCTGAAGCACCACTTGAATTATGATGCCTTTGCCAGTTCCCATGTCTGTACTGCCAACCTTCTTTGTGAAAAATCTCAAGATGCACAGTAAAGTTTCTGTGGGAGCTGAGGTAGAGGTACTGGCACTGAGACGAGTATTTGGATGGTGTATGTCTGCAGAGATGAATATTTGGATGGTGTATGTCTGCAGAGATGAATATTTGGATGGTGTATGTCTGCAGAGATGAATATTTGGATGGTGTATGTCTGCAGGCAAGGGTAACGGGTCCTGGGCTAACTGCAGTGCGTTGGGTCTCGGCGACGGGGATTTCAGTGCAGGCTGCTGCCTGCACCATGCTTTAAGCCTCCACACACAAATGGCTCTCTTGGCATAGTTTGCAGTGGGAAACCAGCTATCTTGGTGTATAGGAGTGATGATATGAAGCCTGATGGAATGTGGCAAGCCCGTGGCTTCCTGAGCACAGCACAGCTCTGGCCAGGACTCTGGCAAGCGTGTTTGATGGACCAGGTAGCTCCGGTGCCACCCTGCCAGCACATCTCCACCCCTTCCCCCGTTCCCCCGCTAGGTCCGGCGATTGCTTTCCAATGAATTATTTACATAAGTTCCAGCAGCGGCTGCAGACAAAACCTCAGGTACGGAGCAGCAGCGTGCTCCTGACCTTTCCCACCGCCGGACAAACGGAGCCAGCAGCACGAGGCGGGCGCACAAAGGCGCTGCGCCGGCCGGAGCGCTGACCCCGCTGTGCCACAGCTACCTGCTGCTCTGCCACAATGGCCCCGCGGCCCCAGCCGGCCTGCCGGGGCGATGAAAAAGGGCCCGAGATAATAATGAGCCTGACTACCACTGCTCTCTTCAGAGAACTGAGTCAACTCCTTGGGAAGAAAGGGGGGGAAAAAAAGAAGCGGAAAAAAAAAAAAAAAAGAAAAACCTCTCTTGGATAATAAAGAAGTAACAAATGAAGACTGAAAGCCTATAGAAGGCGTCTTAACCCAGTGAAGAAAAAAAATGTCAACATCTGTGGAGCTGTCTGCAAAAACAGACCAAACCCCTAATGAATACCCTCTAGAAAAGACATTCACTCGAGGAAAGGCAAAAGGCTACATTTTTCTATGGAGGTATAAAGATTTTGATGAATCTGCCCTTTCCCTTTCCAGTGCAGTTGAACCAAGCACTAATGTTCATCTTCAGCTGTATTAAAGAGTGTGGAGGGGGGCAGAGGGTGGAAGAGTCTTGATCTGAAAGCTTATGGGGAGGGTGGATTTAGGGAGCCTGGATAGACGTCTGAGCACTAAAGCAAGGAAGAAAAGCAACAGGCATTAGAGAAAATACTGTTTAACAAGAGTTTCCTTAGTCAACCCATTTGAGCAGAGATTGGTGCGCCATAAACGTAATCCTCTTAGTGCTGACTTAAACGTGTTTGTACAAAACAGGGAAATATAATATGAATGTAATAGTCTCGTTTGCTAAAATGCTTAATAAAAAGACAAAAGTCCTTTATTTTGATCTTCAGATCCGGTGTGGGCTTGGGGCACAGCAGATGTTTTCTCAGAAATCTGTTTGAAAAAAAGAGAAAGAAATAGAGAATATGGTTGTGTCCCGGCTGGCTGTGTCACACAGCACCTCAGCAGCTTCCTGCGCCGGTCCCTGGAGAAGGCAGCCCTTGCCTAAGGGGCCCCCAGGCTCTCCAGAGTGCAAGGGGAACCAAGGGATTGAACCTAAAAACACCTGCTGGGGAGCACTTGGTAAGTTCAGGTGAGGGGGCACAGGGAATTTTCTTTGCTGTGTCCAGAAGCTTTGTTGGGGAAAACAGAGCTAAGGAGTAGTCCCCAACTGGAAATGTTGCAGAAAAAGTCAGACTCAGACCCAACCAAAGCTGTTGTGGAAGGACCATAACAGTTGTCCCCAGGTGCATCCCACCTTGTGCTACAGACACAGTGGGAAAACCGATGGGTGGAGTTGTTGTAGTCACCATCATAACATCTACATTAATCACAGGTGAATTTGAAAGATATGAACAAAAATATTCAAAATGTTGCATGCTTTTTCTCCTTTTTTTTTTTTCTGTTCTACAGAATAATAATAGAAAATACTAAACTGGAATGGCAATATTTGGGTTTGATTTTGCTTGATAAACATCTATTTAACATCAGCCAGTATGACTGTACAGCATCAACGCTAACTGAAAGCCATAAACCAGTCACATATTATGTTTTCCTCAGTGTTTCCCACACAGATATCATCTTGCCCCAGGAAACTATGGTTCCCTCTTGGGTCAGCCTGGCTGTGTGCTGGTGGTTAGTGATTGGTGGCTTACAGGACTTGGATCAAATCTTGAATCAATGCCAGGGTTTGTGCCACAGGTTTTGGTCATGCCACGATGCCCATATGATGCCACCTCCTGGAGATGAAGGGGTGAGATGGGGACAGGGCTGTTTGCTTTCTGCTGCAGCAAATGTCAGCACAAACTAGGTAAAACTTGTTTCCTGAAGCAAATTTCCACTCTAATAAGAAAAGAAATGCCCTGTCTATTTTGGAAGCACATCAGATATTTTCTGGTATGGTCCACAATGTGTAACAGCGAATGCAAGGCATTTTCTGTGGAGAGCAGATATTTTCCACAATAACAACATATTTTTGTTTTAAAAAAAATCACCCATTCTTCCAATTAAGAAGATAGAAAAAAAGGCTTTGAAAGCAGATAGTTTCTGACTGCCAGGGTCCTGTGCTTGGGCACTGCAGCAGTGAGCAGGGATGGAGCCTGGGAATGGGAGGGTCAGGTGGGTTGGCACCTGTGCCTGGCTCCTGTTAGTAGGTGTGTGCAGAAGTTTGATGCCATGGGGTTCAGGTCCCTGGCACCAACCATCACCCCCTCTGTCACTTGTCACCAGGTGGGGAGAGTGGCAGGTTCAGTGTTTCCCACCAGGCATCTGCCTGGGAAGTTCTGCCAGGGCCACCAAGACAGGTGGCAGCTGCAGGGAGAAAACAGGCTGGTGGGACCATGCCTATAATGCAGCTCCTCCAGGTCTGTGCAGCCACACGGTGATGGCTGGTAAGCTCCAGTGCTGGTCTAGAAAAATCAGTCCTGGTTTAGGTGAAAAAAGACTTAAACCAGCCAATCTGGTGCCTGCAGAGCATGGATACATTTTTGATAATGGGAAAATAGGAAATGTGTTAATTGTTACGGTCCAGTATCACTTTTTTTTTTTTTTTTTTCCCCCGAGGCTGCTTCTGTGACTAAGGGGAAATTAAACATGCGTGGCTTTTCCACAGAGCAAGGAAGCTCTTGGTACTCAGAGCTGCTCCTTCAGGCAACAGTGCCCTTGCTCTGCTCCGGGCAGCAAACCCCATGTGTCGCATCTTCCCGGGTGCCACAGGAGGCAGAGGAGGTGCTGGAGCAAGGCAGAGCTAAGTCCATCGAAACAGCCAAGGAGGCAGCAGTCCCTTGCTGTTTCCCTGTCACCCCTTGCAGCCGGGCCTGGGCTTGCCAGGCGCAGGGCAGGCTGTGCAGCCCCAAGTCAGGGAGCAGCGGGCCAGCCCGGCCGGTCGGGTCTGGGGCAGATAAATGCAAGGGGCTGGAAAGCACGGCAGCCCTGGGGGCAGGGGCCGCACATCCTCGGGGCCGCCCCCTGCTTCCTCCCACGCCTGCTTTGTTACTCTCTCTATTATCCCACTGGTGACAGCAGAGCCTCCAAACCCTGCTGTTTCCTTCCGGCACACCTGGTTCCCGAGCCCCATGTGCTAAAGGCACATCTCTTCACCGGCAACGTCGTTACCGTAACGGGAACAACGCGGTTTACAGCCCAATAAACCCCAGGTCCTTCTGTGCAGGCTCCCCTCGCGTGATGCTAATGCTTGCAAGATGTGCAGCGCCCCGGGAGCCCGGCCAGCGAGCGGCTCGTGTTTTACACGGCTCCGCAGCCCGCGCTGATTGATCCCAGGCGCCCCGAGCCTGCTGCCCACCGCGGCTCGGCCCCGCCCGGCCCTGTCCCGCCTGGAATGGGTGTCCCGGGCCCAGCAGCCCGGGTGCTGGGGATGTTTCTAGCCGCGGGCCGGCTCGGCGGGATGCCCGGGCACCGGGGGAAGCGCGGCATTGTCTGGCAGCGGCGTTGTGATCACACACTGCGTCTAACGTGATTTACATCCCATATTCGACCTCTGGCGACTTCAAAGCCTGGGCGAGAGGGGGATTAAGTGGAGGAGCCGGGGCCAGGGGAGCCGGGGAGTGGGGCCTGGCTCACCTTTGAGCTCCCGTCATCCCCTCCCCGGTGGACCCGGGATAATCATCTCCCTTTGTGCTGCCGGGGAAAGCCGGGGTGCAAACACAGGAACCTTGTCAATATTGGTTTTTGAGAAGACTTTTTTTCTATTCTCCCATGTCTGGAGTTTTTGTACCCAAATCCCTCCGGGGCTTCCCAGTCTTCCCCTGGGAAATCGTGATCCCAGGGGTCCCTGCTAACACCAGCCATTGATTGAAATTTCACACCCACCTGTTTGCACACAAGATTTAATTTGGTTGATTCTTCATGCCCTTTTCCTGCTTAATCGGCAACCTATTGACCTTAATATTAAAAGGGGCTAAGGCTGAGGGAGAGAGAGAGACTACATTTCTGTAAAGGAACAAAAGCTGCCAGAGGATAAAGTAGGCACAGCCAGCCCTGAGCTAATGAGCCCCCACCACACGCAGGAGCAGGAAGCCCTGTGTGCTGCCCTTGGCTGGTGCCGTGCTCCTGTGTGACAGGACACGTCTCACTGAGCATCCCTTTCCTCACTGCCCTTTACAGGACCCACGAGTTGAATGTCATGAGGGATGGGAGAACACGCTGGCTGAGCCTGGGCACCTGCCAGCCTCCTGGGGCTGCTTTTTCCCCTGCACTTGTGCAGGGTGGATGCGTCTTGCTGAAATGTTTCCTGTTCGGTGGAAGATGCCATAGGATGGAGGAAACTTGGCTCCAGCAATGCAGCAAAAGGAGCAGCAGTGGACACAGGTCAGGAGTATCCTGCACACCTTGCACAGCGTGTGCTGGTCTGTGCCTTATCTGGGTGCTGTGGTGTGACTCTAAAACACGCATCAAAGCAGCTTAGTGCCACAGCCTGTCCCCAGGGTGAGGCTGCCCCCGGGGTGATGGTGCACCCAAGCCCTGCTCCACAGCCCTGCGGGCTGGGGCTGGACAGCAGCCCAGCTGTGCATCCTGTGCCTGGCAGCGGGCAGGCTGTGGGGCAGGGCTCGCTCAGCCCCCGGGCTGGCAGTCACCGAGCAGCCCTGTAGCATGTGTCTGTCACAGAGCTGTGGCCAGGCGGCCTCCCTGCTCTCTGGGGCAGGCTGCTCCCACGCCTGCTCTTCCTCAGAGCACAGGCAGGGGAAGGGCAGGAGAAAAGACTCTGAGAGCCCTCAGAGACCCGTGGGATGCAGGGCTGTGCTGGGACTCTGGGGGCAGCAGGAGGGGCTGGGTGCACCAGTAAAGGCAGGACACAGCCCCACATGTGGTGTGTGCACACCCATGGGGACTGGCTCCTTGCCAGAGGCATGTGTCCAGGCCAGAGGGGGGACCCCAAGCAGCAACTTTGGATGGGGAATATCAGCCAGCCCAGACCCTGGAAGGCTCTGACCACCTTCCACACACCCCCCTCTTTCACGGAGTAGAGTTTTTGGCAGTTTCTGCAGTTGCAGATAATCTGCCTGCTGGAAAACCAGAAAGGAAAAGGAGGACTATTTTTTACCCTGCTCTGCCTTGGCTGACATGAAACCGGAGCTGTGTGGGAGCGGGCGAGCGTGTGGCTGTGCTCACACGTGTGTGTGGTGAGCTGCCTGTCCCAGCCTGGCTGGGGCCGTGCTGGGGGAGCGTGTGGGTGCGGATGCATGTGCGCCTTCCCCGGGGGACTGCCTTGGTCTGCAGAGTGCGGTCGTGTTTATTTAATATCTGACGTCCCTTCTGTCTTCAGCGCTGACATCCATTAATGAGTGTCTGAGCACTCATTGCTCAGACAATGAGCAATGGAGCCCAGATGTTCCCTGGCGGTGGCCTCCTTTCCTTCACCACTCTTATGTGGGTGATAAAAAAATCCAAGGGGGATTTTTTGACCAGTGTTGTTCCAGGGCCATTCTAGGAGCACACGGGGGAGCTTGCAGGTCACTTAACACTGTAGGGATGCCCACACACAGGCAGCTCCTGCCTCAGCCCCTCTAAACCAGGAGCTGGGCACAAGAAACATGGGTGTCAGGGAGCAGGGGCCATGCAAAGTGCAGGAGGTGAAAGCAGCTGGCAGATGGGCTGATCTCCAGAGCCTCCCCGAGCACCTCCCTGCCCCAACTGCAGCAAAAGGCTTTTGCCGGCTGTGCCCGGCTGCCACGCTGCTGGCATGCTCCCTTGCCAACCAGAGATTAGCACTGCAGCCTGTCATTTCAGAAATACCCTCACCCGTGAAACAAGAGACAGACATGGCCTTATCAGAGAGCCACAGTGCTGCTGGGGCCCACACACACCCAGCTGAGCACCGCGCTGTGGCTCCGAGGCTGCACAGGCTCCCTGGCTGCCCCCAGGATTTGTCCTGCAGAGGTGGAGCAGGGTCAGTGGAATACTCCCGACTGGTTGGTGAGGGCTGAAATGGCTGGGCTGGGCGCAGGAAGGCAGCATGCCCTCTGTGTTTTCTGCCATCAATAGGAAATGCCACCAAGGAAGATGCTCAGGCAGCCTGTGGGGGGTAGCCCAACTTCTTGCTCTGGAAGGGGCTTAGTATGCACCCAGTGCTAATGATTAGACATTATTCTTTAGCTGGGAATGAATAATTAGAACAAATGCTACTAGAGACTAATGTGTGGGATGGTGTTATTTTTAGAAATTATGTCTGTCGTGGTGGCATCACTTCCTAAGGGGACGCGCGTGACAGGGAGCATAAGCAGCAGATCGGCCTGACCAGCAAATAACCCCTTGCACGGTTTCCATATTGCCTTTTTAAACAGGAAGGGAACATGATACAAACGCTATGCGAATTATGATCTGAAAAGTTTTCCTGGCAGGTTGTCACATGAGTTGTTAGTGTCATTCTTTGACATGCACACTCAAAGCCTTTCTGCACCAGTGCCTTAACCCTCTCACCCCTCGAGAGGGCTGCCAGGTTGGAGCTTTTCTTTCCCACCTTTTGGATCTTGCCCTTTTCTTAGGTACTCTGAGATGTGATTTCACACCAATGCCTGAGCAAGAGCTCCCCATCTGCTTAATTCTGGGTGCAGCTTGAGGGGCTGGTGAGCCAGGACAGGCAGGGAGACATGATGCTCACCCTGGGGCTGCCAGGCTGGGAAATGGCCAAATAATTCCTCCTGTGCATCACCACTGCGCTGCCCCAGAGCATCATCAGCCCCTGAAACCTTGGCCAGCCCAGGCCGGGAGCATGTGGGGGACCTCTTGAGCCAGCAGGGCTGCGTGTGTGGGCGGAGGTCCCTGCCTGCGCGTGTCCTCATCTCCTTCTGGGCTGCCTTGGCCGCAGCTCTGCGCAGAGCCCAGCTGCACTCTGGCCAGGGAACATCCGCTGTGGAAACCTGGGAGGAGCTGACAATCCCCAAAGATTGGCTGCACACCCAGCCAAGCAAGAGCTGCTGGCTTCCAGCCTAATTCATTGCAAATGTGCTTCCATGTGGTTCCAATCTGGAGCCCCTGCTCCCCCCGTGCTGCCCCCAGGGCTCGGCAGGGGCCGGGAGCAGCCGTGCAGGGCAGAGCCGGGAGCAGCCCAGTGCTGGCCTGGGCACACAGCAGCCTCCTTGGCTCCCTGGCCGCAGGATGTGTCCCCCGGCCAGTTCCCTCCTGGGAGTCACAGGGAACCTCCACCAGGGTGTGAGAGAAGTTCACAGAAAATTCCTGCTGGGGACACAATGTCCGGAATGGTCCTCACTAGCCTGCACCCTGCGGAGGGACTAGCATCACTCCTTTGCCCTTAGCCCAGCCCCAGGCATCATCTTCCCACCAGGATTTGATTTTCATCTGCCAAAGGGCTTTTGGCAGGCGGCACTGGGCTGGCAGCCAGCAGTGCCCAGCATCCTAATTTAGCCTTCTCTTCACCCTCCCCAGCTGTCCTTCTGTCCTTCATTGCTGTGGCTGCCCCCTCGCTGTCCTAGGGCACAGGTGGGCTCCGTGGCACACACCCCTGTCCTGCCAGGGAGGCAGGGCTTGGGGCAGTAGGGAGATAAGCTGGGCCCTGCTGGCTGCTGCCAGGGCTGACCCCTGTCCCTGCTCTATCCTGGCTCTGCTGTGCTGTGCCCATCAGCCCTTGGCAGTGCTGGGGACACAGCGTCACCCCGTGCACCGCTCTCACGATGGCTCCAGCAGAGAAGTCCCAGGGCAGCGATGGGCTCCTGAGCCCCCCTGCTCCTGCAGCTCCTTGCTGTACTTTTTTTCCCCAGAAATATCTTCCACAGGAGCAGGGCAGCTCTCTCAGCCCCTCAGCACAGGTGCTGTGGGCACTCAGGACCAGGGAGGTCCCAGCTGACACCCTGGTGCACAGTCCCAGCACCAGCATTGCCAGGCAGGTCTTCTCCTTGTCCCATGCATGTACCTCGGTTTAACATCTCAAACTAGTACAAACAACATATATTCACTTCAGATCTCCCTGAGGGTCCTTCCTTATCTCCTGGGGTCCTTGCCTATGTCCTGCAATGCCCCTTCAGTGCTGCCAAGCAACTTTAAGCTCAATTTAAAATGAGTCCAGACTCAAACACCCTCTCCCCACAAGCTCACGCCTTTGAAAGGAGATTGCATCAAAGCTTCAAAATAGTCAGTAAAAAAATTGCTCATTAAGCAAAGTTGTGGGCCCTCTCCTCTTCTGTGTTTATCGCAGAACTAAAAATGCCTGGCACAAGGCTAACCCTCAGAGCACTGAATAAAATGGCATAAAATGAGTTCAGCTCTCCTCAAGTTTCAGGAGAAGCGGGGTGAAGCATGTGGGGGAGTGAGCAGGGCTGGGGCCGGCACCTGGAATAACATTTTTGGTGTTGGTGCAGGAGCGGAAAAGGAAATGAGCAGTCAAAGACCCGGGAGCAGCGCGGTGGTGGCCGGGCAGGCTGGGCTGGGATGGTCCTTGCATCACCCCTCACCAAACTCAGAGCCCCTGCAGTGCAGGGTGGCTGCACTGCTGCCAGGGGCAGCATGGCCCCTCTGGGCTGCCTGCAGTGCCCAGAGCACTGCCAAGAGTCACCTGGACGTGTCACTGTGGTGGGGGAGATGAGGAGATGGGGTCATTCCCTCACCCTTTGCCCCCAGCCATTGGGGTGGGTCCAGCTGCCAATAAAGGGGAAATCTCCCTGCCAGTGCTTTGGGCCCTGGGAAATGGGCATCTCAGCTGAAACATAGCAGCAGCAGGGAGGACTGGGGAGGCTGTAGGACAGGGGTGATCACTGCCAAAGCTTTTGCCTCTTGCTATCACAGCAAGGCGATGCTGGGATGGGCTTGGGTGGACCTTGCAGAGCACAGGGTACATGGGAAGCTCCAAATCTACAAGGCTGCATGCCCTCCCTCCACAAAAAGCCAAGCTAATCTCTTCCATGGGACTCAGGGCTGCCATCAGCCTTGCAGGGGCAGTGTTGGGGTCTGCACTGGGGCAGTGGGCAAGAGCTGCTGCGTGATGCCCTGCAAGGTGTTCAGCCCTTGCTTCTCTGGAGTGCTGCTGCCCTGGTGCAGCCAGGCGTTGTGCTTGTCTTTTTAAGATTAGAAAGGTTTTTGGGCTGACACTAGCTCTGGTACGCGGAGGAAAGTGTACAGCAGGGTAATTAAAGTGTAAGAGCGAGGCTGGGTTTGCCTTTAATGGCTTGCAGCTGCAAATATTTTTGTCTTCCCAAGTCCACTTGTAAGCTGTCTAGCTGTATTTCTCATCCTGGCCAATTAGATTCCCATGTGTGCTGCAGAAGTGGAAATATAGAAAGTGAATAATCCTCCAATTCTGCTCTTTGCTGCAGAGGCCTTTGAACCTCTGGCTGCCGGGGCTCCCTTCCACCCCAGCCCCATCACCACTCTGGCCACCCCTCTCCACACTAGTCCTGGCTCCTCTCTTTGCAATCAAACTTCAGCAAATCTGCTTTGGGCATCACCATGATTCATCTTCAAGCTTTTCTGATCAAAGCTACAGGCTGTTTCTCCTCCCTCCCCACCCCCTTTTTGCTAAGCTTTACAGCAATTTTCCCTTTTGGATGCTGGTTTTCTGCCAAAAGTTCCACTCTAAAATCAAAAGGGGCAGTCCATTAATACTGGGCAGCTGTAACAAGTACACTATTGTGTTGTCTCTTCCAAGGTACCCGGGATTTTTAATAAAGTGTGGGGTGTGGAGAGCTGGTTGCCTGCGAGAAAGGGGAGGCAGAGGAGGAGGAAGAGGGAGCTGGCAGCAACCGTGGTACCATAAAATGCAGCCCAGAGGTGAGGAGCCCACGGTGTGCTTGGTGCTGCATGGTGGTGGGAACGGTGAAGGAGGCACTCGCAGTCTCCCGGCTCTCCTCCAGCACGAGGATCAGGTATCGGTCGGGAAATGCTGCTCACTTTGATCTCTGTGGGCTGACCAGGCTCTGTGCCAGGACCCACGCTGTGGAAACAGGCTGCCTGCCCTGGCTGCCCTGTGCTGGGAGCCACGGCAGCCAGGGAGGCTCACTGCAGGGCACCCACACACCAGCTGGGAAGCTGGTAGGGAGCTTTGGTAAGCGCAGTGGGGTGTAAACCTGACACAGACATAGCCATGAAGAGCCCAGAGCCTCGTTCAGTCAGGTTTGGGTCTCTCTGGGAAACATCTATGTTATTCTCAGCCCAGCTGGGGAAGGTCTCCAATACCTTCCCTGTCTCATTCCCCATGGGGGACATCAGCGAGCACCGAGTGGGGACACATGCAAACTGCCTTGTCCAGTCAGGAGGTGTGATTGATGCCCTCAAGCTCCCAGCAGCCATAGCCAAGCTGCTGGAGGCAGGTGGGCAGAGCAAACCCCAGACAGGGCTGCCACAGCAGCACCCCTTTCTTGCAAATCCCTGGAGATCCTGCCCTGGTGGGGAGCACCCTACGGCAGGGGGGCTGAGGGCAGGGAGGCAGGTTTCTGCACCAGAGTTTGGCACCAGCGGGGCAGAGGGGCTGACCCTGTGGGCTCACCACTGCAAGTCAAGGTGAGGCTGGGCTGGGAGCAGATGGGACCTGCTCTGCTGGTGAAAGAGCGTTTCTGCTATTTATGCTAAGCGGTGGGAATGCTTCTCAAGCATTTCGGATGGCTCTGTAATGAGGCCGGCCTAAATATGCCAGCATTGTTTGTGCTGGACAATTAAAAGCTCCCCCTTGCCACATGAACGGTGTCTCTGGTGGCGGAAGGGCCCGGGAAGGCGCGGGCGAGGGCAGCCACAAAGCCCGCCTTTTGTTCCGTGCTCCTTTGAACCCGCTCAAAGCCCCCGTTTCAAGGGGTGGCTTTTGTTTCCTTTTCAGCGGGCCTGAACCCAGAGCCGCCTGTTGTTTAGCAACACAGAAATGTGACCTTAATTGACTCTGCTCTCGGGTGCACTGTGTAAATCACTTCTGGCACCCAGGGGAGTGCGTGACGTGCCCCCCTCCCTCCCCAGTCCCAGTACACCCGGGCAGCATCCTCCCTCCGGCCGCTCCTGGTCCCTGGCAGAGGGGACCCCAGCTCTGCGCATCATCCCCACGCTGCAAGCTGGCAGCGGAGTGGGATGGGAAACAGGGCTGGGAATACTCCTGTCTCCATGGCAAAGGGCTTCCCATTTTCACGGGAGGGCTGATAAAACTGTTTCCCTCTGTTCTTCAAACTCTCTTTGCAATCCAGTGCCTCCTGCTTGCGTTTACGGTCCAGCTGGGCTGGCAAGCCTCTTCACCTACCTTCCCCGGGACTCACCGGGTTAAAGCTTATTGCAAGATAAATTAAAAGATGATGATGATGAAAATGATTAAGCGATGAAAAGGTAACAACTCCTCCTGTGAACCTCTGACACACACTTAGCCAGACAACTTATTTGTAGGATACCAGGGGGCTGATACATTAACAGATATAATTTGCGGTCTCCCGAGGAGAGGTTAAGGACTGGGAGCACGGCTCCCTGGGAGCTGCCCCGTCTCTCCACCTCGCCTGCCCTGGCCTTAATCAAGCGATCATCTCAGCCCGTGCCTCGCTGGCCCCCTCTCTTCTTTCAATGGGGGAAAATTTGCAGACAAATTCCTGCCAGCGGGACGTGTGAGCTCTCCTGCGTGGTGGGATAAAGATACCTGTCACCTCCACCCGGCCCCGCCGCCGGCTCACGCTGGGAGCGGCGTTCAAGGAGCACCATGCTGATACCCTTATTTGATTACGCCTCTTCATGACTTCCTCTGTGCGGGAAGAGCTATTCAACAGCGGCACCGCTGCGTTCCCAGCATGGGCTGGCCCTGCTGCTGGCCTTTTGTTAGCCCCACTGGCAGCACGCCGGGCATCAGGGCTGCACACGGGTCCCCACGCCACCGCCTCGGGCCAGGGCTCTTCCCGGTGCTTTGCAACAAGGCCTTGGCCAGGCTGTTGGTGTTTAACTAGAAAAATTGCAAAAATGAGGGGATAATAGGACTTAAATAGAAATATGACTGGCTCCATGAGGTAAGAGCTCTGTTCCTCCTGCTTCACTGTGCTTTTGGCATGATGGAGATGGGCTGCTCAGTACCTGTTATCTGTGAACACTGGGAGATCCCAGGGCATATTATCAGGATCTGCTCTGGGTGCTGCTTGTTGCTGGGTGATCCAGCTCCTCTGTGGCCTCAGGAGCTTTTGGTCAGGTTTGTGAGCTTGCAGAGAGGGGATCAATTGTCCCTCTGCTCAGCAGTTGGAAGATCAGCACCTGGAGATCCCCTGGGCACCAAGAGCTGCAATCTCAATGGAAACACCATTTTGCAGATTCCCTGGCCAGAACCATGCATCCCATGGCACCCTATCCACTCCTGAACAGTGCCACATGTCCTCTGCTGTGTCCCAAGGACCAGTGGTGATCACCTCACCAGGTGAGAAGATGTGCCCTCCGCAGCCCAAGCAGAGAGCACCCAATGCTGTCCCAGCTCTGAGCCTTTCTGCCATCCCCAAAAGTTTCTTGTAGCTTATGTTAAGGTAAAATATGTTGCTCCAGGTGACACTGAGGTGTGAGTTCCCAGCCAGCCCCGCAGCAGCCTGGGGAGGTCAGCCTGTGTTCCTGCCTCTCCTTCTGGAGTTAATCACCTGGACTGCTGGAAATGTAGAGCAATTGGCCCTTGTTTTGCCTTTCCCTGCTAGATTAAAGAGCTCTTAAGTACCTAGTTCGTTATTTCTGCCAGGATGCTTTCAAACCAAGGTCCTTGTGACTGTAATCAAGCCACCTCTTGATCTTCTTCCTGATAAACTAAGTAGGCTGAGTGTCCTGTCTGCCTCCATCGGAAACGTCTCAGTCCTTGTCTTGCTCTCCCAGGGCTTCTCTGCAGGCTCTCCAGCCTGGGCACAGCCTGCTTTGGCAAAGGCTTCAAGAGTGTCAGGATTGGACCTGTTGGTGCAAAGTCACTCTCCTGTGTCAGCTCCTCCAAAACAGACTTTAAGTCTTGCAAAGCCAGCCGTGGAAGGAGCAAACAAACAAAATGCTGCACAAACCTCCTGCCTGCACAGCTGCAAATGCCCCCACACAGCCTGAAGACTTTGGGCATCTGCCCCTTTTCCCCTTCCCCACACCAAAGTTTACTCAGCACAATCCCCCATAAAATCTCCCTTCAGTGAGTTCTGCTGTGCTGGGCAGGAGGAAGGCTCAGGGGAGCTGTGCTGCAATGAGCAACACTGGGGCTGAGCATCCCAGGAAGTGAGGGGCCTCTCCAAGCTGTCAGGGAGGGACCAGTGAAGACCAGCCCTTACCCAGGTGTCACATCCATTCCATGATCCTCAACACCAGCTCCAGGCTCTCAGAGAGCCCCAGTGGCTCTGGTGCCAATTGCTACCTGTTTCTTCTCCTTAGAAGCTGATGGGCCTACACAGAGCTGGCTGGAGAGTGGTGACCTGGGTGGCCAGCACAGCAAGGGTGACATCTGGGACCTTGGACACAAGGTGTCAGCTGCAGGAGCCACACTGCAAGCAGCACCAGTCTTTGGCACCTTCACAGTCACTGTGCAGAGGAGTGCCAAATGGGCCAAATCACCACAGTGTTTGTACAGATAAAATGACAGTCTGGTACTTAATTAAACTAATCTTCAGTGTTTTACTTGTGACTGAAATACCCTGCAATACATATTGCAGGTGTCATGCAGGTTGGGGCACCTCCTGCCCTGCAGGAAGCATCTCCCAGTCCCTGGTGCTGAGCTGGCCCTGCCACCCTGTGCACACCTACTGCCCCGGCCAAAAAGTGGCATTTGCAGCACTCAGGTCACTGCCCCCCAGCAAAGGAGCTTTCGATGGAGCCCCAGCAGCACGTCCTGCCACCGGCACCTCCTGAAAGGGACCTTCCGCTGCAGCCCCGGCCCATTGTCCAGAGGGATAATTGGAGGGAGAAGTGAAACAGGGCTGTAATGAATTCTGCAGCTATTCAACAGGGCCGGGAGGCAGAAAGCTCCCTGCTCCTGACAAAGTGCTGAGGCTGCTACTTCCATTCTGTGTCCAGAGGGGAGGTCTCTGGAGGGCAGCTCACTATTGAGGAGGCTCTGGGGTTGAAACAACACCTGATATCTGAAGTTTTACTCTTTCTGTGCAAACGTGCTCTGATGTGGCTGTGCACAGGGTCCTTCCCTGCTTGGGGCTTGGCAGGGCTGCAGCTGTTGGTACTTCCCAGCCCACATGGTGAGGTATCAGGGTGTCCCCATCAGTGTGTTGTGCTGACACCAGCCTCAGCTCTGCTGCCCTTCTCCCCACACTGCCCTCATGGGCTCTGCCTGGCCAGGTATTCACTCACTCATCTCTGGGGTCCCATGCAAAATTTCCTCAGCCACAGTGACCCCAGAGACCAATACCTGTGCCACCCCAGCACCCAGCAGCACACACACAGCTCCCTTGACCCCTGCCAGGGGCTAGATTGCCCCCTTCCTATATTTTTGGGGGGATGGAGCAGCTCTGGAGGGAGTACCCAGTTTGGGGGTGGATGGAAAATCTGTGCTCCTCTTCCCAGACATCCTGAGGCTGTGAAGGCTGGACAGTGAAGTGTCTGTGTGGTCCCTTCTGTGCAGGCAGAGCCCTGCCGAGGGCAGCTCCTCTCCCACACGCTCCTGCCGGTAGCTGGCTGTCTCCACACATCTTGCATCGCTTTGCTCAGCCCTGCTGCAGCTGCAGCCGAGCTCCTGCTGGGCTCTCACACTCAGGGTGGGGTTCCCCCTTCTCAAAAGCCTCCTGGCAATATCTGGCTGGAGGCAGGGACACCGTCAGGAGCAGTGCCCTGCGATGCTGGAGCCTGGCTCCGTTGTGCCTGAGCCCTTGGGGAAAGCTTTCTGTCAGTCTGCCCAGGCTGCCCAGCGATTGCTGGCAGAAGATCTGGAAGCCTGTGCAGGGGCTGGCCTCCTGCTCATGAAGCCTGGAGGGGATGAGGGAGTGCCCAGCTGCCTCCCTGGTGCAGACAGACACATGGGGCAGTGGGCCTGTGTCACAGGGCAGTCCCCACGGATGCTGGTGATCCCCTTGCCCTGAGGTGCATTGTCCTATTTTACATCCAAATGCTCTTGAAGCAAATGCATAAGCAAACCCCTTCTCCTTCTTGCCCATTGGGATGACACAGTTTCAGACCTTGGAAGGGGATTTAGCTCTTTTGTCTCTGGCCCTGTAAACCAGATGAGCATCAGCAAACTGCTGGCAATTACAGCCATCACAAATTTCTGCATCAGTGCCATAAACAAGCGGGAGGGGGAACCCAGAGCACAGCACCCTGAAGAGTAAGAGAAGACAAACAGGACTATGTTCCAAGGTTTAGATGAGGCTGCAGGCATCCCTAGAGCCCAGTGCACATGGTGCTCTCATAACACCTTTGCTCAGTGGAACTTACCCGACTGTCTCAAGCCCCAAGGAAAGCCCTCCTGACCTTACCTGGGAAATGACTCCAGCAAGCAATAAACTGGCTCATGTTTACTTTGAGAGGGGTGTCTCGTTGGGCTTTAACACAAGAGGGACAGCTCTGAGCTGTGAGATGTGGCTGACAACAGAGCCATGGCTGGAGCAATCCGCAACCACCAGTGTGCTCATCAGAGACCCTGACTAACCACTCACCAGCACATGCATGGGACCACTGGGCCTGAGCCTCCCCTGTGAAGGAAGGGAGGCCGTGCACAGTCCATCCTGTCACACCTTTTCCTGTCCTTTTTCACATGGGTGATGGTTAACCAGCTGCAACTACAGCGTGCTTCTCCAGACTGGCAAACACGGAGTGATAAGAGAGCCCCTCACCCCATGCAAGATCTGCAGTGGGGGTCACAATGAGAGAAGAGGGAGTGGTGACTGTGCTGTGGGCTGACCCAGCCTGGGAGGAGCTTCTCAAGAGGTTCTCTGTGACCCTCGTGCTCACCGTGACACTGGCTGAGCAAGCACAATGCAGCTCTCAGCCATGCCCCTCTCCCCTTTGCCTGATTTTGGGCTCTCATCCCACAGCCCTCATCCATTACTTCAGCCGTGGGTGGCCATGGTGGTCCAGCTCCTCATCCCTCTGAGGAGACACGACCCCACTCAGCCTGTGCCCGGCACCAGACCCGCTCTCAAAGCTGTGGGGGCAGCACTGCAGGCAGGGGCTGCCCGCCCAGAGCTCTGCCCGCACGCAGCTGAGCCCAGCGGGGAAGGCAGCGAGCGCCAGCCCCGGCTGTGAGCACAAACATCTGCTGGGAGCCTGCTCAGAAACACCAGCCCAGGCTGTCCAGCTGCCAGCCTCTGTTTCGAAGCACAATAAAAGCTGAAGGATGGCTGAAAGGAAGTGCCCCGTGGGAAGTGCAGAGCTCTGTGCTGTGGGACACAGCAGCACTGATCCCACAGAGAGGAGCGAGGCTTGGCTGCAGGGAGCAAGGAAGTATCCATCAGGCCTGCTGGAGTCTTTGCTGTGAGACCCTTGTGCAGCTGATGGCCAATCAGAGCCCTCCCAAATGCAGAGCTAGGGATAAGTGCTCTGATTTCCCTGTGCATTCACCGTGCAGGGGACTGGTTTGGTTGGAAACACTGCTTACTGGAAGGATTTGTCGTGATGCATCATTATCCCAAAGCTCTCCCCTCCCTTCCAGGCTCACCATCTCCTCCAGCACCCACTGGGATGCAGTCCTGAGGGATGTCCTGGCCCCTCTTCCTCAGCCATGCAGGTCTCCACTATTGCTCATTTGCACGTTGCTGTTGAAGGCCTGAGTGCAATGGACCATTTGCTCTCCCCTGCCATAAACAGGATTCATGTCACTGCTGGAACAAAGGCAGGTTGTCTCCCAGGTCCAGACACGAGCCTGTTGCTGATGGAGGCAGGAATGAGGCTCAGCCTGATACTGCAGATGCAAAAAAGCCAAATGTTTCCCAAGCCTGGCAGGATCAGCCTGTGTTGGTCCTGCTTTATACCAGTCATAGCATCAGTGAGGATGCTGCTGGGGCCCAGTACACCTTCCCCTGTCTGGCAGATGCCCCACGTGTGTCAGCACTGCCAAATGAGATGGGGGTTTATCTGTGCCTGGGGTGCAGCAGGGCTGTGAGGGCCAGAGCCAGGCAAGACACGTAACTGAGGTTCAGCATGTGTCTGTATCCTGCTCCCCCTCTTGCTACAAACACTGTCCAGATTTCCAGCGTCAGAGGCAGAAACACCAGCCAGATTGTTTTATGGTTTCAAGAACTCATAATGTTTTCCAGAGAACAGAGGTACAGCCCATCTTCTGCAGTGGGACAAGCTGTGGGAGCCTCCAGTCATTGCTGACAGCCCTCTTTTTAAAGGGATATTCCTGTCTGAGCATTGAGGAGCCACTCTGGGGGTCACATTCACACCACCCTGCACTTTCACTGCTGGGACCAAAGCCCCTTTGCAGTGGGTGGCTCCACTGAGGCAATGGGTGCCCCTTTTGACTCCTGGCACATCCCACACACACACAGTCAGACAAGTTTCACTCCCTGACTCAACTCTGTGTTTGCCATAACAGAGTCCAGACCTCTGGTTCCTAATTTAATCATGGTGCAGTGGCATGACAACAGGTCAAGCTGTGTGTTCCCAGGGAGAGACCTGAACACAGCAATCCCTGGGGTTTTATACCCTCACAATCTGTGCTGTATGTGCCCCTTGCTCCAATGGTGTGATCTAGTCTGGGATCTTCTTGCTCTTCATTGGGTCCTGCACAGTCTCTGGGTGACTGGCCACCTCCCTGCTGGGCTGTGCCACAGGTCCCCATGTCCTTTGTTAGGCAAACAATTGGTGCCAGTTCACAGCTCCTGTTCTGCAGCTCCAGCCATTTCCCTGGAACAACCTGCAGCTTGCACACCAAGGTACCTGCATTAAGTATATTCCTCAACACTTCTGACCTCCTCAGCAGCTAGTAAAAGTTGCCAAAACAACAACAAAAAAAAAAGGTCACCATTGGAAAGGCTCTTGCGAGGCACCTCAGTGCAGCCATATCCAGAGCAGTGTGAGCCATCCCAGCCCCGAGCAGGGAGCAGCCTGGGTCAGACAGGCTGTGTCTCCTTCGCAGGGCTGGGAGGACAGGAGAGAGACATGGCTCTGCAGGCAGTCACAGGGTGACCCAGCCCTGGCTCCCAGCCCCGGCTCACAGCCCACGAGCCACCTCATGTCTCAGTCCTGCAGTGAGGCTGAATCCCAGCCTCTGTTCCAGCAGCACTGCCCGAGCCACGCTGTTGTGCTGGCAGGCTCATTACAGCAGGCCTGCTTTTAATTAAGCAGGATGCTGCTTTTGTACAGCTGAACCCCTTGGGAGCTTGGGTACAGAGCCTTCACCCCTGTGGCTCCTGCTGCTCACCCCTGTGTGCAGGGCAGCAGGCGGGGGGAGCCGGGGCCAGGGACTTTGGGAGCACGTGCTGGGGCGGTGCGTCCCAGCCACACAGGATGTTGGCTGTGTCCCCAGGGTGACAGGGCATGGTGCAGTCTGTACCATGCCCTGTGGCGGGTGTTTGCTCTCTTGGGGCCAGAAGGCAAAGCCCAGGGCTCTTATCGCGCCAGGAAGATAAGGGTTAATGCCCCAGCAGTTGTGCTGAGCTGGCTTTATTGGCAATAAACCCCTTCTGGGAGCAGCTTCCTAATCATTACAGATTGCAGGTAGCCCTACCTCCAAGGCTGTCCTTCAGCAACAGCACCTCTGCCCTGCCCTGCTGCCCCTGCACTCCCCTTGGCAAACACAGCAGGAGCAGGCCCCCTCCAACCCCGCACCCCTTCAGTGCCACACAGCCCCGTCACAGCCCTCACTATGGTGCTGGCACAAGGGACGTGTGCCCCCAGCCTGCTGCCAGTGCTCAGTGTGGATGCTTGTGCAGGGCAGAGCAGGGACAGTCCAGAGGCTACAGCCTGTGTGGATCATATCCACAGCCCTTGGATACCTGAAAGACACTGCAATGGGGAGATGGTACCCCTGGGGCACAGCTCTTCTCAGGCACAGATGTCAGAAACCACTCCTGCTGCAGGGGCTGGGAAGGGGATAAGATTGTCCCAGCCGTTCCCAGCACCAGCTGATCGCATGGCCACAAATGTTTAATAAATGGGAGTGGAGTCATTTGTCTGGGCTGATCCCCCCAGGAAGTCTGTGCTCCGCAAAACAAACCGGGCTTTTGTTTGACTTGTTTTAAGTTAAACACGTCACCCCTGTAAATCACAGGTCCCCTTCCCTGCCCCAGGGGCAGCAGCAGAGCGAAGGGGGCTGCTGGCCCAGAGGTGCTGGTGCAAGCCAGAGCCATGCGCTGGCAAGTCTGGTCCCACCACCGGGCTGTGTGTCTAACTGGAAGCCTTGGGGCTGGAGCATCCCAGCCCCCGGCACAAGCTGGTCACCCAGCCCCCAGGCAGGTTTGCAGCGCTGCTCCCGGGGGACTCCGGTCCTGGCTCCCCCAGATCCCAACCCAGCTGCCAGGCTGCTTTTCCACCGCCCCACGCTCGCTGCGGGCCGGACGCCTGGATGCCAGCCCAAGGTCAGCGGCCGGCCGCGGGCGCTGGCAGGAGCGCGGCCGGTGCCGGGGCCGTGCCGCGCGGGGCCGGGGCTCGGCCGCGGCGTGCGGGCGGCGTGCGGCCGCGGGTGCCGGCCCCGCCGCCTGCCAGCGGGGGCCGGGCGCGCTCGTGTGCGGCGGCAGCGGCGCGCTCCCTCCCGCGCTCCCCACACCGCTGGCAGCCCGCCACCGCGCCGGGGGTTCGCTCCTTTCTCACGACCTCTCAGGTTCCTGAGCTCATCTGGGAGCTATTCATTTCCTGCCAGAAAACAGCCTTGCCTGCTAAAAAAACCACCTTGGCCGCAGAGCGGCCCAGGGCTTGGTACGAGGGCTCTCCCGGCTTAAATCATAAAGCTCCGGCTGTCTGGCTGGAATCAAAGGCAGGGCGGGCGTGGGGGGGCGCGGGGGCCTGTGCCATATGGTAGCACTTAAGAGCCAAGGAGGAAGCAAGGAGGGGCTTTTGCACCGCTCACGAGGAGTGTGGGAAAAGTTAATTGACTTTAATGACAGGTTTCCCGGGACGGCAGCAGCAGCAGATGGAAGGGAGCTGCGGGGATGCGAGGGGCAGCCGGGGCTGCAAGCTCCGTGGTGGGTGGGGGGCAAGGCAGGGAGCTTGGAAGGCAGGAAAAGCCCCCTGCACACGGACCCCCGTGCAGGTGCACTGCAGGCAGGGATTGGAGCACTGCTCCTTCCAGCTCAGCACCTCGGGTCTGCAAACGCACCCAAAAGATTGTGGCAAACTGCTGACCAACCCAAGAATGGTCATGAGAGAGAAAGACCTGCCTCCAGCCCTTACCAGGATCCTCTCCACTGGCAGACAGGGCTCAGCAAGGTGCCCAGGGAAGCCAAGAGGAGCTGCATCCCATCTGGCAGCACTAAGTCCTGTCCCTTTTCCTACCTGTCCTGTACAGCCCCATTCAGGGTCACAGCTCAGCCCTGTACTTCCCTGGCACTCCTCCCTTACTCTTTCCTGCTCATCCCACAGCACCAGTTTAAAGGCATTTGCTGCACCTGAAGGAGAATTCCCACACACAATGATCCACAAACCCACAGCCTGCATTTGTCATCCCAATTTGTCACGGGCTCAGTGAACTGGCACCAAGAGCACGGCTCTTGGGAATTGCTCTGATCCCCTTAAAGCTCACAAACTCAAGCAGATCTCTCATGTCAACAGGCTGTGGGATAGAGTAAACAGAGAAAGCTTTGGAGAAACCGGCCCAAGCATGCCATATCTGCTTTATACTAGGCTATTTAAACTCCATTAGCAAATAGGTTCATCTTGTCTTTCACTCTGGGATCTGCAGTATGTTCTCCATTAGCCTACAGCAGAGTCTCTTTTTTCTAATGTGCTTTCCAAACCAACTGCTTCAGCAGAAAGGGAAGACTGCTCATATGGAACAGCATTCACTCTTATAGGTGATGCATGACTGGTCTACATCAGCTCCACACAAGCCATCCAGCAGCAGGGGTTGGTCTGATGCAATTCTGAGACAGGTCCTGTGAGCACTTCTCTGAACACAAGGTGAGCTCACTCCTACCCTCAGTACCTCCAGTGCAGAAAAGTGACACTCTGGCTGGTGGAAGGGAAAGAAAGCTCAGCCTGTACACAGCTGTCTTGGGACAACAAATCTGATATTCTCAAGCCTTGCACACAAAACCTGGCTGTGAGATGCCTCTGTGAGAGTGGCAATGCAGGCAGGCCAGCAAGGTGTTCAAGAAAAGGGAAAGCTCATCCCAGGGAGATCAGGTCCTTTAAAAAAAGAAACAAAAACAAAAAACAAACTGCCACTGCCTATCCCAGGCACATACCAACCCCTTTCCCAGGATATATTTTCAGATCAGGTGAGTATGTTTCTTTACTGGGAGCAAAGCTGGGGAGTCAAACCCCAGCAGGTTTAAATCCATCTGGTCTCACTCTCCCCAGCTTTCATTTCCCCAGCACCTGGATACAAGTCAAGCACCTGGCTGATCCAGACAAAATCCAACAAGCTTTTGCAGCAGGATTTGGACAGAAACCCCAGTGGATCCTGGCACATCTTAAAGCTGTCCGCTCTGAGTTAGGACTTGTTAAGAAGGGCCATGCAAGCTGTAACCTGAGACTGCTGCTCGCCACTATCTATGGCTTGCATCTTGCCTGGAAACGGGGCATCCTCAAGTCACAGGGGTCAGCTGCAGCTCACGATTACAGAGTCCCTGCAGCCCCACATCACTCCCTCGACCACGTGTTTTCCATATAACAGCAGAGGAAATGCCCAACTCTATCAAAACCACATGCAAAGCATTAATCATCAAGCAGAGCTTGGCTGCTGCTCAGGGTCGGGAACAGCTCTGTGCTTTTAAGTCCAGGTGGAGGTGGTGCCCAGCGCCTGCTGCAGCCCGTCAGCCAGGAGACAGGAGCACTCGTGTCAGGCTTGTCCTGCGGAGAGCCACTGCTTTTGTAACTCGAGAAGCTGGCAGGCACTGCTCTCTCAATCAACTGACTGGAGTCACTTGCAATTTACACTACAGCCTGGGAAGCAGGCTCCCCCGGGTTCAGGGCAGGAGGCTCACCCGGGCAGTTCAATGTCTTGCTTTACCACACCAACTCCATCAGCCCGAGGTGCCAGAACAGAGCAGAGGTGAGTCCCACAGCACATTCACCAGCTCTGCAAATACAAGCTCCTTTTAACAAGTCTGATTAATTTAGCTGCTCCCAAAGAAGCAGTAATTACATCTGCCCCAGGGCAGGGAGAGGGGCCAGGTGATTTCACAAGACAGAGGGGACAGAGGGTCTGAATGACAGCTCCAGCCTGGCAAACAGGACAAGGCAGCCCTGGAGCAGCAAGATCCACAGGCAGCCAGGAACTGAGGTGTCTCCTATGCACACATGCCAGAGCTCAAATTTTCTCCAAAGGCCTTCCAAAATGGAAGGGAAACTTTTATTTTAAGAGCATTCAAAAAAAAAAAAAACCCAACCAAAAAACAAACCCCCAATCTTTGGCGTCACATAAGGAAAGGGAGAAAAGGAAGAAAAAAAGATCTCGTGTAAAACACGAAACACTGTCAAGGGAGTGCTATGGTACAAAGGCACAATCCAATATGAACATATAACCTATGTACAGCCGTGCCAGCAGCACGGGGTGCATTGCCAAGTCCAGTCCTGTGCCCACCACCCTCACCAGGGTCTCCAGACTGAGTCGGCCGTGCTGGGTGGCGGGCCTGGCGGCGAGGCAGCAGTGGCAGCTGTGGGTGGGCCACCGTACAGAGGCAGCACAGCCCCACCAGGAGCAAAGGCAGTGCTGGGGATGAGGAAGGCAAACTGCCCATCAGAGGCTGGCAGCAGCTGGAAGCCACCGTACACCTTGGCTGCATCGGCACCCGGCTTGCAGGGCATGCCCGGGAGCGGCCCCACGCCACTGCCTGGAGGGACCAGCGGGGGCCCAAAGGCTGCAGCCGGTGGCAACGGGGGCGGCGGGGGGGGCGCAGGGTAGTTCATGGTGTTGATCTGGGTCATGCAGCTGGCCAGGTGGCCCAGGAGCCGGGTGCGCACCTCGGTGTTGACGCCCTCGCAGGTGGAGAGGAACCGCGTCACCTCGTTCATGCACTCGCTGAAGCCCGCTCGGTACTTGCCCAGTACTGTGGGGTCTGTGCTCAGGGCAGCTGTGGGAGGAGAGAGCAACACAGAGTCAGCAGGCTCCACAGGGAAGAGAGGTGCACAGCCCACCAGCACTGCATCCTATAGCCCCTCTGAGCTAGGAATACAGATGGGGAAAGTGGCCCCTCTAGAAATATGTCTTGTGTTCCCAAGTACCAAGATTTCAGATGGACAGCAAAGCTCCTCTGCTACCAAGTCCACCAGCACCAGGGACCCAGGTGGGGAACAGATAAGTCCCAAGACTCTCCTTATGTCCCCATATACCAGAGACCCAGGTTGGAAACGCAGTCCCTCCGGTGGCTCTTGTGCCTCTCACACCCTCAGACAGACCCACGTGCAGAGCATAGCTCTGCTAGCAGAGGGAACTCAGGCTGCGACTGCAGCCCTCCAGCACCAGAAATGCACAAACAACACAGTGACCTTCCCAGTATCTCCTTATTGGGGATACTAGTACAAAGCATTGTGCCCCTCACCACCTCCCAGTAGTAAGGATGGAGCACTGCATCCCCCATGAAAATGGATCCAGGTGCGGAGCTGCTGGCACCAGGAATACAGGTACAGAACACGCTGCCCTCCCCTGCATCACTCCGCGGGGATGCAGGTGAGAGCCTGGTGCTCCTGCTATCCTCTCCACAGCAGGCAGTGTGCGATGCCCCCCGCCCCGGGGCTGCAGGCAGCGCCACCCCAGCCCCGTGTCTGCCGCTCCCCCTCGGGACTCACCAGTCATCTGGGCCCGCTGGAGGCTCCGCAGGTGCTTGACGGTCATCTCCAGAATGTCGGCTTTCTCCAGCTTGGAATGCCGGGAGCTCTGCGGGAACAGGCGGGGCTCAGACCGGCCCGGCAGCGCCGATTGCCCCCGCACCCCCCGCCCCGACCCCCCGGCGCTTACATCCTTCTTGAGAGCGTCCAGGATGAGCGTCTTCAGCTGCCCTAGGCTCTCATTGATGCGCGCCCGCCGCCGCTTCTCCATGATGGGCTTGGAGGACTACAAGAGAGGCGACAGTCAGCGTCCGGCACGGCTCCGCACGGCGCTGCCCGTCCCGTCCCGTCCCATCCCCGCCCGGCCCGGCCGCCCTTACCTTGCGATGCTCCGCCGCCGTCTTCGGCTTGTCGGGCGTCGCATTAACGCTGGCGGGGGTGGCGGCCACCGGCGAGGCGCTGCTCTTCTCCATCAGGTCGGCCGGCATGGTGCGCCGCCGGGAAGAGGCGCGGCGGCGGCAGCGGGGGGCCGGGCCGTGCCGGGCCGTGCCGTGAGGGAGCGCTCGGGGCGGCGGCGGCGGGGCCGGCGGGGCGCGGGTGCCGCGCGCCCTTGGCCGCCCCTACTTATATAGCGCGCGCCGCACGCGCGCGGCTCGTGTGAAACGTCCCCCGCCGCCGTTCCCACACTCGCGCCCAGCCAATGGGCGCCGCCCGCACGCGGCCCCGCTCGTGGACGGCGCCCGCCCATTGGCTGCGCGCCGCGCGGCGGCCGCCGGCCAATGGCGCGGGGCGGGCGGCCGCGGTTTAACCCCTTGGGCACCGCCCGCGGCGGGGGGGGGCGCGGGGAGCGCCGCGCTAATTACCGGGTTAATTGGCGCCCGTGGCAGGCGCGGCCCCGCCCGCTCCCCTCGGGGACCGCCGGCCTCGGGGCGGGCCGCGCGGTGGGAGGCCGCGGCCCTCCGGGGTGACGGCCGGGACGCGGCGGGCCGGGCCCAGCTGTGCTGGCCGGAGCGCAGCCGCTGCGTGAGGGGGCTGCGGCGGGGCGCGCCGCGGCGAGTGCGTCCTGCTGCGGCCGCCCGCATCTGCCCGGGCAACCCCAGTGTCCCCACGGCAGGGCGGGCCTGCCCCGGTGGGCCGGGTGTCCCCACGGCCGGGCGGGCAGTGCCGCGCGGGGCTGCCCCGCGGTGCCCCGGGCCGGGCAGGGCCGGTGCCCGGAGCCCGGAGCCCGCAGCGCGGGGCAGGCGCGGTGCGCGGTGGCACGCTCGGGGCCGGGGCGCGGGCTGCCGCGCTTCTCTGCCCCGCTGGCACGCCGCGCTGGCGGCGCGGTGGTGCGTGCGCTGACATCGGGACACAGCCGAAACCGCAGCGAGGGAGGTGCCTGTCCCCCGGGCCTGGCCCGGCCGCCCTGCTGCCACCTCCGGCTGGTTTGGACAGTTTGTGGGTTACTTTAAAAAAAGAAGAAGAAAAAAAAAGTATTTTGCCTGGGGACTTGAATCCTTTTTTTTTCTCCCCTCCGCTTGACTGACTTTCTCACACTCCTATTCCCATAGCCTGCCAGCTAGGCCTGAGTCATCCTGCCAAGAACTAGACCTGGCCTATTCAAAAATGTGCTCACTCGCTCTTTCTCTCTCTCTCTCTCTTTTTTTTTTTTTTTTGAGTATACACAGTAATGTTTTTCCACCTCCTCTTGTACCTGATCTGCACCTGTACAGGGCCAATCCCACACGTATCACCCGATCTTGCCTTTTCAGAGACCGTGAGAAAAATAAAGTTCAAGAAAGAAGAGACATGTTTGCAGATCTCACCGGTGCAAAGCCCTCGTCCCTGCAGAGGCTTGCCTGCTGAGCCTTCAGAGTTTAAAAAAAGAAAAATAAATAAAAGGGAGAGTGTCATGTTTAAAACTGCGGAAAAGCACAAATCCAGGCTTTTAGCTCCTTGATGGAGCCACAAGCTTTTTGATAAAAAAAAAAAAAAAAAAAAAAAAAAAAAAAAAAAAAAAAAAGCAGCCTTCAGCGTGTAAGGTTTAACTTCAGATGAACAATATTTGACGTAAGTTTCAATTATTTAGGCAGCTGGACAAACTCGAGTGAGGAAAAGACAGACTGCACTGGGAAGGCAGTGCCGAAAAGCACTTTCACACTTTTCTTCGTGGGGAAATCAGAGACAGCACATTACCGTGAAAACTGCAGTATGTTTTTTGAAGAGCTTAGAAATTCTCCGCTGGATCGATATTTCTCCTAGTGCTGCTATTTGCATATATTGGTGGGGAAGAAAGTTATGCCAGTGACTGGGCTGGCGTTCCCTCTCCCTCCTGCGGGGTTTGCGAAGGGAGCGCGGCGCTGGGCAGCCCGGTCCCTCCCGGCCGCAGTGGGAACAGGCTGCAATTATGTCTGTGTTTGTGGCAGCCGGGGAGCTGCAAACCGCCGGTAATTGCCGGCAGCAGGCCGGTGTCTCTGCGGGACGAGAGCGGGGCAGGCAGCAAGAGCAGGCTGGCATTGGGGGCTGCCAGCCCTCGGCCACGCCGGGGAGCTGGGAATTGCCTGGCAGCAGCTTCCCTGCACCCTGCCCACCGCAGAGCCTGTCCCTTGGGGGCTGTGCCGGGACCGGGGCTCTGAGAGCGTCTGCTGCAGCACAGGCTCCTCAGAGCCACCGGCGAGCGCTGCCCGGGGCACTGCTGTGTCCCCGCTGCACATCTCCGCCTGCTGCTGCTGCTGTGAAATGCCTTCGTGGGCAAGGGTTGTGATCTCCAAGCGGAAGCACGTATACTTGTGAATTCCCCAGGGATCAGGGGAGGAAGGGGAGGATTTGCATGGAAGGATGTCTCTGGAAGTGAAATGGCTGTGGCCAAGTTTAGGCTGGGAGGCGGCGGGGAGGAGGTTTTTAACCGCTGAGGGGATCTGGAACAGATCCTCTGGGCATCTCTAGCCCCGCCTTCTCTTGTGAAAGAGGTGTCGAGGGGGAGGTGAAGCCCTGAGATAAGGGACTGCCCCAGGGACTGGGATGTCCCTTGTCCCACAGTCCTCCCAAAATGTTTTTGCTTTGCTCCGGCAGTCATCTTGGATTACAAATTGGGAATTGTCCAAAACACATTTGGGAAGAACCTTTAGACAATGCGTTAGGGCTTTACTGACTGGCAGAACATCTTGGAGGAAAAATGCGTTGGCAAGAAAATTTAGACTAGTCCTGGGCACAGGCCCAGGGGTGGGAAGGAATAAAATAGGATGCTGCTGCTGGTGCAGCACGCAGGAGGTGAGGAGGTGGCAGAGTTGGCTGTGCCTGCTCTCTGGTCCTTTAGGAAGCAGCCAAGATGAGCAAAATGTGCTTCTAGAGATCCAAGTGTTTTAATATCCAAAGCTTGAAGGATCCTAGGAAATTCAGAAAATAGAAACCAAGTTGCTTGTAAGAACTGGGTTGCAAGCTGGATCCCACAGATTGCGTAGCAAGCCTTTCCTCTTTGGGTCACAGGCTGAAAACCTAGCCTGGCCACAGCTCAAAGTTGTCACCACCCTGAAGGCTGGAAAACAAGTGCTGAGTCTCAGGGACACGTCCCTGGCACAGGTGTCTCCTCTGGACAGCCCTGCACACATGCCTCTGCTTGTAGTTCCCATCCCAGAAGCTGTTGTGCAATCCATATCCAACCAGCTCTCCCGGGAGGAGTGATCTCAGAAGCTTTGGGTGCAGGTTTCAGGATTTATTTCCCCTTTATAAACGTTTGCCAGGTCTTTGGAACAAGGTCACTTTCAAACTGACTTCCTGACAAAGCTCCCTAGATGAATCAAAGCTTTCATGGACGTTGCTCCCCTACACACCAGGTCCTTGTGGTAAAGAGGGCAACTTCTGTGCAGCAGTGTCACTGCCTGGCCCCCTCGATGGCAGGAGCAGCTCGTTTTGAGGCAGCAGCCTGGTTTTATGGCAGGTCCTGCCCTGTCATTCCACTGGGAACCCATTTCCCAAAGACCTGCTGAGAGCCGGGTCCCAGCTCTGTCAGAGAAGCCTCGGGGAGGCTGCTTGTGTGGCAGCTGCTCCCCAGAAGCCGGCCTCTTTCAGCTGTTCCCTGGCTGCTCCTGCAGAAGAAAGCCTGAAGTGTTTATTCATTTTACTCCTCACTGCGTGAGTCAGTCTGGGTGTGTTTGGGGCAGCTCTGGCCATTCTGCAGTGACACCCCCTGGTGTGGAGGGAGCATCCTGGCCTCCAGGAACTGGTGCCCTTCATTCTGTTGCCCACACAACCAGGAGAATGGTGCACACATCCCTGGGAATGGCGCAGGAAACTGTGGGATGAAGAGGCCAAAGCTTTGCTTGAGTAGCAAAGTGCCAGTCTGAGAAACTCGAGAGTCACTAAGGACAGACAATGAAGAACCATTTTCATCTCCCCAGCCCATCCCAGCCCAGGCTGGAGCACTGCTCTGTGCTGAGAAAGGCTCTGGGCCAAGAGCCAGGATACCTGGATCTCTTGCTAAGCTGATTCCTCTTGGCAGGCTCCTATCCTGCTGAACCAAGGAAACGCTGCCGGGGAGCTGGCGGGGAGGGCATTTTGGCAGCTGTGAAATGCCACCCATGTGGATGGGAAATCCCTTCCTGATACCCATGGCGTTACTTCAGAGGTTGCTGGTTTGGCTAGAGCAGCCACAATGTGCTAATGGGCATGAGATGGTGCAGCCCCAGCTTTCCCCTGTGTGCCTTTTCCAGAGCCCCAGCTCCAGCCTGGTCCTCTGCTGGCAACCAAGGCTGGGTGTTGGCAGGCTTTGCAGCTGGGAACAAGCTCTGGGAACATCCCTAAATTTCCTGCGGGGCTTGGACTGCTATTTGGCACTGCTGCTACCAGCCAGAGGCTGTGAGCTGCCTTCTGCCCTTCTCTGAGAGATGCTCTTTCCATGCAACATGCCCAGAGTTCACCAGACCACTGGTTTGCAGTCTGCTGACCATGACAGGGCAGTCCCACTTCAGATCAACAGCCAGCATCCTTGGCAAGATACAGGAGCCGTAGGCAGAGGGACAGACAGCTGAGCCCGCATCCCTCTGAGAACCAGAAATAAATGCGCAGTCACCGCCACGCTCCAGAGGGGAGAAGGAGCATCTCGGCTCTCGTTCACTCCCTCTGTGGTGGGAGGTGTTGGCAGTGAGAGCTGAGTTATTTATTTATTAAGATCCCTCTTGTGCTGCTGCCTGAGGCTGCTGGTCTCTGTGCTGGAGCTGTGGTGCTTGCGTGCTTGCAGGAAATGGAAAGACTGCAAGCCATGAAGAAGGAGTACATACATGAAAATACTCTGAGTTTGGCAGTGGTGAGGCTGGAGAGGGCATGAGGGCTCACTGGCACAGAAGATGTCCCTGTCCCCAAACACTGAGCAGAAGGCACCCTCTTGAGAGCCAGATGAAGGTGGGTGTGCATCAGCTGCACACCCTGAGTGCAGTCTCCAGCGCGTTGCTGCAGCACTAGTGTGCTGAGCCGTCTGTGATCCCTGACACGCTGTGGCTGCAGGAAACCCCGCAGGCTGTTCCAGAACATGGCTTTTAAGTCAGACCAGAGCAGCAGTGCGGTTTGCAGCCCAGCTGTGCACAGCTGGCTCGGCGCAGCCAGGGGATGGGAAGACGTGGGCGGGAGCGTGGCGAGGTGGGAGTCTCGCCAGCCCTTCTCGGCGCAGGGAGCCTGTGGCTGGGTGTGTCAGCCTGCCCTCAAATTCCCAGCACACAAACCCTTTTCTGTGCCCCCTCTGCCCTCTTCCCCTCACCCTGCTGGTGCCTGCAGCCAAGGGCAGGTGGGAGCCTTGGCATGTGGCTCCCTGGGGACTCAACCCTCACCCACTGCAGACTCATGAATCCCGCAGGGCCAGCCCTTGGCCGTAGTGTCTGTGCTCTTCTGCAGAGTGATCAATCATATTTTCCAACACAGTTTCTTCTCCTTGGTATTAATCAGTCCAAGAAAGCAGCCTGGACTGATTGCTGCCATTGAGCTTTCTGCTAAATTTACCAGCTGATCACCATCTCTTCTCTTCATGCCATGAACTGGCAGCAGGGAGTGTGTTGTGTAAACTTCACGTTATCCTCAAAACCCTGGCAACCACAATGATGCAGCAAGAAAATATTTGGAACCTTTGGGAGGTGCTGCAACATGCAGCCCTGCCTCACACTGGGAAGCTCTGCTGAGGGCAGTGCGGGCAGGACAGGCAGGCCAGGGGTTGTGTGCCCCACCAAGGGGCCTCAGCCTCCCTGGTCTGACCAGGTCCTGAAGCCTTTGGGACACCAGACATTTCCCCTTGACAGATGGGATTGGTCACAACTTGCCAGCCCTCCCATTTCCATTATTCCTGTACCCATTTATTCAAGAAAACACATGATACTTCATGGTGCAGTGCTTTCCTACTGCAGAGCGGAGCCTTTGCAGAGCCAGCGTCTTTCTTGATGTGTAAGTAGATGGACTCTGATAAATCCAGGGTACAATTAATCATTTGCACTTGCACTTGCACCCTGATCTCCCTGATGTCTTCAGTTTTGTTTTAGTTTGGCAGCCTTATGGAGACAATTAGCCTATCTCTCTAATATTGAAATATATACATAATCCGAATCCTGTTAAATCAATATTCATTATTCAAGGTGACAACAGAGCTCAAATTAGTCCTTTGGCTATATCAAGAGCATCAGGATGATCACATGTCATTTGGATTAGCGACCTGATGCAGACACATGGCTTCACAGGCGTGGGCAGGGCGGCAGGGCACGGCGCTGAGGTGCGTGGCCAGGAGGGTGCGGGGAGCTGGATCCCGCCCTGCCTCCTGCCTGCAGCACCCTGGGGAGCACCCCAATCATGCCAGGGTTCAGCCGTGGCAGGTGAGGTGATGGGGCGGTGTGCCGGGGGGACACAGGGACGCTGGATTTTTGTTTGTTTTTCTGCCCAGGGCGGGCAGCGGGAGGAGGGGATTTGAAATGCTCAGCACACTTTGACAGCAGCGCAGGGTGTGTGCTGGCATGGAGTGGTTTCTCCCTTTTTTTTCTTTTCCTGCTTGCTGATGTGCAGCCCAAGCTCTCCATTAGCGCTTTGGCCGTTGGCAGGTGTTAGCAAGGGGTGGGATTTTTGGAAAACTCCTGTGTATTTTCCATTTGCTTTGCCTGGTGCACAGCTGCACATGTGCTGGTCCAGAGCTGTGTGCATGCCCTGGTGCCAGAGATCATGCTGGAGAATCATCCTCATGAGTTAATATGAGATCTCTTGCGGGCTAGTCAAGAATTGATGTGTTACTAATTGCTGTAATAGAAAATATTGTCCTTTAGAGGATGTTGTTGTTTTATAAACAAGGGGGTAATTTACAGTTCAATTGCTTAAATCATACGTTAATTGCTATGTGTAATGAATAAATACATTTGCAAGTACATTTAATTTGCACAGATTCCAGAAGTCTAGACATTAAGAGGCAGATCATTATTTGATAAGTAATCTGGAATGTCGTATGAAATGACATTTATTTTCACATGATGAAATATCCTGAAATGAGATTTCAAGGTCCTTGTCCTTCCTTCCCTGCAATGAAGGGCAGTGTTGTCATCGCTGCCTCAGAAATGTGTCCAGGCTGCCTGGGAGCACAGGGAAAGGCAGGAATCCTCCAGGAGCAGCACAGAGTAGAATAGCAAACACTGCTTTATGCAGATGCAAGTTTTTAATATTACAGAATGTAAAGAGAGAATACAGAGCCAAAAACGGGGATGTCTGCAGTACCCTGGGAGGCTTCACATCAGTGCTAACTGATGGCAGGATGGCTGTGGGGCTGTGAAAAGCACAGGGAGTAGCTGAGGAGGTGAGCTGGGAGCATTGGTGATGAAAGGGAGGCATTAGTGCTGCTGCCTGGGCACTGGTGAGAGCTCAGCCCAGTGTGAGGATGCAAGCAGAAGCAGCAGCAAATAAACCCAGCACAGGAGGCTTTTGCAGCCTGCTGCTGGTCACGCGTGCCTGGTGGCTGTTGCTTGCACCCTGGGAGGCTGCAGGAATCTGTGCCCTCTTCTCCAGGGAGTGAGGAGCCCTCCCTGCTGCTGGAGCTGGGGCTGGCTGCTGCTGCCCAGAGTAAGAGGCCCTGCAAACAGAAGGCACCTGTGCTTCAGTTGCTGATACTGAATAATCTTGGGCTACTGGTGCCCTTTCGCAGGCACCATATCTTTATTGGAGGCTGTTAAAGCCAAACCTCCCAACAGCAATAACATGACTACAAAGCATTTCTAAGAATAAAGTACGTGGGAATAAGGGAGATACTGAGATCCCAGCCAATTTCAGTACAATACAAGTCTGAAGTACCTTATAAAGTTAACAAGCCAAATTTAAATGTATGCAAGGCTCAGGAGCATGCAGGAAACAGCACTGGCCAAACCTTCGAAGGCCCATCATTGTCTTTCCAAAAGTCCACTGAAGGCTCATGCCATAAAAAGGTGTATTCACATGGCTGATACAGTGATAAACCTGGTGGAGAAATGCCAGCAGCCAGAGTGGGCAGGGATGCTCCCTGCTGGGATGCTATGGTGACCCAGCCCCTTGTCACAGAGTGCTTTGCCCTGCTCTCTCTGTTGCTGCACCACAATAAAAGAGAGTTCTTCTGGTGTAAACCTGGGGAGTGTTTGGCAGGTGACTGGCTCTAAGGCAAGAAATAACCCTTGTCCCTGGCTTTATGACAGGAAGGTCATAAAGCTCCTGGAGAGGTAAAAAAAACCCAAAAACCTCTCCTGCCTTGCCCAGCACCATCTTCATCACATTCCTGAGCAGCACAAGCTGCAGCCAGGAGTGCAGCACATGGTGGTGGCTTCCCTGTCCCCTGTGATATAAACACCCTGGATGCCACAGACAGGAGAGGACAAGAAAAGAGCTAGGAGAGACTGCTTGTGCTGCATGCCAAGGAGCTTGTCCCTGCTTTCTCAGAGCTGAAGACACCTGTGGATGGATTAGAAGAGTCTTCTGTAGGCACCTGGAGAGCAGTTTGTGAAGTGCTGCAATGTGAAAACTATGCCCAAAGGTCCCAAGCCTGCTCCTGTTTAGCTTCCTTGAGTACTGGATTAAGAGCCAAATGTGGTCATGAAATGCCAGAGACCCAGAGCTCTTTCAGCCTGCCTGAGTGGTGTCAGTGTGGCGAGCATACCATGCCTGATCTTTCCTTCTCCTGTGTGTTATTCATGTTTAGCAGGCTGTATTCTGCCTTCATCATGTGCCATTGTGTGTTTATACATTTTATGCATCCATTTGGAAGCAAGAACTGGTGCCACAGGACTTACCAACCAGCCATGCTCTCTAGCAGAGCACCCAAGCAAGCTGCATTGCAAACCATCCAAAGACTGCAACAGAATGGCAGAAAGTCAGGAAAATGCCCTGCTACAAAAACAGTGGAAAATCAAGGTTGTTTCATGGCTTGTTTGTGAGCAGGAAGCAAAACCACCCTGATTTGGTGCCTCTGAGGAGGCCAGCAGAACTGGGATGCATGTTGCAGGACTTGGCGTGCAGGAATTCATGAACCATAAGGCCTTGTCAAAACTAATTTTTAAATGAAATGCAGTGTCCTAGCAAAACACATGCTTGAGACTTAAACCAAAACCAAAGTACAAAATGTGGTGTTTAAAGGCTGGGCTCCGTCTCTAGTGAATAGAAGCCACATGCATTCATCTGAGATCAGATTTTGGCGTGATCTGAAGCTGTGCTCAAGGAGGCTGCAGTGAGAGCAGGCAGAGGAAGTCTTCCTCTCCTACAATCCTGCACACATGATCAGCCCCTCTGCACTTTCCAAGTGAAAAGGTTTCTGACACCAGCCCTAGGCTCCCCAGGTGTGAGATGGAGCATCCCAGGGCTGCTCAGCTGCTTGCTCCACACTATGTGCAGGCAGCTGTGAGGCCACTTCCACCAGCCTGAAAACCTGGTGCAGACCTGTATCTCTCTCCCTTGCTGCCCACAGTGGGTTTGGGACTGTGAGTGCCCAGTGACACCACTTTGGAGCAAGTGTCCTGCAAAAGAGCCAGTATTGAGGCTTAACCTTTATTAATTGGGGAGAGGAAGAAATAATGCTGGCAAAATATTGTCAAATACTTCAAATTAATGATTAATTCTAGATGGAGTGATACTGTTTGATGTGGTCTTTGCTGGTTTAAACAGGAGAAGGGTGATTCACTCTAAAGGAATTTATAAAAACACAAGTATTTGCTCATGGACAATAAATACTGGGGCAGATAAAAAGGGGGATGAAGTGTTCGGTGTTGTGATAGCAACTCTGCTTGAGAAAACTTTTGACCTTCTCACATCTTAAATCAATGGCCCCTCCTGCTCGCTTTCCTCCAGGCCTGCTCCCAGGCTGAGGGATCGGGGTACGTGGGAGCACACCAGGCTCGCCCTGGGCTGTGTTGTTGGCAGGTCCCCCCGTTCCCCTCTTGTTCCCACGGGGAGGATTGGGCACCCGCCGGCGCCCGCCGAGGGGCACAGGGCAGCACCCGACAGCAGTTTACACAATCTGTGTACACAGCCTAATCTGCCAATTTGCCTGTTGTAAAAGTAAGCGCATAAACTTGGTGCTGAAGCTGCTGTGGTTTACAGAGCTGCTCCACCTGGGAAGCTGAGATTTACGCTGTCCACTTGCGAGCGAGCCATCCTGTCCCATCCCGTGCCGTCTCACGCTGTCCCCTCGCAGTGCAGACAGGCAGGTTGCCCAGGAGGGCAGGCTGCAGGCAGCAGAGCCCAGGAGCAGCCCGGTGGAGTGGCAGCAGAGATGCCAGCAGTACTGCGCCTGCCCCACGGCGCCTGAGAGCCTTCGGGTGGGTACCTGAGGGAGGGAGCTTGCTATCTACCTTTCCCGTGGGAATATGATGCAGCTGAGATAACCCCCAGACCTTGCTGGGACTCTGCCAGTGTCATTAAAGTGTTGACATCTGCTGATTACCCTGACATGATGCTGGTTTTATTGAGACAAGATTAGCCACTCGCGCTTTGAAGGGAGGCTGGGCACACATGGTTAACTGGCTGTGCCCTGTCAGGAAAGGCTTCAGAGCCTTTTCCATTCTGGTCTTTTTTATTTATGAGAATCTAACTATTTATGCCCTAAAAATAGCAGCATGGGAGTGAGGGCACAAAGCAGGCAGAGCAAAGTCCCTGAGCTGGTGTCCAGCCCTGCCATGTCTGTTGTGGGTTAGCCAGCAGTGCAGGGTGGCCCTGGTCACATCACCTGTCAGCGTGGGGCTGAGGGAGCAGAGCTGATACCCGCCGAGGGGCCGAGCCCCTGCCTGCAGCCATTCCCGCAGCATCGCCTCGCAGGCTGTCAGTGAGCCTTTCATCACAGCCCCTTCTGACATCAGCCTTTCCAAAACACCTGAGCTCCTTGTGGTCCCTGTGCTCATAACACTTGGAAGTGACAGCGGCTTCTGGTTCCAATTAACCCAGGGGCAGTTTGGGGACTATCTGATTGCACTGCAGTGGAGGGGAGAGGAGAGAGAGCCTTTCTGGGAAGCAGCAATTGAGTGTGTGGGTGAAGAACTGAAAAAAGCAGATGGTTTCTCTCTTTCCTTCCTCTTTCTTTTCCTTGTCTTTTTTTTTTTTCCTGAATTCCATGAAACAGACAACCCAACAGCACATTTTTCACCATCAAAGCTTTGCTGAAGGGAATTCTCCACTGCTATTTCATTTTTTCCTTATGTTCACAGATTGTAAAGCAAACGGCCTCTGGAGAGCAGAGAGGGCAGATTTGTCCCAGGGTGACAGCAGAGGACTGGCCAGCATCCTTGGGGCACGAGAGGCTCTCCTTGGCAGCCAGGGGAAGCGAACACGCATCTGCCTTGGGATGCTGGGTGACAAACATGGCACTGCAGCTGGCAGCTGCTGGCACTGGAATCCGGGACACAGGGATTTGCCAAGGTTCATAACCTCTGCCCTGGACACCTGCACAAGGCTAACAACTGTGAGCAGAAGCTGCAAGCAGCAGGGGAAAGCAAGCACCAGTTCCTGGGCTGGCCCCTCTAACTGATGCTCTGCTGGGAGGAGATGCACTCACAGGTCAGCAGAGGCAGGTCCCACCTGGAGCCTTCCTCCCCCAGCCTTCCCACGGTCACACCACAGCCAGAGATCCCAAATATTATGTCTCTGGGAGAAACAGGGAGGGAGGAAGCTGTAATCCCATGAAATCCCAGCCCACACTGTGCCAGCCCTTTAAATTACTCTCTCTCACATGCAACATGTTCAATGCCTGTTGAAAGAAAGGTGGTTAAAGGAGGAGATGTAAATGGAAAATAAGGTTGAAGGGCAGATGGGGTTGGAGGTTCTGTCTTGTTAATCCAATACCTGTTTTTTAAGACACCATTTTTAGACCTGGCAGTGCAGCTGATTGCTGCCTGCTGCGATGCATGGCAGCACTGGTGTGCTGTGGGAAGGTGCTCTTTGGAAAGGAGGAGTGAGGATTCAGCAAGGAGCTGCAGCACAGGGAGGGACACGGCAGCCAGTTGTGCTTGGATAGCTGGAAGATACTCTCTTGGCTCTGTTCTCCTTCCACCAGTGACTTGGACACAAAAAGGGAGCTTTTTCTTGCAAATTGTGCTTCTCCAGCCAGGAAAGTGAGATGTGGAGGCCAGTGTTGGGCCAGGAGCTCCTGCCCAGTCCCCTGGCATTGGAAGGTGGCTGGACAACATGCTTGCTACACTGCATGGCTGAGTCAGAGAAGAAAACATTAGAAGAGAATGGCAAAACTGCTGGCAAGGAAAATGGGACTGAAATGACACTGGGACCAAGAGGGTCCAGAGCAACTCCCAGCCAGAGCAGTCACAGTCGGAAAATAACCTCATTGCTCATTAAAACATGGGCCACAGGTGAGAGGGACAAGCCAGAATGGACTGGCAGGACAGGCATCCCTTGCACTGTGTCTCCATGGCCTCACTCACCACTGCTCACACAGGAACACAAGCCTGCTCCTTGCTGTAGGCTGGAGGAGGAGCAGCCAGCCCCATGGGGTTTATCACTGGTAGGTGTTGTTCTTGTCACCTCTGACATCAGCTGTATGCCTTGAAGATGTCCTTTGCCTAAGGAAAAGCTGCTTCCAGGCTCCATCCCCAGGACAGTGAATGGCAGCGACCCTGGATTAGGATGTGGGTGCACTGAAGGGATGGTGCCACCCACGCTGTGATGCTGCTGGCAGTGCAGAGCCTGAGCACTGAGCTGGGCCTGTCCCCACGTCCTGGGCTCCAGAGCTGCTGACCCAAACTTGGCAGATTCTGGGTGAAAGCAGGCTATTTTTGAAGGTGCTTCAACTCCACTCCCTGCGTGCCATAGGGATGCCCGGTGAAAACAGGGCTACCTCTCACTTTCCACCCCAGGAACCCATGCAGCCCCCACGGGAGTGGGGTCCGTGGGAAGGGGACAGACGTGTCAGCCCGACAGAGGAGCCAGCCCAGCCGGAGAGCTGCTGCTTTTCACACCCGGCGGGCTTTGGAGCCGCCCGCTCCGAGGGTCAATTACCGCGATTACTTCAAGGAGTCCAACCGGCTGCCGGCAGCACTGGGGAAAATCTTTGTTTCCCGTTTGGCTTTGTCAAAGGGAAGGAAAGAAGTGCCTGGGCATGCGGCGGGGGGTGAAAGAGCCTCTGCTGCACGAAGGGCAGAAGTCAGAGGGCGGCTGGGTGTTTGCGGGGGAGGAGGCTGCCCCGGGGACAGCTGCCCTGTGCTGCCAGTGCCACTGAGCAGCACTTGGGGCTTGGGCAGCCTCCAGCACACTGGGCCACTCAGAAAGGGCCTATAAAACAACCCAGTGACTGTAGAGAAGCAAACCAGTTAGTGGTGGAGACAGCCTTTAAAAGAGAACGTGAAACCTTGGCAAGTTAAAAGTAAAGTCACAGTAAAAGGAATTTAAAAGTCTGTGGAAGAACATGCAAAAGGTATTAAAACCTGAAAGTAAACATGTTTGCATAAATGCCAGGAGCAGGAAACCAGCCAACAAGCTGGTGCAGGTTGTGAATGATGAACAGAACATCCAGGGAAGGCAAAGCCTCAGGAGAAAAGCTGAGTAGTGGCTTGAGAATGCTCAGACAGTGCTTGTCACCCTTGCTGCAGGGCTGTGCCAGGGGCCTCTCCCACAGCACGGTCCTGCTGGATATGTCTTCCAACAAAACAAGGGGCTACAGGTGGCACACATGTGGGATGAGGCAATGCCAGCCCAGCTGCTGGTACCCAGCTTTTCCTGCCAGCCTAGGGCAGAGGTGGGGAAGGAAACATGAGCTGCAGCCAGAGGGGCTCAGAGGATCTCACGGGCAATTTGGGAGAACTCATCTATAACAGATCTGGGTCAATGCAGCACTAAGGGGAGGCTCAGCACCACCTTGCAGGAGGAAGCCATGCCTCACACATCAGCCAGGTCACCAAGCATGGGGAGCAGAGCAATGTGCCGGTCATAGAGCAGTGACACTTCCAAAACGTTTTGGTTTTTTTGCCTTGGCACCTCTCCAAAAGGCCTGGTGCCCAATGGGCTGAAGGAACATTCTCCTTGCTTGGAAAAACAACTGGTTAAAAGATTTACAGACAGCAAAGTAAAGCTGGCTGCTGGGCAGGAACTCACAGTATTAACTTCAGGCTGGTAAAATGGCACATGAAATTCAGTATTGATAAAGGCAAAGCAACAACCCACAGAGAAGCAACCCCCAACATCCATGCAGAATGCTGATCCCCTCTTCAGTGATGCTGGGAAAGAGTCAGGACAGCAGGCACGATGTATGATTAGGGAAAGAAGAGAGAACAACTAAATACTTTCTCTTTTGGAGTAGTATGTGCTGTGTTTTTTTTCTCAAAAAGGATGTTGGGGAAATAAAGAAATATGAAGAAAGGCCTTAAGGATGCTTGGGAATAGAGTTTGGAGGCATGGTGAGAAAAGATCAGGAAAGATCAGATGTCATGGTCACACCAGCTTGGAAAAGGTGAAGGAAGGTCATAAAGATCCCAGGAGTCAGAGTAGGAGATGGAGTGAGACCTAGCACCCAACTGGAACAGTGAAATCATGTTGAGAATATGTCCAAAACAAGGAGGAGGAAGCCTTTGCCTTCATCAGCACTGATCAGCTGTGAAACCCTCGGCCACAGGCTGTAGTGGCAGCCAAAGGCACAAAGTGGGGAGGGCTGCACCCACTGATGCTGAGTCTGTCTGACACAAGCTGAGACAGAGCTCATCCACACCCGAGCTCCTCTGCTCCCCCCAGTACCTGCCACCTTCACAGCAGGGCCTGGAGCTCCTGCTGCTCTGCAAGCTGGAAGTTCTTGGCCTGGGAAAAGGGTGAAAGAACAAGGACACCAGACCATAAGGCTGAACTGAGCTCACGGAGGCACTTTCTGAGATGCAAAGGGTCAGGCAGGAAGCTGTGTCTTGGTGCTTTGTTTTCCATGTGCCTCACTAGCTTTGAGCTGCCAGCCAGAAATGCTGCCCTGCCCACCACTGCTGCCTCCACTGTGCAGCACCTTCACCCCTCCCTGACTTTTATGAGCAAGGATTGACCAAGATTTCCTCTGCCACATTGACAAATACCTTGAGTCAGGAAGAAAAAGAAGCTGAACCTGTCTCTGCATTGCACACTGGCACGATGTCATAGGCTCCTGCAATCCGTGGTTTTGGTTGGAAGTAACCTTGAAGAGGTTCCAACTCCCCTGCCACCGGCAGGGATGCTGCCCACTAAATCAGGTTGCTCAAAGCCCCAGCCTGACCTTGAACATTTCCAGAGATAGGGAAGTGTTATGGGTGTCTGCACAGCAGCTGCTGGGTGCACAGCCTGGAGCTCCTGCAAGGAGAGGGACACACCAGGGCAGCAGGACTCGTCTGTCAGGGCAACACCTGGCCTTTGGCAAGTGAGCTTTTTTTTTGTGCTAAGCCATTTGCTGCCTATCTGGCTGGCCAGCCCCGCTGTGAGCCTGGAGCAGCTTAGCACCTTCCACAGCTCCACACCAAAACCCAGGGCCCCCAAGGTCCCTTCTGCCCGTGCCTGGCACCCTGCCACCTGCCCCAGCGCTGCCATCCGCACGCGAGGCCGGGGCAGGGCTGGCCGCCGGCATCGCTCACCCTCCAGGGCGCGGGCCTGGGCTGGGATTTGTGGAGATTATGCCGGAGGAATTACAAAGGAACAGACTTTCCCACAGACCTTCAATCGCTGCCCTGAGAAAGTGTGTGAGCTGAGGCAGGCCGCCTGCCTCACGGTGCTTTGGGGAGCGCACAGGAACAGCACACACGGTTTTTAATAATTAAGTAACTTTAATTGTCCTGGGAAAGCAGCGCTTGCCTTGGGGCACTCTGCGCAAACTCATAATTAATGTTACCAGGAGAGATTACGGGAAGGAGAACTGAGAAATGATTCACTTTTGCTTTTTAAGCCTCTCCGTGTTAAAGCTGTATTATCCCCTGGTTTAAAGCCTCATTTAGCTGTGAAGAAAGCCAGTGTGCTCACGGGGGGAGGTGGGGAGAGGCAGGCAAAGCACCCTGACAAATTACAAACAGCCGCGCCAGGCTCCACCAGCAGCCCTGGCGGGATGGGAGCCGGCGGCCAGCACAGCTGGGAGCATCCCGGCTGTGCAGAGCAGCAGCGCGGTGGAGAGCCCAGAGGAGGGAAGGGTGCTCATCACCAGCCCAGCCCGAGGCTGGCATGTGTGTGTAATTCCCACGTGCACCTTCTTGCTTGCGGGCTCCAAAGGCAGCTGCCAGCACAGGAGTTGCCAGACAGTACTGGGAAAAAGACTGGTCTCTCCCACTATCCCCAGTGCACCAGAGGGCTAAATCCTGGGAAGCCTGAATTTGGCAGTGAGAGCTTCTTCTTGGAGTCAGAGGGTGACAAGCCCTTTGTAAATCTGATTTATTCCAAGTAAATAAAATGGGCATTTAGCACCCTAAACCTGGCTACACTCTGCCATAACCTGCTCCCAACCCTCCAGGGACGGGTGCTTTCCTGTGGCAGCTCGTCACCCATCTTGGCTGTGCAGCAAGCAAGCAATTCTCCAGGACATGGGCGGCAAGGGCAGACAAAGTCCCTGTGCTGGGACATGCCTCAAGCATGTCCCCAGATGTCTCTGAGCCCCCCAGAGCTCCCAGCCCTCCTCCCCAGACAGCTGCCTGCCCCTCTGGGTCTGCTGAGCAGGGGGGATTCATTCAGCTCAGCAGTAATGCTGATGCTGAGCCAAGCCCCACGGGGAGCCCGTGGACAGGCACTGCCGGTGCTGCACAAAGAGGTGGGCAGTGAGGGAGGGATGCAAATCCTTCCCGGGGTGTGCGGCGCCTGGGATCCATGGTGCTTGCTGGCGCGTTTCACCCACTTTAAAACCAACAACCTATTGGACTGGAGCGCTTCTTTTCTTTCTTTTTTCCTTTTCTGTTTTTTTTTTTTTTCCCCTTCCGCCCAAAGCAAATCATTGGACTCACGCAGGACACAAGGTATTTCACTCTATAGAAATCCTTTTTTCAGGCAACTATGTCAAGAATGTTTTCATACTTTGGGCTGGATGGGAAAAAAAAGGGCTTAATCCCCTGAGATGGTTATTTCTCTGAAAACAGACATGCAAATGCTGGACTTGTCAAACCTTAAAATGTTTTCTTTATTCAGGGAATTACTGCCTGCCTGCTGAGCCCGGGTAATGCTGACAGGCTAAGCCCGGGGCCTTGGCAGCAGAGCATGCAGAGTGTGGGAAAGGGCGGCTGAGGCACGCGCCAGATAAGATCATACAATAAATGATACAGCCCTCCGGAGCACACGGCCACTTTCATATGCAAACAGGCCTCCCTGTACACACACACACACACACACACACACACACACACACACACACACAGCCCAGGCAGGAGGCAGCACCTTGCTGCACGCCCGGGCAGACGCACCTGCACACGCATGCACACGGCTGCAGGGCTGGCAGGATGCAGGGAAATGCAGGGGGGATGCAAGACAGGTTTTGCTTAGCCCAGTGATCTTCCCAGGTGCTGGAGGAGGGGACATCTTCCCACTGACCCATGGTCTGGCCAGGCACGTTCCCTTATTGTCCTGTCATGCCCCAGTAGTTGCATTTTGGTGCTGCTGGTGACCAGGTTCTTGCTGCATCTGGGGCATGGTGGCTTGGAGACCCTACTGGAGTCCTGTGAGGAAAGGAAAGTCCTCATCTAATAACTTGGTTACTTCTTTCTTCCACATGTGGGGTAAAAGCTGGAAACAGGACTCAAATGGCTTAGAAGATTACAAAGATGATCCAAAAGGCACAGGACTTTTAGTTGCATTCTTTTAGCTGTTGTGTTGTTTCTGACCTAAGTGAGGCTTTTTGGGACTGTGCAAAGCAGCCACATATTCTGCCCTCTGGCAGAGCTTCATTTCTAAAGAGAAGCAAAGAGCATGACTCCACGGATAGGAGCAGCAGGACTGATGGTGCCATGCTCCTGCTGCCCATGGACGCAGCGCCAGCTTCCCCCCAGGCACCCACAGAGCCTTCACTTGAGCCATTTTTGCTTGCTTTGCAGTGTGCAAACCTGATTCAGCCGGGACACGGGCGGGCAGGAGGCCGGCGTGAGCCTCCCTCAAGCTCTAAGTGTGGCACCTGCACATTTATTTTAATGACGTGGTGCCTGGCAGAGCCACCGTCATGGGTCACAGTGCTGGTGGGTCACACAGCCAGCCACAGCTAATGACCCATGTGCTGGTGGGAACAATGGCTCTGAGCTACTGAGAGTGCAGCCAAAGCCACCGTGGGAGGGAGCTGCCCCAGCAGCAGCAGCATTTGGAGCCAAAACGAGCTCCCTTGGGGGGGTCAAGTGCCACCCCAGAGCAGTGCCACCCCAGTGCTGGCACCAGCCCAGGCCCCCATGGGCTGCTGATGGCCACGGTCATCCTTTCCTGTCCCACCACGGCAGCATGTCCTGCTCTGACACCACCACCCACTGGTGGCAGGTTCTGCTGGGACATGTTTTGCAGGGTGCATCACTAAATTAATCTCAGCGCAGCTCCTCCTAACCCGAGCTTAACTTTTGACATGGTTACAGTTGTATTTTTAGGGCATGCAGGAGCCTGAGTGCGGGGGCAGAAGGCTGCTGAGCACACGAGGGGTGGCAGAATAGGTGGTCGGTGATGGATGGCTGCCCTGTGCTCCTCCAGAGCCCTGCACGCTCACAAATCACAGCTCCTCACTCCTCACTGCTCTCAAGGTAGCTGGGGAAGGGGGAGAGCCACGGTGGGGGGGTCCTGGCATCTTACTCCCGGCTTAATACGGTGCATTCACACAGATAATCTGTCAAGGAAAAAATGAGCCAACAAGCTATCTATTCTTGTCTGTGCTATTTTCCCATGTCAGAAACAGGCTGGGCTGAAAAATGTAGGTTTCCCCTTTCATCTTGCCTTTCAGAGCCCCTGAACAAGATGCCTTTCTTTGCCAGCACTCGCCGAGGAGATCTTGCCTCGAAGAGCAAAAAAAGGGGCTTTCTTTTTCTTTCTTTTTTTTTCTTTTTTTTTTTTTTTTTTTAATATCTGTGCCCAGGCTGTGCCAGTAGCAGGGATGTAGAGTAGCTTTTATTTTTCCTGGGAAGGGAGAGTGCTGTGCTGATCTCCTCCTTGAGCTCCCACTGTTGTTACTGTTTCCACTAAGCTGAATTAGGGGTGACAACAAATATTTCCCTTCCACATTTTATTTTTAACATGAAAAGAAGTATCTGGGAAGGCAAAAATAACATTTCCCCAGGTGGGAGGCTCCAGCGAGCGAGAGACAAGTGATGAAATGCCGCTGCATCCTCCCCTCAGCTGTGTGCTGCCCACACATCAGTGCTGGACACTCAGCAACACCCATCCTTTCACGAGTGCCACCACCCTGCTGTGCCTCTCCTCTCCCTACCCACTGGGTCCAGCAGGGATGCATGTCCCTGCTAGCCAGGCATGCTGTGGTGCAGCCTCCTCTCCCCCCGTCCATGGGGTGGCAGGGAGCATGAGAGGCAGGCAGAGATTCTGCACACCTCAAGTTTACAAGGTGGTGGCAATCCTTGCCCTCCTCTGGCTGGGCATCTTGGGCTCACATGCCCTTTTCATACAGTTGGTTTGGTCTAATAAAAGCAAGAAATGTGTTTTTATAGGCTTTGTGGTCTGTCTTTCATTAATCACATTTCTTTGCGTTCTTGTTGGTTTGTTCTACTTCAGTGACTGGCAGTGGCCACCAGCTCTCCAGCTGCGTAGGCTGTTCTGCTGGTGCTGGGGTGTGTTTGTTGATTTATGGAAGTGGTTTTCAAAAAATAATATTTGAAATGGCCAGGTAACAGCCAAGTGCAGGGAGAGGACATATCAGCAGCACTTGTATAACAGTGATCTGGCTATCTGGTTTCTTGTAAAAGCAAATAGTTTAAAGGGTCTTGGGCTGTTCTGCTTCCTTCACAATTTTGAGAATTTTGAAAATTGTGGTCTTTTTACTATGGTTTCTCTGACCTGGAGATCACACATGGCAAACAAATAAACCCTTTCTGAGACCCAGTTAGTGGTACTATTGAAATCTACATTTTTAATTGTTTTTGTGTGTATCCTTTTGAAAGAAGAGATGGATGCTCTTCCCTTGTCCCAGTGCAGAAAAATGGAACATCAGGCTCTATCCCCAAGACTTGGAGGAATCTGTCCACTCCAATTATCAGTGCTAGAGACTTGGTCCTTGCAGCCAACTGTGACACACATTCTTGCTCAATTTCTTTTCCCCTCAGCTTTTGTTGGAGGTTTTGTGAACGTGAGCAGAAAGAGAAGACAAAGTTCTGAAAGCAAATGCTTCTTCCCTGGAGGATGCCTAAGCAGCCCCCAGTCACTCAGTGTGTTTGGTTCCTGCCACCTGTAATGAGGACAGGAACTCCTGCAGGGAATCCTGCAGAAGAGATGGCCAAAAGCTCAGGCTGCCATGAGCTGCAGCGGCAGTGCCTGCTGAGCCTTGCTGGTGCCTGAGTGCAGGGCCAGCACCCAAACCACCAGAGAGCTGTCAGAAGGGCCAGGGATGTGCTTCCCCACCAAAATTATTCTAAGGCCGGGCTGCTGGAAGGAACTGCAGGGAAATAGGGATCAGACAGAGCAGGCAGCTAATTGGGAGGAGCAAAAATACATAGGTAAGATAAAAGAGAATGTTTGCATTGTCTGGAATCCCCAGGCCATCCCAGGTTTGCCTCCAGCTGTTTGGTGAAAAGCCCTTTCCAGACTTTGAGAAGGTCATGGTTAGTCTGGAATCAAACAAAATGAGCAATGAAGGCGAGCAGGCAGGAAGGCATGAAACCAGCTCCTTTGACTTTGGGAAACTTGTAAATGCAATTGCTTGTGGTGGTGTAGCACTCAGATTGCCACAGCTTTTGCATGACAGTACCAAGACACCCCACCTAAGGCTGGAGCAGCTCCAGGCTCTGGAGAGAAGAACCTGTGGCCTGAATACACAAAACAGGAGTGGAAACAGGCAGGAGATGACTTTCCCACAGGCAGAGTGGGGCAGAGCTGGAGCCACCATCACCCCAGTTAAGGCTGTGGCCACCAGCTGCCTTGCCTTGGGGGCAGGCTCAGGGCTCAGTTGTGTAAACCTGTGGGCCAGAGCTGGGGATGAACCCAAGGAATTTTTGGGAGCTCAGCGTGCAATGTCAGTGGGAGCCTGGCAGGGCTTTGAGATGTGACAGTAGGACAGAGACATCTGGGCAGCATGATGTCACTGCCAACTCACTCAAGTCTTTGTCCCTGCCAAGCAGAGCACCTTGGGATGTGGAACACTGCAGTCCTTAAATCTCAGCCTGGGAGTCTCCTCCGCAAGAGAGGAAGGGGGAGGCAGGCAAAGGCAAGGTCATCCTCAGCCTCTTCCTTCCTCCCACGAAGTTGGGCAATGGTGGAATGCAGCAGGGACCATGACGTGCCTGTCCTTGCTTTGGGCTGCCAGAGACAAGGGACTGAAGCCACAGGTGCTCCATGGGAATGAGCACTGCAGCCTCTGCAGGGTTGGGAAACTGATGTTATCACAAGGGAGGGTTCACCTCAGCAGAGAGGTGAGGAGCAGCTCCCCCCAGCCCAGCCCCACAGCCACTGCCCCAGGCCCTCTGCCAGCTCTGCGGGATGGAGGCCCTGCGGAGGCAGGCTGGGAACCACCTGGACTGCTCCAGGAGACAGGGCAATGCCAGTCACAGCATGGCTGGGATCCACCTGGGCTGCTCCAGGAGACGGGCAATGCCAGTCACAGCATGGCTGGGATCCACCTGGACTGCTCCAGGAGACGGAGCAATGCCAGTCACAGCATGGCTGGGATCCACCTGGGCTGCTCCAGGAGATGGGGCAATGCCAGTCACAGCACACTGTGAATCACCAGCCCCGGCATGCACTGTGAATCACCCCGGTCCTCCACCTCTCAGGAGCTGGGTACACCTGGGTACACCTCATTTCCTGACACAAGCACCTTTCCCTGAGCAACAGCAGGGGCTGTACAGTCTCCTGGCTGCAAGGCAGGGCTGGGAGCAACTGCACAGCTGAAGCCCTGGAAGATATTTGCCTGGGCCTCCTGGGAACCTGCAAAGTGTTTCTATGGGCTTGGAAACTCAGACCCCCAGCTTTCGCCCATGTGTGGAATGAGGTTCTGAAGTCAGCACAAATTCAGCAAAAATACCCAATGCATGTGAATAAAAGCTTATGTGAGGGAAAATATTGCCTGCAAAGAGGGCCCAGACCCTGGGCAGCTGCTCTCCACTGCCGTCCTAGGGAGCACGTGGGAAGACCCTTCCTTTCCCCACCAGGATCTCATTTGACACCTCTCCCGGGTGCCCTGCCGGGCTACCCCAGCACCCAGTGTCCCGGACTGGGACACTGCCAATCCTCTGCACCCCCTGCCTGCTCCTGGGCAAGCTGGGCTGCCTGCCTGGGAAGCGAGCCTGCTGTTTGGCAGGAACCACCGTGCTGCTCTGCGGGCTGCAGTGCCTCCCCAGGCACCAGCGCTGGCCCATGCAGACCCACCGGCGCTCGGGGCCGGGGCCGGGGCCGGGGCCGGGGCAGGGAGCGTGGGCTGCCGGGCACGGCGCCGCGGGCTGGGCAAAGCCGGGCAGACAAAGGGGAGCCAAACCCCCAGGGGAAGGCTTGGATCAGAGCCTGTCCCAGAGTGTTAAGCTGTTCGCACAAAGCTCCTTGTGCGAACAGCTCTGGCTCTGCCCCCTCCGCTGCCTTCTCCCTCTGCGGGCAGGGCTGGTGCCAACGTCGGAACCTGCTAATCAGTAGCTACAGCAGCCGCAGCCTCCCTCAAGCCTCCCAGCCTCCCTTCCCTCCCTCCCGCCTTGACTGCCGGCCAAGCGCGGCCGAGCCTGCCGGCGCAGGAATGTGTGAGAGCCATGTGTCACTTCTCCAGACTGTGGGAAAGTGCTGCTCCAGTGAACTCACAGCAGCTGCCCTGCCCCAGCCCCAGCCCCGGCCCTGGCCCCGGAACAGGAGCTGGGCTGGGCGCCCTGGGACGCCGGTGCACTCCCACTCCACTCCCCTCAGCGCGGGTCCCCTGCCAGCCCCCAGCCCTGCGGGTGACAAAGAACATCTGAGCCCCCAGCGCCTGCCGCAGCCACCGCGGGTGGTGAAGGAAGGGCTGCTGACCTGGTTTTCCTTTAGAAACAGTTGTTTCCCTGCACTTTTATGTTGATTTTTTTTTTTTTTCCTTAGATGAAGGGTGTGGGGTGCTGAGAACAGGAGCAGCCACTCGGGGAGCCAGGAGCTGCTCCCATGCCGAACTCTCACCACCTGGCACTTGTACAAGGCTCTTGTCTTCAAAGCCCTGGGCAGACAATGGCCCCTTTCAGGCTGCGTGGTGCCTGCAGCCGGCCAGAGCCCTGGCCATGGTCAGCCTGCCTGGCATGGGCTCGGCCCTGGCTCCAGCACTGGACATGCCTGCCCTCATCACCAAGAGAAAGCAGACGATGTGCTGGGGGGGATGCTCCTGAACCCACATTCCAGCTGCTGGGGGAGTGCTCAGCCCCCTTCCTTTTCTCCAGCATCCTCCTTGCCCACCACAGCCCTTTTGGGTGTTGCAGTGGCCAGCAGCATGGTGTCTCCTGGAGGAGCTTGGTGCTGGAGCACCAGCGTGACCCTCAGCTCTGTGTGGAGGGGTTGGCTGCCTCTCTGTGGGAGCCCCCACGCCTGGCAGCTTTCAACGCACACAAAAGCAAGACCAAGCTGAATAGAGGGTGGGGAAGAGCCTGTCCCCTTTTTCCCCCCAGCCCCCTGCCAGGGGATTAATTGCCGACCCAGGGAGCAGGAGAGCCAGGCTGGGGCTTGGCAGGAGGGCAGCAATGCAAAGTGCTGAAGCAGTGTTCAATGGTTGGCTGGTGCCTCTGTGCCTGCTGCCAGCCCTCCCCAGCTTCCTCCTTGCCATGCTGGTCCCAGCCAACCAGGCTCTACAGACAGGCACCTATTTCTGCCCTCATTTTCATCTCCTTCTCCTAGGCCTGCCATGAGCTCTCATTAAAGCTGCTTGCTGGGGACTCATTAACTTGGCAGGCTCAGTGAACCTGGGTCAATTAAAATAAAGCTCCTTAGCTTCTCTACCCTCTGCTTTTCTGCAGTGTTGCCCCGCTCTTCTACTCCTGTCTACATCCTAAACCAGGTAGAACAAGGACAACAGTCCCCGACCTGCAGCATGCCCTGTGTGTGTCAGTCCCAGGACCATCTCTGCCACAGCTCCTGGCCCCGGTTAGCACCAGTGACTCTTGGGAGCACACTTGGTGAGAACCCCTTCTAGAGGAAGCTGCAGCTCCCATTAGGGTGGCCGAGCTACGTGTAATAAGCAGGGTAGGATGGCTGCAGTCTGAAATTGTGCCATTGACATGCCCTTAGCCTCTGCCAGCACAGCTGGTTGCAGTGCTCCTTGATGGGTCCAGTGCTGACCTTGTGCCTGCAGACCCCCAAAACATCTCCCACCAGGTCCCCTTAAATTAAAAGTGCTGCTCAGGAGCACAGCCAGCTCCCCAGGCTCCGTGGTGCCCAGGACTTGTTGCTTGGCCAACCCATGCTCAGATGCCCAAGTCACCCGAGACTTCATTCCACAGCTCTTGATATGTTTGCACAAATGTTAAGATGGGTCCATTGTCAATGATCGCTTTAAAGGCTGAGAAGTAGGCTTGCTCCTTTTTCACCAAAAAATTATCTGGATGTTCTGCAGCCAGTGGAGAGCTGGAATATCCCTGATGGTGCCTTACTATTGATTTCTTAATGAAGAAGGATTCCAGTCAGCATGTTGTGCACCTTTTGCTATTTCATAAACTTTTTGAGAGTGATGCTGACTATCTGGTTAGAGCTATGCAAATTCAGAGGGATAGGGAGGAGCAGATCTCAGGCTTTCACCCCCTTGTAAATGTGTTGTCCAAACCCAAACAAACCAAAGCTATAATAAAATTAGCTTGGAGTCTTTCCTGGGTAGAATCTGTGCAGACTGGGAATCTGCTGCTGCCAGACAGATGATGATATTAGCGGGTACAGAATGAGCCCGTGGGGTGTTAGAGACCATGGGCCAAGCCAAACACTGGATGCAAATGCTCCCAGGCTCTGGGAAAACTCTGACCCAGGCACTGACTGGACAGCATGGCTGGGGCTTATCTCTGCAAACTGAGGAAAGCAGCGTGGCTTCCACTGTGGACAAGCTCCAGCACAGTGAGAAAATCTGGGGCCGCAGCATCTTACTGGCACCTTTTTCACTGCCCGGCCACAACTGTGATGGCTCACATCCTTCCACATTGCAAGGGCAACATCTGATGTGTCACCTGTACAGAGTTGTGTCCATCCTGGGAGCAGAGGCAGGCCTTGACTGCAAGACTGTTCCTGTTGCTCCCCTACTTGACTGCAAAGATCTCCACACAGCCTCTCAAGAGGAGAAAATATTTGCTCTCAGCATTAGGTTTAGGCCTAAAGTCCTTGCTTGAAAGCCCTTGACTTGGGACAACTCACATGAGGAGGAACTGTGCTTGGAGACTCAGGGTCATCAGCTTCTCTTTGCCAGAACAGAGCAAGAAAAGCAAACAGCTCCTGCAGCCCTTCTCTGGTTTGGGTTTTGTTACACTTTCCAAATGCATCAGTCAAATATTCATGAAGGATCAGCCAAATCTTTCCCAGGCTTACAAGCTCAATTCCAAATATGCCTTGGCCTTACTGACACTCCACAGAGGGCTGATTGCACTGGCAGGAGGAAGAAACATGGAGTGTGAGGTTTAATGAGCCCCGTGCTATGGCAGCTCATCATCTCTGTAGTGCTGGTCCAGATCCTTTTTAAAGGCAGACTGGGCTCCCCTTGTCGCTCTGCCCCTCCCCAGTGAGTCACTGGAGCATGGATCATGCATGTCCATAAGCGCTAATGACCGTGTTTATGTCCCAGCTGTATCTGCTAGGCAACATTGACTATCATGTGATGCAAAAGTGGGAAGAGTGAATTAGCTTGCTTAAACCTGTCCTGTGTTTGTGGAGGAGCCCAGCAGCACACAGGATCACAAATGCACCATCAGTGATCAGCTCTGTATGGTCCAGCTGGGCAGAGCCATCCCATGGGAAAGGCACTGGCTGTGTCCTTGTGCCTGCTGAAAGCAGCCTGCAATATCAGCTGAATGCTCAGAAATTAGGGGCAAGAAGAATGCAGATGATGGGTAGTTTTTGTTTCATAACTCAGGAGTTTGGGGGTGCTAGAGGTTGTTGGCAGCTCTAAAGATAATTGCCTACTTTCCAAAATTCCTTTTCAGGGGACATCTGAATGTTCTTTTAGCAGTTTCACCCATCCCCTACCAGCAAACTAAGAAATGGTGTGCTGTGCATGCAGGGGCTGAGCTACAGCACAGATGTGTGGTGGAGCTGGTGGCTGCCCCATTGCTCTCCAGTGTCCCTGGCTGGCTTTTGCACAGCACTGGTGCAGTGTGTGAGGAGTCCTACAGCTGTCTACCATCACCCAGTGCTGGGGTGATTGCCAGGACACTCCTGGACACTCCTCTGTGTGTGGGGCCATGGGTCCCCCACTGCTGCCAGAGGTGCCAGTGTGCAGACTGACCCTGCTGCTGAAGGCACAACTGCAGCAGCACTGAGCACATCCCCACAGCTCCCTCCCTTTCAGCCAGCTGGGAGGCAGCAGGTTTGGCAAGCAGGGCAACAAAAATACCATCAGGGGATTGCCAGCAGGCCGAGGGGTCCGATAGCTTCCCCTCTGCTCTGACCTTAGCTGCTGAGCACTCATCGGGATAACGTTTCTCCTCACTGCTGATCCTGCTTAGCGGGCACATTGCTGGGATGGCAAAGCCACCCTGACCTCTCAACACCCAACGCAGCCCACGGCTCAAATTCAGGGCACCTGCTGCCATAAGGCAGCTCAGGAAACCTGGCCAAGGGGCTGCCACAGTTTGAGCCCCCAGCAGTGGGCCCAAACCCTCCGACAGCAGATGCTGCACTGCCGTGGGCAGCACATGGAGCACAAGGGGTGGAAAGCAGCAAAGCAGGTTCCACAGCCCCTTGGCTACCCTGAGCTTGGAAAAACCAGGAGCCCTGTGAGGCACCTATGGGTGGTCAGAAGAGTATGGGGATCCTGCACATGGGACAGGGTTTCCACCTTGCCCTGAACTCCCATGCTGGTTGCTGTCTCCAAGGGGCACGTCTTGTCCCCACACCAGAAGAAAGGGACTGTCATCATCCCCCAGCCCCACAGGTTTCCCCAGAGTCAGCACTGTGACACCGTGAGCTGCCTGTCACCACTGGCCCTGGGAGAGGTCTGGGGGTCACCATCACTCTCCCACCACGACAAGGGAGGAACAGGATGATTTGACAAGAACCCAACCCTGCCAAGTTCTGGGAGCTCCTGCTGCTTCAGAAAATAAGGGGATTTAGCTGAACTGGTCAAAAAGCAGCATTTTAGCCAGAAGTTTTGACTTTTAAAAATATTTCCAACTCCAGTTTCTAATTTAAATTCAAAAGGAAAAAAAACCTCAAAATGCTATCATTAAAAAAATCTGGTTCTATTAAAATACTGGTGTCATGAAAATCAAAAGCTCTTTTGTGCTTGAAATTCTTACCCTAAAAACAAATGCTGTCTATAACAAGTACATTTTTAATAGAAAAAAAAATTAAACCAAAACTAGTTCTTTGATGCTAAACTTTTATTTTGGTCAGTCTTTGGTCCTATCATTAATCTGACTCCATCCAGGACAGGGGAAAACTTCAACGTTGAGAATGACAGCAAGCATGGGAGCAGGGCGTGGAAGGAAAGCCAGGACAACTGGGCTAGATCTTTGCTACCTTCAACCAGATACCTCCTGGGGAAGGCAGGGCAGGAGGAAGACTTTAATAATTAGTCCTGGGCTCTCTGGAGCATTTCCAGTTTGCAAATTACCACTGCTTTATTGGGCTCTAATTCAATCTGCTCCAGGACATTGCTTGCAAAAGCCTTTTTGAAGATGAGGTGTGGGAAGTGCCCTGGCCTGGGGCTCATGCATGGCCTGTGGTGTCACAGCCTGGATGGTGCCTGCCTTGGCTGGGTTCCACCTCCTTTCCCCATCCTCTGCCACAGAGCAAAATGTGACCCCAGGGTTGCTGGAGATCCCTGACTGCATTAAGTGGCATGAAAAATCCCACTTCCATGACAAGATATGTATTTGTTAGTGTGGGTCTATAGGATTAGGTTTGCTGCAAATCGGGGTCTTTTGGGCAGCCTGGGAGGTGATGTCTGGGTGAGGGGCTGGGGATCCTGCTCTGTGCTGGGAGAGGGAAGAGGCTGAAAGGACAGTGAAGCCCCAAGTGCCATCAGAGCTGCCCATGCTCACAGCCCAGCCCTGCACCAGTTCGGCAGCCCAGGCAGCCCCTCCCTGCTCCCCACAGGATAACCTAAAAGCCTTCCAGGCTCCCTTCCCAAGACCCTTCTGAGCAGAATAGGGTTTTCCAGCTCAGTTGGTCTGGGATTGCATCCATCCCCCACGGGGAGGTCTGGCTTGCACAGACACTCATGCACACACAGCCTGCAGCCTTGTTCCAGTGGTGTCCACAGCAACCCAGCCTCCCAAAAACTGCCTCCTTCCCTAACAGCTGAAAAAGTAGTCCCTTACTAAAACGTGGCAAGCCTGATTTTTGGGTGACAGCCCACAGAATGGGCAAAGTTTGACTCAAAACCACACATGAAAAGTGTGTGGTTGGACATTGCCACCCCCAGAGATGCATTTTTCCTGTGTGTCCCCTTGGTTTAAAACTAGATGATTTTCACCAAAGGAGAGAACAAATTGCACAAGATCCTATAAGGGGACTAATAAAAAATGCAAGACAGAAAACCCCTGCCCCTAAACCCTAAAAAAGGACTAGCCTTGGCTCTTTCCCCCACACATGGCAGAAAGTTCTTGTGCCTTCTGAGTTCACTTCTGAGAATGAAACGCTCTGGCAAACAGGGTGAAAGGAGAGGGTGGAGAAGAGGGAATGAAGAGGATGAATGGGAGGGATCCAGCCCTGTTCTTATCTGATGGCTGCTGAGTGAGGCATGATGAATTCCCCAGCAACAGGTCTGTTTTGTCAGAAGGCCTCTTATCAGATGGCACAAGCCCAGTGGTCTGGCCATGGCCATTAATCACCCATCAGCAGCTCTCCTCCAAAGAGAAAAGTTTTCCCCCTCCTTTTCCCCGTTGGCCCCAAGCCATGCTCCCATAAGCTGCAGGAAGAAACTTCCACCCAGCCAAAGCCCCCCACCCCCAGAGGAGCACGGGAGATGGCCCCGAGATGGGGATGGTGGAGACCTCACACCCTTCAGAGAAGGGATTGGAAGTGGGTGTGAGGTGTGGGAGACCAAACCACCCCTGTGCCATGAGCCTTCTTCCCCTCTGTGTTGAGTGCCTGCGACACAGTGGCAGGGCCATACAGCCAGGATCAGCTGGTGTCCATCCCTGTGCTGGGAGGAGCAGCATGGGCCAGAACAGCAGGGTGCTCGGGCACCCCAGACAGCCCCCTTGTCTCATCTCTGGCACCACAGCCAAAGCTGCAGAGCCTCTGGCCCAGCATCCTCATGCCAGGGGCTTTGGGAAGCAGGTTTGGTGGCTGGTTTGGCTCCCACAGCAAACCGGGGGCCCTGGCACCCCCCTTGCCTGTACTCTCTAATCCCCAGGCTGCTGCTCCCTCCTCCCTGCACAGCAGCTGCCGGCTGCCCGGAGCTGCACGGGGCTCTCAGCTCGCTCCACTTTCTCACGGTGCTTTGTCTGCAGCTGGTGGTGGGTGACAGGCTCTGCGAGCTGAGCTCTAGAAAGCCTTTTTTCATTTTATAACCTGTCCTTCCTTGTCTCTCCGGGGTTAGCTGTGTCTCAGGAGTGCAGATGCCCCTGCTCCAGGGTGACAGGGGGACAGGAGGAGCCATGAGAAGCAAATTTAATGCAAAGCAATTTGTCAGAGCAAAGGGAAAAGATGCAAATGTGCATATGTGTCATCTTGTAATGTATGTGGGCATATCAGAGCCCCAACATCAGGGTGGCCCCAGAAGGTGAGAAGATGCCTCATGATCAAAGATGTCCCTTTGCCAGCGTGACAACCCCTTGCAGCACCTGGACTGTGCGTGGCCCTGGACCTCTTGGGGACACCAGTGGGCTGCAACCCTGCAGGACTGCAAACTGTTCCAGCAGTGAGACTGTCCCCATGTATCACCATGATGGCATACTGGAGAGAAATGTTGGATACCAGCTCAAACATGGACACAGATCAAATCCAGGCAGGGGTAACCAGTATCTCTGAGGCATCCAGGAATGAGAGTGGTGTTTGAAAGGCACCAGAGAGGAGAGAGGCCAGGGGAGAGGGAAGAGGGGGATGCCCATTCCATCTGGCCACAGATGTCTCAGCCACACCAAAAGTGACTGGAGTCCAGTCCATTTTTCCAAGCTGGAGGAGTCACCAATCCACTGACACATCTTCCTGCAGCATGCAATTGCCCCTCTGAAACCTCTTGTATGCTTGAAACATGCAGAGGTGAAGTTGTATGAAGGAGGCAGGTGGGGCTTTTTTTAGGGTCACACTGCCTGGAAGCAGAGCAGGAGTGTTCCTCTTCTAGTGCTCTGCAGGATCCAACTGGAGTGAGACATCTGCCCCTGGCCCTGGCCACAGTGGGACTGCAGGCTGGAAAATTTCAGTCAGGAGGAGAAAGGAGGGGTCAGCGTCAGGAGCTGGCTGCAGTGTGTTGGTGTTCTCTTACCTCCCTCCAGAGCTGTGCCAGGGCTGCTGGAGGAGCTGTCTGCGTGCTTCAGGTCTGGTGCCATCAGCATAAAGGTGACATTTGTCCCCCGGTCACACTTTCCCCATGCCCAGATGGTGCAAAGTCCTCACTGTTCCTGTGTCAGCTGAGGCATGGAACAGGGATGCCAGCTTGGCAGCTGACACCGAAGCCAGACGTGGGGGGATGCAGGGAGGGGATTGCCATGTGTGGCTCCCACTTCAGGGAGCTGAGCACATCCACTCTCCCTGGGAGATTCTAAAACTCGCTGTCTTTTGTCACAAAAAGAACAAACAAGGTTCTTCTGTCTCCTGACACTCATTCTGTGAGACATCACATTGGACTGCTGCAGCAGTAGGCCACTGTAGAATGGGGGTTTACTGCCAGAAGATTCACCCTGGAAAAACAAGGCTTTGACCCAGGGTCTGACTGAAGGTGAGGTCCATCACTGCATGGTGGCAATCCATTTGCTCAGCTCCTGGTGGAATCCTGGGTTGTGCCAGTGAGGCCAACACTGGGCCCCACTGTGCCATGCCAACTTGATGTCACAGGAAGGAAAAATAGCTGTGAATGAGAGCTCATGGCCATGAGTAATGGAAAGCAGTTGTCTCTTGTAATGCCCGGCCAAAAAATGTCAGATAGATGTAAAAGTTATAAATACATCACAGAGCAAATAATTACAGCATGGCTCTAACTCCTTGCTTCAGGAGGGCTGCTGACCCCCCTGGGCAGTGCCCAGCCCTGGGGAGATGAGCCAAGAACAACCTGAGCATGGGACCTAAATGTGTGCAAACTCCCTTTGCTGGCAAGTGCTTATCTGCTGCCTCTGGCAGTGTGGGTGGGTGCTGGTGCTTGCAGGGGATCTCAGAGCTGCCCAGTGCATTGCTGAGTCTCACAGGTGAGATATCTGAGTGCAGCTGTGATGGAGGATGTTGTGTGCCTCGTGGTGTGATTGGCCAGTTAAAAGCCAAGGGCAGACATGTGCCCAGCTGTGCTGACCATGGGAGGCAGGCACCTGTAAGGTTTTAGGGGGAGCATGTTCTCATGGCATGGAATTTTGCAGCATGTGGGAGGAACAGCTGTACAGCAGAGCACCATGGATGGGGTTGTTCCTGTACTTCCCAGTGAACATGCATTGAAGGAGAAAAAAGAATTCCAGATGTCTCCATCCTAGCCACCACTATGCAAATCATACTGGCACAGCCATCTGGACAAGGACTTAGGATGTTCAGCATCCCCTTGGTACCAAACTGATGGTGCAGCATTCCCAAAGCAAGTGCCTGTGGGTGTTCAGGAGGAGCAGCTAGAGCAGGGTCCTGCTGAGGACCAGAACTGTTAGAGGGGCTGGATACACTGTCCTCAGTGCCAAGAAATTAACCTCTGCTTGCTTGCCATTGTGGTGGGATGCCAGAAATGTCCCATATATATATATACACATACACTCATACATCTATACATGGCTGTAACAGTTGAAGCAGACCCCAAACCCATATAGAACATTCCTGAGAAACCTCTCGCTTCTGCCAAGACTTCAGAGCATGGCCTCAGAGCTCCAAAGGTACGACTCAAGGGTGAAACACAAGCCTAGCATGGAATTCCTGCAGGAGGGTTTCACAGAAGGGCAAGATGCAGAGGAGAAGGAGGGCTCAGAGGAACAGGTGCAGGCAGTCTTGCAATGCTTCCCTCTGTCTACAAATACACCAGTGGAAATAGTGAGAGGAGCAGAGAGCAACGATGCAATAAATCTTTTAAAAGAAACAATAAGAGCAGGACAGCTGGCATAAAAAGGAACATGTTCCCCTGGCTACCAGTGGCTTTAGGAATGAAAAAAGTGGAGTGAATGAGGGACAACATAGTGGCAGGGTAAAAACAATGATCCCAGAGAAATTTAAATCCTGGGATCCTGAGAAAGATTCCTGAGAAAACTGGGTGTTTTTCAAAAGACTTAGAGGAGACTTAGTCTCTATCCAGAACACCATGTGAGAAAAAGAAATGCCAGAGATTGTGGTGCTTAAGCTACATACAGAAAGAAGAACAGCAAAGAATATGTGAAATTATTGGTGTACTGAGGAGGTATGGGAGGAGAGGCTGCTGAGGGAACAAGTGTGGAGGAAAAGCACCCATCTGAGCTCATCTGTGCACTTTACATATTGGTGTTTCTTCCCAAGACTCATGGGGTTTATGCCTAACCTTCAGTCCCCAGCACCTTAGCCAGAGAAACACCACTCTAACACCCAGCCTTGGCTCACTGGTGTCTTGGGCTGAGTTTTCACTTCTTAATAATCTGTTTCCTTCTGTGTCTAGCTGTGAATTTGATACTATTTAATTTCTTTGCCTTAACCTCTTGGTCTGGTATTGCCAGAGACACTAACACAGGCTCCTGTGCTCCTCCTGAGTCTCCCCTTCTCCTATTCACAACGTCTTTCCAACATGAAATGAGAAGCAGCTTCCCCCCAGGCTGCCCCTGTGTATGCCTCCAGCTTGTTCTCTTGGCTACATTTCTGTAGAGGAACATGCTGGAATGCTAAAGCTGTGGTAATGAGTAACACACTTCTTCAATGGGACGATGCTTTCTGAATGCACTGTGCTTTACAGCTACCATAAATAATGAAATCAGTATTTGTAAACTATACTTTAAGGAATCCATTCTTTTCCAGAGATTTCAAAAGCGTGTCATTTTCCAGATTGAGAAGTTTGCCAGTTCATCTATTTTTAGAAATTCTCACTCTACTGATGTGGTCAAGACAGTCCTTAAACAGAAAAGGGTGGCTGCATGCCTCGAAGGTATAAACAGCCAGACATGTGATGGGAAATGCTTCAGAGGTGAGCCCTGCAGACTCCTAGACATCAAAGTTTGTTGGGTGGTGAAACTGCAGGGACAGTGTGCGGGCTGGAGAAACAGGCACTGAAAAACATCTTAGAAGTTACTTTTCTTGGGGACCTGAAGAGTCCTTAAAATAGTCTCACGTCCCAGGAAATGAGATAGATCCTGCGGAAAACTGGCAGCGTGACCTCAGCCAGAAATGCACTTCCTTGGAATCCTTACTGTCTATAAACATAAAAGTGGGAGGAATAAACAAACAAACAAAAAAAGCCCCACAAGCAAGCCAGGCAGTCCAAGAAGCTCCTCTGGGTTGTGTGGCTCTGCCAGAGCCATCAGCTCCCTTAGATGCCTTCTCTTGTATCCCCCATCCCCATCCCTCAGCCACTGCAGAGCCCTGAGGGTTGCCTAGGGAGCAGGGACAGCCCTGCCCTGAGCAGGTGAGGGCTCCACAATTGTGATAAAGGAAAACAGACCCAAACCTGAAGACCTCCCAGTATTTGAAATCTCCCAAACTTGGTAATGTTATGGATCCAGCTGACTGTGATCCTGCCCTTTACCCTGCCTCCCGTGCAGCACAGCATGATCTGGTCAAGCTGCTGGGACTTAGAAGTTCTTTGAGGCCTCTATTCCTAACTTGTTTAGTATAAATCAAATTTTTACTGCACTTAATGTTTCAAAGATGCTCAATTTGATCAATTTCCTTCCTTTGTACATGCTTTTTTCTATTTAAAACTGTTGATTCTTTTGCTTAAAATGCATGCATATATTTATTTGGTTACTAGATAACAAAATTGGGTCATGCCTTGCTGCTGCAGTCTTCTCATTTTGATTAAGATAACGGACTTCGAGTATGTCTCTATGTATTCAGCTTAAAAGTTCTTGTCTTTATCTTTCACTTTTCAAGCCCCAGCCTTATGTTCCCTGCAGAGAACGCCAGCTGCCCAGGAGTGTTTCTCCCACTCCACAATGAGACCTTGTCCCTGTTTGAGATACGCTGGCCAGCCCCCATGGGAAGGGGTTATCCTGTGTAATTTCAGGTCCCCTCTTGGCCACAGACAGTGTCCTGTCTTCAGCTGCAACTCTTCTTGGGTGCTCCCAGGAATGATGACAACCCCCCTTGCTGCATAGAACCAGTGTCACTTTTGGAATGAAGGATCTCTCTGACTCTTGCAGGTGCCTCAGTTGTCTTTCAAACATCTCTCTGCTAAGCTGGATCCCTTTTGCCTCTCATTTCAGGGCTTGCCTAGCCCTTTCTTGGCCTCTCCTTGTGTCCCCACATTCTTCTCCAGGTGCCAATTTCAGCACTGATCACTGCATCCTCTCCCATCCAGGCTGCTCCTTCTTCAGACTCCTTAGGCCTGAGCTGGGGCTTGGACCTAAGGGGACTCCCAGGTCTTCCTTCAAAGCATGACATTCCCAGGCATCCCTGGCCTCCTGGGCTGACCACTGGGAACCCATTAGGACTGGCTGTGATCCCATAGCCAGGTGTGACCCCAATCCTGGCTTCAGAGGGTGAGGTGTACACCCTGGGGCAGCCCC